>NC_082684.1:118132079-118732079 GCF_949987515.2 Delphinus delphis | reverse complement strand
TTTTGAGATTAATTTTTTGTCAGTTGCTTCATTTGCAAATATTTTCTCTGATTCTGAGGGTTGTCTTTTCATCTTGTTTATGGTTTCCTTTGCTGTGCAAAGCTTTTAAGTTTCATTAGGTCCCATTTGTTTATTTTTGTTCTTATTTCCATTTCTCTAGGAGGTGGGTCAAACAGGATCTTGCTGTGATTTATGTCATAGAGTATTCTGCCTAAGTTTTCCTCTAAGGGTTTTATAGTGTCTGGCCTTACATTTAGGTCTTTAACCAATTTTGACTTTATTTTTGTGTGTGGTGTTAGGAATCGTTCTAATATCATTCTTTTGCACATAGCTGTCCAGTTTTTCCAGCACCACTTATTGAAGAGTCTCTCTCTTTTCTCCATGGTATATTCTTCCCTCCTTATCAAAAAAGGTGACCATATTTGTGTGGGTTTATCTCTGGACTTTCTATCCTTTTCCACTGATATATATTTCGGTTTTTGTGCCAATACCATACTGTCTTGATTACTGTAGCTTTACAGTATAGTCTGAAGTCCAGGAGCATGATTCCTCCAGCTCCATTTTTCTTTCTCAAGATTGCTTTGGCTATTCAAGGTCTTTTGTGTTTCCATACAAATTGTGAAATTTTTTGTTCTAGTTGTGTGGAAAATGCCATTGGTAGTTTGATAGGGATTGCATTGAATCTGTAGATTGCTTTGGGTAGTATAGTCATTTTCACAATGCTGATTCTTCCCATCCAAGAACACGGTATATGTCTCCATGTGTTTGTAACATCTTTAATTTCTTTCATCAGTGTCTTATAGTTTTCTGCATACAGGTCTTTTGTCTCCTTAGGTAGGTTTATTCCTAGGTATTTTATTCTTTTTGTTGCAACATTAAATGGGAGATTTTCCTTAATTTCTCTTTCAGGTTTTTCACCATTAGTGTGTAAGAATGCAAGAGGTTTCTGTGCATTAATTTTGTATCCTGCTACTTTACCAAATTCATTGATTACCTCTAGTAGTTTTCTGGTAGCATCTTTAGGATACTCTATGTACAGTATCATGTCATCTGCAAACAGTGACAGCTTTACTTCTTCTTTTCCGATTTGGATTCCTTTTATTTCTTTTTCTTCTCTGATTGCTGTGGCTAAAAATTCCAAAACTATGTTGAATAATCGTAATGAGAGTGGACAACCTTGTCTTGTTCCTGATCTTAGTGGAAATGGTTTCAGTTTTTCACCATTGAGAACGATGTTGGCTTCGGGTTTCTCATATATGGCCTTTATTATGTTGAGGAAATTTCCCACTATGCCTACTTTCTAGAGGGTTTTTATCATAAATGGGTGTTGAATTTTGTCAAAAGCTTTTTCTGCATCTATTGAGATGATCATATGGTTTTTCTCCTTCAATTTGTTAATATGGTTCATCACATTGATTGATTTGCGTATATTGAAGAATCTTTGCATTGCTGGGATAAACCCCACTTGATCATGGTGTATGACCCTTTTAATGTGCTGTTGGATTCTGTTTGCTAGTATTTTGTTGAGGATTTTTGCATCTATGTTCATCAGTGATACTGGCCTGTAGTTTTCTTTCTTTGTGACTTTTTTTCTGGTTTTGGTATCAGGGTGATGGTGGCCTCACAGAATGAGTTTGGGAGTGTTCCGCCCTCTGCTATATTTTGGAAGAGCTTGAGAAGTATGGGTGTTAGCTTTCCTCTAAATAGAATTTGATAGAATTTACCTGTGAAGCCATCTGGTCCTTGGCTTTTGTTTGTTGGAAGATTTTTAATCCCAGTCTCAATATCAGTGCTTGTGTTTGGTCTGTGTATATTTTCTATTTCTTCTGGGTTCAGTCTTGGAAGGTTGTGCTTTTCTAAGAATTTGTCCATTCGTGGTTGTCATTTTATTGGCATATAGTTGCTTGTAGTAATCTCTCATGATCCTTTGTATTTCTGCAGTGTCAGTTATTACTTCTTGTTTTTCGTTTCTAATTCTATTGATTTGAGTCTCCTCCCTTTTATTCTTGATGAGTCTGGCTAATGGTTTATCAATTTTGTTTATCTTCTCAAAGAACCAGCGTTTAGTTTTATTGATCTTTGCTATCATTTCCTTCATTTCTTTTTAAATTTATTTCTGTTCTGATATTTATGATTTCTTTCCTTCTGCTAATTTTGGGGGTTTTTTGTTCTTCTTTCTCTAATTGCTTTAGGTGTAAGGTTCGGTTGTTCATTTGAGATATTTCTTGTTTCTTGAGGTAGGATTGTATTGCTATAAACTTCCCTCTTAGAACTGCTTTTGCTGCATCCCATAGGTTTTGGTTCATCGTGTTTTCATTGTCATTTGCTTCTAGGTATTTTTTTATTTCCTCTTTGATTTCTTCAGTGATTTCTTGGTTTTTTAGTAGTGTATTGTTTAGCCTCTATGTGTTTGTATTTTTAACATATTTTTTCCTGTAATTTATATCTAGTCTCAGAGCATTGTGGTTGGAAAAGATACTTGATACATTTTCAATCTTCTTAAATTTACCAAGGCTTGATTTGTGACCCATGATATGATCTATCCTGGAGAATGTTCCATGAGCACTTGAGAAAAAAGTGTGTTCTGTTGTTTTTGGATGGAATGTCCTATAAATATCAATTAAGTCCATCTTGTTTAATGTATCATTTAAAGCTTGTGTTTCCTTATTTATTTTCATTTTGGATGATCTGTCCATTGGTGAAAGTGGAGTGTTAAAGTCCCCTACTATGATTGTGTTACTGTCAATTTCCCCTTTTATGGCTGTTAGCATTTGCCTTATGTATTGAGGTGCTCCTATGTTGGGTGAATAAATATTTACAATTGTTATATCTTCTTCTTGGATTGATCCCTTGATCATTATGTAGTGTCCTTCTTTGTCTCTTGTAATAGTCTTTATTTTAAAGTCTATTTTGTCTGATATGAGAATTGCTACTCCAGCTTTCTTTTGATTTTCATTTGCATGGAATATGTTTTTCCATCCCCTCACTTTCAGTCTGTATGTGTCCCTTGGCCTGATTTGGGTCTCTTGCAGACAGCATATATATGGGTCTTGTTTTTGTCTCCATTCAGCCAATCTTGGTTGGAGCATTTAATCCATTTACATTTAAGGTAGTTATCAATGTGTATGTTCCTATAACCATTTTCTTAATTGTTTTGGGTTTGTTATTGTAGGTCTTTTCCTTCTCTTGTGTTTCCTGCCTAGAGAAGTTCCTTTAGCATTTGTTGTAAAGCTGGTCTGGTAGTGCTGAATTCTCTTAGCTTTTGCTTGTCTGTAAAGGTTTTAATTTCTCCATCAAACCTGAATGAGACCCTTGCTGGGTAGAGTAATCTTGGTTGTAGGTTTTTCCCTTTCATCACTTTAAATATGTCCTGCCACTCCCTTCTGGCTTGTAGAGTTTTTGCTGAAAGATCAGCTCTTAACCTTATGGTGATTCTTGTATGTTATTTGTTGTTTTTCCCTTGCTGCTTTAAATATTTTTTCTTTGTATTTAATTTTTGATAGTTTGATTAATATGTGTCTTGGCGTGTTTCTCCTTGGATTTATCCTGTATGGGACTCTGTGCTTCCTGGACGTAATTGACTATTTCCTTTTCCATATTAAGGAAGTTTTCAACTATAATCTCTTCAAATATTTTCTCAGTCCTTTTCTTTTTCTCTTCTTCTTCTGGGACCCCTATAATTCGAATGTTGGTGCATTTAATGTCCCAGAGGTCTCTGAGACTGTCCTGTTCTTTTCAGTCGTTTTTCTTTTTTCTGCTCTGTGCTAGTTATTTCCACTATTTTATCTTCCAGGTCACTTATCCGTTCTTCTGCCTCAGTTATCCTGCTATTGGTTCCTTCTAGAGCACATTTAATTTCTTTTATTGTGTTGTTCATCATTGTTTGTTTGCTCTTTAGTTATTCTAGGTCCTTGTTAAACATTTCTTGTATTTTCTTCATTTTGTTTCCAAGATTTTGGATCATCTTTGCTCTCTATTCTTTTTCAGGTAGACTGCGTATTTACTCTTCACTTGTTTGGTCTGGTGAGTTTTTACACTGCTCCTTCATCTGCTGTGTGTTTCTCTGTCTTCTCATTTTGCTTAAATTACTGTGTTTGGGGTCTCCTTCTCAAAGGCTGCAGGTTCATAATTCCCATTGTTTTTGGTGTCTGCCCCCAGTGCTAAGTTTTGTTCAGTGGGTTGTGTAGGCTTCCTGGTGGAGGGGACTGGTGCCTGTGTTCTGGTGGATGAGGCTGGATCTTGTCTTTCTGGTGGTTAGAACCACGTCTGGTGGTGTGTTTTGGGGTGTCTGTGGCCTTATTATGATTTTAGGCAGCCTCTCTGCTAATGGGTGGGATTGTGTTCCTATCTTGCTAGTTGTTTGGCATAGGGTGTCCAGCACTGTTGCTTGCTGGTCGTTGAGTGGAGCTGGGTCTTAGCGTTGAGATGGAGATCCCTGAGAGAGCTTTTGCCATTTGATATTACGTGGAGCTGGGAGGTCTCTGGTGGACCAGTGTCCTGAACTCAGCTCTCCCAGGTTAGAGGCTCAGGCCTGACACCCCGCTGGAGCACCAAGACCCTGTCAGCCACAAGTCTCAGAAGAAAAGAGAGGGAAAAGGAAAGAAAGAAAGAGAGAGAGAGAGACAGACAGAGTGTGAGGGAGGGAGGAAGAAAGGAAAGAAAGTTATTAAAATAAAAAATTTTTTAATTATTAAAAATTTTAAAAAAGGAAGAAAGAAGAGAGCAACCAAACCAAAAAGCAAATCCACCAATGATAACAAGCACTAAAAACTATACTAAAAAAACAAAACAAACAAAAAAGAACCAGACAGACAGAACTGTAGGACAAATGGTAAAAGCAAAGCTATACAGACAAAATCACACAGAGAAGCATACACATACACACTCACAAAAAGAGAAAAATGAAAAAAAATATATATATAGAAGAAAGAGAGCAATCAAATCAATAAACAAATCTAATGATAATAAACTCTAAATACTAAACTACGATAAACATAAAACCAGAAACAAATTAGATGCAGAAAGCAAACCCCAAGTCTACAGTTGCTCCCAAAGTCCACTGCCTCAAGTTTGGGATGATTCATTGTCTATTCAGGTATTCCCAGATGCAGCATACATCAAGTTGATTGTGGAGATTTACTCCACTGCTCCTGAGGCTGCTGGGAGAAATTTCCCTTTCTCTTCTTTGTTCACACAGCTCCTGGGGTTCATCTTTGGATTTGGCCCCACCTCTGCGTGTAGGTCGCCTGAGGGCGTCTCTTCTTCCCCCAGACAGGATGGGGTTAAAGGAGCAGCTGGTTAGGGAACTCCGGCTCACTAGGCCTGGGGAAGGGAGGTTTACGGAATGCGGGCGAGCCTGTGATGGCAGAGACCGGCGTGACTTTGCAACAGCCTGAGGCATGCTGTGTGTTCTCCCAGGGAAGTTGTCCCTGGATCACGGGACCCTGGCAGTGGCGGGCTGCACAGGCTCTGGGGAGGGGAGGTGTGGTTAGTGACCTGTGCTTGCACACAGGCTTCTTGGTGACTGCAGCAACAGCCTTAGCCTCTCATGCCAGTCTCTGATGTCCACACTGATAGCCGCAGCTTGCACCCATCTCTGGAGTTTATTTAGGTGGTGCTCTGAATCCCTTCTCCTTGCACACCCCGAAACAATGGTCTCTTGCCTCTTAGGCAGGTCCAGACTTTTTCCTGGACTCCCTCCCGGCTAGCTGTGGCACACTAGACCCCTTCAGGCTGTGTTCATGCAGCCAACCCCAGTCCTCTCCCTGGGATCTGAACTCCAAAGCCAGAGCCTCAGCTCCAAGCCTCCACCAGCCCTGGCGGGTGAGCAGACAAGCCTCTCAGGCTGGTGAGTGCTGGTCCACACCAATCCTCTGGGCGGGAATCTCTCCGCTTTGCCCTGGGCAACCCTGTTTCTGTGCTCTCCTCCATGGCTCCAAAGCGTCCCCCCCCCACCCCCCATCTCTACCAGTGAAGGGGCTTCCTAGTGTGTGGAAACTCTTCTTCCTTCACAGCTCCCTCCCAGAGGTGCAGATCCCATCCCTATTCTTTTGTCTCTGTTTTCTCTTTTTTCTTTTGCCTTACCCAGGTACATGGGGATTTTCTTGCCTTTTGGGAAGTCTGGGGTCTTCTGTCAGCATTCAGTAGGTGTTCTCTAAGAGTTGTTCCACATGTAGATGTATTTCTGGTGTATTTGTGGGGAGGAAGGTGATCTCCATGTCTTACTCCTCTGCCTGATTATCTTTTAAAGAGATTTAAATAATATGAAAATATATGAAATATGAAAATATATGAAATAATATGAAAATATGTCTTACATATTTGCCCATGTAAGTATCTTTTTCATTGTTCTTACTTCCTTTGTGTAGATCTATATTTCCATTTATTATCATTTTTCTTCCTTTTGAAAGACTTCACTTAATATTTCTTGGGAACATTGGGGTGCAAATCTGCTGGTGATGATTTTTTTTTAATTAATTAATTAATTTATTTAGGCTGCATTGGGTCTTTGTTGCTGTGGGCGGGCTTTCTCTAGTTGCGGCTAGTGGGGGCTACACTTCATTGCAGTGTGTGGGCTTCTCATTGCAGTGGCTTCTCTTGGTGTGGAGCACAGGCTCTCAGCGCACAGGCTTCAGTAGTTGTGACATGCAGGCTCAGTAGTTGTGGCTCGTGGGCTCTAGAGCACAGGCTCAGTAGTTGTGGCGCATGGGCTTAGTTGCTCTGCAGCATGTGGGATCTTCCTGGACCAGGGCTTGAACCTGTGTCCCCTGCATTGGCAGGAGGATTCTTAACCACTGCGCCACCAGGGAAGTCCCGCTGGTGATGATTTCTTTTGGATTTTGATCTTGAAAGATATTTTCACTGGTACGGAATTTCAGCTTGACAATTTTTTTTCTGTCCATACTTTAAATATGGTTCTTCACTGTCTTCTCATATGCTTTATTTCCTCCCAGAAACCTGCTGTCGTCATCTTTTTTTTTTAATACTAATATGTCCTTTTTTCTGACTACTTTTAATATTTTCTCTTTATCATGGTTTTGAGCAATTTGGTTATGATGTATCTTGGTGTAATTTCCTTTATGCTTCTTGTGTTTAGTTTTCATTTAGCTTCTTGAATCTCTGGGTTTTTATTTTTCCTCAAATTTGGAAAAATTTTGGCCATTATTTCTTCAAACACTTTTTTTTTGTCCCCACTACAATCTGCTTTCCTTTAGGGACTCAAATTATATATAAGGCAATTTGAAGTTGTTTCACAGCTCACTGATTTTTTAAAAGATTGTTTCTATTGCTATGTCTGCAAGTTCATGCATCTTTTCATCTGTAATATCTAATCTCCCATTAATCTGATCTAGTGTATTTTTCATCTCACGTATAATTTTCTTACCTAGAAGTTCATTTTGGGTCTTTTTATATTCCGTGTCTCTAGTTAACTTTTTAAACATATGGAATACAATTATAATAACCTTTAATTTTCTTCTCTGCTAACTTAATATCTGGGTCAGTTTTTACTGATTATTCTTCTCATTATGGGCCATGTTTTCTTGCCTATTTGCATGCCTGGTGATCTTTCTTTGGACGTCAGATTATATGAATTTTACCTTGTTTAATGCTGGCTATTTTTGCATTCCTATGAACATCCTTGAGTTTTGCCCTCTGATACAGTTAAGTTACTTGGAAACAGTTTTATCCTTTTAGGTCTTACTTTCATGGTTTGTTAAGTGGATCTAAGCAGGGTTCACTCTAGGGCTAATCCCCATTACTGGGACAAAACCCTTCTGAATATTTTACCGTGTACCTCACGAATTATGAGTTTTTCCAGTCTAGTCAGTGGGAACAGGCACCAGCCTTGGTGAGCACCAGACACTTCCTTTCAATCTTATTAGAGGAGTCTTCCTCCAGACTCAAGTAGTTTTCTTACACACATGCTGGTCAGTATTCTCTCCCCATACTTGAGGGGTGCTAATCTCTGGGGTCCTCTCTGTGCAACTCTATCCTCTCTAGTAATCTGTCCTGTGAACTCCAGCCACCTTGGTCTCCCCAGATGCTCTACTCTATTTCCTCAACTCAGATAGCCCACAGGGTAATTCTGGGTTACCCTGCATGTTCTAGAAACTTTTTCAAAGCAATAACCTGGGGCAATCATGGGTCTCACTTTGTTTCTTTTTTCCATTTCTCAAGTCTGTTGTCCTGTCTCTTGAAAACCATTGTTTCATACCTTTTTTGCCTATAGGTTGTTTTTTATTGTTGTTGTTGTTTGTTAACTGGCTGGTGACTTCGGGCAAGAGGATAAATCTCATCCCTATTACTCCATCTTGGCTGGAAATGAAAGTTTAGCATGTCATTTTTTCCTGTTTTCAAGGTCACTTGGGATTCAACAGATCTAATCTGAGCTCTTTGAGAACTGTTTGGGCTCAGCTGATTCCTACTGATATATATACATATACATATATACCATATATAACATATAGATACGTATATATATAAAATATATCAGTATGTGTGTATACACATATACATATATATACATGTAATATAGAGTGAGAACAAAGAATGTTTGGTCTAGTTAAAACTTGAAATCAGTCTGAAAGAAGTTAGTACTAGCCACTAGGATCTTTTTGGATAGAATGCTACTTATTTCAAAGAAGTCATGAGTATAGTGTTGAAATTTTCTTAGATTCTAGTCTCAATTTCTAGAAAAAAATGTGTATTTCTAAAAGTAGCTATGGAAATTACCATTAACACCTTCGTTTCCTTATTTTAAAATTAGAGGATAATGTATATAAAAATATGCAAGAATCACAGGAAACTCACATATCCAACCACCTGGAAGAAATTGTTGCTGCCGTCAGCATAACACCTAGAAAAATGCTCCAAAACAAGCTGCCTCAGACAGCACTGTTTCAGCCTCCTCGAGAGAAACTCCACCTCTGTGAAGAGAAAGCAAAGTCCTATTCTAGCAGTCATGAGGTAAGGAGGCTTTCTTTTTATACCTGTACTCTGATAATTGAGAAGTAGGATACTTTAGGTTGCATTCCTACTCTCAGGAGTTTGGTACAAGAGAAAATATGACAGTGCCTTTTTCATAGTGTGAGTGGGTGTAGTACCTCAGGACTCCAAGCCCAGCACTTGGCACAGTCAACATTATGTTTGCTGAATGAGTGCACAAATGAACAAACAAGTTTTCCCTGACCTCTGACAAGTGTACACTAGACTGACTGGTTGTGATTTGACCTACTACAGTCATTTTCCATCAATCAGTAAATATTTATTGAGCTCCTCCTGTGTGCCAGGTCTAGGCACTGGAATACAGGACAAAGCAGATGAAGTTTCTGCTCTCATGGAGCTTATATTTCTTAGGTTCCTAATCTTGTTTTCTGTATACTTCTTTCCCATCTCTCTTCAAAGTTTTATTCATTTACTCATTCATTCAATATGTATTTCGCTACCACCTCTTATGTGTCAGACCCTATTTGTCCATTTATTCACAAAAATTTACTGTATACCTAATGTGTGCCAGGTGCTGTGCAAGTGCTGGAGGCACAGATGGGAAAGCTACAGCCTCTGCCTCAGAGGGATTCATGGTCTGGTTGGGGAGATAGATGGATAATGGTAATCAGCCTAAGTTCTGTGACAAACACAAGCTTAGGTGGTATAGATGCAAAGCATGGGGAGTGAGGGGAGGAGGGATGGGCTGGAGTTGGAGGAGGGACAGCACTTGAGGCATGCTTCTTGGGATGGGAGTTATTTGGACTGCACTGATAACAGTACTTAGGAGCTGGCCCCAGGTAGGAGAGAGGACAATAGCGTTCTGGGCAGAGGTGGCAGAAGGGCAAGAGTTGTGGGTCTGAGGGTGCACAGGCTGCTTGGGGAACTATATGGAACTATCTGGGATGGAGACTTTAGTTACACAGGGCAGCAAATGAGGTTGGATTTTGAACAGGAGCTGGGACCAGAAGGTGTTCAACACCCAGGAAAAGTTTAGATTTTCTTCTCAGAGTGCTGGAGACTGTCATAGGATTATAAGCAGAAGAGGGTCATGAGCAAGTCTGAGTGTCTGGAATGATCCCTCAGACCTCAGATAACTGGGTGGTGGAGGAAGAGAAGGGAGGTAAACTGGAGGAGGAGGACTAGTTTGCAGGATATTTGCAATAATCCTGGCAAGGGCCTGAAATATGGCAGAGTCAGTAGAAATGCTGAGATCTTTTTTTTTTATTATTTGAAGTATTTTTTTACAATGTTGTGTTAATTTCTGCTATACAGCAAAGTGATTCAGTTATTCATATATATACATTCTTTTTTTAATATTCTTTTCCATTATGGTTTATCATAGGATCTTGATTATAGTTCTCTGTGTTATACAGTAGGACCTTGTTTTATATATATATATTTTTCTCTCTATATATAAATATATATACATTCTATATATATTAGTTTGCATCTGCTAATCCCAAACTCCCAGTCCATCCCTCCCGCAGTCCCCTTCCCCTTGGCAACCACCTGTCTGTTCTCTATGTCTGTGATTCTGTTTCTGTTTCATAGATAGGTTCATTTGTGTCATATTTTAGAATCCACACATAAGTGATATCATATGGTATTTGTCTTTCTCTTTCTGACTTACTTCACTTAGTATGATAATCTCTAGTTGCAAAATGCTGAGATCTTTTGATAAGAATTTGGAAATATGAATCAATGAAACCTGGTAACTTGGGGGGACATAGGGGTTGGAGAGGCAAGAGTGAGCCAGAGAGGGGTGTGTGCAATTCCTGACTTAGGGCTCAGCCAGCCTAGGTGACCCAAGGCTTGTCAGAGCCCTTTGTTATTGTAATGAATACAGGAAGAAGACCAGGATTATGGAGAGAAGGTGTGAATTCAGTTTTGAAGGTGTGCTTATTCATTATGCAGCAGATATTTATTTAGTACCTACTATGTGCCAGGCTGGGTGCTATGTCGGCCTCAGCTGGCAGCCTTTCTCAACCAGAGGTCTGCAAGAGAACTAAGCCTTAATGCCCTAAGGCATTTGGTGTGTGTGTGTGTGTGTGTGTGTGTGTATATATATATATTATTAATTTGTATTGGAGTATGGCTGCTTTGCAATGTTTTGTTAGCCTCCACTGCACAACAAAATGAATCAGCCATACATGTACAGATATCCCCTCCCTTTTGGACTTCCCTCCCATTTAGGTTACCACAGTGCATTAGGTAGAGTTCCCTGTGCTATACAGTATGTTCCCATCAGTTGTCTATTTTGTACATAGTATCAATACTGTATATGTGTCAATCCCAGTCTCCCAATTCCTCCCACCCCATCCATTTCCCCCTTGGTATCCATACGTTTGTACTCTACGTTTCTACCTCTATTTCTGCTTTGCAAATAAGATCATCTATACCATTTTTCTAGATTCCACATATATGTGTTATTATACGATATTTGCTTTTCTCTTTCTGACTTACTTCACTCTGTATGACACTCTCTAGGTCCATCCATGTATCTACAAATGACCCAATTTTATTTTTTTTATGGCTGAGTAATATTCCATTGTATATATGTGCCACATCTTCTTTATGCATTTGCTGGATAAAGAAGATAGACAGTTAGGTTGTTGATAGACATTTAGGTTGCTTCCATGTCCTGGCTATTGTAAATAGTGCTGCTATGAACATTGGGGTGCATGAGTTTTTTTGAATTATGGTTTTCTCTGGGTATATGCCCAGTAGTGGGATTTTTGGGTCATATGGTAGTTTTAGTTTTAGTTTTTTAAGGAACCTGCATACTGTTTTCCATAGTGGCTGTATCAATTTACATTCCCACCAACAGTGTATGAGGGTTCCCTTTTCTCCACACCTTCTCCAGCATTTATTGTTTGTAGGTTTTTTGATGATGGCCATTCTGACTGGTGAGAGGTGATACCTCATTGTACTTTTGATTTTCATTTCTCTAATAATTAGTGATGTTGAGCATCTTTTCATGTGTCTGTTGGCCATCTGCATTTGGTGTATATAAAGAATTAACTTCTCTTCTATGCATCTAGAATGATATCAAAGCATTTTTTGTGTTCTGCCGTTCAGATGAGGAATCCTTGGATTCAGCAGTGAACAGGACAAACAGCTTGCCTGCCCTCATGGAGCTGAGGGGACATTGTAAATAAACCAGTGAAGTAGAGATTGTGCTAAGTGCTATGGAGGAAACAGAGTGGGCCTATCTTAGGTAAGGGAGGGCCTCATTGAGGAGGTGACATCTTAGCTGACACCTAAAGAAGAGAAGGAGCCAACATGGAGGAGCTGAGGAAAAGGAGTTCTAGGGAGAGGGAACAGCAGCCATAAAATTTATAAGTTTGGCATGAGCATGACTATGTTTGAAGTGATGATAGGAAGCCTCAGGCTGACATGAAATGTAGTTGGAGAGGCAGCTTACCTGCCTTGCGGGTCTAAGTTAAGTGCTCTAGGAAGCCTTAATGTTTTTAGGAAAGTATTAATATGACATAATTTGCTTCTTAAAATACCATTCTTTGGTAATTTTTTATTTTAAAATACTTTCAGACTTACAGAAAAGTTACAAGATATACCAGTTGTTAACATTTACTTTATTTCTTTATTTCTCACTCTCTCTCTCTGTCATTATTTTTCTGAATATCTGAGAGTAAGTTACAAATGTATGATCCTTTACCCCTAAATACGTCAGTGCCTATTTCCCAAGAATAAAGGATATTCTCCTACATAACCATAGTACAATGATTGAAATTAGGCAATTAATATTGATATATATTATTATCTAATCTACAAACATTACCCATATTTCTCAAATTATCTCAATAATATCTTTTATAGAAAAAAAATCAGCCATGGTCCAATCCATGAAGTCATGTTGACTATAGTCAACAGTTAGAGCAGTTACTTAGGCTATCTTTGTCTTTCACAATCTTAGTATTTGTGAAAAGTACTGTATTAGTCTGTTTGGGCTACTGTAATACAATACCACAGACTGGGTGGCCTACACAACAGAAATGTACTCCTCGCAGTTCTGGAGACTGGAAGTCCAAGATCAAGGTGCCAGCAGGGCTGGCGTCTGGTAAGAGCTCTCCCCTTGGGTTGCAGACCACCACCTTCTAGCTGTGTCCTCACATGACCTCTTCTTTGTGCATGTGGAGGAAGGGGGAGAGAAAGGTATCTCTTCTTATAAGTACACTAATCCTATTGATCAGGGCCCCACCTTTATAACATCATTTGACCCTAATTACAGCCTTGGAGGCCCTATCTCCAAATACTACAGTGAGAGTTAGGGCTTCAACATATGAATTTGGCAGGGGCCACAAATATACACTCCAATTATTTTGTAGAATACCTCCCAATTTGAATTTGTCATGTGTTTCCTTATGATTAGATTCATATTATGCATTTGGGGCAGAAATCCCACAGACCTGACATAGGGCCCTTCTCAGTGCATCATATTAGGAGGTGTACGATGTCGTTTGTCTCATTACTATGAGGCTAAATTTGATCGCTTGGTTAAGGAGCTATCTGGCATGTTTTTTCACTGTAGAATTATTATTCTTCCCTTTGTAATTAATATTTTGTGGGGAGATTCATTGATACTGTGAATACATCCTATTCCTCATTAAAACTTCACCCCCTAGTTTATAGCATCCATTGATGATTCTCACCTGAATTAACTATTACTATGATGTTTGTCAAATGGTGATTCTCTGACTTCAGCATTCTTTCAACATTTGTTTGTTGGCATTCTTTTTATGAGGAAGAGCTTTTCCTTCTTCACACTTTATTGTTCATTTATTTATATCACTGTGGGTTCAAGAAATCCTGTTTTACAAATATGTTACAATCCATTATTGTCGTCAAAACTTAAATTATTTTGTATTTGCCAGAGGGAGCCCCTTCAAGCTGGCTTCTGAGTCCTTGATATGTTCCCATGATTCTTTCCTTAACTTCCGACACAATCAGATTTTTCAGGTTCATCTTGTATTTCCCTGCTCCAGCTGTGGATTCAGGGAATGCTGGTTCCCCTTAGAAGAGAATAGCATTGATATTTAGACACCAAGATCTGGGTATTAAATACCCATTTTAAAATATGTATGGCCAGACTTACTGATCCTCAGAGTTGCATATTTTAATATTAAGAAGTTTAAGAAATTCAGGTAACTCAAGAATGATGTTGTGGGAAGAGATCTGGACTTTGCATCAAGGAGCTTGACTGTGAGTTCCGACTCTACCACTCGGTGATAAATCACCTCACCTCTCTGGCCTTACATTTCTTCTTTAAATTGAAGTGATCAGACTAGATTATTTCCAAGGCTCATCCCAGTTCTGAAATTTTCTTCCTACTGATGCTTCTCTTCTGTCTACCTGCTACCCATGCCTGTTGGCTAAAACCACTGGAACTGGCAGGATAAAGGTTGGAAAATCAAAAGGCAGTATCTGGACTACACATCCTAGCAAATATGAAAGCAGAGGGAGGACAGGCTGCTCTTTCTGTGCCCTGGTCCCCGATGCAGGTAGTGAGGACCAAAGCTCTGATCTGGGAGGCTGACTCTCAGACTGCATATAGCCCTTCCTTGGAAACTTGTGGTTGGGACAGATTCACCATCAGATCAGATCCTCCTCTCTTTTTGGCAAACTGTCTATCTAGACTTCTCAATGTTTTCATCATTTCTTTCTTTCTCATACACTGTATTCATTTGCTGTGTGTCTTCAAGGAAGCCATTCCCTAAACTTCCTGTCTCTAGAGGCAATAAATAGATGTTTCCCAAAAGAAGAACTACAGAAAGCCAATAAACACATGAAGATGTTCAGCCTCACTAGCTTTGCGGAAAAAAAAATACAAACTAAAACAAGGAGAAATGAGTTAACTGACAAACTGGCAAGTTAGACCCCAACTAGTGCTTGGCTCTGTGTAAGGGGCATTCCCTGCTCACATACGGTGCTGTAAGGGAGGTGTGGATGGAAGCAGCCTCTCAAGGAAGCACTCCAGCAAACTCTAGCAAAGCCTCAGGATTTTGCACATCCTTTACCCTATTGTCACATTGGAATTCATTCTAAGAAAATGCTTATGGCTTCCCTGGTGGCGCAGTGGTTAAGAATCCTCCAGCCAATGCAGGGGGACACAGGTTCGAGCCCAGGTCCGGGAAGATCCCACATGCCACGGAGCAACTAAGCCCATGTGCCACAACTACTGAGCCTGTGCTCTAGAGCCCGCGAGCCACAACTACTGAGCCCACATGCCACAACTACTGAAGCCCGCGCACCTAGAGCCCGTGCTCCACAACAAGAGAAGCCACCACAATGAGAAGCTTGTGCACCATAACAAAGAGTAGCCCCTGCTCGCCGCAACTACAGAAAGCCCGCATGCAGCATCAAAGACCCAGTGCAGCCAAAAATAAATAATAAAATAAATACATTTATATCTATAAAAAAAAGAATGCTATAAAAAAAAGAAAAAGAAAATGCTTATGGATATGAGCAAATCTATCCACACAGGATGCTCAGAGAGAAAAAGTTTTAAAACAACCTAAGTGCTGAATAGCTATTGGTTGAGTAACTCACTTATAATATATCCGTACAATAAAATACTATGCAGCCATAAAAAATTATTATCATAGAAGATGACATGGAGAAATGTTCACAAATTGTGAAAAGTTGCAAACCTATATGTAGCTTATAAGCCTAATTTTAAAAGGAAATAATATGTATAGATAGATTCATAGGAATGAAGGATAGAGAGAAATTTAGCTGCCTAGTTGTCTCTAAGGGGTGAGATGGCAGGTGATTTTTTATTTTTTTTGCTCACCTGTATTTTGATAATGAGCATGTATTAATTTTGTAATAAGAAAAATGTTACTATAGGCAAAAGCCACACCTCCATCTTCCTTCATCACTATGGAGTGAGCACAGTGTTCCCCAGCCTCTCTTGCTAGGTCAGAAAAGCAACTGTCCTGTGGTCAGCTGTCTGGGTATGAATTTTTTGTCAAGAGGAATGTTGTTTCAAGGTGAAAGTGTTTCTAACTCACATGGGAACTTTGTGGAAGTGCAGGTCCTTTGAGCTTAGGCATTGACCGGGGGAGTAGGGGTTGGGAGTGTACTGGGTCTTTTGCTGGGTGTTTTCCACAACTCTGTCCTTGTTCTTACAGTTCTTCCTCTGCTTTGCCCCCTTCAGCTTTGTACCTCCCACCTCCTCTTTTGCTATTCCAGCTCTCTATTACTGTATCACACTCTAAGACTTAGTGGCATAAAACAAAAACAACCATTTATTTTGCTCATGAATGCACAATTTGTGCAGAGCTCAGTGAGATCTGGTCAGCTCTGCTCCATGCAGCATCAGCTGGGCTCAACACGTGTGGAGAATCTGATGGCAGGGTGGCATAGTCCTGCGGTTGACCGATTGATGCTGCCACCAACACATTTCCATGTAGGCCTCTCCGTGGGGCCGCTTAGGCTTCCTCATGGAATGGTGGTTAGGTTACTAGTCTTCTGGGGTTGCTATGGCAAAATACTGGCTGGCTGGCTTCAACAAAGGAAGTTTATTTTCTCACAGTTCTGGAGCCTAGAAGTCTAAGGTCAAGGTGTTGGCAGGGTTGATTTTATTCAGAGGGCTCTCTCCTTGACTCCCTCTGCGTCCTCACAACGTGTTTCTCTGTGTGTGCCCATTCCTAGTGTCCCTTTCTCTTCTTACAAGGACACCAGTCATATTAGATTAGGGCCCCATCCTGACAGCCTCATTTTACCTTATTCACCTCTTTAAAGGCCATCTCTCCAAATACAGTTATATTCTGAAGTACTTAGGACTCCAACAGATGAATTTGGAAGTGGGAGACACAATTCAGCCCATAACAAGTTCCAAGAGTGAGTAAAAAGTGGAAGCTGCCAGTTCTTTAAGAACTGGGTCTAGGACTTCCATGGTGGCACAGTGGTTGAGACTCCACGCTCCCAATGCAGGGGGCCCGGGTTTGATCCCTAGTCAGGGAACTAGATCCCACATGCATGCAGCAGCTGGGAGTTCGCATGCCACAACTGAGGAGCCCAAGTGCTGCAAGTAAGGAGCTGGCAAGCCGCAACTAAGGAGCCTGCCTGCCGCAACAAAGACCCGGTGCAACCAAATAAATAAGTAAAATATTTTAAAAAAAGAGAACTGGGTCTAAAAAGTGGCACTGCATCATTTCCTCCATGTTCTTTTAGCCAAACGGTCATAAAACCCAGATTCAAGGAAAAGGGGACATAGACCACCATCTCTGTATGGAAGGAGTATCAAAGAATTTTGGAGCTGTATTTTAAAACTACCAGTCTTGCTTTGAGTGTATTGCTGTTCTAAGCTGACCTGGAGCTAGAATCCATGGTTCGCTATTCTCTTTGTCCTGGATCCAGATGAAAATGTGCTTTAATCCCTTAATGAAATCTGTTTGTAAAGTCCTGCTGACCTCATTTGCTGTGCTAATATCCCAGCTGCTAAAGAAGGTGTTTGAATTGAGAACTAACGGGCGTTATTTGAAAAGTATCACCATTCGCCCACTTGTTGTACCTGAATACGTAGTAGCTGTTCATCAATGGGCAGCGTCTTTACTCCATAACGTTTTTCACTATTGACTATAACTTTAAATGTACTATAAATTTTACTGGTTTTTTTATGTGTATTGTCTATTTCACCCGACCTGATGAATATCCTGCCATCCAAGACAGATCTTTGTTTTGTTCTCTAATGTATCACAAGTCCTTAAAACCATGCCCGGCCCATAATCAACACTCAGTAAGTGTATATTGAATGGATAAAAATACAAGTTGATTTTGTGCTTTGCTGTCTAACTGGTGAGCCCATTTCCCCTTCCTCCAGTATAAACAGGCTCTCCAGGAGCTTGTGCGCTGTGTGGCGCTGACGAGGATCTGCTATGGTGACTCACACTGGAAACTGGCCAAGGCGCATGTTAACCTGGCTCAGGGCTACCTCCAGCTGAAAGGTGAGTCTGCCTCAGGCTGAGGAGGATTGGCTGGTTGGTTTCTGCTCTTTTCCTCAAATTTGACTTAACTTTAGAAGGACATTCTCCTCTCTACACATTGAGAACTATTTCCTCTCACAAAGAGTCAATAAGATTTTTTAATACAATATGTAAAAAAGAGAAGGAAGATTTTAGCCCTCTGAGTTTTGTTTTTTATGATCTTAAAAGTAGTTCTTGGGAGATAATTAACTTGTTAGCTGTGAAGGCATTGTAGAAATGGCCCAGGGCGTAGAGTTGAGGCCTAAAATAGGATCCATTCACATATGTATTGATGGAAAGTCTCTTGCCTATAAGTGACACCCCCCCCCAAAAAAAAGAGGCTAAATCAAGCTGACAATAAACAAAAGGTAATTCATTGGCCCATACACTTAAAAATCCAGGGGTAAAACTTACTGTAGACTTAGCCAGATCCACGTTTTCAAACAGTGTGATCAGATTTCCGTTCCTCCGTTTTCGCACCACTTGACTCTGTTCTTCTCTGTATTGGCTCCATTCTTAGCCAAACTTTGCCCACGTGGTGGCAGCAAGGTTGCCAGCAGCTTTAGGTTTCCCTCCTCAGCATTCCCAGGAAAAAAAGAGTGTCTCTCCTCCAAAATCTCAGGGTTTGGGGATTCTTATTGGGCTGATGTGGGTTGTATGCCAAAGACAAGAAAAAGTCTGATTGGCTAGACCTGCCTTTTGGCTCCACTGGATCCTTGGGGAGAGGCTGGCATTGGCTAAATCACAAGGACTGAGTGTGCAGGGGCTGGGCATCCTCAAAAGAAAACAGGGGAAGGGAAAGTGGATGCAGAGAAGGCAAAAACATGGACTGGCAACCTAGGACCAGAGTACATCGCTGTACTCCGTTTCTTCAATTGAAAAGTGATGATAATGAGATGATATGATGGCACTGACTTCCCAGGATTGGCCCAGTGAATAAATAAACAAACAGAAGTGAAAAACACCACAATGCTAAGCACACAATTGCCACCCAATAAATTTAGCCAAATCTGATTATAGATTGCTCCTACCTGTTAGATCAAAGACTATTAGAGGGGCTTCCCTGGTGGCACAGTGGTTGAGAGTCTGCCTGCCAATGCAGGGGACACGGGTTCGTGCCCTGGTCTGGGAGGTTCCCACATGCCGCGGAGCAACTAGGCCCATTTGCCACAACTACTGAGCCTGCGCAACTAGAGCCTGTGCTCTGCAACAAGAGAGGCCGCGACAGTGAGAGGCCCGTGCACCGTGATGAAGAGTGGCCCCCGCTCGCCGCAACTAGAGAAAACCCATGCGCAGAAACGAAGACCCAGCACAGCCAAAAAATAAATATAAATAAATAAAAATTAAAAAAAAAAAGACTATTAGAGCCAGAGGGGACGTTGGAGATCATCTAGTTCAAACCATACCCTTATACCCACTATTTTCTAGATTCAGAGGAAACAACTATTTTGAATTGAAACAGCTTGCCTCAGGTCACACTGTTAATAGATAGCTGATCTGAGACTCAGACCTCGGATTTTGGTTGCCAGTACCAGTGTCCTAGCATCAGGGATTTTTTTTAACGATGTTTTTCTTCTACAGTCTGCTACCTTTCTGCATTATAGTCTTTCTTTCTCAATTTAAAGTAAAAGCAGTATCTACTATTTATTAAGGTCTTATTGAGTGCCAGGCACCATGCTATTTTCCATGTATAATTTCCTTCAATCTTCACTACAGTGCTATGAGGTGGGTAATGTTATTATCCCTGTCTACAGTCGAGGAAGCTGGGGCCAACATTTCAGGTAAGTGGTGGAGCAGGGAATTCACTCTGAGCAGTCTGATTTCAGAGCTAGTGTTCTTGAACCTCAACCCATGCTGCCTCTTGTAGATTGAGTTCAAGTTTCTTGAGGAAATGGACCAGAATTCATCATGTCTTTTATAATGTTGCATACATTATTGGCACTAATAAATTTCTGGTAGGTTGATTGTGTACTTTTAAAAAAAACAAGACAAAATTCTGTAAGTGTTCCTATAGGAATAGCATACCCTGGATTTTCTCCCTCAGAAAATATATTCTGTTTTATAGACATAGGAACAGAATGAATTTCATAATTTGACAGCTCTTTTTAGAGATTTGAGATACAATTCCATGTAATGAAGAACGTAAGACCAGGAGTATTAGGATGTGGGTGGAAGGGTGTGTCATTGTGGGGAAGAAGATGGGGATGTGGGAAAGTGAAAAAACCTGAGACCTAAATAGTGATCCTCAGTGTCACCTTTACCACAAATGAATACGCCAATGGAAGAACGCTGGAACCCACCGGGAATTAGTTCTTGGTAGTAACTGTTCTTAAACTTCATTTGATTCATCTCAGTCTATTACCACATAGAAATAAGAGATTGTAGCACATCAGCCCCTTACCTCATTGGAATTGTTTGGCAGTTTTTATAGATATCATCATATTTGTATTATGTTAAAATAACTCTCTAAAGTTATGATTATGGATGGGTGAGCAGAAGATTCAGAATTTTTAGTATTTCATTAAGATTGCTGTCACAAAGCCAGGATTAAAATTCATGAATATTTTATTTCCTTCCCAGAATGCTGTAGTCTTTGTATTCCGTTTGTTTTTTTATAATTATTCATAACATTTTACGTCTGATATTGGTGAAGTTTCAAAGCTGTTCAATTCCTGCTCATTCTGATTATTTCTAAAAAGACCATTGTGGGAAAAATTTTTTATCTTGAGTCCTAGGTGTGAAACACTTCTTTGTTTCTTATAGTCATGATCGTATTTCATGCTGTCCCGATATATCTCCATGTGCCACTTGATGATATATGAAGGAGACCTCATCAGATTCCCTGGCCAGAGATAACTATATTCCTGTCCAGCTGAAATGAAAGAGAAACTGAGACTTCTTTTTCTTTGTCCACAGGACTGTCACTGCAAGCAAAACAACATGCAGAAAAAGCCAAAGAAATCCTCACCAACTCCATTGTGCATCCCTACAATGACAATACAGATGTTTTCAAGTGTTCGGTTGAGTTATTCCATACCATGGGGAGAGCCTTACTCTCCCTTCAAAAGTATCCTTTTGCCTCTAATCTTTACAAATAGAAATACCGTTCATAATGCTTATAGTTAATTTTTAAGGCCAAATCAAAAGATGACAGGTGACTCAGGAAGGGTGATGGGAAGTATGAGAGCCAAGGATATCCAGGAACTAGGGCCCCAGAATGTAGCACCAAGTGTAAAGTTTCCTGAACACAACTCAGGTTTAAGGAAGCTTCAGAGAATTTGACAAAAGCAGAGAGACTTTCAAAGGAGCTGCTGCAATGTGGAAGGATTATAAAGGAAGAATGGATAGAAATTCAAACTCAGATCAAATTGTCATTTGCACAGTAAGTTTTCAGTTTAGGACTTTTTGTATACGTGATTCCTGGAGGTTCTTTGCCAGAAGACTCTGTCTTCAGGCAGGAGGAGCTTCTGCATGGTGCTGTGTCGGTGGCTTCTCCATGGCCATTGTCCAGAATTAAAAGAGGAGGACGACAGTCACATCAGAGCAGCCACAACCAAGGCATGTACGTCAGTGGCACTCTTCACTAAATGTGTAGTGCTCTCATACCCACCCCTGGGTCCTAGAGTCCTGATGTCATTCTCTTGACTTTTATTTCTTGCCTGCTCTCCCTGCCCCTCTCCTCCCGCCCTTGTTTCCTTCCCTCCCCTCCCCACACCCCCATCTTCCTTTTTTCCCCCACTGTTCTAGTCTAAAATATTTCAATACATTGATTTTACGATTAGGGACTCAAAGGAGAAAGATCTTAGAGATATCTGAATCCACGAGAATGAGAAGATTGTTCCTTGTTCTCCCTACCCCCAACCCACACTCACCAAATAAATCCAGGTGGAAGAGATATAGTGGCTGGAGCCTGAGGGAGAAGGGGCCTTGGTTAGTCAGCACATTTATCCCTCTCCAAAGGCCAACTCCAAGCCAATTCCCCAGAGCAGTGGGGTGACAGAGAATGTACCCACTCTTTGGAAGGATGTGTTTGTGGGAGGAAGAGGGCAGAGAAAGGTCTATTCTAGAAGAGGCAGAGAATCCCCAGCAGACCAACGCGTCAGCCTTTAACCAAGCCTGGAAGAATTCAGTGTAAATTAATAATCAGACTATACATATAGGTTGATTCCCAAGAGAACTCAGGGACCCAATGGACTCATTTTAAGAAGGAAAGGGCCCTGAAGGAGCACACCTAATGCTTCCATATGAATGGGAGCTGGGAAGGACTAACTTTGACTCATGCTTTTAAAGATATTTTTGTGATCATAAGTCCACTCTTGTTAATTTGTTTATTTGGGAGTGTTTTTGGATATGAAGTGCAGAGAATTCATCAGTCCATGCAAACCTTTGGTACACTTTTTTTTTTTAACATTTTAAAAAAGTAATTAATCTATTTATTTTTGGCTGAGTTGGGTCTTCGTTGTTGCGCGTGGGCTTTCTCTAGTTGCGGGAAGGGTGGGGGGCTACTCTTCATTGTGGTGCGCGGGCTTCTCATTGAGGTGGCTTCTCTTGTCGCAGAGCACGGGCTCTAGGCACGTGGGCTTCAGTAGTTGTGGCACGAGCGTTCAGTAGTTGTGGCACGAGGGCTCAGTAGTTGTGGCTTGCAGGCTCTAGAGCGCAGGCTCAGTAGTTGTGGTGCACGGGCTTACTTGCTCCGCGGTATGTGGGATCTCCCCGGACCAGGGCTCGAACCCATGTCCCCTGCACTGGCAGGTGGATTCTTAACCACTGCGCCACCAGGAAAGTCCCTGATATGCTTTTCTAAATTGATTTTTTCCTTCCATCTCTGATCCTTACTCTCATTCTGTCACATACATAGATAACCTTTTTAAACAATGATTTATGTCTTTAAATATGTTTCTCTGAATAATAAATAGCATTGTTTTCTGTATTTATATGTTTTAGGTTTATATAAATTTGCAGTATGTGTCTCACTCTGTTTCTCACTTTTGTCCACTCAGCACTGTTTTTGGTTGTTGCTGCTGGCTGCTTTGTTGTGCTCCATAGAATGCATCTGCCATCCTGTGCTTGTCTGTCCTCCTAGCAGTGGGCATTCAGCTCATCCCCAGTTCCCAGCTCCCACAATGGTGCTGCCATGAACATCCTTGTGCAGCTCCACTTAGGAGGCTCAGAGAGACTTTTCTGAGTTTATACTCTAAGGGTAGGATTGCATGGTCACAGGGTACACTCATACTTCAAGTTCACCACACACTGGCCAATTGCTACACCCATCTGCATTCCCACTTGTGGGGCACGTGGGTTCCTGTTTTCTCACATCCCCAACAATGTTTGTCATTGTTGGTCTTTCTAACCTTTGCCACCTTGATGCATATATGTACTATTTAATTACTTTTCAATTTACTTATGTTTCTCTTATTAGTGAGTTTGAGTACCTCTTCATATACTGCTTAGCCATTGGATTCCCCTTCTGTGAATAGCCTGTTAGCATTCTTTCTCATTTTTCTTTTGGGGTTTCCTGTGCTTTTCTTATTGATAATTGAGATTTTCTTATATAGTATAAATTAGCAATATTACAAATATTTTCTTATATCTATCACTCATTTATTAATTTTGTCTATGGTGTTCTTCATGGCATGGAACTTAATTTTTCTAGAGTCAAATCCATTAATTTTAACCTTATGATTTATGCTTTGAGAGTTTCCCACCCAAATATTAAAGATATTCTCCAAAATGTCCATGTGAGTCTTGCTTTAACCTATCCCACATGTTTTAACATGTAGCACTATCACTCACATAACTTAGTTTATAAATTACTCTTTAATCCAGATATTATTCAAATGATATGTGTTCTAGTTTGCATATATATGGGATTCTTTCAAGATATTCTGATGTTACTGATTTTTAATCTTACTTCATTGTGGGCAGAAACATATTTGTATAGTATCAACTCTCTGAAATTTACTGAAGCTTCCTTTGTGACCTAGTCCATAGTCAATTTTTGTGAATGTTCCAAGTATGCTACAAAAGGAAATTGTATTCTTTACCTGTTGTGTTTAAGGTTCTAATAAATCTGTATTAGGGTAACTTTATTAATTCTGTTACTCAGATTTATATATATTTTTACCTTTTGCCAATTTGATACATTAGCTTTTAAGGTAAGTGTGCTTAAATTTCGAACTATAATTATTGATCCATTTGTAGCTTCCCATGATTCTGCCAGTCATTTTTTTATATATTCTGATATATTCTGTTGGGTGGCAGTAGAATTAAACAGCCTGTCTTCTTAATCTGTTATTTTATTTGTGAGTATATATTGTTCTTCTTTGTCCCCTATGTCTGTATCTATTTTGCCTGATATTAAAATTGATATTTTAGCTCTCTTGGTAACAATTTTCCTATAATACCTTTTTCCATCTCTTAATTTTCAATCTTCATTTTTTTTGTTTTAATTACTGATATATTTGAGTTTTTAAATTTCCTTTTGTCCTACCAGTTTTATGTTCCTTGCTTTCTTCTTTCTTGCCTTCCTTTAGTTTAGTCAAATATTTTTGTCATCCCTTTCCCTATCTATTAACTGGTAAGTTATACATTATTTTATTTTTCTTCTAGTGATTACCATAGAATATGTCGCTTGTATCCCTGACCTATTACACTCTAATGCAATTAGCCAATTAACCACTTTCTGGACAATGTAAGGGACTTTGAGTATGTTAATTCTCTCTTCCCTTCTGCTTGATGCTATATTGTTTTATACTTAAATCACCATATGTTTCATACCACAGACAAGAAGAAAGAGGAAGAAGATATTTGTAATACATATAATTGACAAAGGGCTCATGTCTAGAATCTGTAAAGAACTCCTATATATCAATGAAACAAAGACAAACAACTGAATAGAAAAGTGGACAAGAGACTTTTTTTTTTTTTTTTTTTTGGCCGGGCCCTGTGGCTTGCGGGATCTTAGTTCCCCAGCTAGGGATTGAATCATGGCAGTGAAAGTGTCAAGTTCTAACCACTGGACTGCCAGGGAACTCCCTGGCAAGAGACTTTTCACAAGAAAGGATACCCACATAACTAAAAAGATATTAAATGACATTCTTCTCATCAGTCACCAGGGAAATGAAAATTAAAGTCATAGGATACTACTATATTTCCACTAATATTGCTAAAATTTTTAAAAGCCTAATAACATCAAGTTGGCAAGTATATAGTGCTCTCATATGTGGTTGTTTAGAATATATTTGGTATAACTACTTTAGAAAACTGGCATTATTACTAAGTTTAAATGTTTGAATACCCTATGACCCAGCAGTATCACTCCCAAATATACACCCAAAAGAAATGCATACATATGTTCACCAAAAGACACAGCCAAGAACGTCCAAAGCTACATGTTATTTGTAATAACCAAGGACTGGAAACAATCCAAATGTTCATCAGCAGTAGAGTAGATAAATTGTGATCTGTTCATACAAAGAAAATGATGAAACAACTCCTATGCTTAACATGATGGATGACTCCCACAAACATAATGTTTGTGAAAGAAGCCAGACTAAAAAGAATTCATACTGTATGATTCCGTTTATGTAACAGAGGAGGAAGGGAATAGTGACTGGGAGGGCCTACCAGTCCAGAATTTCTTCCTGCCCAGAAGTAGGTATTCTTCTTATATTGTAAAACAGAAAATATAAAGATATGAGGTCCAAGATATGATATTTGTTGCATATGTTGTGACCTGATGTTATAAGTACTTAATGTTGAGCACTTGCTGCAAAATTGAGTAAATTATCCTCTGCCAAAATCCACCCCTCCTGAGTGCTTTCCAAATTATCAGTACCAAACCTTGTCAGCAGATGGCGGGCATTGTACGCATATGTGCTGAATACCCAACAAGAATTTAAGTTAATGTTCCAAGCTGTCCTACAGTTTTGTGTTTAAGGGAGCTGTTTTAAACTTCACTGCTTCTTTTCGTCCTGATTCTTCACTGTAAGATATTCATTGGAACATGCATGTTTAAACTGCATGGTTTTCATGCAATCACTTTGTTTCCTCAGTGAAGTGTGAATATTTTGTCCAAACTGATCTGCTTTAGAAAGTAACAAGGCTTTGGTTTTGTACATTTCTAGAAATATGCTCACAACCACAAGGGCTTTTTCTTTTGCCCGGTCTTGGAAGTGGAAGACCAGGATAATTTCTTAGGCAGCTCTCACGGGATTTGTGTTTCTCTTAAAAGGGTATCTTTCAGTGCATCCTCTTCCTCCTCCTGCCTCGCCTTTTATGGTGCCCATCAGGCTAGGACAGTTTTCTTCTCCTTGGGCTGACAGATAAGGGCTGCAGGGTGACTCACGCTCCGTGCCTTCCATCCCTAACTGTGGCCTGAAGCTTCATTGCTTCTACCTGCCTTTCTCTGTTCCAGCACTACTTCATTCAGTAATTATTTATTAACTTTGGAGAGTGAATACAAATCTTGTGTTCCCATGTGTGCAGTTGTTTTTTCAAATGGGGCCAAGGTAGTAACTAGTGAAAGCAAGCAAATTTTTTCCAGTGTTAAGGATTATTTTCTATCCTGGTTACTGGTAGATAGATTCCCCAGAGACAGATAGTGTCTTTATAAAGGCAGGAGTACACCATTGTGCATACACACACACACACACACACACACACACACACACACACAACACACACCCCTTTTAAAATAATCTTTCTATGTGGCATGATGGTTATGGCCTATTGAGACTGCTGCTCTGGAACATGTGACCTGTCCTCAGCTTTCTCTGTGACTGCTTGATTTGTCATCTTTGGAGTCCTCCACAGCTTACCCAGAGAGCACTTTGCCTGGCCTTGCTTGCTATGCTGAACTAGCTCTCAAGTGTGCCTGTGATAAGTAAACGCTCCTCAGAGCATCAACAGGACACCTTCCAGGTATCTCTAAGGTATGTGACATGATATATTTGACAATATGGCCTTAGAATCAGGTCGCTCTTGGTTCGTGTCAGCATCCATTCAACCTTCCCAACTGAAGGACCCTGGGCAAGTCCTTCCTTCTCGTCTACTGTTGAGGTGGGAATGATCAGCCCCCAGAAGGTTGCTGTGGTGATGAAATGAACCCTACATTAAAGCATCTGGGTATGTGGTAGGCCTAAAAAAGTAGCTATTATTATTGCTACTGTCTAATTGAGCATTTTCCTTTCTGCCATTTCATCCTAGAAATGATTTGATTTTAAAGCATGTAGTACCGACATCACAGAATAAGATACTGTACTTCAAGACTGCCCCTGTCTTGCTATTCTTTCCTGTATTTTTTTTTCCTATGACTTGAGAAAGCTGTTTTGTTTCATTTTGTTTTTTTGTCTTTGCTCTTACGAACCACCTAAGCTAAAAATCAGATATGTATATATCTGTATGTAGATATGTGTATATACATATACACATGTATATGCTTTAAGCTCGAGTTTGTTTCTTTGTCTTGCTTTCTCTAGATTCATTATAGTCACAAGATTTGGAAAATGATTCTAACACAAGTTTTCCAGAGAGGAAAGAACATGGGAGAGGTTTCTCTCTTAGCCAGTACTTCCTGGGAGGGGGTAGAAGATAATGGAGAAAATAGTGGCAAGGGGGGCAGTGTCTATATCTACCTGCCATCACCTCATTAGGATGGTGGAATTCTACTTAGTTCCACATGTTTCCCAGAATACATTCCCAAGGCTTTTAGTGTGAATTTTTGATACTTTGGTAAATAGCCTTTGCTTTTACCATTGTCCTCCCTTAATTGGTCCAGTCAATAACCTCCAAATCTAGCTTTTGCTTGCTCTACTCAGCTTTTATTTTTTTAGTTCATGCCATCACCTAGAGATGTGTTTCTTTTTTTTGGCTGTGTTGGGTTTTTGTTGCTGCTTTTGGGCTTTCTCTAGTTGCAGCGAGCAGGGGCTACTCTTTGTTGTGGTGCGTGGGCCTCTCACTGTGGTGGCTTCTCTTGTTGTGGAGCATGGGCTCTAAGCACGTGGGCTTCAGTAGTTGTGGCACATGGGCTTAGTTGCTCCACCGCGGCATGTGGGATCTTCCTGGACCAGGGCTCAAACCCATGTCCCCTGCATTGGCAAGTGGATTCTTAACCACTGCCCCACCAGGGAAGTCCCAGTGTTTCTTTAAAGAATCACTTTCTCTGCACTGATCTTTTGGGCATAAAGGCTCTGACAAATGCTCATGTGCTCAAAACCCTCCTTCTCCCTTTCCTACTTCCAGGAAACACCCCACTGCTCTCCAGAGGAGATATGTCTCCTGTCAGTTCCTCCCATTCAATGCTATGTGCTTAGAATGTTTTATGCTTATTTAACAAAGAAGGAAATAATTTGATTTTTCCTGGCACTCTTCATCATCCTGTATTCCTGCGATTGAAGAGACTCTCTTACTTTATACAAAATCTGTTTTTTTTAATCATTTTTTTAAATGTGGGGAAGCAGAAAAACACATGGCACAGATTACTTTCATATACTTTATCTACTTTCTATTATTTGAATCCTCTAAAGCTTTACTATTTTTATTTTTGTTGAAGTATAGCTGATTTACGATATTATATTAGTTTCAGGTGGACTGAAACTAATTTCATAGTGATTCAATATTTTTATAGATTGTACTTCATTTTAAGTTATCACAAAATAATGGCTAAATTTCCCTGTGCTGTACAATATATCCTTGTTGCTTATCTACTTTACACTTAGTAGTTTGTACCTCTTAATCCCCTACTCCTATCTTGTCCCTCCCCCCATCCCTCTCCACACTGGTAACCACTAGTTTGTTCTTTATATCTGTGAGTCTGTTTCTGTTTTGTTATATTCATTCGATTCTTTTACTTTTTAGATTCCACTTATAAGTGATAGCATAGAGAGTATTTGTCTTTTGTCTTGCTCTGTCTGACTTATTTCACTAAGCATAATAATCTCTAGGTCCATTCATGTTATTGCAAATGGCAGAATTTCATTCTTTTTATGGCTGAGTACTATTCCACTGTGTGTGTGCGCACATGTATATATTGGGTTGGCCAAAAAGTTCATTCACGTTTTTTTGTAAGATGTTATAGAAAAATCCAAACAAACTTTTGGCCAACCCAATATATATGTATCACATCTTCTTTATCCATTCATCTGTTGATGGGCACTTAGGTTGCTTCTATATCTTGGCTATTGTAAATAATGCTGCTATGAACATTGGGGTGCATGTATCTTTTCAAATTAGTGTTTTCATTTTCTTCAAATAGCTTTACTATTTTAGAGCACTGCATTTTGGTCTTCCCCTTTTCTAATACTCTATCTGATTAATATACATTTCCCTTAAACAACTGCACTTAATAATAATGATTTTAAACAACCACACTAGCTAGCAATTCTTGATCACCTTCTGGTCTGGCTCTTGCTAAGTGCTTTGCAGACCTCATCTCACCATTTAATCTGCAGTCCTCCCTGTGATGTATGTACCCTTCATATTCCCATTTTCAAATGAAGAAAACCGAAGCTGAGAGAAGTGAGGTCATTTCCCAGGGTCATAAAGCTGGGAAGTAGCAGAGCAGAGCCAGGTCTGCATCCAACCCTGGTGTCCACACTCCTCACCACAGCACAGATCCCATTCACTAGCACAGAATGGAAACCTGACAATGCCCTCTACAGAGCACAGCTTTTACCTATGTGTGCCAGATGGTAAAGAGAGACCCAGATGTAAACCTTTTCTCCTTTTGACTCTAGAAAATCCTAATTTTCCTCTTCCAAGATTGATTTTTCATCAGATTTCCATAATCAGCAATGGTCCCACAAGGCTTCTGCTGTTCACTGGTGCTCAATATTCTTGCCAAATTCCTGAGCTTTTAAAAGGAAACCCTCTATTGCCTTAGTAATACCAGAGGAGATTGCACTTGTTTGTTGCAGGTTAAAACAAGTCTCCATCCCTGTGGGATCTTCTGAAACTCATCTGAGATGAGATAGTGTCTTGTCATGTGCTCTGTAGAATTACTGCAGATGTATTTTCATTCAATGAAATACGCTGTGGTTTAAGTTGTGGACCTGCCAAATCAACATACTGCCACATTTTGTTGTTCAGAATTCTCTATCTTTTCATCTGTCCAGTGTGTTTCCTAAAGCCACCCAAACACATTATGGGCCCACTAGATAATAAATCCTCAAAGCATCCCTGGCAGGTAGATAGGAAAGGAAAGGAGAAAATGTTGCCCTCCCACACATTACTTATGAGCAAATAGAGACAGACAAGATTGCCTGAAATTGACTGATGGCTTTAAATGAGTTGGAAATGGAGGTAAGACTATAATTTAGTTATTTCCTGATGTAGTACTCCCCCAGTTCCTTTTTTATTAAACATATTGTGAAGCTAAAGTAATTTTATTTTCTATTTTGTCTTTTCTTTTATGTGAGCAGTGTACCCTCAATGAGCTCCAGAATGCTCATTGTAGATTACATTAGCTTGATAGCCTTCATTTCTGGCTGGTTAGTGCCAGGACCCTGGAATAGCATGCAACGACAACTTCAAAGGGTGAGAGTAGAAAGTGCCACATTCTCTGCACACGCTAAACAACTGAGTGTTGTATTTGTTCATCTTTTTAACCAAATATCTCAGGCATATAAAGCTAAAGATATTGTTACGCGAATACTCAAGTACACACTTCCAAGCTTCAAAATAGAATATTTCAGATAAGTGGAAGGCTGTTTATGCGTTCTTCTCAATCTCTTTTCTTCTCCCCATGTTACAGGCAATTGTGATGTTGAATTTAGTGTTTTTCATTCCTCTGAATCTATACATGTATAGCCATAAAAAATATACAGTATTATTTTTCATTTTTTTACTTCATATGTATGTTTCCTTCTGTACCTTGCTTTTATCCCCCCTACTTTTCTATTTTTGAGATGTATCCACGTCAGTTGATACACATAGTGCTAGTCTCTTCATTTTAAACTTCCATATTATGTTTAATCCATGTAACTTTCCTCTAATTTAATTATACATTCTGAGGGTGAACACATAAATTGCTTCCAGTTTTTCACTATTATAAACACTATTTCCATGATCGTTTTTGTACATGTCTTTATGGGCATATGTGCAAGATTATCTCTGAGGTATATGCCCAGGAGTGGAATTGCTTAATTGACAAGTATCCACATCATCAACTTTACTGGGTTTGCTTTCCACCAGTTTATACTCTCACCAGCAGTAATTCCCATTACTCCATGTCCTCGTCAATACTTGATATTGTCAGACTTTTTATGTTTGCCAATCATATAGTTTCTTTAATTGCATTTCCCTGATAATGAGGTTTGACATCTTTTCATACATCTGCTGGACATTTGGAATTTCTGTTCTGTGAAATGTCTGTTCCTTTCTTTTACTCATTTTTTTAACTGGGCTATTTGCATTTTTCTTATTAACTTGTAGACATTCTTCATATTTCTGATGACAAGTTATTTGCTGGTTACATATATTGTATGTACTCCCAATGTGTAATTTGCCTTCTCACTTTCTTTATGATGAATTTTGATGCACAGGAGTTTTTATTTTTAATGTGACCAAATTTACCTACTTCTTTCATTCTGATTTGTACTTTTTTATCTTATTTAAGAAGTCCTTCCCTACCCCAAAGTCATGGAGTTAATTTTCCTTATATTTTCCCTCAAACGTATCAAAGTTTTGCTTTTTAAATTTAGGCCTCTAAAAGTCACTTGGAACTTTTGTGTACATAGTGTGAGGGATCTAATTTTTTCCCTTTGGATAACTTAAGTGAGGAGGTAAATAGTTTTACCTACAGGTGAAAGAAGGACTCACAGTCTGAAGAATTCTATAGGGTTTGAAATGTGAGACCAATGATAGGTTGACAAAAATCTTTTAAACTTAGAGAGTTCAGAAATGGCAACAGGTCACCTTCATGTGTGACTGCATCCCTTCAGGGCTGGGCATCCTGCTAACAGCTTGTTGGATGTCATTGGATTCATGAGGTCTGTGCCCTCATGTAGACATGCTTGTAGCAAGGGCAAAACTATGGTCAATGAAAGCCATGTGTTTGTTCCTGCTGAAATTGCCTCCTTCCAGGTCTCCTTCTCAGCAGATACTCAAATTAAATTTCCAGGCAGTGAAGTAATGGAAAGTTACCACTTGGACTTGACTACAATGTGATTTATAAAAGAAAAATTGGTACTTCCATATCTAACTAGCTGCCCTGGGTGAGTACACCCAGTGTTCATCTATTAGGGTGCTGATGAAAGGAAAATCTCTGAGCCTGGAGTCTGCCAGTAAGAGTGATTTAAACAACAGAAAGTTATTCTGAGATGAACGTGTGGGTGGCGATGGTTCCTTCTGGGGACTGTGAGGTGTTCCATGCCTCTCTGCTAACTTCCAGATGTGTACTGGCAACCTTTGGTGTTCCTTGTCTTACAGATGCATCACACCAATCTCTGCCTTTGTGTTCACGTGGCATTATCCCTGTGCCTCTGTGTCCAAATATCTCCTTTTTATAAGGATACCAGTCATACTGTCCAGTATGACATTTTCTTAATATAACTAATTATGTCTTCAACGATGCTATTTCCAAATAAAGTCACATTTTGAGGTACTGAGGGTGAGGACTTCATATGAATTTGGGATGGGGGGACACAATTCAAACCCTAATAGGTTCTTACAAAGTTTCTTTTATTCCGCCTTTTATAAAATTTCAATAATTTCTCCAGCCCTTAATTAGAGCAACAGTCTAATATTTTTACAACTAAATCAATGTGAAAATACGTTCCTTTCTTGAAGATTTTTTCCCTAAAATTTATTCCAAAATCTGTGAAAATCAAGGTATGAACTATAGCCTCAAAGTCTCTAAGTCAGTGGATCTGCAGGTTGTTTCTTCTGTCTTCCCTCCTCACCTCACCCTTCCTCCTTCCATAGACAGCAGGCACCCACTGTGTGTCAGACACTGCAGGGTGCTGGCAATGTCAAGATGAATGCGGCAGCCTTGGACTCTGCTTTCTCAGAGTCATGCACTAAAGGGATTGGTGCCAAGTCCCCAGGCACTTATAATTCAATGTGAGAGATGTATCCTGAATGGGGAGGTTCACAGTTCTGTGGGAGCACAGTCAGGTGTTCACAGAGTCGCCCAACCCAGCCTGGGATGTCAGGGAACAGAGCCAGCACTAGGATGAGAGAGCCAGGTGCCCAGACCACACCATTTAAGAGGCGCTCACACTTGGATGCCAACCCTGCACCTGCCCAACGCTGAGAGTGATCACCTCCTTAAATGGTGTGTCCTAGGTGTCTCAACGGTCTCACTCTAGTCCTGGCCCTGGCAGGGAAAGCTACGTAAAGGAGGAGACAGCTAAGCTAAAACTGGAAAAGGAATGATAGAAAGATGAATGGCAGTTTTCCAGGTAGAGATGGAATAAAGAACATTCCAGATAGAAAGACCAGCAAAGACCCAGAGAGAAGGTAGGCATGACACAACTGGGGGGCTGAAAGAGAACTGGCATCAGGGGAGCCAAATGGGAAGGTTTAGATGACTCCCATGAGTCATCTGAACTCACCAAGTCGAGGGAAACTAGAGTCCCAGCAGAGCCACTGCCACCTATGCGCCATGTTTTTACACAACTGGGTGAGTGAACGGAGCCTTCGTGAGAATTTAAAAAAAAAGTCTCCTTTTCTCCAGGTGGACACAGGCTTGTATCCAAGCACACAGCTCAGTCAGCAGAGCCTGGGCTGGATTGAAACTCCCACTTGCCCCCTTGGGCAGGTTTCCATCAGGATTTAGGCAGAGGAAGGTGCAGGAGTCTGTGGGTGCAGAGTCGGGCCCTGAAGACAAGAATTTGAGGCCCTTAGTGTTGGATCAGAACTCCAAAACCAACCCCAGATGGCCTGGTGTGCTTCACTCAGCTCTGAGCTGGAGGATTGGCCTTTCTGTTCCAACCCCATGTTGTCACATCGTGAATTCTGCTACTCTGGGCGTTGGGAGCTATATTGAATTTATTTTTCTTTTATAACTCACAGATCCTCAGGCTAATTTCCTTAACCACAGCTTAGTGGCTTGAATTGATCAGCCGAAGGGAAAAGACTGGATTTATCACCTATTTCTAGATTCTTCTGCATCTGGGATCATGATATGGAATATATTAACATATTTAAACTTACAGTATAATTGATTTACCAGAATATTCCATTAAAAATATTTTTGTATGGCTTTTCTCTCTATGAATTTACTGTTTCTCGTTAAGATTATACTTTTCATAGACCTAGGCATTCCCCTGGAAACCTCCAGGACTTAAAGCTCCTCAGGAGGCATGCCAACAGCTTTGGAAGGTTAGAGAGAGACCAGTAGCTCAGTGTCCAAGCCTGATTTATGGCATCCCCTTGGGAATGCCCACTCTGTTGAGTGTCAGGTGCAGCAAGACCCGCAGCATTCTCTGTTCTCCTAACCACCCCCAACTAAAACATGGGTAGGATCATCCAGTGACGCAACCAATTTAGAGCCAAAGCCGACATCTCTTTCTGACCTGCTTTAAATGAGCAAGTTAGGAATAGTGTCTGGCTCGCAGATGATATTAAAGTTAAAATAATTTGATTTTTGTTTAATAATTATTAATACAGTTATTTCTTTAAACAAAAATGACTAAGTTTATGGCTGAGTCTCATCTATATTTCGTTTGCTTCCAAATGTTCACAAACTTTTCAAAAATAACAGATTTATTTAGATATAATTCACATGCCATACAATTCACCCAATTAAAGTATACAATTTGATGGGTTTTAGTATGTAACATCACCACAAACAATTTTACATTTTCATTCCATTAGCAGTCTGCCCCCATTCTCAAATTCCCAACCCCTGGCAACTACTAGTCTACTTTCTGTCTGTATGGATTTGCCTGTTAGGGACATTTCACGTAAATGGAACCATAGAGTGTGTGGTCTTTTGTGACTGACCTCTTTCACTTAGCATAGTTTTTTCAAGGTTCATCCATGTTGTAACATGTAGCAATACTTCCTTTCTGTGACTGAATAACATTTTACTGAGTGGATATACCACATTTTATTCATTCATTCTTCAGTTGGTGCACATTTAGGTTGTTTTTACTTTTTGGCTCTTATGAATAGTGCAGTTATGGACATTTGTGTACAAGTTTTTATGTCGACATATGTTTTTGTTTCTTTTGGGTATATACCTAGTAGTGGAATTGCCAGGTCATCTAGTAATTCTGTGTTTAAACTTTTGTGGAACTGACACTGTTTTCCTAAGTAACTGTATAATTTTACATACCCACGAGCAGTGTGTGAGGATTCCAATTTCTCCACATCTTAGTCAACACTTTTATTATCTTTTTTAAAATCATTATTATTATAGCCACTGTCCTAATGGGTATGAAGTGGTATCTCATTGTAGTTTTGATTTGCATTTTCTTGATGACCAGTGATAATGAACATCTCTTTATGTGCTTATTGCATCTTCTTCAAAGAAATGACTATTTAGGTGCTTTGCTCATTTTTTAATTGGGCTATTTATCTTTTTTATTATTGTTGTAGGAGTTCTTTTTATATTCTGAATGCAAGTCTCTCATCAGAAATATCATTTGTAAAAATATTCCACAAACCATTTTTTTTCACAAACCATTTTTATATGTCCTGAATATTTTTTAAATATGTATTTATTCATTTATTTATTTGGCTGCATTGGGTCTTTGTTGTGGCACACAGGCTTTTCATTGAGGCATGTGGGATTTTTCGTTGCAGTGCTCATTGCAGCACATGGACTCTTTGTTGCGGCGCGTGGGCTTCTCTCTAGTTGTGGCATGCAGGTTTTCTCTTCTCTAGTTGTGGCACATGGGCTCCAGAGCATGTAGGCTCTGTAGTTTGTGGCACACGGGCTGTCTAGTTGAGGCACGTGAGCTCAGTAATTGTGGCGCGCAGGCTTTGTTGCCCCGCGGCATGTGGGATCTTAGTTTCCCTACCAGGGATTTAACCTGCATCCCCTGCATCAGAAGGTGGATTCTTTACCACTGGACCACCAGGGAAGTCCCTGTCCTAAATATTTAGAAGATGAGTGGTCAATCAAACTTTATATGGCACCATTCAGCCACTAAAAGTGATACTATAGCATTTATTGCCACATTTTAATGTATGATTAAGTGGAAGAAGCAGGTTCTAAAACATTATGATCCTTTTTTAAAAATGCATAGAAAATCACCTGGAAGTATATATATATCAAGGTGTATAGCAGTCATCTTTGGATGTTGTAATTATATATTTTAATTTTCCATATCTTTTCTTACTTTTAGTGATGAATATGTATTTTTCTGATAGTAAATTATTCTCAATTTTTTAAAAAACCCAATTGTGTAAGAAAATGTCTACCTCACTTGCACATGAGTTTGACTGATTCTACCTATTGTTTAGACTTCCCAAAATCTCATGCAAGTGGGAACAAGATGAGACCACAAATGAGTCCATTTCAATATAACGACCTGAAACTATGCCTCTCAGTTCCAGAGAGACCACAGGCTGGGAGGGGAAGGAGTAAAAGGTATGATTATGTATAGGGATTTAATATCAATCTGTATGGCTTGCTTCAGTTTGCAAAGCACTTTCAGACATCTTACTTGATTCTCACAGCAACCCTATTGGACACCAGTGTTCAGATGAGGAAACCAAGGTTCAGAAACATTTTGTTTTTTCCCAAGGTTGTGTGGCCTAGTAAGTAACTATGTTCAAACTACAGTCTGGGTTTTCTACTCCTGTTGCAGTACTTGTAACTGATTGCCCTGCCTCTCATACTGTATTCTTCTCTATAAAATTTTCTCTGAGAGTCGGATATTTGAAGGATCACTTTTTAATACCTGTAAAGATGCTGTGGTGTTAACTTGGAGTGCTGTGCTTCTGGCTAAGATGGCTTCACAAACCCCCAAATACTTTTCTTTAGTGTTCTATCTCAGGAAAGGAAGAATTTTTGATACATGAATTAACTTATGCCTTGTTGTTGTTTACTTTTCTATTTTCTTCTCATTTATCAGCCTTATTGCTAAGCTTCGAATATTGCTTTCTTTTAAAATTGTTGCCCAAATGAGATCATCTTGGCATTTGTACTGGCTTTATTTCTCTTCTATGACTTTTACAAGCAGCCTTGGAAACAAAGGACCTCTTCTTTACTTCCTTGGCACACTCTTCATCATTTATGAACATGAGAAAGATGAATTTTTTCCTTTGCTCAAATAACTATGGCATTGTCTGTGTTATTTAGGCTAAATTAGGTAGAAAAAAATCTGAAGTCATTTTAAAAGTATGTGACTTTCTGTAGATTCTAGACAAGAGGTTGGTTTACAAACATTTTCTGTAAAGACCCAGACAGTAAATATTTCAGGCTTTGTAGGCTATACAGTGTCTGTTGCAACTCTTCAACTCTGCCATTGTAGTGCAAAAGCAGTCATAGACAATAAGTAAACAAGTGGGCCTGACTGTATCAATAAAACTTTATTTACAAAAGCAGTCAGTGAGTAGATTTGGCCCACAGGCCAGGGTTTGCTGACTCCTGTTTTCAATTATTTAATTTTTGTCTACCAGGAATCTAATTCTTTGGCTAAGTGATTTGTTACCAACCATATGTTTCAAAGCCTCTTTATATCACCATAGATGCTAGTGGGGTTTCTCTTAAAAAATAAAATGTGATACGTACAAACTCATTAAGAGTTAGAAGGCGAGTCCAGTATTACTAGGTTGTCTATTTACCTCTTCCTTTCCAAGGTTAGAGCTGCTGCAAGCTACAACCTGGACCCTTCTTAGTCCAGGAACATATCCCTGACCTCCTCTTGTGTGTTAACCCTCTTTACACTTATAGAAAGTATCCCAGTTCATAAGCTATTCAGTGAGCATTTTATTTCATTATGGCCATCTGAGCGACAGATCTGAAAAGTAACTCTACTTCTATCAGTCAATTCCTTTGAAATTTATTGGAGAGCAAAATAGTTGTGAAGAGTATCCAATGACTATGTTGACCTAAAAAAAAAAAAAAATAGGCTGCCAGTTATTTCTCTAGGAAAAATAAAATTAGGTTCATTCAGGATTGGCAGAAAATTTTCATTTAGGGTCTGAAACCATGGTGAGCCAGGTGCAAGTCCCCACATGGTGAGGGAAGGAGAATGCTTTTATAGAAGGGAAAAGGATTTGGGAGAGCCATAGTACACAAAGAGTCCATGGCTTTTCATTGACTACGTTCTTGCCAGGAAAGAAGAGGAGTCTTTCTTCTTCCTGTTGGACTCTGCAGTCCTCCCAGAGCAGGAGAGCTCCCGCTTCTGGGCTCCTGACTCTATTTAACTGAGGTTTCTGTTTATTAATTTTTTTACAATTGTTTGTAATCGTTTACAATTTTTACAATTGAAAACAAAACCTATTTTTGTGGTCTCTTAGTTACTTTCTCACATTATGTCTCAGTTTGGGGGTAATTTGGGAATCGTAAGACCTTTCTGTAGTAAAGATTCTGGGATGGAGGGAAACATAAGAAGGATTGATTTCTTTTATTATGAATTTTGTACATAAAAATTTTCCATGCGGGCTTCCCTGGTGGCGCAGTGGTTGAGAGTCCGCCTGCCGATGCAGGGGACGCGGGTTCGTGCCCCGGTCCGGGGAGATCCCACATGCCGCGGAGCAGCTAGGCCCGTGAGCCATGGCCGCTGAGCCTGCGCGTCCAGAGCCTGTGCTCCGCAACGGGAGAGGGCACAACAGTGAGAGGCCCGCGTACCGCCAAAAAAAAAAAATTTTCCATGCAAGAAAAGTTTCTAATAGTCTTCACAAGTATTTTTGAGAAGATTGTTTTTAAATGCCTGTTTCTAAACAATATATATAGATACATATTTTAATATGAGAGAGTCTTACCCCAAGAAACTACAAGAATATTTTCCCACTGCCACCTTTAAATTAATTTTTAAAATTAACGTATTTTCTGATGTAAAAGTAATATATTTTTATAGAAGAAAATTTGGGAAATTTATAAAGCATAAATAAGAAAAGTAAAATCACTCACAATCAACTCCTTAGAGATAACTGTTGCTAACATTTTGGTGACACTTGGGTATCTCTTTATGCATATGTGTACATATAGATTAGATACAAAATTGATCTAATAAGATTATATAAAGTACTTTTGTAATCTGTCTTTTTTACTGAAGAATATATAGTGGATATACTTCTATGTTGATACACACAGATCGACATTAACTTTAATGGATACGCGGTGTAGATGTACTTACTATAACCCACTTGGATGATCACCTATTGGAGTATTTTAAGTGCTTTATACTTTTCCACTATTACAAAGAATGCTTCAGTAAACATTCTTGTATATAGTATCTTCTTTTCCTGCCAGAGTACTTCTTCAAGATAAACTATTAAAAGTGCAATTAGCAGAAATACGTGTGTACATACATACGTATAATTTTGATATAGAAAAGTTTGTGCCCAAATTATATTCTTCCCAACAGTTAATGTGAGTGCTTCACACCCTCACCAAACTGGGAAATTTCTATAATTTCTCAACAGATCAGTTATCAGTATCATGGCATCCTTTCTGATTACTATTTTTGTTTTAATATTTTATATTTTTTAAACCAACACCTACACAGCACTTACTATGTGTCAGAGGCTATTCTAGGTGTGTTTTTTTTTAAATATTAACTAATTGAATCTTTATGATAACCCAGTGAAGTGGGCACTGTTATTATTCCTAACTTACAGATGAGAAAGCTGTCAAGCGACTTGAAGTTCCTGTATCTAGTAAGTGGTGGAGCCAGGATTTGAACCTTCCTGATTATCCCTTGACCTTCCTTATTATCCCTTGAACCTTCCTGATTATCCCAAAGTCTATCCTCTTGACTGCTATGCCCTGCTGCTCCTTGGAGGAAAGAAAGGCTTAGCTGCCTAGGAAATGAACCTGGCAACAGGGGTCAGAGAGCCAAATCCATCTATTATTTTCAGTATCTTCTATTTTAATTACTTTAAAGATAATCCCTTTGATTTTTTTAGGGTATATCAAGGTCAGAAGAAATCAAAAGAAGCTCTGCCCCACTACCAAGAGGCTTTAGAATATATTGAGATCAGTAAAGGTGAAAAAAGTCTTGAGTGCGTACCAACATTGAGGGAATTGGCAGGTGTAGAACAAGCCCTGGGATTTCACGACGCATCCATCAACCACCTTTTACAGGTAAGCTGCAACGTACTGGCCACCAAAGCTGTTCCAGTCCACTGCTTTTCACAGATACAGGTGGAATAGCAGCTCTGAGAATTCCTGGGTTTGTTAAGTGCTCTAGATAAGTAGAACACTTGGTCTGGGGTAGAAGTTCAACAAACATCTTCGTAAGTGGGCAAGTGTGGGATACTGGTCCTGTGTTACTTGTGCATCTTCCACAAACAGTCTGAGACTGCCTGAAGGTGGCTTTTCTCATATTAGGTGCATAATTTAAGTCTTGTTTCCCAGACAATGTTTCTTTATTATTTAATGCTTATCTATTTACAGCTTATGTTATCAAACTTATTAGGGTTCTTATCTACCACATTCTACAATCTTTACCTGAAGTCACTTAGAGTTGTCATCTGGTAGCTGCTGTTCTACTTTGTCATTAAAAGATTCCTCTGTGAGTGTATCAGTTAGGGTTCTTCAGAGAAATAGAACCAATTGGATGTATACATAGAGTGAGAGAGAGAGAGAGATTTACTGATATTTTAAGGAATTGGCTCACACAACTGTGGGGGCTGACAAGTCCGAAATCCGTAGGGTAGGTGGGCCAGCTGAAAATGCAAGCAGGGTCTCTGTGTTACAGTCTTGGAGCAGAATTCCTTCTTCACTGAAACCTCAGCCTTTTGCTCTGTAGACCTTCAATTGATTGGATGAGGCCTACTCACCCAATTATTACCTATTATTGAAGGTGATCTCCTTTATTCAAAGTCTACTGATTATAAATATTAATCATAGCTACAAAGTACATTTATAGCAACATTTAGACTAGTATTTGACCTAGCAACTGGTCACCATAGCCTAGCCGAGCTGACACATAAAACTAACCATCACAGTCAGTTTGATGTTTTTGTGTGGTATCATCTGCTAAGAACATGTTTTAAATTGTTTTCTGAGAAATTTTCCCTGTTAAAGTTGTAAAATATAGACTAACTCATTTCTTATTTCAAATGAGATATAATGATATGGTACTGAGGGTTCTTTATTGCTATTTCTTTTAAAATTTGTATGACCATTTATACTCCCACACACAGTTTATTAGAGTGTGCCATTCTCTCACTTTCTCTGGATTATCTCCCTTAAATATTATTACCACCCTGTGACATATTATTATTATTATCAGTTTATAGATAAGGAAATCAAGAATTAGAAAGGTTGAGTGATATGTCCAGGAGTACACAGCTAATAAATGGCATAGCCCAGGTTTAAATGCAGTATTTTTTTTTTTTTTTGAAAGGTAATTCTGGCTGACATGTAGAGAGTAGACTAGGGAGGGTGTGCCAAGAGTGGAGGTAGAGTGGAGCACTGAAGGCTGAAGATGGTGGTGGCTTAAACTAGGATGATGTTCATAAGGATGAAGAGAAGTAGATGGGTGTGACAAAGATTTAGGAGGCAGAATTTATGAGATATGGAGCTTGAGTGGATGCAGGACAAAGAGGGAAGGGGAAGAGTCGAAGATGACTCCCGGGTTTCTGGTCTGAACACCTGAGTGGGTGTTTGTGTCATTTACAGTGGGGGAGCAGGTGTGACTGGGTGATGGAGAGATGGTGAGCTCAGGTTTTTTGTTCGTTTGTTTGGTTTTTGTTGTTGTTTTTTGTTTTTTGTTTTTTTTGCGGTACACAGGCCTCTCATTGTCGCAGCCTCTCCCGTTGTGGAGCACAGGCTCCACACACGCAGGCTTAGCGGCCATGGCTCACAGGCCTAGCCACTCCGCGGCATGTGGTATCTTCCCGGACCGGGGCATGAACCCGTGTCCCCTGCATCGGCAGGCAGACTCTCAACCACTGCGCCACCAGGGAAGCCCGTGAGCTCAAGTTTTGATGGTGAGTCTGAGATGCCCATAAGGCATCCAAGCAGAAATGACAGCTAGACAGTTATATAATCAGGACTAGAGTTCAGAAAATAGGTCAGCAAGTCCTCCACTTATACACAGTAATTGCCTTGGGAGAGGGTGAGATCACTCGGGCAGGGTTTGTGGAGGAACTTTGGTGTTCATTGGTCAAGTAAAGAAGGATAAATAGGTAAAGGAAAAAGAAGAATTTGCCAGATAAAAACAAGAAGAAAAGAAAGAGATATTCTCATTGTCACCCCTTTTGATACCTTTTGCTGTTATGGAGGGCATGGAGCTGTCGGGAGAAAAAATGAGTTCATATTTGGTTTTTTTTTGCGTTATGTAGGCCTCTCACTGTTGTGGCCTCTCCCGTTGCGGAGCACAGGCTCCGGACGCGCAGGCTCAGCGGCCATGGTTCATGGGCCCAGCCGCTCCGCGGCATGTGGGATCTTCCCGGACCGGGGCACGAACCCGCGTCCCCTGCATCGGCAGGCGGACTCTCAACCACTGCGCCACCAGGGAAGCCCAACAGTATTCAGCCTTTCAATCCATAACTATGGGATAATCTCTTATTTCTTTAGGTCTTCCTTAATTTCTTTCAACCATGTTTTATAGTATAAGTTTTGCACTTCTTTTGGTAGATTTATTCCCAAGTATTTTAGAGTTTTTTATGTTGTTACAAATGGAAGTGTTTTCTTAATTTCTTTTTCTTATTGTTCATTGCCTGTGCATAGAAATACAAATGATTTTTGTATGTTAGCTTTGTATCCTACAACCTTTGTAAATTTGTTTATTAGCTCTAGTTTGTGTGTGTATGTGTAATATTTTCTGCCATACAAAAGTTTTCTTAGTGCTTTCAAGTTTTCAATCTTTTATTACATTTAGATTTTGACTCTGAGAAATATTTCTCTGTAAACAGGTTATGGAGGAATTCACTCATTTTTTTTTAATGCCTTGTCAAGTTTAATAGGTGACTTTTATTGTTTATTCTTGAGGTTAATAAAGATTAGAGAGTGTTTAAATAAATACTCGCCTATGATTATTAAAGAGATAGCTTTGTGAAGTCAAGATAGCATTGGATTTGAAATCAGAAAACTTGGGTTGGAGTCCAGACTCTTCTGTTTACCATTTGTTTGATAATATAAGTCATTTAGTCTCTAAAAAAAAAAAAAGCCTACAAAAGACCCTATCCACTTCACAGAACAGCTCAAAGATTCAAAAAGGAAAGTGCTTTGTGAACAACTTGGCATGTTGCCAGTATAAGCTACTTTTATTTATTAACAGTAATTGTTAAACATTTATCAAATCTCCCCTTTTCTTTAGCAAACTTTACCTAAAATACAGAAAGGTATAGCTCTCCAAGGGAGCCCATGCCTAAAAGCCATTTATTAATTACACACAAAGGAAAGGGGTTTTGTTATTTCCCCTCTTGTTTTTTCACTCTTCATTCCTTTGGAGTGAGAGAAACACCCAGGGAGAAAAGACCTTTTATTCTCTGTAGAATGTATAAAAGTTCCAAAGTATTTTAGGAACTAACCCATTAAAATGGAGAAAACTAAAGCCAGCCCCCCAGAACCATCACAGAGGGAAGGCAGCAGTCCCAAGGACTGATGAAAGAGCTGTCATCAGCCCTGTGGGTCCTCTGCAGCAGGGTTCTGTGAGAAAACCACACAAACGTGATTGTTTCTGAAACTCTTCATGGCAGATTTTGGCACTAGAACCTTATTTTCCTATCCAAAAGAAAAATCCCAGGATTTCGTTTGTGTGAGCAATGGCATGTTTGTGGGTGTGTGCCTTCAAGGAGTATACGTTAACACCGCGCTAGCTTGGATTGCTTTTTCACGTCTCTGACACTCGAATCGCATATCTCTTTTCAGTTTTCAGGGCAGCTCTGCCATTCAGTAGTTCCCAAATTTAGAGAAGTTTGATTTGCAAAGTATGATGAAATAATTTATCAGTTACTCTACCTAAGACTTTAAGATCAGAAAATCTGGGTTCAGGTTCCTGCTCTGGGTGAGTTATTGGCCTTGGTCAGGCCTAGGTGGCTGATAGGTGCTCACATGTGACTCCTGGCAGGTGCAGACTATTCAGTAAATGGCAGCACTTCTTATTGGCTCTTGTTAATTGCTGTGTATTTACTATAAAGTGTAATTCATTTATTACAAATAATCAGATGAGTGCTATTTTTAATTTTCAAAATCTCTGACAACACTAGCCTATTTTGTTTAAAATTAGAAAAGATGCAGAATGCAGATATGATTTTATACAGTATAAACCTTTTCTAAGAATGACACAAATCATGGTGCCATACTGCTTCTTTTGAAAAGACATCTGTTTTTTATCATAACGATAATGCTTTTTATAAAAAAACAAATCGAGCCATACAGAAAAATACAGAGAAATGGGCTACGAGTCATCTCAGCCCTCCTCCCCCATCCTAGAAGTACCCAGTGTTGTGACACTTGTTGGGCATTTTTCCTCTGCAGGTGTGCAGATAGCTATAGATTGAGAGACAGAGGGACGAGAAGAAAAAAGAGAAAGAAAGATTGATAAACTTGACAGCATAAAAATGAAAAAGTTCTCTATGACAACATATCACAAAGTTAAGAAATAAATGTCAAGGAGGGGAAAGTATAGAAAGAGTTCTTATAAAATCTAGATGAAAAAGACAACTCAATAGAAATATGGACAAAAAACAGAAACAGACGTTTTACTGAAGAGGGAATACAATGGCCAATAACCATCCAAAAATAATCCCTAACCTCACTTGTTATTAAAGAAGTGCAGTTTAACCAAGGAGATGCCAAAAACGTTTGGTGCCACTCCATGGTGGCAAGGGTGTGGGGAAGCAGACATCCTCATGCACTGCTGGTAAGACTGGGAATCAGCACCATTTTGGGGGAAAGCAATTGACATTCCCTCTCCAGTTTTATAACACACTGACCCTTTGACCCAGCAATTTCACTTCTAGAAACTTACGTAACAGATAGATGTGCACAAGTGTGCAAAGAAACAGGGTTATTAGCAATAGCAAAAAATTAGAAACACTCTTAAAACCCATTAGTAGGGGACTGGTTATAAAGCTATGATCTATCCACGTGATGGGATACTGTAGAGCCACTAAAGAGAATGAGATGGATGTCTGTGTTCCGAAGAAAGGTGTCCAAAATATATTCTTAATTTTAAAAAGCCAGATGTAGACCAGAATATTCTGTCAGTCAATGACCAGTTAAAGACTACATTGTGCTGGGCACAGTGTTAGGCCTGGGACTATGATGGAAGGCTCGGATGTCAGAGGCCCTGCCCTCAAGAAGCAGCCTAGTGAGTGAGACAGAACTTAGTGAAGAATCACACAGATGAATGTAAAACTACCACTGTGAAGTGCACCACAGGGGGAGGTACTGGGTGCTGCGAGAGCTCCCAGCGGGGCAGCCTGAGCTGATGGGGGATCTGATAATGAGACACCCCAAAGGTTGAGGAGAGGGGAACCACTGTGGTGAGAGCCCAGAATGGGTGGCAGGAGATGAAGCTGAGCTGAGAGGGGAACATGGCCAGGCTCTGATCTCGTGTGTGTGTGTGTGTGTGTGTGTGTGTGTGTGTGTGTGTGTGTGTATAAGCACATCAGTATTTCTGAGAGGATATGCAGGAAACTGTTGATAGTGGGTAGCTATAAGAAATCAGACTGGAAATGGGGAGAAGAGGGGTTGAGGCTTATAGACACAAAGGACAGGGCATTAAAATTTTTAATTGCTTATTCTTTTCTACTACTTAGGATTTTTAAAAAGTTATATGCAGGTACTACTCTTATAATTTAAAAATATAATTAAGTTTTAAGAAAACACACAGAACAAAAAGACAAAAATATAAGGCCCCAACATGTCTATTTTAGTGCTAACTCTTACAGCGAGTAGGGCCTTTTCTCCCCAGCCCTTTGGAGGAGCTAAAATTGACAACTGGAAAGCTGCCACAGAGATTTTCTCTGACTATTAAAAGAAACTGGCTCAGTCTGGGGCCCTCAGAAACCAGGTTTTGAATGCCCTCTGCACCCAGTTACTTCCCTTGCATCTACTTCCCCCGGGGATTCCCAGCTCCATCGTTTTTTTAGCCAGTGCCCTCCAGCCGCCTCAGTCCCCTATGGTGTGTGTGGCCATGGAAGACTTCCCTACTGGGCAGAGATGGGAGAGGAAAGGAAGTGGCAACCTTGGGCTGCAACATGACCCTGTCTTGAACAAGGATGACAGTCAAAGCCTAAGGGTAGAATGGCCAGCTCTGGCAGAGCTGAGAGAGAAAGCTATGCAGTCTCACAGCTGGTCAGTTATAAGAGAAACACAGCAAGCTCATACCTCATAGTGACAAGTGGACTTGAACTTCTGTTGAATTAAGGCACAAATTTGAATCAAAGCAGAAACGGAGCCACTTGGTAGAAGGCACTTTAACGTCTGCTCCATCCACCGTCCACTGCCTGACCCCCTCCACAGCGTCTCTCTACAGTCAGTGCTCAGAATTCCATGTGTTGGCAGCTCGCTCTTTCCCTAGCCAGTCTATTTAATTCTGGGCTGAGTCTAATTCTTAGTAACTATTTCTCTGACTCTTAAATAGTTCTTCATTACATTGACTTGAAAATTGCCGTTCTGTGACTTCTACCCTCTAGATAACCAGGTGTTAGATGAGAAAAGCATGCAATTTGAAATCACACGCCTTAATTCAAATCCCTGTTCTGCCATTGACCAACTATGTGACCTTCAGACAGTCGATTACTCTCCTCAAGGCTTCATTTTGCCATCCGTAAATTAGGCAGTTAACATCACTCTCACTGGTCATTTTGAGATTAAGCGGAGCTGGTGTATATCGATGTTATTTCCCTCCTTCCCTCGGTCCCTCCCTGTGCTAGCCCTCAACTTTACAAAGAGATCCTGGCAATTACTATTGTCTTCTCTTTGAGTGTTCTCATCTCCAGGGTAAATAGACCCAGTTTAAGTCCACAAATGTACTTTGAGCTACTTGTGTGCTCTTCACTATGCTATGGGAGAGGAGATTTCCCTCTGAGTCACTGATTCCCCTAATCATTATCAAAGTGGGAAAAAAATCTCTCTCTCCCTCCCCACAAGAGCTGGGGTTCCACACTCAGAACCCACCCAGTGTTTTAAGTTGAGTGTTCATGTGGTGGGGTCTGCCTGCATAAATAGAAACATCCTTTTTAGTAGTCATCGAGTTTTCTCTTCAAGAACTGTTACACATTTTACAAATCCAAGGGGACAGGCCCAGTTAGATAAGAGTCTGCCAGCCCTGGCTCTGGCTGTGTCTATTGACAGCTGGGTTGGCACTGAGGAATCCTTGGTTTCCCCCAGAAACACATAAGAGGACCAGAATGCAACAGCTGCTCTGTACCTTGCCAGGGCTTGAGGCAGTTGGTCTTGTGAATGAGTTTTTTCAATTAATGACCCTACTCCATGTGGGATATTAAAGGTGTTTTTGTTTTTAACCCAGTATGACATGCTAGCAGCTGAAGAGATTTAAGAATATTAAATGTTCCTCTTCAGCCTCAAGATGACAGTTGATAAACATATAACCATAAGATATCAAAAACTTCAAAGGATGGGAGGAGAGATGCAAGCCCTGGGGTGATTAATAAATAACGAGGAGTGGGCGTAGTCAAGCCGCAGATCCCCAGCGGGGCCTAGTACTCGGGCCACTGTATAAAGCCGGAGAGGCAAGCAGGACTCCTGTAATTCTGTTCACCCTAACAACTAGTCCTTAAATGCTCTCAGATGTATGTAACAAGGATATTTATATTATCTTAGCAAACAAAGTGTTGTTCCAGAATTGTGAACAGTGGTTTAGTTTGGAAAGATTGGGTAATCTAATCACTAGCTTTGTCAACTTTCTCAGTACTCACTCCCTCAGGAGACCTCCTGCATGGTGTGGTACTGTGGTTGTCAAACTGTGTCACCGCCAACACTCATGTTCCAAGGAGGGTCTTTTGGGGGTGGCTGGATGGAAGCAACTGGGTGGGCTTCCCAGAGTCTCTCTACCTGCTTCAGTGAGAGCAGCTCCACACTTACCTGCTTTGTATGTTAGAGAACCATTCTGTTTGGTATATAAGGGGTTATTTTGCTTTAAAATCAGAACCTTGAAAAGCAGTGGCATCATGATGTTTGCATCCTTTCATAAGTTGCTTTTCCACTCAGTGGTGTGTTTTTGAAATGTTAATACATATAGATAGAGTTCAATCATTGTATGAATAAACCACAATATATTCGTTCCCCTGCTGATGGATGTTTAGATGCTTCCCCATTTTTCACCATCTCAAATAATGCTTCAGTGGAGTTGAGGGCATTTTCCATATAGACACTGATGGGTGGTGCCCTCTAAGCTGGACCAGAAGGGAAGGGACAGCAGGAGGGGTGGATGGCTAGTGAGATGTGGAGAGTGGACAGAGGATGAGAAGCTGCATGGATGTGATAGAGCCAGGATGCCCCAACAGTCAAACAGGGTCTGTGAGCTGCGGGATCCAGAGGTAGCAAAGATTAAGCGATGATGAGGCCCAGAGCATCATGGGGGACCAGGTGGCTGAGGGTAGGGAGGAAAATAAGCCTGTCAAAACCCAAGAGGCCAAGGTGTTAGCTGGGTCATTCGCTGGGTGTTTTAGTTTGCTCTTTTAGCTCCACTCTGCATCCCTCACTGTGCCCACTTAAGTACAGTGTCAGTGGGCCGCCTTGCCCTCTGGCTGGGAGGCACACAGCCTTGACCTTGGAAGGAGAGAGCACAGCTTATTTATTCCCTCAGCTCCTCCCAGCAAGGTCAGTGCAGGTGGTCTGCATCCATTCACTGAAAGCTACAGCTCCCTCCCCTATAATTCATCTTTCCAGTTCCAGCAAATGCTCCCTCCCTTGCTCTGCCTGTGATGTTAAAGCAGCCTGTTTGGGGTCCAGCACTCTCTTCCTTAGGTTTCCTCTGTGCAAACTTCTTTGCTTTTATCAACTTCTTTTCCTCTATTCATCTGTTAAACTGTGCCATCTCTTTCTTGCCCAATAGGTGCAGACCAATCTTAGGGATACTGAAATCACTGAAAATGATAACAGGAGGAGGGGTGGAGAGGAAAGTAGTGAGCCGGGTGCTAAAACCTAGTGAGGGGCAGTGTCTGTGAGTTTAGGTAAAATCAAGCTACCCCACATTTTTGTAGTTTGTCTGTAAGCTCCTTTAAAACCAAAAGCCCTGCCTAATCTTTATGTGAATTCCTAGGGTTTGAATAATATCTGGCATGTAGAAAGCATTTAAAAATTAAGATAAGTTGAATTGAATAGGACTGAATTAAATTAAACTGAATTGAATTTTTCTGAATAAATGAGATTGCACATTTTAAACATCATGGGTTCCCTTCTCCACTACCCTCACCCCCCACTCCCGCATATGGTTTTTAGAAACTTTGCGAACATCAAATAACAAATTAGATCAGAGACTGAGTTTCTGAAGTGAATAATGAATATTAAATGTTTGCTTATATTAGCATCTCATACAGCAAAACATTGAAGATTTTGTGATATGTTCAGATCTCCATAAGATTTCAGGATCCATTTTCTTGATAATATGAACATTTTTGCTCATGGAAAACTTTGCTTCCTGTTTCCAAGACAAAAGGCAACTTAGAGAACTCTCAGAACATGTTAATAATTCATTTGAAAGTAATTTTGATAGACATGCATATTTTACATTGCCTCGAATTATAATATTAAGTGGAAACAACATATGAAATCTTTTTGAATTTGAATTTGAGTTTTAATCAATCTAAAATACTGTGTGTAAAATGTCTTTGTAACAAGATGAGTTAAATCTTTTCTGGCATGAGAGGGTGCTCTCTTCAAAAGTGGATTCTAGAGATAGTTAACCCAGGGAAAAGACAAAGTAAACATGATCCATTTGCATTTGGGGTGGGGCAAGCTTTTCCTCTCTTTTTTCCTTTCCCTGAGCACTGAACATTTGATCCTTTCACTCTAACACTGTGTCCTATTTGAAAAGCATTTCCAGTCAGAACTTCAGGCCAAATCGAGGATAATGACCAATTTGGGGTTTTCCAAAATCAAGTATTCAATTTATCTAGATCCTGTAATACAGGGGTCTCCAACCCCCGGGGCGCAGACCGGTACCGGTCCGGGGCCTGTTAGGAACGGGGCCGCACAGCAGGAGATGAGCGGCAAGCAAGGGAAGATTCATTTGCCACCTCCTCATCGCTGGCATTACCGCCTGAACCACGCCCCCCCACCCCCCACCCCCACCCCACCCCTTGTCCGTGGAAAAATTGTCTTCCACGAAACCGGTCCCTGGTGTTAAAAATGTTGGGGACCATTGCTGTAATAAGAAAAGTCATTTTAAAACAAAGGATATTGTTAGCATTTACAAATATGAAATCCTGTTTGTTCTAACACAGCAATAAAAGTTATTACCAGCAATCTTGATTTGGAGTAGCCCCTATCATAAAAAGTCTAGATCTAGTAACTAGTGGATTTTAACATATGACAAATGAGGGGACAGTTTAGAGTCTACCCTGCTTATCATCTCAGAAATGTATTAAGCTGGTCATCAGAGGAGCAAGTCTCTATGGCTTTGCTGTCTCACTGCTTGATCTGGACTAGAAGGTTCTAATGGTATGGCTTTATCTAGTCTAAGATTTAGGCTGTTACTTTTCATTTCTTTTTCATTTGCGATATCGATTTAAATATTTTTGACAATTTTCATTATCCTCATTTTATAGATGAAAAAACTGAGGTTGCTGAGTGGGTGATTTGCCCAAGGTACCTCACAGCTAATAAAGGATGGAGATAAGATTCTGACCTTGATGCTCTGCCTTCAGATTTGCTGTTTCTACCATGTCATGAATGCTGACATTCCTCCTGCCCTGGTGCACACTGCCCAAAGCACCCCGATTCTTTCAGCCTCCAGGAGCTATGACTAATCCATGGGATTATTTACTTGTTTGTTTGCTTAATATCTTTTTATTTGAAGGGATGTAGTTTGTATTTTATTTGAAAGGATTATTTTTATTTTATGTTCATAGATCATACGGTGGTTTTTTCCCCTTAAAGAATTTTTAAATGGGCTTCATTTTCAAGGAACTGAGCTGTTTCCTGTGTTCGGACAGCTCCTGTGGTCCAGTTCGCCGAGGTTATAGGCAAATGAGCTTGGCGGACCAGGCATGGGGGTGGGGTCGGGGTTTCTGTGGGTGAGGCTGCTGACACTGGGGGTAGGTCCCCCTCTCTGGGCTGACCAGTGGGTAGGGTTCTGTGCTTGCCCACTTCCCCTACAGCACAGGCACTTTTTAATCTATCTCCTTCCCCCTGGAAACCCTCCCTCCTCTTCTGCTGACACTGCACTCATGGGAGCATAGACTTTTAAATTATTTACTTAGAAATAAGCCCTGGCCACAGCATCGAGCTATCTGGACTCAGCGTCCAGGGCTTGGTGCTTTCTCAACTACACAATGCTTTTGAAACCGAGCTCTCCCAAGAGTTGATTGTGCTTCCACATAAATCATATTGTTTAGCTTGCTAGAAATTTCCTTGACTTTCTGCTTATCGTTCCAAGAATAGTTAGTTCCCTGCTGCTGCTGCCAAGCATGTAAACAAATGTGTGTCTTCTTTCCATGATGACAGGCGCATCTCATCGTCCTGAGCAGAAACCCCTCTCAAGAGGAGGCAGCCGTGTCCGCACACTCCGTCGCCTGTGCTGCTGTCGCTTCTGGAAGGCCTGAGCACCATGGTGAGAGCGAGAGCGAGCCTTCCGTGGGGGACAGCGAGGCCTGCTCCCTGCCTGTCCCATGTGCGTCGGTATCTGTGGGCTAGCTGCCTTTGGGATGGATGAACAGGTGGATGGAGCTGGGACAGACCCTTCAGAGAGTCTTCTCTGTTAGCTTCACTAGAGTCCAGAGTCCTTTGGTTTCTATCTTTTTTCAGCCTTCCTCTAATCTTTTACTCTCAAATACAGCAAATCTTCATCCAAACATAGCTATCAGAGCCCCAGAGAGTTTGTGCTGGGCTTACAGGGAAATCTACTGGACTTTCAAAGGTGATCTATTTTTAAAGGTTGTGGAGCTACTGTGGCAACGGATCTGACCTGCTGGAACTCCGGCCTCCAGACTCTCACAGGGCTGAGCTTTCAATCAGGATGAACTTACACGGCTTCAGGATTCCAAAAGGAAGTTGTCATTTATGAGTCATATAGTTTTTCTTAGCCCCACATAATAGGTAGAGCAGTGAGCTTGGGAGTTCTTTAATCCCCCATCCTGGGCTCAGAGCATACAATATGCCTCTATTGATGGAGAACATGCATTCTAGTGACTTTCTTTGTTGTTGGTCAGAATATTCATAAACAGAGTATAACTCATAAAGAAGACAAGAGGTGTATTCCAAGATGTCAGCTAAAACTACTTATGCATTGTAGGAAAATAAGGTCCAGTGTGCCATCAATTTGAAAATCAGTATCTGGAAGGCTTGAGGTTGAGGTTCAGGGAGTAGGAGCTGGGCTAAGATGAGGAGGCTGGTGGGGGGAGAAGATGAAGGAGGAGCCTCAGTGAGCAGCCTGGTCTGCAGAGGTTCCTGGGCCAGGCAGGGGCTCCTGTCCAGGGAGGAGCTGGGGAAGGGGATACCAGTGTTTATCTTTCTGTCCATCCCACCTTAAAGATCCTTCATTCTGGTCTCCCGGAGCTTTGAGCACCTTCTCAGAGCTGGAGGATAGAGAAGGCAGGCGACCTTCCTTACCTTAACTCCCTAGAACACTCCATACATAGCAATCAACTTCAAAACCTTCAAAGAGCCAACATTTTAACCAGTTTATTGGTGGCTAAAATTCCTTTAATAGGGGAAAAGAACCTTCCATGCCACAAGTATTAATAGGATACTTAAAATGCAAACATGATGGAAACCCCTAGATTAGCAGGAGTCACTAATCTAAATGTCTATAGGAACCAAGTAAGCAATGTGAGTGAAGCGAGTAGTCATTAGAAAAAAGTAGCAGCAGCAAACATAATTATAAATGGCAGCTAACTGTTGGCTGTAATCTGAGAGATGCAATAGGGAGTGGTGAGGACTGTGGCAAACTGGAGAGGCCCGTCCCCTGTCGAAAGTGAGCAGCTGTTATTCAGCTCCAGCCCATTACTGTCATGTGGAAAGCAAGCTTGTATTAGCAGGTCTGTTTTTTCAAGAGAAGGCAGAAATCTGAATTTTTATGTGAAATCAATGCATAGTTGATGGTCACCAAGTCAAATATGTTTCAGGCTCTGAGGGATGCAAAACAAGTGTGAGGGCTAGATCCCTAGCTTCTGACCTGGGAAGCATGAGTATAATAAGTGGTTGTCAGGTCCTTCCTGTTTTTCTTGGGGGGCTCATGGGTTGAGAACTGGAAGTTTCTGAGCATTTAAACTGCTGGGGTGTGGGGGAGGGGGTCTACTCCCAGAGAACACCAAGCAACTACAGGAGGCTAAGACCAGAGACCATCTTTGCCTAGAGGGATTCTGGTTTGCCAGCATCTCAGCTAGTGCTCAGTGTACACACCTGATGAATGTATGGATTAGGTGGGGAACAATAGAAATCATGTCCCTAAAATACTTGTTTCTTGTAGCTGCAAAGTTAGACCATTCTGCTTTGTGTAATTATAGAATCAGAAACAATCCAATTATGTATTTTGTTCTAAGTTTTCCAGTCTAAATATGGTGTTGGTATAGCCTCCCCTATAAATAGAGAATGCCACTAATACCTACTTGATACAGATAATTAGGTCTGTGAAAATTTAATGACCTCACACAGTAATAATAGCGAATTCTTACATAGTACATACTGTCATGGTTCTAACCATGTTATATTTATTAACTCAGTTAATCCTCACCACAGCTCTGTGAGTTTGGTACAAGTGTTCCCAGTTTTCAGATGGAGAAACTAAGGCACAGAGGGTTAGGTAATTTCCCAAGAGCCATAGCCAGGGAGTGGTAGACTTGAACCTAGGCTCTTGACCTCCATGCTATATTATAAGGACTGGCACTGCACATGCCCTTTTCCCTTCTTTCCCCTCCCAAAGAGTGTGTGGCTTTGGGGAGAGAAAGGGACTTGAGAAGAGCAACGGTGGCCCAAGGAAACCAGTTTGAGTGCCGTCTGGGAAGGGGCCAGCCCAGGATCGTGCACAGGCTCTCAGCCCCCCATTCTGCCCCGTGTCTCTTTGGCAGCTCAGACTGTTTGGTGACCTGCACCCAGAAAGCCTACTTGCCAGTCAGTATCTGAAGGGGGAGGAGAATGAATAGGGAAGGATAAGAAAAAAACTTCCCCCAAGAGCAGGGAGTTAGACAGTTGCAACTGGCTTTGCAGATTAGGAAGGGGGTCACTTCTGCCTGAGGCCTGGAGGATCGATTGCTTGAAACATATTGACTCACAGAGGCCTCAGGAACCCGAACCAGCAGGAATCATAACAACAATCATACTAGCAATGATGACAACAGCAGTAGCAGGGGTCGAGCGCCCGTTGTATGCAGGTGCTGGCACTCTCACAAACATGCCCATTTAATCCTAACAAGCCTTGGAGGCAAGATGACCTCCCATTTTACAAAGGAGCTAACACAGCCAGCTCTCCATACCACCAGCACCATCAGTCAATATCCTCTCTACTCATTGCTCTACCCAAGAGGGACAAAGCCCCAATCAGTGTAAGGATGCTCCCTTCTCAGACTCAGCTTCCACTAATCAGAAGACACTGGAAATGTCTATCACCTTGACACCAACAGGAAGAGAGTTTACTGAAGGCTTGAAGGCGAGTCAACACTAAGTGAGGAGGCTGGGCAGAGAAGCTGTCGGATCAAAACAGATGCTTGTGCAGAGGCAGCATGAAGCCCTGGAGCAGGGGCAGAGAGGCGCACCAGCCCTTGCCCCTAAGGCCTCAAGCCAACCATTGAAATGGGCACATCAGAAAAGAATCAAAGCAAAGAGAAACCACAGACTATTCCTACTGTGTTAACAAGCTTGAATGTGCTGCCGTGGGAATCTTTGTTCTCTTGGTGACAAACATGGGGAAGACTGTGAACAATGAGCTGTCCGGCTGGCATTTTAAGATAGTTTGTTCCGGCTCTTATCTGCTAAGCTCAGTGGCCTGGGCCCAGAGGGTACAGCCGTGTTCCATGCATGGACTCAGCTTCCCCGAAAAAGCAGGAAGGAGCGGGGTCCCCCACAGCCAGGAGCTGCAGTGGCAGTGGGCAGGCGCCTTCCCACCGTCTTTCAGGGGGCCTGGTTTTCATGTCCCTGCTGTCCCCTCACACACAGCCAATGCGATAATGAGAGAAGCCCACCCAGGGCTGAGGTTTCTCCAGGCCTCTGCTACCTCCTGGAAGGGGAAAGGAAAGGCAGGAATTTGGAATTTATCTTTGTCTGACAACTAAGTGGGGGACCAGCCTCCCCACCCTAGCTCTCACCCAGGCAGGACTCTCTGGCCTGGACTTTGGTCATTTGTGGTTCAGAAGTGCCAGCCAGATCTCCTGGGAGCAAATCTGCACCTTCCACTGAGTGCCAAGGGATCCACGTGCACGGGGATCTCAACTCTGCTCTCCTATGCTTAAACTAGTCTGTGCCAAGTACAGTTTGTTTGTTTTTTAAAGAATCGTTAATAGGAAAAATTTCTCATCTAGGGATTCTCCATAGCCTACTTGCTAAATGTCCATTGAAGGCATTGCCCTCGGACAAACAAAACGCCACTGGCCAAGAAGCCAGTGTGTTTCAGGCTCCACAATCAAACTAATCCCTTTGCTCTGTGCCTTCCTGTATTCCTTATGCAGACAAAACTGCCTTAGAAGTCACGAAGGATTGTGATTGCATAAGGGCTCCCAATTCAGGCTTGTAGAATGTCACTAACCTGAGCCTGGCCAGCTTCCCGGAGCAGCCATAGACAAACTTGGTATTAACAGCTCTCCCAACCCTGCTAAGTCTCCAGGCATTGGCCTTGTGTTTATAACTCTTCTCCTAAAGGATATTAAAATGAAATGGGCTGAAGCCAAGTACATTTCAGTGTAAACCTCTGAGAGGCAGAGCCTGCTGAGCACGGGTGGCCTTGTTTGGAAGTGGCCCCATCCGTGGTGTGGGGTCCAGCAGGCCAGGGAGCTCTGTAGGTTCCAGAGACAGCAGAAGGGAATGGGTTATGCCCCTGCCCGCCTTGGGGCAGGGGGTGGGATCCCTGGCTATATGGACAGACTCATGGGCATGGGGTGCATTCCCAAGATATAACTCCCTATGCACGGATACGTATGTCTTCTGGGCCCCCACTTGTCCTGGCCTCTCCCCTCCTTTTATACAGTAGACACGAAATATGTAAGTATCTGAAGGTAGGCTCTGCATCTCCATGGAGTCTCCTTTTTTTTACCCCCCGCGATCACTGCTTTTCTCAGCTCTTCCTCTGTGGCCTGCTCCTCAGCTTGCCCCATGCTGGGCCCTGCCCCACCCGCAGCCTACTCCCTGCTCATGGGGTTACTGATGCTCCTTGAGCCCCATGTGTCTCAGAGAGACTGGAAATCAGACAGACGCACCCAGCTCCAGTGGGCTCCTGACAGGTAATGTGGCCACCTGGGAGCAGCCACGGTAAAGTGGTCTTCACCTTCCTGTGGCCCTCCTTGACTGCCTGTGCTGCCTCTGTCGCCCACCTCCAACCTGAGGCCTCCAAGTGGGGCTTGTGGTGCAGGCCTGCAGTGGGAATGAGTGTAAGCTGCTGCTGGCCACACCCACCCACCTCTCCCTTCCTCCTCACTATTCGCCTCTCCCTCTCTCTTCCTCCTCGGCCTTCCCACCCACCTCAAGTCCTGTGTGTTCTGAGAGACGCTTCCTCAGCTCCTACTCAGGGCCCGCTTCTTATTACAAAATGCCCAGCCAGCCTGAGCCTGGTGCCTGAGCTCCCCAAGCAGATGTCAGCTTCCATCCTGCTCAGTGCTCCACAGGCCAGGTGGGAAGGGGAAGCAGCAGAGAGAGAGCGGTGGGTGAGGCCAGAGAAGAAAAGGGAAGCCTCTTACCCTGTTTTCCACCATCGTTAGTAGGACCCCCTCTCAGAAACCTCTGGAAGGCACCTTAAAGCACATCCTATGTAGAGGACTGGAGTCCAAGGTGTGTCCAGCGTCATGCTGGCAATTAGAGACAAAGCAAGGCCTTAGACAGAGGCCAGGCGCTGCCTACCTGACCACACTCCAGAGCCAGAGAGGTCGTGGCTCTGAGGGTGCTCTGTCCTCAGAGGTCCAGGGAGCCCGGAAGCCCCAAAGGTGGGGGCAGGTGTGGGCTGCAGGGGTTGGCAGCTCTTGAGACCAGCAGAGGAGTAGAAGGTGTGGCCTTTTCCACCCCAAGTCTGTGCTGTTGGTCTCTCTTCACCGAGGGACAACCTGTGGCAGAACTGAAACCTCACTGAGCTTTGCTTACAAACTGCCTTTCATCTTTGTGTCTGAGAACAAAGTCTGCGGCTTTATCCCTCTCCTAGGGAGGATGATGGGCTCTCTGATAACCACTATTATGAGGCTCTGGTGTTTCACTTTTGTGCTGGATAATAATTTATGTTCAGAACTTCTCAGAAACGCCTAAGTTATTTATACCCTGACTTGGCTTCAAAACATATTATTAGGGCAGCTTATGGAAATGACATATACTTCACCAAGACAAGCAACTGTGGCAATAGGCCTGAGGCGCTGGGCACCTGATCACTACTGGGTGGCCCCAAGTGGGACTCTGGGTGGTGTTGGGGGTGGAGGGAAGTCCTGATCAGCTTCCTGGTGGTGAGGACATTCAAGGCAGGCAGTCCCTATGGTGACTGAGCCCAGACCAGGCCTGTGGGCACCAGGCACTATGCAGACACTTCATGCACACTTTGCTGTGTGAGCCTCACCCAGCCTGCCGCCATCTTGGTCACCTTACTCTACTGATGCAAACCTGCCCCCAGAGATGGCCATGGACTTCCAGGGACCACACAGCTCAGGAGCAGCAGGTCTACTGCTCCCGGATGCCCTGTCCAGGCCCTATGAAAACATTCCTCTTGAAGGTGGCCTCCAGTGTGGACCACTGAGGGCCACGCAATGAGGAGTCAGCCTGTCCAGGGCTTCGTCTGTCCTCAGGCTACTCTGTGACCCCCACAAGGCTGCCGGGCAGCCTCAGGGCAGCTGCCTGTGCAAAAGCCCCAGGCAGTTCCCAGCAGGGTCTAAATGGGTTCAATCCATTTGTTCGCTGGATGATAGCGCTCCTCTGGGTTAATGCCAGGATAGGATTTGAGACTTTCCATATTCAAATTCCCTGGAGTCCTTAATGCTTTTGCCGTTAGTGCAGAGTACAGTTTCTGAAGACTTACAAAAGATAATTGTCACATTGTACACACAGGCCTCCCTCATAATGAGAGCTGTCCTCACGGTTCCAACTCTTGCCTTGGGACAGCCTCAAGAAAATGAGCCCAGGGTCACTGGAATTTATTTTAATTAAAAGCCTCCTGACCTCCTGGGTGCCAAATCGTAACCCCACATTCCTCTTGCTCTTTGAATGGAGCCCTGTTTTCTTTTGCCTGTATATGAACATGCAGATGGAATAGAGTTTGAAGGGGCCTCCGGGAGACATTAAGCCACCTTGCCCGCTGGGCCACACTTACCCCCTCACCCTAACTCACAGACAGCCCCAACATTCTGCGGGAATGAAAATGGGAGAAGATTCATGGCCTTGGAACACTTGTGCCACTAGGGCTCAGATTTACAAGCTAAGTCATGCTCCTGTGCTTTAGAAAATGACCTCATCTCTTGCCGACGCCACCAGCATCAGGTTGCCGAGGCTCTTTGTGAACCCACACCCAACTTCAGGCACAAGGTCTGTGACAAGAAGTGGCATCCCACCCCAGGGGCTGTGACCTCCTGTCCCTCTGGAAACCCCACTGTCACTTGTGTCAGGTGGACCTCCTGGGGGATGCCCACTCCCAGGAGAACCAGCTCTGCTTCTTAGGGAGTCACTCCTTAGCTGTAATAATAGGACAAATTTGCTCTCCCCTCGAAGACTAATCATGGGATTCATAGTTCAGAAAGCTAATTTAGGGGCCTGGGGGATGGGGGAAAATAAGTCAGGGTCTTGCAATAAAAGAGCTTTCCTATATCCCAGGTAAAAATAAAAGTGGTTTCAAATTTACAGACAGGGAAGACGCTCACAGTGTATGCCCTGGACCTTTCACTGTTCCCGAGCCCTAGGCTCTTCTCATATATAAGGGTCCTGACATGATGCCTGACATGTGGTCCGCTTGTATGTGACAATAGCTGTCAGAGACCCCCCCTCCCTGGCCTTGCCCCCCGGTGACTAGAGACCTCCCAGGAACAGAAATGGAAGAAACTTGGACCTTTTGAGAAGCTGAGGACTCTGAAACGGGGAAAGGGGAGCAGCAACCTTAGGAGCTGACCCCAGAGGGCAGATTCCCAGTCAGGGCCTGTCTCTGACGTCTCACCACAAAGCCTTGCTTTTTTCCACTTCAGTAGCCATGTAACCTTAGTTTGAGTAATAAATTCCTTCCTTCCCCCAACCCCTTCCTTCCTTCCTCACTTCCAGTCCCTCTTCCAGAGATCCAAATATGCTAACAAGCATCCTCTTTGGAAAATGTGACTAGGCCTCCCTGAGTTAGAGGTTTGAGCCATTTACACACGAGTATGAGTTAGGCCAAGGAGCTTCCTTTCTCCCAGCATTCTGTGAGATCAGGTACACAATGGAAAGGGGCATCTGGCACTAAGCTCTATGGGACCAGCCGAAACGGGGTGGTTTTTTCAGGGGAAGGGGTGTTGGTCAGCATGTGACTGCCAGGGGAAGGAATACTAAGAGGTGGGAGAACTTTACCAGAGAGGGGCTGGAAAGGGACAAAGCGCAGCTATGTCCACCTGTGTCTGAGAGTCCAGCTTCTTACCCAGGAAAGGAGGGAAATGCTTCCCATCCCTTTTGATCTCTTCCTTTTTCTGAGCCTGGCACCACTTCTTCTGCAAAAGCCCAGGGTCAGAAACTCAGTTCTTACCTGTTCAGTCCCAACTCCTTCCTATGCCCTTTACAACTACAGGTCTTCAGAGCAAGGGCTCATGTCTGGGGAATGAGGCTGAGACTCGGAAAAGCTTCTACTCTTCAAGAAGGGCTCAGTTACATTCTTTGGTTAATTCCCAATTAGACAGAAAACTAAAATATCAACAGTACTCCATTCCTGAATAGACTTGTTAATTTTTAGACATGGAACATACATCTCTGTAATGCTTTTAGAATCAACAAAATAAGTGCCACATCATCCCCACATTTGCTGTCATCAGATTATCAAAGCAACCAAAGTTAATACATGGTTTGAACATTTAATCTGTAATATTTTCTCCCATGAGCCAGCAAGGACTAAAGAGATGTAACACTTTTCATGTACAGTAGTAAAATTTTCTCCTACCAAGAAAAAATTTGAGTAATACTCTAGAAATCCATCAGCTGGTCTGGCAGTGGATAGACCCCCATTGAAAGAGTGGAGCAGGGACTCCAGTTCAATAGACTCCTGTCTAGTCACAAAGTCTGGGGCCAGTCAGCACCGAGACCTCTCTGAAAGGCAGCACCTTCCAGCCTAATTCTCGCTTCTATCTGGCAACTGCCTAGACCCTAAGCAAAGTAAATCTTGCAGATAAATGAAACTTACTTGTTTTCACACCTAAGTTTTCTTTAGGTTGCCTGGATTTGACAGACACATTTGCCAAGTGTTTACTTCTCTCCTTTCTACAACAGATCACATGGGATGTACTTGAATCGTTTCTGGAGACCCACCGCGCTCATTGTGAATTTCAGGGCTGGAGCTCTTGAGGTGTACAGAGCCGTTTATCCGCACATGATCCCAGGCTTCTGTGCCTTTTGACCACTCTGTTTTCCAAGTGTTCCTGTCCTCTCCATGTCCATCTCTGCTTCCAGTGTGCCTGCTGGTCAGCCTAGTATGGATGAGGGAGGCCCATAGCCACAGTGATCGAAACTGTCCCTGAAACTAAAATGGTTAACAGTTACTGAGCACTGACTAGGTGTCAGGCACGTCATCAGTTGTGTGTGCATTAACCCATTTACTCCTTACAACAACCCTATAATGGAGGCGCTAGCCTAAAGGTTCCTCTTTGAGTGAAAAAGCCGAGGCCAACAATGGAGGCGCACAGCCAGAAGGCGGCAGCGCTGGAGCCTGACGCAGGCAGCCCCTGACCTGCAGAGCCTGCCCTCCTTCCCACTCACTGCCGCCTCCAGAAGCGACCACAGTCTGCGCAGGCCGGCCCCTTCCTTGCTCCTCCATGAATTCTGGAGCCCTGCGTTCATGGAGGCCTCTTTGGAAGCACCTGGCATTCACATCACAGTCTGAGAAAAACTAATTTGAGGGCCCACTCTTTGGAAGAATATCCAAATAGATAACACACTGTCCTGTCTAATCAAGAGAAATGGGGAGAAGGCACAAAAACAATATTAGAGATGAGAAAGGGAAAATAATCAAATACAGAGGAAGTCTAAAGAAGCCAAAGAAAACATCTGAGCTTTTTGCTCATGTGTATTTGTGCTACACAGTACATATGAGATGTCCAAATGGAAATGTTAAGTAGACCATTGTATGTATGGTTCACAATCGTCCCCAACAAACTTTACGTACTGTCATGTGTCCCCGTGAGGTTTTCTCCAGCAGGCACTTCAGGGTGGAGGGGGGAGGTGTCCCACATCCCTGAGGGAGGAAGACAATCACATTTCCCTCTGCTAGAGCAGGGGTCAGCAAACTTACGGTCCACACGCTAATGCAGCTCCCCACCCATGTTTGTAAACAGTTTTCTTGGCACACAGCCAAGCTCCATTTCACATGTCACCTCTGGCTGTTTTTTTGCTGCAGTAGAGACCATTTAGTCCTCAAAGCCTAAAATATTTACCATCTGGTCCTTTACGGAATAAGTTTGCTACCCCTGTGCTGGAGTCCTATAATTTTTCCACTTTCAGGCTAGTTTCTACTTTATACACATTCTTTTTCTTATATTCTTTTCCATTATGGTTTATCACAGGATATTGAATATAGTTCCCTGTGCTATACAGTAGGACCTGTTGTTTATCCATCCTCTATATAATAGTTTACATCTGCTAACTCCAAACTCCCAGTCCTTCCCTCCCCCACCCCCAGTCCCCTTGGCAACCACAGGTCTCTTCTCTATGTCTGTGAGTCTATTTATAATTCATAGATAGGTTCATTTGTGCTATATTTTAGATTCCACATATAAGTGATATCATATGGTATTTGTCTTTCTCTTTCTGACTTATTTCACTTAGTATGATAATCTCTAGTTGCATCCATGTTGCTGCAAACAGCATTATTTCATTCTTTTTTATGGCTGAGTAATATTCCATTGTATATATGTACCACATCTTCTTTATCCATTCATCTGTCAGTGGACATTTAGGTTGTTTCCATGTTTTGGCTACTGTGAATAGTGCTGCTGTGAACATAGCAATGCATGTATCTTTTTGAATTATAGTTTTGTCTGGGTATATGCCCTGGAGTGGGATTGCTAGATCTTATGGTAATTCTATTTTTAGTTTTACCTAAGTAAAAACAGTTTGGAGACAGAGCTTGCTAGGAATGCATATTTCTCTTTACGAAATGTCTCAACAGAATTCATTAATAAATGCTAATAGCTTCTTTTCAAAAGACATCTTAAGATTTTGTACTTATTCTATCGAAGAAATGGTCTGACTTCTTAGTATCATCCACATAAAATGAAAATGAACTATGTTTAAGACTTAGAGGAAACAAGGTAAGTGGGCTTTTCTTTTTTCCTAAGTGGTCCACAGTTTCCACCATCTGCCAGGCCCTCTGATGTTTTTTTCCGAAGAAAGAAATAACCCTGGGGGATCCTAGATGCTTCTTGCCTTCTACAGCTTCCCCAACATCCTCTCCTCCACCAGTGTTTTTTTGAGCTTGGCAAGACTCAGCATAATAAATTAATATGAAAAGGTGGAAAAGAATTAAGTGCTAGAAGTTTCTACACTGAGTAACAGTGAGGAACCTCCACACTGGTTTCCATAGTGGCTGCACCGACTTGCATTACCACCAACAGTGTAAGAGGGCTCCCTTTTCTCCACACCCTTTCCAGCATTTGTTATTTGTAGACTTTTTAACAATGGCCATTCTGACTGGTGTGAGGTGATACCTCTTTGTAGTTTTGGCTTGCATTTCTCTAATAATTTGTGATGTTGAGCATCTTTTCATGTGCCTACTGGCCGTCTGTATGTCTTCTTTGGAGAAATGTCTATTAAGGTCTTCTGCCCATTTTTCTATAGGGTTGTTTGGTTTTTTTGTTGTTGAGTTGTATGAGTTATTTGTATATTTTGGAGATTAAGCCCTTAGTTTCTACTTTATTGGTTCAGAATTTCCAAACCAAGGGAATTCCCTGGCTGTCCAGTGGTTAGGACTCTGTGCTTTCACTGCCATGGGCCTGGGTTCAGTCCCTGGTCGGGGAACTAAGATCCCACAAGCTTTGCAGCACAGCAGGAAGGAAGGGAGGGAGGGAGGGTGGGAAAGAAGGAAAAAAGGAAAGAAGGAAAGGAGGGAGGGAGGGAGGGAGGGAGAGGGATGTAGAACAATTTAAAACAAAAAAAGAACTTCCAAATCATGTAGGTGGTGCAGATTCAGCCCTCAAACATGTGCCTGCCTCACGTGCAGTGTCCCAGTTTCTTTCAGATGCTCTTTTTCTAGCCATGGCCTCTGGAGGGACAGCCTTGAGGCTTCTCCTTGGACCAGCGCAATTGTTCTTATCTCAGTTTTAGGGATTCCTGGCTATATTGGTTTTCTTTTGCTGCATAGCAAATTATGGTTGTTTAAACACCCAGTTTAAGCTCACAATTCTGTCAGTCAGAAGTCTAGCATGGTAAGGCTGGCGTCTCTGCTCAGGCTAAAATCAAGTTGTCAGCCAGCTACATTCTCATCTGGATCATGGAGTCCTTTTCTAAGCTCATCCCTGTTATTATCAGGATTCAGTTCTTTGTGGTTGTAGGACTGAACTCCCCATTTTCCTGCTAACTGTTGACCTCTCTCAGCTCCTATGGGCCACTCTTGAGTCCTTGTACCATGGTCCCCTCCATCTCAGCAATGGAGAACCTCCTTTTCAAATCCCTTTCATGCTTCGAATCTCTCTGCCTTCCTTTTCTGCCTCCAACTGAAGAAAACTCTGTTTTTAAAGGGCTGGTGTCATTAGGTTATGCCCAAGGGGTAATCTTGCTTTCTCACAGTCAACTGTGCCATATAACATAATCTTATGACAGGAGTAATATCTCAGCATATTTATAAGTTCCACCCATAATCAAAGAGGAGGGCATAATCAAGGTTGAGGGTCATTTGGGGACATCCTAGAAATCTGCCTATAACACTGGATTTTTGCAGGGAGCCCCATTCCAGCTTCCTACCACACAGAGGCCTCAGGCTTCATCTCCAGCCCTACTCAGGCTTATCAAACCCCATCTTGGAATACAGTACACATTTTTCCTAATCCCCTCGTGGACCATTCAGCTTTAGCTCCCCTTCCCTGCTTTGGCTTTTAGTTTCCTCTTCATTTTCCATACCTGAGATTTTTCCTTTTTTTGCTTTCAAGATTTGCAAATATTTCAAATATTTTTGTTATATTATAACCAGTATGCTTAAGTGTTTGGAATGGTTGAGGTTTTTGCTTCAGCAGCGTGTCAGCCATATTTTCCAGAATTTTAGGGTTACCACGCTACATTCCAAGATTACAGAGTCCACTGAAGTCAGTGGATCCTTGGAGTCCTAACCCCAGTGAGGAGCAACCAGAGTTTTACAAAGAATTAATGGTTAATCAGTCTGAAAATTTAACATGTGTCAGGTCTAGGGGATAGTTTCCCTGTTTGCATTAACTTTGCTTACTGTATCACTGGGAAAGGGAAGATGTATGAAAACCAACGAAAATAAATTGCAGTATCTTTCTGAGAACTAGACCCTGTCTAATAAAACAGTCAGATTAATTGACAAAAGACAGTTTCCTTAACTGGGTTATCTTGTCCAATTACTTATTATTTTCATATCATTCACCATGACTAAACACATAGTTATTCTGTTTCCATTTCAAATCTGCAAGCTGTTTTCAAAGTTGTTGTTGTGATGCTTTTCCTCAGATGTGGCTGAGCAGTATTTTCAAGATAGCATGGCTAATCTTAAGGATGCTGAAGGGATAGGAAAAGCCAAATTTCTTTCAATTCAAGATGATTATTGCCATTTTCTACAAGTCACTGGACAAAAAGAGGTAAGTGAGTTTGGACCACAGCTGACTAGTTATTTACCTTGGCGACCCAGTTGATATCCAAAGGGCTACTCCTGCACTCTGAAAGCATTAAGCATCTACCATGTGCAAGGCATGTGCCAGGCTCCACGGGGAGAGGGATAAATAAAGCCAGGCAGCCACTCTTGGGCAGCTCCCAGATATTCGCTCTCGGGAAACAAAAAAGTTCATGAGAATGTAGATGCCATGTCCACCTGCAGAGTATCTTAAAGGACTAGAAACCTTGAGAACCCACTGGAGAGACTCTGCTTGCCGCAGCCTGTGGTTCTGGCTGGCATAGAGGGTGGAAGTTAGTGTGTCTAATTCCTCTCTTACTATCTTAGCTAATGGATGAAAGTTGCATATCTAATAAGAACTACACAGTGCAGAAGTTACGGCTCACTGTCCGTTGAACCATACAGGCATGTTTTCCATGGCTTGTAAAAATGGAACCAGACCCAGAATTTATATTCATTGGTACTTAAACCCTTGGGAACTTATTCCATAAAAAGCCTAACAACTACCAGATACGCACATGCTTCATTTATACAGATATTTTTTTCAACTCTAACCTGTCAATGGGACCTCCCTGGTGGTCCAGTGGTAAAGAATCCGCCTTCCAATGCATGGGACATGGGTTCGATTCCTGGTCAGGGAACTAAGATCCCACATGCCATGGGGCAACAAAGCCTGCACACCACAACTACTGAGTTTGCGCGGCTCAACAAGAGAGCCCACATGCCGCAAACTACAGAGCCCACGCACCCTGGAGCCCGTGTCACAACTAGAGAGAGAAAACCTGCATGCTACAACTAGAGAGAAGCCCACGCGCCGCAATGAAAGATGCCGCATGCTACAACTAAGACCCGACGCAGCCAAATAAATAAATACTTTTTAAAAAACCAAAAACCTCTAACCTGTCAAGGCAAGTCCTTGAGATGAAAACCTTTTTATTTCCTCTGCTTTTATGTAGACCTTCTCCCCGACAGCTCTCTCCTAACCCTTAATCCTTCACCCTTCTCTCAGTTGATGTGAGCTTAAGGAACATAGGTTTTTAATCTAGATGCACGAATGTTCGTCGGGCCAAAGTCGGGCTACAGTAACCATAACAAATGGAGTTTCCATATTTTTCTGGATCACCCAACCAAGTAGAGAGGGGCCTTCCAGTGGCCTCAGATTCCAGAACATCTCTAGAAGTTCTATGTGGAGTGCTCAGGGCAGAGATCTGAGGGGAATTCTGCCCCCATCATGCCTCACCCCTTCCAGCTCATCAGTCATTTTTACCTTCAAAATGCCCCTTGAATCCATCCATTGGTTGCCATCTCCACCTCTGTCAGTCATCATCTCCCAACTGGACCTCTCTAACAAACTCTGGCTCCGCAGCTGCTGCTTCCACTCTTGCCCTTTTCTAATCCATTCTGAATAAGGAAACCATGTTGATCTTTGCAAAAAGCACATCTGATCAGTGGACTCCCATTTGTAAAATACTACACTGGCTCCTCAGAGCCCTTAAGATAAGCCAGAATCCCACATTGCCCACAATACCTTGCACGTTATGGATTCTGCTGACATTTCCAGTCTCATTTTTGCCCCCTCCCCTGATCTGTGTTCCAGCCACAGTGGCCTTTTCTAATCCCCGCTTCTGGGCAGCACCAGCATTTGTCTCCTGCTCTTGGAAGGTTCTTCCTCATTGATCTCCTGGCTAATGCAGATCCATCCTTCAGGACTCACCAGCTTGCCCGATTCCCCTCCCTCAGTCTTCATTAGATTCTCCCCACTATTCTTCATCATAGAATCCTGTCTGATATAATTATATAACAGAGTAATGTATTACAATAATATATTGTGGACAGTTACTGTCTCTCCCTGACTAGACCAAATTCCATGACAGCAGGGACTCTTATTCATGGTGAGGGAGCGTTGAGCCAATGGGTAGATGGATGCTTGGCTATGGGCTGTCTGACTGCTCTGGCTGCCACAGGGCATCCACCCTTTTCCCCGTTCCTGTCTGGCTTCCTGCCCTGGTGTCTGTCATCACAGCTGCCACACCTCACTGCCCCTGCCCAAGTCACCCAAATCAGTGGCATTGATCTAAAGATGTACCTCACTTCCTGAGGCCTCCCCTGGAGATTTTAGCAAACTGGCTCTTTTCATTCTACAGCCCCTGCCAGCCCTTCTGGTGCCCTTGTAAGAATAGACAAAGCTGCCTCTTCCTCAGGTGGGTGCAGTCCATGCCAGGGCACATTGCTTAGAGAGCGGAACACGGGCCGGACTTCAGCCCTCCTCATTCTCCTGCCAGGCACCCTTGTGTGTGACACAATCTGTCCAACCAAATGTGTCACCTTGTGTTATGCTCACTCTTGGTTACAGACCTCACTGTGGGTTCCAGCAGGAGCTGGCCAATGGGGCCGGGCCCAAGGACAGTCCCAGGCACGAGCACAAGGATGTGCTCAGACCACCTCAGATGTGTCACAGCCTACATGTGGGCTAGGACCCTTTGCCAACAGGAAGGTGATACTTGGGAAGGAAAATGCCTTTTAAGGTAAAATGTAAGTGAAGTTTACTTTGCCACAGGTTAAAAGATACTCTTCTAGTTGTGCTGCTCTGCTGCTCAGGAATCTTCTCTGACTTCTTATTCCCCATAAGAAAATCTAAACTCCTCAGCCTGGCATGAAGGTCTCCACCACCAGCCCAGCCCGTGACTCCTGCCTCATCTCCCTCTGCTCCTCTTCCTACTTTCTCTGCTATAGTCAAATTAGTCCCCTCACTGGCCTTGAATGTGCCGTGTGCTTCCCCCAGCTCCCACTGTGCTCCCAGGTTCCCATGCCCTCTTCTTGGTCCACCTAAATCCTATTTATTCTTCACTTCTCTCCATTAAGCTTTTCTAACTCTCAGAGACTATCACTGTCTCTTTCCTTTAAACCCATATCCATGTGGCATCTCTTCCATTGCCATCTTGACTTGCCATTCAAGTTCATGCACATCTATCTCTAGTTTCCCCAATCAGGCTGTAAATGGCATTGAGAGCTTCATTTAGGAAAAGGTGTCTGGCTCTTCTTTCCATCATTGGCTCCTCCAAGGCTGACAACCAATTTTCATGGAAGAATTGCCAAACCCAACAGTTGCATCACAGACACTGGGAAGGGACACGACAGGCTTTAGCATCAGGCAAGACCCATACCAAGGTGGGTCACACACTTCACAATTTACAGTTTCTCTTCCCCAGCAGTGATTTATCTTTCCATCTGAGAAATTGTTTCTGCCTTAACAGTGCCTTTTACCGTGGTTCCCTGATCCCACCCCCAGCACCTAATTCATATTCTTGCCAATAAACTGAGTAAAGGCCTTGCGAACTCCTCTATCTGGGGAGCGCTAGCAGGATGCCTTCAGGGCTGTGCGGTGGGCAAGGCTCCTTCACTGGTTCCTGCTTTATTCGGCTCTATTTTTCTTTTAAGGTCCACTTATTTCTCCCATATATTTTTTTAAAGATTTCCTTGATGTGGACCACCCCCAAAGTCCTCAATGAATTTGTTACAGTATTGACCCTGTTCCGTGCCTTGGCTTTTGGCCATGAGGCATGTGGGATCCCAGCTCCCCGACCAGAGATTGAACCCGCACCCCCACACACACTGGAAGGCGACGTCCCAACCACTGGACCAACAGCAAAGTCCCTATTCGGCTCTTATATTGGGCGTTTGTGATCTCTACCTGTAATCATGCTTTTATGTAGAAGATCGTAGAAGAATTTCAGGAGAAACATGGGAGACCGACATACAGGGCTTTCCCTCTGTATGTCTTGGTGTATGACTGAAGAGATTAATACCAGCTCATATTTTGTATTCCATGTTGGTATAAATAAATCAGATAAACCAAACAAGATGTCAAATGTATTTAACTTTTCACCATGTTGGAATGTTTGCTTTTGGTTTCCTGAACTATTTCTTGTGAGAAATGGAAAACCCTGGAATATGTTCTGGATGTTCTGTAAATGCCAGGAAACTCTGTAGTTTTCACTTACATAAGAACATCACTGTGTACAGAGGGAGAAGAGCCTGCAACTAAGAGGGATTAAAACTGGCAGGTTCCAGATCCTAGATCTGCCTGCCACTGATGGGCTGTCTGACTCTGAGCAAGTTTCTTGACTGCTCTATGCCTCAATTTCCTCCTCTGGCAAACAAGGATTAAAATTGTGCTTATCTAAAGGAGATGGTGCAAGTTAAATGAGCTCACACACATAAACAGTTTAGCATGGTTCTTGCCACATAAAGGACACGATGCAATGCATGTTAGCTTTTCTTCTTACTACTCAACTAAAATGGGTTCCTGTAACATCTGAGATGGCTTTTTCTCCAGGGGTCCTTTATGCATTCTCTCTTCAGAGTTCAAACCATTCCTGTCCCCCGCAACACCCCCTCACCCCATGTATATTATTTCCTGATTCCTATTTAAGGAGGAAAGTAGGCTCAGCTCATGAGACACTCTACCCAAACTCATTCCCCTAAAAAGTGAAAATACATTACCAGTTACATCATTTTCTTAGGAGGCACTGATCTTTATCCAGCTTTGAACGTTTTATTTAACCAGACAGTTTTTTGTTCCTTTCACAGAGAGCTACCTCCATCCTGAGAGAGTCCCTGGAGGCCAAAGTGGCAGTGTATGGTGATCTCAGTCCCGAGGTGGCAGAGACATACCGGCTCCTGGGCGGGGCTGACCTGGCACAGGGGAACCAGAGAGGGGCCCACAAGAAACTGAAGAAGGTAAAGCTGCAGCCCAACTAATGTGGAAAAAAACCCTCCCACCCTTCCCCACAGGTAGCTTTCTCTCCCTCCACCATGCTCTTTTTAAATGAAACTTTACAAGTGGCTTATTTATGTAAGATGACATCACTTTTGCAGCTGATCTCAGCTCACACTTTTTGGGGTAAAAGGTACAGTAATCCTCTTATGCACATAGATTTTTAAATGAATTATCAATTATTCTTTACTATGAAAATAATTTTAAATTTGTACATAGCGTAATTTATCAATCTTTATTATTTTTTTTTATTATTTTTTATTTTTTGCGGTACGCGGGCCTCTCACTGTTGTGGCCTCTCCCGTTGCGGAGCACAGGCTCCGGACGCGCAGGCTCAGCGGCCATGGCTCACGGGCCCAGCCGCTCCACGGCATGTGGGATCTTCCCGGACCAGGGCGCGAACCTGTGTCCTCTGCATCGGCAGGCGGACTCTCAAGCACTGCGCCACCAGGGAAGCCCTCGATCTTATTTTATTTTACTCTTTCTGTACACCCAGTTTATAGAGGAACTCTTTGTGTGTTCTTCTACTACTTATGTTTATTTTTTTTAATTTGGAGTTTATGTGGATGGCATGAGGTATGGATCTAATGTTATCTTCTTCCCAAATGGCTGCCCAGTTGTCCAGCACCATTTTATTAGAGAGTCCATCTATGCTCCAGTGAATTAACACTTTCGTCACATACTACATTTCCACATGTACTTGAGTCTCTTTCTGGATTTCTTTCTATTCCACTTTTCTCTTTGTTTATTTGAATCCCAGTACCTCATTGCCTTAATTATAGAGATTTCATAGCATGATGTAGTACCTGGTAGGATTAGACTCCCCTCGTGTTTTTTTTTTTCTTTGTCTGCTTTGGGTCTTCATTGCTGTACGCGAGCTTTCTCTAGTTGCGGGGAGTGGGAGCTACTCTTTGTTGCGGTGCGCGGGTTTCTCAGTACAGTGGCTTCTCTTGTTGTGGAGCACGGGCTCTAGGCGTGCAGGCTCAGTAGTTGTGGTACACGGGCTTACTTGCTCCGTGGCATGTGGGATCTTCCCGGACCAGGGCTCAAACCCGTGTCCCCTGCGTGGGCAGGCGGATTCTTAACCACTGTGCCACCAGGGAAGCCTCCCTCGTGGTTTTTGTATATCAGGTTTTCTAGATATTCTGGCATCTTTATCTTTCCACATGAATTTTGGTATCAACTTATCTAGCTCCATAAAAAGTTTGTTGGTGTTTTTTGGAGAATTGTTTTATTTGTAAATGGACATTGGGAGGATTGACATCATTATGATGTTGAGTCATTCTACCAAAGAACAAGGGATGTCTTTATATGTGTTCATGTCTACTTTTGTAACATTCAGGCACATTTTAAAGTGTTCTTCATATAGGTTTTGTACATTTCTTACTAAGTTGATTTCTAAGCATTTTATCTTCTTTAATGCTACTATAAGTGGAGTTTTATCCACTGTTACACCTTTTGACTGGTTATTTTTGTGTGTACGAAGACTATAAGTTTCTCTGTGTTAATTTTATATTCTGCTAGTTTGCTTAATTCTTTTCTTGCTTGAGTTAATTTGAGCACCGATTCTCTCAAGTTTTCCAGGTGTACTATTACATCATCTGCAAACAGTTTTACTTTCTGTTTTCCAAGTTTTATGCCTCTGATTGATTTGTCTAATTGAATTGGTTCATACCTCCAGAACAATAATAAATAATGTGGAATAATAGGCATCCTTGCCTTGTTCCTGATCTTAATGGAAATGCCTCTAGTTATTCCTCATTTAATATATGCTGGCTTTGGACAAAGATTTATATATATTTATCATGCTAAGGGAGTATCCATGAATTTCTATTTTCATGAGTTTTTTTTAATTAGAAATAATTGTTGGGTTTTTTAAAATTAGAAACAATTGCTGGATCAAAGGCTTTGTCAGCATCAATGGAGATAATCAGATGATTCTTCTTAGATCACTTAATATGGTACATTTTATTATAATATTGAACCAAACTTGCATTCTTGGAATAAATCTCCTTAGTCATAATGAATTATTCTCAGTGTGATGTTGATTCTGTTTGCTAATATTTATTTTTTGCAAATATTTTGCACCAATATTTGTAAGTGATATTTGTTTAAGTATCAATGTTATTTTGCTTCATAAAAATAATTTGGAAGTTTACCTTTATTTTCTATGCACTGAAGGATTTTATACAACATTAAAATTATCTAGTCTTTGAAAGTTTGTACCACGTGTAAAACTCTTTAGGCATGGTGCTTTTAGGGGGGAAAATTCCTTGACAATTTTCTCTACATCTTCTACAAACAAATTGGTCTGTTGAAGCTTTCTATCTCTAACAGGGTCATTTTGGTAAACTGTGTTTTTCTAGGTAATTATCTATTTCATTCACATTTTCAGATTGATTTGCCAAGTAGTCTCATGGATTTTTCAAATTTCTACTTTTTTAATAGTTATTTTCCCATTGTAATTCTTAGTTTTTTATTTGGATTTTCTCACTTTTTTTCTTGACTGAGTTAGTTAGTGGTTTGTCTATTTTGTTAATTTTTCTAAGAAACAGGATTTGAATTCTATGGATAAATTGCCTTCCTATTCTCTATTTCATTAATTTCTGATTTTATCTTTATTCTTTCTTTCTTTGTAACTTATTTTGTTTTACTCTGTTGGAGTTTTTCCTATCTTTTTGAATTGGGAATTGAATTCATTTGGGTTTTAATTTTTATTGATATAAGTGTTTTAGGCTATGAATTGTCCTCTTATTATTGCTTTAAATGCATCTTATAAGTTCTGTCATGTTGTGTTTTCATTACATTAATTAGTTTTAAAATGGTGAAAACCTGGGAAACTTTAAGTAATATAGCTGCCCAAACCAAAAGAATTAACTTTAGTTCTGAGTGGGCTGTCCTATAGGTCAAGCCTTTTTTTCTCTTTTTATGACTTCTGATTCTGCTGCAAAAAGCACCAGATTTGGTAACATGTGTGGTGCCTATTTTTTAATGAGATAACATATATTTATTATCAATTAGTCAGCAGTAGTTATTGGATATCTTCTATGGGCCACTTACTGTGCTAGGCAGAACTGGGGAAAGACAATGAATAACCAAGATAAATATGCTTCTTGTCTTTGTGTGACTTTCTAGTCTAGGCAGGAAGATATATTAAACCAATCATTTCAGATAATTTTAAACATTACACATGTGCCAAAGACATTACGGTGAGGGAAGAGGTAAGAAAGGTAGCTGAGGGTGGCAGTTGCTCTGGGTTTCTCCATACCCCACTTTTAAGCTAATGCTTATTGAGTGATTGTTATATCCCTGGCAGTGAGTTAAATGATTTTTATCTATTAACTTATTTAAGCCCTATAGTAACCCTAAGAGTTGGATACCTCTACTCTCTGGTTTTGCAAAGAGGGAAACTGAGGCTGAGAGGATAATTGTCTCAGCCTTGATTGCAAAGCTAGGAGTCATCAGAGCGGGGATTTAGCACCAGGCAGTCCATATTGTGCAGTCTACTCTATGCTATCATCTGTTTTACAGCTTGGGCTTCCACGTAAGATTTTGTTTGAACAGGGGCTTCTTGTGCTTTAAGAAAGTTTGAATACCAGTGGCACAGTGGAGAGAATGCCAAGATAAGGATATGTAGGAGTCTTTGGGTTGCCACTGACAATACAACTCAAATTAGCTCAGGTATAAAGGACTGTCTATTGTCTTATGGTTTCCAAGAAAGCACTGACAGGCACATGATTAGCCGGACAGGAACACAGTGGAGACTTGGGAGAAAGTGCCAAGGCCAGACTAGAATGCCACCAGGGCTCTCTCTGCCCAGGAGTCCTGCCTGCTTCTCTCTGCACCTCCCCCTACTCCTCTCTCATGGCAGCATCTCCCCTCAAGATGGAAATCATGGTGACCAGCCCCCCAGAGTTTTACTTCCTACCCCTGCTGCCATTTCTCAGTCACAGCTTGGAAGTTCTCAGGGAAAAATTGAGAGGCCTGGCTTGGATCCAGTGCCCACCCCAGATCAATCAGCTGAGGCCAGGGGTGTGGTAGGGAGTAAGAACATGGTGCCTTCAAGGCTGATGGGTGGCCCACAGTGGAGGTGGTGCAAGAAACACGGTCCCATAGTTAGAAGACCTGGGACAGGGTCACTAGAGCCCCTCCCTATTTGGGGGCATGTGCATTGAGTATAATAGGCATGCCATAGCCCCTTCCCTTAAGAGAGTCTCAGTAAACACCTAACTCTGATATTATGTGCTCAGTATTGTGCTACAGGTCCACACTGTGATCAACGGGAGAAAGGGGATTAGGGAAGGTGTCCAGATAAGTATTCCTGAAAAAGAGCATAGCCTAGCAGAGACAGGAATTCCCATGTTGGAAACGAGGTGGAAGAAGAGACTCAGGGGCAAGAGAGTGAAGCCTATTTAAGAAGCAAAAAGCGGGCTTCCCTGGTGTCACAGTGGTTGAGAGTCCGCCTGCCGATGCAGGGGATATGGGTTCGTGCCCTGGTCCGGGAGGATCCCACATGCCGCGGAGCGGCTGGGCCCGTGAGTGATGGCCGCTGAGCCTGCGCGTCCGGAGCCTGTGCTCCGCAATGGGAGAGGCCACAACAGTGAGAGACCCGCGTACCACACAAAAAAAAAAGAAGCAAAAAGCAGTTGGGGTACCTGTCTGCAGAGGAGCTGGGAATGACCTCGCTGCCATGTTTGCAAGTTAAGGGGCTGAGACTTGATCCTTTAAGCTAGGGTCCCAAACGTTGGCCTGCAAGCTGAATCCAGCCCACTACCTGTTTTTGTGTGGCCCCTTAGTTAAAAATGATTTTTTACAGATGATTATAAAATCTGTAATCATTTTACAGGTGATCATAAATTGATTTGATAGAGAACACTGACTTTGAACCACAGCTAAGTGAAATTTTATCCTCCCCCCAAAAAAAGAAATCCATTATTTTCATTAGTCGAACTAGATTACCCCAAAAATATACTTATTATTATTATACTTTAAATTTCATCGACAAAAGTTTGTGGACATTTGTTTCGTTTCCTCTCTTGCTAGGTTAAGTACCTACATAGTAGCTCGATTTTATCCCTTGGCCCACAAAGCCTACAATATTTACCACCTGCCCTTTGCAGAAAAAGTTTTCTGAACCTGGCTCTAAGCATCTAGGAGCCACTGAGGGAATTTTAAGTAGGGCACAATAGGTCTATATTTGTTCTTTGGATTTTTTTTTTTTTTAAATCACTGTGAGGACAGTGTTGAGAATGGAATGGAGTGGCCCAAGAATCAAGGCAAGAGGCCTCAGTTTTGTCATCTGTAAAACAGAGAAAACAGCAACCCCAAGCCCTCCTTCACTCCCACAATTGTTCTGAGGCCAGTATGAGGCAAGGTGAGTGGGGCTGCTTTGGTAAGTGCCAGGCCCTGCCCGGGTGCAGAGTGCAGGCCGCTGAAGGGCCCAGACGGAGGAAAGAGAGGAGCTGTCCTGGCCAAGGCATACCACCTGCCCTTGGGAGTCTCAACTTAGCTCCTTCTTCCTTGTTTCTCCCCTGAGGAGGGTAGATGGAATATGGAAAAACTCTTCTGAGGGTTCAGCCTAGACACTCAACTCCAGGCAGGGGAGGGACCCAGGAATAGGGGAGGGGGGCAAATGTTAGCAGACGTGCAAGAATTTGAGTTGGAGCCACACAAACCTTCATATGGTCCTGCTGACTCCAGTGGGGCCAGGCTGGTTCCACTACTGACCACACCCTGGGGGCCAGGCTTACTGCTGCTATGGCAGCTCATACATCGTTCCCAACCCTCACAGCAACCCTCCAGGTCAGACCTTAGTAGCTCTGATTTACAGACAAGGGGCCTGAGGCTCCTAGAAGTGAATTGTCTATGGGTAAGTTACTGTTAAATAAATCCCACATTTTCCTTAATGCCAGTGGTTTGCCAAGTGTGGGTCTTAAACCCCCTGCATTAGGTTCACCTTCTGAACCAGAGTCTGGGGCAAAGGGCCAGGGGCCCAGGGACCCAGGGACCTGCATTTTAGCTTCCAGGGGGAAGTTGAGAATCACTGCTTTGGGCCCCAGGCCCACCCACGGGGCTGAATATCAGCTCAGCTTCAAGAAACTCCAGGTTTCATCACTTCCAGAGCCTGCAGTGGAAGTTGGTGATGTTTTTACCTTTCATTTGGCCTCATTAACCAATCAGTCCTAAATACAATGACTGACATTTTAAAGCTATCTGGCCACTTGCCAGAGTCAGAGAGAAAAGGGTAGAAACGTGTATGTCTGCAGGTCATGGCCGCTGTGGTACACACAGTCCTCATTTCCACTGGTCCCCACGTACCCACCTGAGGACAGGGCTGGCCGCTTCATGAACACCAGGGCACACACAGGGCTTTAAACGTGCCTCTCACATCTGCTCCTGAGCTGGACTTTTCAGATGCCGTATTTAGTGCTGGGCTCTGCACAGCCAGCAGCAGCAGCAGCTCTCAAAAGCCACTGGCCCAGCGTTTCTCTTGTTTTTATCACAACAACAGCTGCATCCCCCAAGTTTTCAACTCTGGAGCAGGAATCCATTGAATACTGGACTTTCCAGATGTGCTCTCCTGTGCTGAATGGCCCAGGCATGGTTCTGTGGGCATGAAAAACAGGAAGGCACGAGAAACAAAGCAGACAGTGGGATTAAGTTACTGAAAAGAAAACCATAGTATTGATCTTTCTTTCAAAGGCATCTGCAGGGGAACGTTGGAGAACTCTGTTGGCTCCAGATGGAAATTTCCACTGCAAAAGTTCCCATTTTTGCAACATGGAGAACTAGATTTTCATCCAGGTAAAAGGCTGCAAAAAAGAATTCACAAAGACTGTTTCTAGGTCAGAAGCATCTCAGGACTAATCCCAGACCCAGTTACCAGGGTTGGGTCCCATCTTAATCTGGCCTCCCTGTTAGGTACTGTCATCATCAGGGTTCCATCCACCGCCTGATTACTTTATAGCTGTGAACATAAACATTTTCTATAAAAGAATAACAATTTTATGTGACCTCTCTCTCCAAGAAATTCAAAGCCCACTACGATGAATCATTTGAAGAAAGGCAAAAGAAAATGGTTTTTATTCATAGGTTGACTGTGCGAAAGCCAACGCTGGACAGGTGTTACGTGGCCACAGGTCAAATCTCTAGAACAGACTGTCAGGTCCTTGCTGTTCCTCCAACCGGCCAAACACACAGAGCCTTCTGCAGATGGCTGTATTTTATACATGATTCATGTCCTGTCATTCCATCAGCGGCCCGCCTAGTTTCGCTTTCCCTTTAAGCCTTTGTGGTGTTTTCCTTGTTGCCCTGGATACCAGGCAATCCAGAGCCAAGTTTGGAGTCCCCGCAGAGCCCTGTGTTAGCCCGTACGGCTTTCAAGGGTAGAGTCTCATTCGTCCTTGATCCCTTGATCTTGATTTTTCTAATCATCTTTGATTAACCCACTGCTGGGCTGCAGCAATCCACCTCAGATACTTTTTGAAAGAAAGGAAGGTCATAATGACATTGATTTCGTATACAGAATCCTGTTCTTGGTTTGAGAAGTGTGCTTGAAGACACTTCAAGCCCTCATTAGTTACTTGGAGATGTTTGTAAATTGGTTGATATAGTATAAGAATGGAAGCTGATGGTTAAAGGGGTCAAGGGCTTAACCTTCTGTGGGGAAAACATGGAGCCTCCCTTGCCTGCTACAGGCTGGGTGGAAATCAGAATTCCAGGTCTCCTGGCAATAGGATGCCCTGTGTCGTCATCTGCCAGGAAGAGTTGCTCTCCTTGGGGTCGGGCCCCCTAACTATGGCAGCCCAGGCACAGTGCCTCCCACCTTCCCTGTCCCTTAGAAAACATATATAGGCGCTGAACACAGACTGCCCAGGACAAGGCTACATTTGCTATGGAAAGCTCCTCCAATATGGGAACACTTACCGTGGCTTCGTGGGTGCACAATGCCTCAGGAGTTCCTAAATTGGCATCAAAGTCTGGAGGGTGCAGAACTGTGGGTGTGGACAGACCATCCTGGCCTGAGACCTTCTGGTGTTTGTCAAAACCTCATTGGATGCAGGAGAATTGTGAGTTTATGGGTGGATTGCCTGGGATGGAGAGAAAGGCAAAATCTCCTACCACATAAATTCAGTGTGACCTTTAGCAAGTGGAAAGAGTGATGCTGGGAATGGCAGGTGCTCCTACACCAACTCAGGAGGGACTGGGTGGGATGGCCGAGCTCCACATCAGGAGGGACCTGAAAAGCTTAATTTTAAAGGGGGCTCGATTTCTTGCTCTATCTGGCCCAGAAATAGGCAAACCCAGCTTTTCTACAAACAGCTGGCTGTCCACTCTAAAAACAAAGCCTGAATTTATATGTGGGTAATGCAGCAGGAGGCCCCTCCACAGGAAGTCCTGCTGATACATTTGTTCTCTAAATATTTGTGCTGCAGTTATCCTGGAGAAGGATGATGGTAGCTTGCTCCAAGACAGTGTCCAGGGGCTGGAGCAAAGTCGTGGGGGAGTCAAGGGACGTCAGTAAAGATACAGAACCCATGGCACTTGGCAACTCAGAGGTGACGAGTGAGGGAGACAGCAAGGATGACACCTCGACTCCAAGACAGGCATCGTAGATACTCAGGGAGAGCTTTTCAGACGGGCCGCTCTGAGCAGCTCTGTGAGTGGCAGCGCCTAGGCCTCCCTCCCTTTCTCCCTCCTCTCCCATTTCCCTTGTCCCGGGGCCCCTGGTCCTCCTCTATCTGTATTTCTTTCATGGGAGGCTTCCTACCCACCTGTGCAGCAATCCTTGAGTCTCAGAATTAGTGGGCTTCCAGGTAAGGGAGCTACAGGTGTGTGTTTAAGTGTGTGTGTGTGTGTGTGTGAGAGAGAGAGAGAGAGAGAGAGAGCGGGGCCGGGTATGCTGCCTCAGACACTTGCCACTCCTCCTGCCTGGAACCCCCACCACCTCCCCCAGACCTGGTGCTCTCCACATGGCTGACTCCCCGTCCTGCAGGTTTCAACTTGAATGTCACCTCAGAAAGGCCTTCACCGACCCAAGTACCCTCTACCACTACTGACACCACCACCCCTTTATTCTTTCACAGCCCATGTTCTTTTTTCTTTTCCACAGCTCTTATCATGAGTTGTTATGCTATGTTTGTTTACACATTTTTAAATGCCTGGCTCCCGCACTACACTGGAAACCCCCATCGTCTGTTCCATCACTGAGGTGGACTCAGGGTTGGTGTCTGGCAGGGGCTCAGCAAACATCTGCGGGAATGTGTGCCTGCAGCAGAAGACGCAGGTCCAGAGGACAAGGCTGGTTTCTGAGGGGCTTGGGAAAACCAAGCCCCACCCCCGTGTGACCCTGTTTCTATAGGACAGTGCTGTCTGATGAACGGTATCTTGGTTTGTCCTTTCACTTCCCCAGTGATCATTTCTGCTTGCCTTGTAAAGATTAGTAAATGAAAAGTATATTTGTGTTTTTCTAAACATTTAAGACATTTCATACTTCCACGTATTTTGGCGTCTGACGTCTTCTTTTCTTCTTAATACTAACCTTGAGAATTGACATGAAAATAGCAGCACAGTTCATGTGTTCCTGGGTAACTTCTCCTCCACGGACATACTGTAGCATCAGATAATATGTATAAAGAAGAGTAGTGATTTCAGATTCTGAGCATTAGAATCATTTGAAATATTTTACCTTTCTCTGGCTTTTTCATTTCATGTAAAGACAAAATACACAGGCTTGGCACAGACCCTTCCCAGGCAAGAAAATGTCTTTCTCCGTTTTCCATTATTGAGTTGCATAGCCTTGCAACTGAGATGGCTCTTTAGCTGCAGCCTGGCTGCAATGCCTCTGTTAATAAATAGGATGTGTCCCAGCAGCACTTTCATTGTTGGAAATTTCCCAATAGAGATGATGATGTGATTTCAGGACTTAAGACTGAAGGTTGAGGGAGAAAAGGAGGGCTCAGGCACCCCAACCCACTTCTGCAGGGGCGTTGCCATGACTAGAAATGGCCCTGAGTACCAACTGTAGATTTTCAGAGATCCCCCCCAAAATCAGAAAATATGCTTCCTTGTGAGTTCAGGTTTTCTAAAACTGTTGTGGTTTTCTAAAGCCAGAGTAGACTAAGTCAGCTAACCTCCAAACCGCAGCTGCCACTGAGCCCACACAGGGCTCAGTCCACACAGGGAAGGGTGCAAGCTATGTCCACACATACGTCCACACAGGGAAGGGTGCGAGCTCTGGGGCACAGAGGTGGGCTGCAGCCAGGGGGACAGCAAGCCGGTGCCTCCTATCCCAGATTCCTTGGCTCCTGAGCTCCTTAGAAACCTAACTTTCAAACCTCAAAGTCGTGTCAAATATAATTTTTAAGGTTCTCATCAAATGCTTAAGACTGTGTCTTAACTCCCCTGGCTTTATGAATGACACCTAAGAGAAAGCAGCACCTGGGGGACAGCACTCTTTCTTTCTGATATTGAACGTGCCCAGATTATGACGGTGGAGGTCTGTAACACTACACCCACGATGGAGCTTCCCTACCAGAGGTTTCAGTAGCCCTGTGGTCCAGCCATGTCCTAAGGTTGTCATATAAGAATTTCATCAGTTGACCTTTTGCTTTACTTATTCATTCATTTAGCAAATATTGCATCTTAGGTGCTAGGGACTGTGCAAGGCCCTGGGACACAAAGGTGAGCAAGACAAACATGGCCCCTTTGGGGACAGCTTGCAGACTGCTGTGAAAGCTTGAATTCCCTTTTGTCTTCCTGCAGGGAGAGAGAAGAAAGCTCCTTGTTTGGTATCTAAGGTATAATAAAAACACAAGTGACTTCTCCCAACCCCTGCAGGTAAAATCAAAGAGAACACAAGCAATATAATGGCTTCGTAAACTTCATCTGGATCCTCAAAATTTGTTTTTTGTCCACTCAAAAGGAAAACGAGAAACACCCTTTGGAGGCTGATTTCAGACCAGAGTGCACTGGCCTCCTTGGAAGAATCTGGAGAGTACAGAATACCTTTATTTATGATGGAGAATGTTCTCCTATCGAGGTTTGAGGAGTTCTTTACTTAGTTCAGCAAGATGTTTACAATGCCTGGCTGCCAGTAGGTTCAATTAACATTTATTGACTTTGTCTCTAATACCTGTTTTTAACAAAACCTACCTCACGCAAAAATGCTTAAACAAATTTAGCTAAGAGCCACAGAACACTGAAAAATTCAATTTATGTTTCTTAGATAAATATATAGCTATGTAAGATGTTTCCTAGTAAAAGTCAGTAATGGATTATTACACTTTTTAAAAAACGTAGCATTTGGGGCTTCCCTGGTGGCGCAGTGGTTGAGAGTCCACCTGCAGATGCAGGGGACACAGGTTCGTGTCCCGGTCCGGGAAGATCCCACATGCTGCGGAGCGGCTGGGCCCGTGAGCCACGGCCGCTCAGCCTGTGCATCCGGAGCCTGTGCTCTGCAACGGGAGAGGCCGCAATGGTGAGAGGCCCGCGTACCGCAAAAAACAAAAACAAAAACAAAAACATAGCATTTGAAGACCAGTTCAATTACTGGATGAACCACTTTTTCCTGTCTCGGTGCCTGGTATGGCCTCCCTGGACACTGTCATCACAAAAGGGATTGGGGCTGAGGGTCTGTTTCCCTCTCCTGGTTGACATCTCCTGGTTACATCTCTTCCCTCTTCAGCTACAGTTTTGGGCAAAGTCCCTTAGTGAGTATAAGTAGCCTTAAAAAAAAAACCCTAATAACACCAGAAAGAGAAGAGTCTTGACTGCTGGGGCATAGGGGGTAGGATGGGGATGGGCTCACCTCTCTCTGGGCTTGATTATTGAAAAGGGCTGCTTTACCCAACCACAACCCTCTCTCCTAACTCCACTCTCTCTACTATCGTAACACCCCCAGTGAAAATGAGCAACAAGGTCTGGGATAGATGTGGTTATAGCAAAACCGGTGAGAGTCCGTGTAAGTCCTGTCAGGTGCCATGTCCTTTTTCCCAGGAATTGTGAATATTCAGCTAATAGTATAATACCTCCTTCCCTAGAGGATGAGGAGCCAGGGAGAAGAAACTTCAATAACCAAAGGAGCATGATGGAAATTCCTCCTGAGTTTCAGATTTTGGAGGCCACCTCTTAAGGCAGAGTGTCCTGAGACCTCAGATTTTCTCAAATAATCGTTAAAATGTCAGTAAAATTCTAATGCTTCAGTGAATGAATTAACACCATTGCATGTCAACATCAGCTTGTCTCAAAATGAGCTGCATCTGAGGCACTCATAAATATGTAAACAGGGAAGTTTGGATGGGTTTAAAATTAGATCTGATCTTTTACACCAAGTGAAGGTATTCCTGGCCAGGTAGGAGAAAATGAAGTCTGTCTGGCAAGATGTGTTAGCCCTGCAGAGAGGCCTCTCCCCGACTAACATGGATGAGGGAGAGCAGGCTTGCTTCTCGCACGCTGTCCGCATCTGAGCCTCCTCTGCCGGGCTTTGGGTGGTGAGTACCCAGGCTCCCAGCAGCTGTGAGCCAAATGGGGAAGAGTGCTAGAAGAGGTTACATCAATTGTCATCAGTGTCCCTCTCCATCTTCTTCCCCTCAAAGCAACACAGAACTTTCTCAAGGTTCCTAAATTTCCAAGGTCACAACAAACTCTCTGTGGATTAAAGCAACACTAGCTCAAACCCAGGGAATGAGCAGCACATTGCCTAGGCCAAGCCAGGGCCCCAGTGCAGATTCAGAAAGTCCGGGGATTGCTGGGCGGAAGGGCTAGGATCCTTGCCTTTACAGAATTTGGATTATATACTAAATAGAATAACAGGAAAATGTTTACTCCTTTTTAGGTGTTATATAATTCAGCTAAGAAATAATGAATATTTTGTTATATAAAAAATCTTGCCATATTTTCATCTAATAATATTTCCTTCTTCCAAAAGACAACCACATTCTCAGAATCCAGAATCACATTCTCAATTCCTCAGATTGAACGAAACATTCAGATGGTCTTGATGTTTTCCACAGCTCATAAAGACAAAGTATTTTGGCTGCCTGTGTGTTAATTTTCCCAAAGACCTAAAAACAGTTGGCCAATCAGAATGAATACAGTCTTCAGTATGATGTCCCCAAACCCCAAAACTTTTGTGACTCGAGCTGTTACCATGTAGAAAAACACATTCAATCTTTTAAAAATATGAAATATTTCAGATATAAGGAAAAGTACAAATAATATAACAAACACCTCTGAGCTTACTATTCAGTATAAGAAATAAAACGTGACCCATCCAGTTGAAGCCCCCTCCCCACCCCATCTCCAGATAGTTACTATCCTGAATTAGATATCATTCTCATCTTTATTATTTTACTATGGTTTTATTTTACATACAAATATGTGCACACATATATGCATTCATCTGCTATTTTCTTTTTCTTCTCTATAATCATGAGATTCATCCATGTGGCGACATACACACATCAAAAATTTGTGTGGTATCATGCATAAACAATACACATATATCACAGTTTACTTATCCATTACTAAATATTCCCAAATTGTTCTACAAAATATTCCCAAATTGGTTGTACCAACTTTAACACCCACTATCAGTATATAAAAGAGTTCTTGTTGCTTCGTATCTTTGACAAAGCTTGGTGTTATCATTATCAGACTATAATTTTTGCAGTTTGGTAGGTGAAGGGGCAATCTCATTGAAGTTTTAGTTTGCATTACTGATTACTAGTGAGCTTAGGCATGGTTATTAGCCATTCTGTTTTCAACTTCTTTGAATATGTTTATATCTTTTGAGCATTTTTCTGTTGGTAGGCTTTTTTTCTCATTACCTTATATGAGTGCTTTATGCTAATCCTTTTCCAGTTTTGTGCAAATATTTTCCCTCAGTCTGGTTTGTCTGTACCTTGCCTAGGGTGCATTTTGGTGCACAGATGTTTTGAATTTTAATATAGTTAAATTTCATCAGTCTTTTTTACTCTTGGTTTGTCTGGATCTTGTCTAAGAAATACTTCCCTACCTCAAGATCATAAACGTATCCTTCAATATTTTCATCTATAAGTTCCAAGTTTTAATTTCACAGTTCCCCAATCTATCTGGGATTAATTTTTGTGTTTGATATGTGGTAGGGATCCACTTCCTTCCATTTGGAAAACCAGTTCCATTTACTGACTAGTTCAGCTCTTCCTCATGGACCCTTCAGGGCCACTTCTGTCAATCTATCAAGTATTAGACTCTCTGCCATGTTTTGTTGATATATTTGTCTGTCTCTGGATGAAAACCACACTGTCTTAATTACTCTAGTTTTATAAAAGGTCTTGACATTCAGCAAAGCAAGCTCCTCCATCTCATTCTTCTTCAAAATTATTTTGACCATTTTGGGCACAACTCTCATGTCTCTCCCTGGCCCAGTATAAGCAACCAAATGGCAGGACAATAAGCAGAAGGAAGAAATCAAGCCAAAGCCAGTCCTGGATAATATACAGCTGAATATTTAACTCCTAAATAAATCAACTCCTAAGAAATTGCTGCATAGTAATGAATACAGAAAGCCCATATAAGATAAAGCACTTCTTTACAAAAAAGCAAAAACATTTTAAAAAGAAGGAAAGTTTTTTGGGCTGTAGCAAGGGTCATTTAAAATTAGAAACTAGAGACCCCTCCTCTGGTCAATAGAAATGTTCTTGCCTTTATTTTCTAGAAACATAACTTTTAAACATAGTTTTGCATACGGACAGTCACAGAGAGTTCTACAAAATAGTGCTAAACTGTACATTTGTTTCCTGGATCCCTCAGGGCATCCAAATTGAAGGTCAGACTGTTCCTGGAAGAAACTCAGAATACACTAATTCCGTCATAGCATGGGTCTATGAATGAAGTATTCTCTCATTTAAGGGAGACTTGATTTTCCTGCAAAATGCTCTCAGTGACATTTCCATAACCTCACAATTACTACTTGGTGTTCTGCAGTGTCTTCAGATCCAGACCCTCTTATATGGACCACAGGACAAGAGGACTCTGGCCACCCAGCAGACCATGGATGTCCTGTCCAAGTGAGTTGGCCTCCCCTCACACTATTTCCCCTGCAATCAGAATCTCAGATGAAGCTGGTTCTGTAAGGTTCTACGGAACTTTCCGTGGAAAGTTTTACTGACTTCCCCATAACTCATAAACTATGCAAGCCCAGTTCCTTTGAATACCCAGTTGTGAAATATCTTCTTGCCAGATATTAGGAAGAAATTAGCTCTTGAAGAATGTCAGAAACACAGGCTGGGATTCGTCCTCCTGCAGACGGGCCGCCTGCAGGTCATCTCACCTGCTGGAGGGCAAAGGCACAGAGCCCTGCTTGGCCTGCGGGAGCCCTGCCTCAGGCTGCCCCTGAGAGCCCTCTGACTTCACCTTGACGGCCAGCCTTCTGGTTTTCACTACGGCACAGCCTGCGTACACCCAGAGCCCGCAGACTGACGGCCAAGGTGCTGCTCAGGGAAGTGCCGCAGGCGGGACACAGCTAGCGGGGTGTGGCGGGGGGCTGTCTCGGAGCCCACCCGCTGGGCCCAGGCCCCTTTAGCAGCTGAGGGTTGACTGTGTCAGCTCAGCAAGAATGGTCACAAGGAATTAGAAAATGGGAGAAGAAACCTTGCGTTTTCTGTTCCTGTGCCACAAGTCTCTCATTTACAGTCCCTCCTGACGCTCCTTCACGAAACTTAGCTCAGCAACCGCCAGGCTTGTCTTCACAGCCGCGAAGACTGGGCGCAAAACGCGGGCAGGTCGAGGGGTGCCCCACTCACCCCACCCTCTGCTTGTTCGCAGGGCCCCCGAGAAGGCCGTGAAGCCTCGGCAGCCCCCAAGAGCCAAGGCGGCCTTCTGCACCAGCGGGCCACAGCACACTGCGCTGGGGAAGGCCAGGCCCAACGCAGACGACTGAGCCCACCCCCACCAAAAGCTCTGCTCATGCCTGGGTGCTGACACTTAGGGTGCTCTATAAATCTCTCTCCAACCAGAAGGTGGACTTCAACAGTCATTGGCAGATTTTCTAGGCTGTTTGCTCCAAATGCAACAGCGGTCCCATAAACTTCCCATGGGCCACCTTTTGACAGTGGATGCCCTTCCCGGTGATTTGGCGCTGCTATAAAGCATTTTTCTTTTTACCACCTTAGTGGTTTTCCTTGCCAGCAAGAATTTTTACCCATCAGCACTACTGTGGCTGAAGGCTTCTCTTCAAAAGTTCGAAACTTCCTGTACACACACACACACACACACACACACGGTGTATAGCCCCTTGGGCAGGCCTGGAGTCAGATCTGGAGCAGTAAGATTCTGGGGAAAGCCCTTTCTTACATAGGAAGGTAATAGAATAAAATGCTAATAAAAGGAAATTTGTAAGTCCTGGGGTCAGTGTTTGTAAAATGACGTCGCCTCAGAACTCCTCAGAGCCTGGAAAGGGGCACCGAGGAAGCTTCTCCTCACTCGTGCACTCAGGCACTTATTGAATCTGGTTGAGCACCCAGGATGTACCAGGCGTGTGCTAAGAACTGAGGGCACGACGACAAACAGGACAGACACACTGTCCCCATCGTCTCAGAGCTTGCCATCCAACATGGACGCTAGTCATTAAACATGTAATAGTGCAGTTGGTTGATGACAACTGAGGGAAAGAGCCCAGTACCACGGGGTAGGTGATAAATGGCCCTGACTTTTCCTAGAGGTCAGGGGAGGCAGGTGTAAGGGAGTGAAGAGAGCTGAGCAGGAGTGAGGCGGGCACGGAGGAGCTGCAAGGAGGGATGCTGACTCCCTGCTGCTGCCAGCTGTGGCCTCCACTCCAGGCAGGAGAAATGTGGCCACCACTCTGGAGAGCTTTTTGTTTTGGAGTTGCCACAGCCCTTGGCCCCCTACTCTCCCAGTTGTGTTCCCATGTAGGTGGTAAGAGGGTGAGGTGGGATGAGTGCTCATGTCCATAGTGGTCTTTAGTCTCTTGGAGGGGAGGCCATCGTCATTCGAGAACGGAAAGATAGAGGGACATGTTTTGAGCACCTCTCTCCATGCTGTTGGTGGTGAGGTCCCATGCCGGAATGAGGTGAATGAGCGCACAGAGGGTGGGAATGGGGGGTAGGCAGTGCTGTTCCTTCTCGTCCCCACCCTAATCCCATGGGCTGGGGCCCAGCAGGGCTGCAGGCTGCAGCTAATATGGCAGCAGGATGCAGCACGGCCCCCTCCCACTCCAACACCCAGTAGGAAAGCCAAAACCACTCTGGGTCCATTTGTGCTGGCCACCTTGAGAACTGATGGGGGAAATAAACCAAAGTTTCATGGCAGCGTGGAGGGAGGCTGGGTCCTTTGTCCTCGACAGTGTGACAGCTGACTATACAGGCCACCCCTGCTCATACCCATCCCAGATAGGCCTGTGGGATGAAGGCACCATTCAAAGAAGGCGTGAGATATCACTACTCACCAAGTATTCTATCTAGTTGAAGACATGGGTTTTGATGTGGATGGTGGAAAAGCATTTTAAATACGATATCACACGGAGTCTGCCTCAAAAATGTTTGTGCACCTCAGAAATTCCTATGCTGAAGCCCTAAAGCCCAATGTGAAAGTATTTAAGCTGGGGCCTCTGGGAAGTAATTAGTACATGAAGGTGAAGCCCCACAAATGGGATTAGTGCCCTTATAAGAAGAGACACAAGAGAAATGATCTTTCTACCATGTGAGGGCACAGCATGAAGGCAGCCATCTGCAAACCAGGAGAGGACCCCCACCAAGAATTAATCCACCAGCACCTTGGTCTTGGATTTTGAGCTACCAGACCTGTGAGAAATAAGTGTCCATTGTTTAAGCCTCCAGCCTGTGGTATTCCGTTATAGCAGCCTGAGCAGACTAAGAGCCCATGCTAGATTTTTGAAAAAACAAAATATAAATTATGATGTTACTTCTTCCTCTATTTCTTGTAGGATAGTATTTTGGAATCACAGAAACTAGAACACTTTTTAAAACATTTAGCCACCACCCTGAGAAAGAATGAATTTAGGAATGTTCCATCAAATGTCTCCCATCTATTAAATGTTTTAACTTCAAAATGAAAGGAAGAGTCTAGCTATTCATGTTTTGGTTTATTTTGTTTTTGTACAACGCTACAAACAGGTAAGAGTATCTACTCCTTTGTCTCAAACTAGCGCACTTTTTTCAAGCTCCTAAGAGATGGGCATGATTAGCCATTCCGGTTTGCACTTAAGGTTAGTAATGAACCATCATGGTGTGCTCAGGACTGTTCTCATTTTAGCACTGAAAGTCCCATGTTCCAGGAGACCCCTCCATTCAAGGCCAAATGAGATGGTTGGTCACACTACTGTCACTAGCCTTCCAGGATGTCATTCTTACCACAAACTGTCCAGTCTATTTAAATACAAGCCAGTGGTTTATGCTCTGTCTGCCATGCTTTCTAGTTCTGTGCTAACAATATCGAGTTCTAATTCAGGTGAGGAATTAAAGAACTGGGACTTTTCACATATATTCTCCCCAGTGATTCTGTGCCACCATAAAAAAACATGCACATAAACACATATATGCTTTAATTAGAATTTAAATAAAAACCACAAAAAAACCTACTGGAAAACATTCATTCTCTTTAGGAACAATGTGGGATTTTTTCTTAGATTTTTATTTTTATACATTCTTATGACATATCCCTTCATAGGTGGTTAGCAAGATCAGCTTTTCAGATGATTCCATTCTAAATATACATTTTAAACAAACAATATCAAAACAGCCAGTGGGAAGGTGAAAAACATTCCATTAATACCGTTTTGTCTACACAAAAATAAATGTGAAAAGACTGGTTGTGTCCTTACCCTGTCCCACCACACAGTTGACTACTATTGTCTCCAGAGTGACTGGTTTTAAAGGACATGGAGCTGTGGCATGACCTGTCACAGGGTCAAGGGCACACCCTGCTCCTGGGTGTTCCAGAGACTTAGTAACCAACAACAGCTCATGACTCCATATTGGTAAATACTCTTGTCAGGATACTTCTTAAAGATACGCATTCCAACATGGAAATAAAAATTAAGATCTAAGACATTTATTTTCCAATGGAGGTCAATCATGACTTTAATAAACCTATTCACATTAGCCCTCATTTCCAAGGTCACAAGCTAGGAGAGTGACATTAAACTAAGCCTACTTAGACACACATAACAGACCCCCGCCATCATCAGTCTGTCTTGCCATCAAACAGTAGGCTGTCACCTTGACCGAATTCTCACCAATAAATAACTTATACAAATCATTACCAATTACAACTAACATAAAATCAACTCATCTTTTTATTAGAAACAAGAAGTCTTCACTGGCAAAGCCGTCACCACCATACCAGTTTCTGACAATCACTAGTGCATTTGGCAGATAAGAAAAGGTTTACACTTGCAATTCAAATCAACTTTCTTTCTATACCCGCTTCACGGTGTTTTAAAAATAGATCACCCTGAAAGCTGTGCTGCATTGATCCTCTACTTCTTGATTAGGAAAACGCACTCTCCCTAAACTACTTGTTGTAGCCATTCCTGGCAGCTCAAGAGATATGCGTTGTGGAGGTCTGAGGGCCATCAGTAAAACCTAGAGGGAAGACCCTCAAATTCCATTACCGGCCCCCATCATCATGTCCTACCTGAGGATGACAAAGTTAGGGGCAGTACAGTTTCGACAACATTAAGTGAAAGAAACTAGTTTGGATTACAATACTGTGCTCCTAGAGATACTATCTTTATGTGAGGCTACACCTTTAAAGAAGGAAGCTTTAAAAACAATACCTTTATGTAAAATAAAATAAATCCAACAGAACACACCCATTCTAGTATCTTAAACCCAGTGGTGTATATCTACAGGGCCACACTCTGTGGCCCAGAAGAGTAGGGCCTCTGCCTTCCTCCAGGGCCCTTCCTGGGTGCTTCAGGGCTGGGCAGCAGAAGAGGCACCCAGTTCCCTCCCCAAAACACCTTATTCTATTTAATGTATTATTTGTTTCCCCTGGACAAAACACCGCCACTGTCATGATTTCTGTCAAAAGTGCAAAAACCTCCATGAGGTTGATTGCCGTTTTTCCATCTCTAACTCTTTGCGCTCAGAAAGGCCTCCAGCCCATCATCAGTGGGTTGGAAAGGGCTTCTTTGGGAGGCACAGCCCAGCTGGGCTTTCAGCTTTACTGTGCATGACCATCCCACAAGTCCAGCTACAGTCTGCACATCAACGTTCTTTTTACTGTCTTCAGGGTCTACCTCTCACCAGTAAAATTAAATGTTTAGAGGCTAAAGTGCAGAAAAGCTCAAGTATACCTTGGTAAGAGCTGGCTACTCCAGAACTTAGGTTATAACAAAAAAGAATATTTAGACTGTGCACTAAACAACCTAGTATTGCAAAAAATTGGTACTGTAAGCCATTCCCAATAATCATCGCCCCAGCCCCTGTCCCTGCCTGGACGCAGTGCAGCGTTCCAGGAACTTATGCAAACATAGCTAGTGTGTTGATCTGATATACTGCAGGAGGCTGGAGCTGTCCTCTCCATAAATAAAATACTATATTATTTAAATTTCTGCACATAGAAAGCAATTCATTCAAGTTTTTAAATGAATTTAACTCTATGACAAATATCTTTTTCCTAAGATGAAATCATTTAGCTTTTTTTAAAATCTGCTTATTTCCTATGATTTCTTTTTGAAAAGACTTTGGAAAGAGAAAAATATTCATTTTTCCCTTAAAATGTTAGTTTACTATTTAATGTTAGCACATGCAAATAAGATTTACTCTTAAATATATTACTTTAATCTCATTACCATTTAGGCATCTTACCTAGATATAGTTTCAAACAGATGTGAGGCATTTCTGTGACCTGGTGCAAGAATGGTAGAGTAGAAAGAAAACTCCAGAACAAGGAACTTTTAAGACTAAAAAGATAAAAAATATTTTTGTCAAAGTTCCAACTCAATAAAATTCCAAAGCCTTTTAAGGCATGAATTAGTTTGAAATCTTTACAGATTATCAAGTAAATTGACATTGCCTGGAGCACTCTTTAAAGAAAGTAAAAAAGGGGGGAGGTTTTAATAAAGAGTGAGCCTCCCTCCCCTGAAGGAAGTAAAGGCCTTTGTGTGTCGGTATGTTACCCAATAAGATGGCATTTAAAACAAAATATGTTTATCAAAACCAGTGTCCCTCATTCTCCTCCTCCTGATTGTCTAGATAGAGGAGGGCAACCTTCTTTTCATCCGAAATCACCGACCTTTGGTCTACCATCCTCTGCAGCTGCACCATCTTATCAAACTCGGCCTGCTCCTTGCCCTTTTCCCCGGGGGCCTGGTGTTTGTCCCCAGCAGAGCCCTGAAAGCTCACGCCAGCTGCCAGGTCATTCCTACTGCTGGCATCTCTCCAAGCATCACGGTCAGACACACTATGAGCTTCTGCTTCTGTCCCTGCGGGGAAGAGGACTGTGGCCTCTTGGGTCCAGCGGGGGGTCGTCTCTACGTTACTCACGTCCATCTGAAAGGTAAACGAAGTTTCTTTGGGCCCCAGGGCAACATGCCTTAGTGTTCTGCCACTGTCTGCGACCTCGCCTACCTCAGGGGAGTCCACCGAACCAGCAAGTGCAAATGTTTTGGAAATGGGTCCGTGGAAGACAACGTGTGCAGAGGTGTTGGTTTCTGCAGGACCCAGCTGGATATGCCTAAAGGATCTGCTCACATCTGATGTCGCTTCCGCCCCTGAGGTGTCTCCTGAACTAGCCTCCTGAGGCGATTCAAAAACGGCCCTTTGGAAGGTGCTCTTTTCAGTCATCAGGATTTTCCTACCCACAGCGTAACTATGGGTGGCCTGGGTCACATCTGCCGAGTCCTCTCTGTGGGCTTTGCTTTCTGAGTCACTAAATTTCGAGGGTGGGGGAACCATCTGCTCGGTGCCTTGATGCCTCTGAGGCACGGTCTTGATGTGCCTGATGGATGTGCCATTCCCTGACCACACTTCCGTGTGCCCAGAAGCTTCTCTGACACCCAACTCCATTCTGTCTGAAAGGGGGGCTGTGAGCTGGATCTGCTCACTGAACCCCTCCCTGAGGCCTAACTGAAGGTGCTTCACAGAAGTCTGGGTACCCACTGACTCTTCTGAAAAATAATCACCAACCTTCCCTGCCTCAGAAGCGGGAGCCTGAAAAGTAATTTCCCTCTTAGAATGAAATTGTTGGGAGCCAAATGGGCTGTGCCTCCCCGATCTGTCAGGATCTGTGGAAACCTCTTCCAGGCCAGGCTCTTCTGAGTCCCCTGCCCCCAGACAGGGAGAGTCAGGCCCTGGGAAGAATACTTCTTTGGACAATTGACTTTGATCGGGACCCAACGTAAGATGCCTTGCAGACAAGCTGGCTTCCGCCGAGCTTGCCGCCCAACTCAGGTCACCTTCCCCACTTACCTCCACCACCTGGGCGGCGGATCCTTCAGGTGAGACTTGCTCAGCCCTCCAAGTTCCAGGGGGCACTATTTGAACGTGCCTCACAGACTGACTGACGTCCTCCAGCACGTGTGACTGGGCAAAGCCCATTGGGCTGGTGACTTCCACGGTGGCCAACACGGGGCCCTGGGAAGTGACCAGCTCCGTGTGGGGAGAGGCCTGGCCGGCGTCGGCCTCCTCACCAGAGGGGCTGTACAGCTCCTGGGTGGCCCAGCGCTTGAAGCCGCGGCTAGCAGCCGGGGCCTCCATTCTGGCCTCCCCATCTGGGCTGCCAGGGGCCGGGCTGTGCCACCTAGCCAGGCCGTCTCGTACCACCGACTCCACGGCCTTCTCGATCTCCCCCGCTTCATCCCTGCTCAGCTCCTCCAGGTCTAACTGATCGGCATCCACCGTCTGCGAGAGGTTGACTTCGGCCACTAAGGTCACAGCCCTGCCACCCGCGGTCTGGACTTTCTTTACATCAACGGAACCACCCCTGGGCCCGCCCTGACCCTCTCTGGTGAAGGTGGACAGCTCTTCCTTCATGCGCTCCGGAAGGCTCTCCTCCAGTTGCTCAATCACTTCCACCAGCTGGTGCCTGGGCTCCTTGAAGCCTCCCTTAATGGATGTGTGGAATTCATGTGGTATTTTAATTTCCTTTTCAATGACTATGGGTTCAGCATGAAATTCACCACTTCTCGCTTGTCCTTTCCAGTGAGTAGAACCCATGTCCCCCTCCAGAGATGCTTCTGGAACATCCAGTGGCTTCACAACCTTCTCTCCCAATGCATCGTCCCTCTCCATTCTTCTCCGAGACCCTGGCACAATTTCATCTTGCCAGGAGTACCTGATGGTGGATTCCTCTTCGATGTGGATCTGCCCGTACACAGGGCCTTCATCTCTCTCATGGCCACCAGGGTATTCGTCCGGAGTCGACACCAAATAACTCTGCTCTCCCTCCAAGTCACCTGCCTCCGTCACTTCTTCAAAGTGAGTTATGTTCTCTTGGGGCTGCCTGGTCTTTTGACCTTCATTCCCTGAGCACGTGATATCTGTTTCTCCGTAAACTTCCTCCTCAACAACAAGCCCCTTGGAGCCCGAAGACACGTCATCGACCTCCTCCACTTCGAATGGTGTAGAAAACTCATCCGCCTTCTCACCACTGACATAGCTCACGGGCTCTTCGATGATCTCCACGTTGACGACCTTTGCTCTCCCCTCTCTCCCCTTCAGACCAAGACTGATTATATCTCCGATCAAATGCTCAGCTGATTTTCCTTTCAGCTTCACCTCCTTAGCATCCTTGCTTAACAGGTAGTCCAGGCCAGCTTCATCTGAAATGTCGACCTCTTCAGTCAGTTTTGACTCTACGACTATCTCAGTCTTTGTTTTCCTGTCACCGGGAAGCTCTTTCCTGTCCACGTAAGTGACTTTTATGTCTGGAAAAGAATCAGCAGATGCTTCTGTCTCGGGAGAGTGGGTAAACTGCTTCAGGATACTGGAAACAATGTTCTCAGCTATGGTTTCGGTCGTGGAATTACCTTTCAGAGAGCCTGCAGTGTCACTGGTGCCCAGCCCGAGCCCCGCCTCTCTCGTTTCCACCCCTCTACGTGTTCCATCACCAGCATCCTTCTTTAGGGGTGTCTGGAGACCTTGGGGGGCCGCCTCTGCTGTGCTGTCCTGGGATACTTCTAGACTGATCGGTATCTCTCTCTCCCTCACACTTTTCTCCTTCAGTGACTCCTCTTTTGCCTTTTCCTTCATTTGCTGGCTTTCTCTCTGTCTTGCTTCTTTATCTAACTTTGTAAGTTCTTCCCACCTTAAGTTTCTCTCCTCTGAAGCCTTCTCTTTAGAATCAAACATTTTCTCTTCTCGCTTTGTTTGGATGGCTCCCGGTCTGTTTCTCTCCTGCTCCCTTGTGGCTTTAGCTTCCATTTTCTTTCCCAAAATGACGGTCCTCTCATTCGACCAAGTGCTCTTGGGAGCACCTGCCACCACATTGTCCCGGCGTTCTTGGTAGGACTCTTGGGCAACGGTGGACTCTTTGGCTAAACTAGTGGGGGGGCCCTTTATACCTTCGGTTCTTGGTCTATCAGGGAATGTTTTGACTTGAGCTTCAGTATTTCTTAAAAGACCAGGGGTTGGAGAGAAATGTCTGAAGTTGGTTTGACTGCTGGCAGTTTTTTCATAAGAGTTCTCCTGCCGGGCAGTGACAAAGGAAGAGTATCTGGAGCCCAGGAAGTCTCTTCTGGCAGCGCTTCTAACAGCCGTCTGAGAACGTGGCACCAGGCTGTGACTGAAGCTCGCCGAATGTGCTTTCTGCCTTGGAAACAGATTTCTTTCGTTTTCCCTCTGTAATACTGAGGTGGTATATTGATAGGGCTTGTTTCTGAATTCTGTAGGAATTGAACAGTGCATTAAAATGACAGTCATCATTACCTTTTTTCATCTGAAAAGCATCACCACAGATCAAATCCCATCCCATCATAATATACACTATTACCACCGGAGGGTCATTATAAATGAGATATTTTCAACCCCCAAATTATTTTTTTCTGGTAGTTTAAAGAAACCTATGACAATAAAATATAGCCCTACGAATGCTTCCACACAACACTTTTCTCCAATTACTGATCTTAAAATATTCATGCATCTTAAATATATCAAACGTGTGATCGTAAAGCATGGCACATGTGCCAGAGACGTTAGGGGTGCTATTTATGTGGCAGAAATTTCACAATTTGGAATCCTTCATCTCCACTTTGTTGAGATAACTTTATTTTACTAATTAGCAGAGAAGAGCTTCATAATTACTACAGAGTACATAAATACTAAACACTGAATGGCATAACCCCTCCACCTTTTACTATGCTCTTATTTTTCATTGATTTCCATGTTGGGCCAACAAATATTGAAGAATTTGACTTTTTTTTTTAATTCCTGATTTCTTCTGTTTTTATACATTTTTTTTTTTAATACAAACATTTCATTTGAAAAGGTGCCAAAGCAGGAAGCCAACCAACCACCAATACTACAATCTGTCTTAATGTCATGGTCCTGGGATTGGGAGGCGGTCCATGGGGCTTCCTGCTTTGCTCTGGACCATCTGCAGACATGCCACCCTGGGTACCTGCTCTTAGGGGTGGCAGCTGGTGGCAGGAATGTGGCCGGGCCAGGAGCATCATCCACCCTGCAGGCACCACTTTGTGCCCACCCACACCCATCTGCTGAGCTGGCTTCTTGCCCCCTGGGTCTCCCCCATGGCAGCCAACCAACCTTACTCTCAAATTCAAAAGCAAACTTGCTGGACACTAAGACCAAATCCCTTCCAGTCACAGATGACTGGAACCAAAATTATTCTGAACGCAGTGACCTGTCAATCTGTGAAGTGTCTAATAGGAATGTTGTTTTTGAAAATAAAGATGGGGAGGGTTATTTTTTTTTAAAACTACCACCTATCCAGATTGACTGTTATAATCACATTCTCCTGACAGCACTAACCAGTACACACATGTAATCCCAATGTACCATGATTTTGAACATGGCAACACTCATGGAGCCTGAAACTACACAGAGTAAGGTGTATACAGAACATACTGCACATAATGTAATCCGCCCTTGCTTAGCCAGAAAGCTTTTTAAGGTTTTACAGGACTGAGAAAACTTTAAAAAAAAAAAGTTATCCTACAGGTTCTCCGGGTCTTTCTGATGAACATTAACTCTCTAATGTCAGTTCAGCTATAGGAAATACAGGCTTTGTGCTGCAGCTTTTGGCCCGAACAGAGGCTGACTTCAGGGCACTAGGTGACACTGCCGCTCACACCACCCTGAGCTGCCCACGCAAACCTAAGCTGGTGGAAACAGTGTAATCCTTCCCACCTCTCCCGCCGGTGGGGTCACGAGTTCCAGTGTTGATTGCCTGCTGTACAAAGTAATACCTCCCTAGGTTTGGGTTAAGGCTGTAAGTCTTTGGTCTATAAAGGGTGTTCCCTCCACAGGGTGTGATGAATAAATCCATGTCCACCTCTCACCCTTCACACTTTCCAGCTTTCCATCAGCCCTCTCCTCCCTCACCACGCTGGGTAGGAAGCACCCTCAAACACTGGCTAGATGAACAAATGAGTTAATGAAGCCCTTTCCCACACAATTTCATTTGCATTATTATTGAAACTATGGCCCATTAAATAAAATCTATTTGATACTTGAGAGGGACAAATGACAGGTATCTGAAAACTCTTATCTAACCCCAACTCTTCCAGATAAATGATGCTTTACTCTTTATCCATGGAATGAACCTGCTCAGATAGACAGCATCTTAACGTTAAATGATAAGCTTTCCTTATATTTACCTTGTGGTACATTTTCAATGCGCTCAATCAAGATCTGTATCTCCGGATTACTTTCTCCTTCCAGTAAGGCTCTGTAAAAATTATTTTAAAAAAACTCATTAGGAAATAAAAGACAAGAAGTGCCTCTGTTAGCTGTCGATCTGGTCAATGATACACTGTCACAGTGTCATGTGTCTGCAGATGCTGCACTACTGCGATGCAAGCCCACACCAGCAGACCTGGCTGGAGAAAGCGTCTCTCAGCTAAATGAACAAAATGAGGGGGCCAGGGCTTCAGAAGGACTGGAGAGCCAAGGCCTTCTAGAAAACCCTTCCAAACCCAGGGCATGGAGGAGGAAGAGACAGAGGGATGTGGGCCCAGGAAGGGAGGTTGGGGGTCTGGCTTCCCTGGGAAGCAAGGAAGGGCCCATGCCTGGCAGGTCACCCTGGGCTACAGGGACCCAAAACAATTACTACTACCCCACTGGGGTCTCTCTGGAGTCACAGGTCAGGGGCTGACTAAGGGCAGAATAAGGACTGACATTTGTTTGTAAATAAGGCAGCCAGACTGCATCTGCAGTTTTCATACTGGGTTCCATGGGGACATCTTAGAGATGAAAAAAGAGGAGAGATGGAAAGGGCAGGCGTAAGAGGAGAAGGAAGAGCTGCAGACCACCCCCCTCCACCACCATGGCCCCCAGGGGTCTCATTCCAGGCGGCATCTAGTTATCTCCTCTGATAAAATGGCAAAATGAACTGGACTAGGTGGTTTCTTTGGCCATGTCTAGCTCCCAAAGTGTAAAACTCTAGAGTCTTCATTAAGTTGTTATTCACGTCCATGACTCAGAGCCCTGAGGAGAGAGCAGAGGTCAGGCCCCATAGCCCCAGCACACCGCAGTGGGTCAGTGCGGGATGTCCATTGCTTGGAGACCCTAGGACATGGGCTGCTGCGGGCACACCAGTTGTTCAGTTGCTAGGGCAATGTGTGAGGTCACTAACGTCAGTTCCAAGAAATATACTGCATATGGCAAAGGGCAAGCAGAAGCGGGGTCCACTTGGAAATGCTGATCTGACCATTGAGAGCCAGGCAGCCAAAGAGGGAAGGGACGCCGGAGCCGGTGGGGACTCTCGGATCAGGCAGACCAGGGCCAAGTTCTATTTCCACTGATTCAAATGCAGTGATTCCCACAAATGCGAGAACCCTGTGGGCAGGTGGAAGAGAGCAAGGAGGCCCCCCTGAGGAAAAAGCAAAGACAAGGATGAGAGGGATTCCAGTCCAGGTGTGCACAGGAGGGTTCTCCTGGAAGCTGCGACTGCAGTGTGCATGTGTGGACGCAGGAAGCCGAGGGGCCGCGTCCAGAGCCCTGCCCTCCATGCCAGGCGAGAGCCAGGAAACAGGACACCAGCCCATTAATCCCACACCCTCATGACCAAGCATGTTCGGTTCCAGGAACACAAATAGCTTCCACTGCCGAGAAAATCCCGAGGTCTGTATAGAATAAAAGGAACACGTTCAAGGTAAAAGTCAGCCTGTGAGGGTCTGTGCCCCAGGATGACAGTAGCAGGAAAGGTAGCATCCTACAGCTAAGGGTCCACGGCGGGCTACTGAGAAGCCAAGTCCTATTTCAGATCTTCTCTCTGCCTGCTTAGGAGGAAGGCTCAGGTACCACAGGGCTCCCATGCTAGCTGCCCAAGGCAGGACAGAAAGTGCTTGCAGGGCATCCAGGTCAGCAGAGAACTGATGACTGGGGAGGTGGCGGCGGGGTGGGGGTGGGGGGTCAGGATAAAGAAGATCCCCTTGGGGGAAAAATTTCTTCCCTCTCCCCTCAAAGGGGAATGGTTTTGCTTCTCTTTCAGGGAAAATCCAAACCACCACCAAACTTTTACCGAGTTCAGGACCCTGAGTCAGGAGGGGGCACCAGACCCCGAGGGGTGACACAGCACTAATGCTCCTGTGCCCCAGGCCTTCACCAACCCTAAGACTGAGCACCAAGCAGGCTCTAACCCTCCCCTCTATCTCACCAAGTCCTCCTGGCAACCCCACACTGGGCTGACGATGGGCATCCTGGCCCTACAGGTGAGCAGACTGGAGTGCAGGCCTGCACTCCTCAGCGAGAGAAAGGGAGCCCAGGCCTGGGCACTCAGCCGCCCTGCAGGCTGCCTGGGCCTCCCTGCGGGGCCAGAGATGGTGCCATTTCACATACATTTTAGAACAAATCCTGCAGACAGACCCTCCAGACCATATTAATGAAAGCAGATCCAACATCTCTTGATGATTTCAATCGAAATGTCCCTACAGGGAAGAGCAGCAGCTCCCACTAGGGAAGCACTCAGGTCCACAGTGACTCCTCCTCCCAACGGCTGATCCAACAGGCAGGAGCCACCTTCTCGACCTGGGCGCCCAGCAAAGGGCCTCACAGGCATGCTGGGACACTGGTCCCTGAATCCATGCCTTTACGAACCCTCCACCCCCACCCCCGCAATGACACACAACAACCAGTCTCCACCAGCACAGCTCACAAGACTAGGTGGCAGAGGCATAAACAAAGCGCCTGGGGCAAGGCCAAAAAGGGTCAATTCCCTCAAAAGCTCTCAAAGGAAGGTTTTTAAGGAACAGACTCGTACAACTTGAAGGAGCAGGTCAAGCAGTCTCTGGGGATTTGGGGAGCAGTAGAAGAGAACTGCCTGGGACCCACCGTGCCAGTGAGAAATGCCAACCGCCTGAATCACGGGCTATAAGTGAACATCTCACACAGGCCCACGGGTTGGCAGCCTCTCGAAAAGCAGGAAAACAAGCAGACATGTGCTGGAAAACCAGGTCCCTGGCCTCATTAAGGCCGCCGAGACAAGCCCACAGGTTGGAAGGGAGCTCTAATGCGGCCCCTGGCTGGGTGCCAGGCCCTGACAGACCACCCACGGGCCAGCCAGCAGCGGGGCTCCCGTCTGGGATAGATCATCCTGACAGCAGCTCAGGGCACATCTGCTGCGGCTCCACACAGTGGGCACAAGGCGGCCACCCTGCATGCCCACCAGAAACAGGGACAAGCGCCAGGGAGGAGGCAAAGTCGGAGGATGTTTCCAGAAGCAACGCCAGTGGGGGAGCCTGCCTGGTCCTGGGTGGAGAGATGTTTCACGTGGTGCTTCCTGGCAAAATGCAGGCTCTTGGAGGAAAAGGGGGAGGGGCTGGGAGAAGGAGCTTCTCTGGGCCCCAGCTCCAGAGAGGACAGGGGACCGACCGCCTGTCACTCTAGACTGGGGACTGGAGTGGGAAGGAAGGAGAGAGGGGCAGAAGTCCATCCACAGGACCAGCATCACCATCTGGTTTGGAAAGGGTCTGTCCTAAGCACAGGCATATGAAAGACAACAAGGAGGCAGTGGTGCCAGGCAGCCTCTGGTCATTTCCTCTGTGCTCAGGATGAAATCACATAAGGAAAGCCCATTTGTCAATTCCAGAGACAGAAAAAAAAAGACTGACATAAAGAATAAGATTACTAATAAAGCAGAAAGAGGAAGCACAGGGAGTGGTTAACAGAGAAACCTCCAGAATCAGGTTGCCTGGATTCAAATCCTGCCACTTCCTAGTCCTATGACCTTGGGCAAGCCGCTCAAACCCTCTGTGGCTCAGTTTCCCCATTTCTGAAACAGGGAGCACTCACAGGTTTGCGGTGGTAATTAATAAAGTGATTGGAAAGTTCTTGCAACAATGGCTGTTACAGAATATGTGCTCGATAAATATCAGCCATCATCATCATCACCTACATCATCATCTATTGACCTCAGAAGAAAGGTGATTTTCCATTAACCAAAGCAGTTCAAGAAGGGAAGAGATTCTGGATTACCTAAAGTCATGGTTAACTGAGGGCTAATTCATTTACGCAATGATGTGGGTAAGGCTAACAACCAAATGTATCCGTTGATCCTAATTTTCTATCCTTAAAACTACAAGATTTTATTAACTTCAAATTTTTCACCTAATAACCAGGTAAGTCTCAGTGTTAACATATTTCTATAGGTTTTCCCAAAAATAGGATTCAACTTTAAAAAAAACAAAATGGGGACTTCCCTGCTGGTGCAGTGGTTAAGAATCCACCTGCCAATGCAGGGGACACGGGTTCCAGCCCTGGTCCGGGAAGATCCCACATGCCGCGGAGCAACTAAGCCCGTGCGCCACAACTACTGAGCCTGCGCTCTACAGCCTGCGAGCCACAACTACTGAAGCCCACACGCCTAGAGCCCGTGCTTCAAAACAAGAGAAGCCACTGCAATGAGAAGCCCGCGCACTGCAACGAAGAGTAGCCCCCACCTGCCGCAACTAGAGAAAGCCTGCGCGCAGCAACGAAGACCCAATGTAGCCAAAAATAAATTAATTAATTTTTAAAAAATGTATTTCTCCAATAACTTGAGAACTTCCCAAGAAATGTTCTCCTTTGAAGAGACACATAAAAAGGTACAGGTGATCTTAAAACAATGGAGCAACCAGAAACATCATTAAAATGATGAAATTAGCAATGTTAAGCGTTATCTGTACTGCTTCATTAGCAGTCTAAACCTAGAGACTGAATATTCTCAGTTAAAACCCGCCACGTCTGCCCACTGCCATCAGAAAGAGGGAAGGGGGGCTCTGCACGTCCTCCCCCAGCACAGACATACAAAGAAACTAACCTTTTAAAAGGACTTTGCCATAAAGTCCCCAGGCAGGAAACCTTTGCACTACATTTTCGTATCTGGCCAGGCAAGACTCCCTTTAGTGTTTTCTGTCTGAGAAATCCTTTGGCCCTGCTTTCCATTTTTCCAGGTAAAACTCAGAATTGTTATATTCTCCACCCCCAAAACATAAAAAAAAAAGCCTCTTTTTAAATTTTGATGGAGATTTCGTCATCTGTCCCCCAGATAAGAAATCCAGGATGGGCCCCTTCTTACCCTCAGTTTTGTGGTTTCTGGACTCAGTTTATTCCTGGGTTATTTTTGCATTTTTTTGTTTCAATTTTGACTATCTTTTTTTTTCCAGTATATTTTCTAACAGCTTACTCCTGATGATTGTGTTCTGTTCTCTTTTTTTGGGGGGTGGGGGATGGGGGTAGGAGTGCTCTATTTATTTTTTAACTGTGTTTCTGCAAGTTCTCAATCGATAGCTTTTGGGCCTGATCTTTATGTCAGCAGTGGAGGGGTTTGGGACATGGTGGGTTCTGAATACTGTCAGTTTCACCATCTTCAGATTATACACTAAGTCTGAATAAGCCCACTGAGCCCTCTCCACCTGCTTTGTGGAAAGGGCTCACTGTAGGGTGATCTAGTTTACAAGAGTGTGTGCCCAGCAGCACATCTGCCCACGTTCCTACCCAGAAACCTCCTGCTCCCGGCCCCTCCATCACTGCCCCCACCAGCCCTGAGCAGAGGCTCCCTCGGGTACCTACCTATGTCAGGTCCCGAATCTCCGACCACCACATGCACCTCCCGAGGCCTCTGCCCCCACCCACAGACACACATACCCATTCCACTCCAGGCCCAGACCCTCCTGCACTCCACCTGCAGCAGCTGGCTCCCCTCTCCTCGGCTTTGGCCCTGGGACCGCCCCATCTCAGTGGCCTGGCAATGGAGGCCCCTGCAATCTGCCTCCTTCCAGGCCTCTGCTGATTCATCTTGCATTCTCCTTCCTCCACTTATTTTTATCCTGACTTGTGCACCTGGAGCTCCTTTCTGACACCTTTCTGCCAGTCCAATTCCTATTCCCCACTTTCCCTGCCCCTTCAAGGCCCAACTCAAATCCCACATCCCTTGAAAATCTCTCTTAATTACCTCGGCCTGAAGCTCTCCATTCCTTCTCCTAAACCATCTTTATCAAACTCTGTTCATTGGCAGTAAACCATGTACAGTATTTCCCTGGATACTGTTATTTTAACATCTTGTTTGACTTTTCACCTAACCATACTTCTCCCTCCCTCCTCCCATGCCACCCCCCACTTCCCACCTCCCCCCTCTTCTATGTCTGTTCAAATCTCTGCCATCCTTCAAGACCCAGATCAATCTCATCTCCCTCTAGAAAACTTCTCTGATTCTCACAACTCCCTTCTGATTCCAGAAAACCTGCACTTGTGTGTCTTGGGGGACAAGCCTTGTCTCCTATGGTGTAGGAGGCTGCCTCGGTCCGCGCAGCCTTATCCACAGCACACGATCCTCAGCACACGGCTGCACGCTTCTGAGCCCCTCTGAGCAGGCACCACACCCTGCGTGCCGAGCATCTCCAGAGCAGCCTGAGAGCACAGACCCCACCCAGCTCACAAACCACGGCTTCACGGGTGTGTCTCTCAGCCACCCAACATACATGGCCCTCAATGACAGCCCCCAAAACCAAGCTACCCAGGGACACCCGAATCCTCGGCATTGCCACAGATGCCACGCCAGGTCAGTCCCCAGATCCTCCCTCGGGCTGCCCCCTCTGCCTGGAAAGCCCTTCCCACATGGTCTCTTCCTGGCTGCCCTTCCTGCAAGACTTGGCACTGCCTCTTCCAGGAAGCCTGCTCTGCACACTCCATCAGCCCCCCGCAGCACCAGCACCCCACTCAGCCTGCCTATCCTCTGTCTTGTCCTCTAGGTGCTGTGAGACAGGCTTAGAGCTTTCTGGATGCCTGTGGGCTGCTCTGCAAACAGTAGTGTGCACACAAATCACCTGGGATCTTGTGACAAGGCAACTTTGATCAGCAGGTCTGGGGTGGGCCCAAGGTTTCCCACAAGTTTGAGATGCCTAGTGATGCCGACACTATGGGTCTGCAGGCCCCTGTGAGCAAGGCCCTGGACCAGTGTTTCTCTTCCCTGGATGCATCTGACAATCATCCTCGGAGCTTTAGCGCTACCATGCCTGGGCCCACCCTGTGCCAATCTAATGGGAATATCTAAACTGGGTCCAGGAGCCGATGCCTCATCAGCTTCTCCCGGTGATGCCCACGTGCAGATGCAGCTGAGAACCACGCCCTGTCCTGTTTCCGAGAATCTCCCCTTTCATCCCTCAGCCCCTCGTATAACAAGCACTCACACGCCAGGAAAAACCTCGAGATGACATATCAAGCAGATAAGCATCTCCAGCCCCACATGACACCACTGGAGACAGGCAGACAAGAGCGAGCACAACTGTGCCAGCCTGTCTTCTCCCACACTTCCCCCTTCTCTCAGCATCCTCAGCGCCAGTCCAGCCCCACAGCTTCTGCCCATCATCACCTGCAATGTGGGAGCAAAGGGCTCATTCTCACATTCACCTGCCAGGTCAGGCGCCACGGTCTCCCTGGCCACCAACTGGCCCACTTAGGTTTGGTGAAATCCACCAGTCCTAGACTCTGAGGTTTGCTTTGTTTTAATTTTATTATTTTGTTAAATTATATATTTATGTATAAACTGTAAGTCTATCCCTATAAATTATGAGTTGCACCATTTTATTATTACCTTAACGTTTCTTCTTTAAGGTTACCGGAAAGGACTAAATATCTGGGTTTGGAAGGGCTCATGATACTTGAGACCTGGCCTCAGCACAGCCCCCAGAGTCCAGCCGTGCTGCGATGTGCTTTCAGCTTTCCAGAGCCACAGCCCTTCTCTTCCATGTGCGGTGTGTGAGCAGTGGCTCACACATCTCACATGTCTGTCTGAGCAGTGCTAGAGGAGTGGCCCGAAACTTCGGGGAAACACAACCTCAGCCATGGCGGGCGAAGCAATGCCTGCCGCAGCACTGGCCACCTCTGGACAGGGCTGGTGAGCAGTCACACTGCACAGGACCCTGGAACGTGGTCCCCACGGAGCTGACTGTCCCTGCCGCCCTCAGAGAGGCAGGGTGTGGGAAGAAGGTCAACTTCCCAGAGATGCAAGGTCGAGGTTTGTAAAGATCAAATGGGCACTTGTGAAGAGGAATTTTCACACCTGGCCTCAGAATTTGGGCAGCAGCACAAAGTACTGAAAGAATCACGTAAGACGTGACAAGGGTTTACCTTCAGGACACTTATCAGTGATAAAAAATGCTAGGCTTTTGGCTGATACAAAGAAACAGGTCATATTCTACCGCCTCTTTGTCTTTAGACCTGCGGGCATCTCCCAGACTCAATCCTAAGCACTGGAGGGCAGGGGGGCGGCAGCAGTTCTAACCACAGAGGCTGGGGTCTGGAGCTGGGCAGCACCGGGCATATGCAGGCCCCTGGGCTGGGCTCCGCATTTTCCCCACGCAAACTTGGACTTCAGGAAGGCACACAGTGAAATCAATCACTCACTTCCCAAAAAGGACTGATGCTTCCTAATCTCCTAGGAGACGGCCAAGTCAATCCCTAAATGGGTTAAAGAAATGCCCGGCCACAGACAGGAGTAAACTCTGTCCCTGCTGACATGAGTGAAAAAGGCTCGCAACCAAGAGAAAAGCTAGAAAAAGCTAAGCCTTGAGGAAAGCTAAGCTGGTAGGGTTGTGAACACCTACCAGAGAGGTAAGGCCCCGGCCTCTCAGGCAAGATGCCCACCTGTGCCCTCTGACTTTTCATGACAGAGAACTGGGGGCAGGACAAAGCGAGGAAGGAAAGGGCTCAAAATCCCAGAGAGATGAGGCATAAAACCAAAGTCTCCTGACTCCGACCCAGAGAACTTTTACAAAAAGGAAACAGGAAGATCCAACTGCCTCTGTAGAGAAAAGACCTCACCTGACACCAGGTGTCGCCTAACAGGGGCACAGATGCGGGTTTTCTAGGCTGACCCAGCATCTGCTCTAGAACGATGCCTGGTTTGGGGTACCTCCCGCCTGAATCTCAGTCCATGTGACTCATGGGAAGCTAACCCCTTTCAGGCACTTTGTTCCCCCAGCCAAGGATGGGCACATGACCCAGCAGAGCCAGAGCAGGTCCAGGAGTCCTACTAGGATGGTGGGAAAGAGCCCCCTCCTCTGACCACAGGATTGGAGGTTGCAAGGACAAAAGTCTGGAGCTGCTTGGGGCCCCTCCTGCCACTGTGGGGGCAGAGCAAGGAAGGAGGGGCCCAGAGCAGGCAGGGACAGCCCGCCAACAACCCCATCCGGGCACCGGATGAACCTACCACACCCAAAACTAAGGACTTTTTCAGTTATATGAGTAATAAATGCCTTTTTTGACTTGAGCCAGTCTGAGAAGGACTTCTGCCACTTGCAAGTGAAAAAAATTCTAATGCTTCCTTCCCCCAAATAAAGCCCGATTGTTTTGAAGTTTTCCTTATTAGTAAAGCTCAGCTTATCTCACTCAGCATTTGTTTCAATACCCTACCAATTTAATTTTGCAATTGTTCATCCCATGAGATTTCCAAGAAGATTGTGGAGATGGATCTTGGGAAAGACAGGCTGGCAAGTGCCTCCTCTCCCCTGCCCCCATGCCCTGACCAGCATCCCTTCTGCAGGACTCAGGCTGCATAGCTCCTAGAGCAGCGACCCAGCAAGGCCCCCACCAGCTTGGCCCTAGGACCATCCCTCAATTCAGCCAGGGGCTCCACCAAGGGCTGCCATGCTCGGTGGGTAAGGCACAGGCCCTCAGCAGCCTGGACCCCTGCTTCCAGCCCCTTCCCTCACCTGCAAAAGGGATGTGTGGTGTCCACCACCAGAGGGTGACTATGGGCAGTGAGCAGCTGCGAAGGACTTAGCACTGCGTCTGGCAGGCAGTAAGTGCTCAGTAACACAAAGCCACAGCCACTCCACGGAGGCTGCAGGGACTTTCACACTGCCAGCTCCAGCTTGGTGGACTCAGCGCAGCATCCTTACCTATAGGTTGCCACCTCCAGACTGAGGCCAGTCTTCACCTGCACGAGCTCCTGATAGTCCCGTAGCCGGTCAGTCATGGCCAAGGTAAGGGCTGCCTTCTCATCCTCCAGGCAGGCGATCTCTCTCTAAGGAGAACAGAAGGTTTTGGGATCAGAGGACTGAAGCTTTGCTGGGTTGAACTTAAGGTACCAAGAGCTCAGGACACAAAAAGAGATGAAAAACCTCGAAGTTTATTAAAAATGCAGTCATCGCAAGGATGATTTTTATTTATTTTTTAAATAATTTTTTTTATTTTTGGCTGTGTTGGGTCTTTGTTGCTGCACGCAGGCTTTCTCTAGTTGCGGTGAGCGGGGGCTACTCTTCGTTGCCGTGCGTGAGCTTCTCATTGTGGTGGCTTCTCTTGTCGCAGAGCAAGGGCTCTCGGTGTGTGGGGTTCAGTAGTTGTGGCACGTGGGCTCAGTAGTTGTGGCTCGCGGGCTCTAGAGCTCAGGCTCAGTAGTTGTGGCACACGGGCCTAGTTGCTCCGTGGCATGTGGGATCTTCCCAGACCAGGGCTCGAACCCATGTCCCCTGCATTGGCAGGCATATTCTTAACCACTGCACCACCAGGGAAGTCCCAAGGATGATTTTTAAATACTATATTTCTCCCACCTGGAAGGTTTCTTTTTTTTTTTAAATCAGCGCATAAGGAAGATGTGGCTAGGACACAGGCTTCTCTGTTCATTCTCCCTAATAATAATGAATGCTTGTAAAGCATCTCTACAGCTCAGACATCAGTCAGCTTAGGGAAGTCAATACATGAAACTAGTGAAGTAAGATGCTATTTAAAATAAGCCAAGACTAGGGACTTCTCTGGTGGTCCAGAGGTAAAGAATCCACCTTACAATGCAGGGGATGCGTGTTCTATCCCTGGTCAGGGAACTAAGATCCCACATGCCATGGGGCAACTAAGCCCATGCACCACAACTACTGAGCTCGCGAGTCTCAACTAGAGAGCTTTCATGCCACAAACCACAGAGGCCACGCACTCTGGAACCCGCGTACCACAACTACAGAGCCCACACGCCCTGGAGTCTGCGTGCCACAACTACAGAGAGAAAATACGCACACCACAACTAGAGATAAGCCCGCATGCCCCAATGAAAGATCCCGCGTGCCTCAACGAAGATCCCACATGCCGCAACTAAGACCCAACGCAGCCAAAAATAAATTTAAAAAATAAATAAATAATAAATAAATCTGTTTAAAATAAAAAAATAAAGAGAAGTTTAAAATAAATGAATAAATAAGGCTAGAAAGCAGGGGTTTTACTATATTTAAAACAGAAGTTACTCAGATCTGAAACAGAATTTCCCCCATACTCATGATACAGAGTTCTTTGTTTCACCTAGAAAAGCCACTTTAAAATCATCTGGGAAGAAAAGTTATGTTAATGTGACAAGAATATATTCTGGGCATAAATGTCAAAGGCCAGACCTGGATATAAACTTTTATGACTGTTCTCGTGTAGTTTAATAAGTGCTCCCTGGGCACGTGTTCACATTGCCCCCATAGCAGTTCCACTCCCTCCTGGTTAATTGCATCTGTCCACGTCCCCCGCCCTGGCTGGGAGACACTGCAAGGCACAGTCTATCACTGCCTCATGCATCCCCCCAGCCCCTGCCTCTAGAAAAATGCCCTTCACATGCAAGTCACACAGCACGCAACCGGTGAACTAGATGTAAAATGAAATGATCAATATAATATTACCCTCCTCAAAATGTACTGTTTTCTTTTTTTTTTTAATAAATGTTTTTATCTATTTATTTATTTTTGACTGCGTTGGGTCTTTGTTGCTGCAAACGGGCTTTCTCTAGTTGCAGTGAGCAGGGACTACTCTTTCGTCGTGGTGGGCATGTTTCTCATTGCGGTGGCTTCTCTTGTTGCAGAACACAGGCTCTAGGCATGCAGGCTTTAGTAGTTGTGGCACAAGGGCTCATCAGTTATGGCTCACAGGCTCTAGAGCACAGCCTCAGTAGTTGTGGCAGACGGGCCTAGTTGCTCTGTGGCAATGTGGGATCTTACCAGACCAGGGATTGAACCCATGTCCCCTGCATTGGCAGGCAGATTCTTAACCACCGCACCACCAGGGAAGTCCCCAAAATGTACTATTTTCAATCGACAATATATTTAATAAACACAATGGTTTCATTTGTACCATTTTACAGTTTTGCCCTACTCTGCATTACAGTTTTATATAATATTTTATAGTTATGCTGGGGAATAATTAACTGAACAAATATTTAAACTTTGAATAAGTCCATATACTTTAACTTTTGGTTTGCAATGGAACGTAGCATTATTTCTGAATACAATTAACAGGATACATTTTTAGACATTCATCTTTGTGGAATTTAAAAATTATAAGACAACGGGAGAAGGAATCTATTTTCATTTCTCATGTAATCCCTCCACCAAAGGCACCTGGCAATATGCTGGCGGCCCAAAGTAAATAGGTAATGTTTATGAAACTAAGGAATGACTGTAACTAAGATCCCACACTGGATTTACCATCTAAAAAGATGCATGAATGATCAGCATGTAAATAATTCTGCTTCTCATAGCAGTTCTATATATCTAAGCTAATAATTGTTGTTAGGTTATTTTTGTCTATATAAAGTATGCTAAAAACAAAAACTGAAGCCACTTAGCTTTTAAAGCAAAGGAGTAAATTTAAAAACCGCTAGCTAGTATCCCAGGGTGGGTAAGTGTAAACACCCTCCAAAACTGGCATTATAAATAAAGAGGTTCATCAAAGCAGACCATTGGCCAGTCTTGATTTAAGTGACAGTTGCCAGAATCTAGTCACAACATTCACACATTCTATAGTTAAGTCTCAGTGTTAAAAGCCTATGTTCCCCCATTTTAGAGGGAGTATAAACTCAGGTACAAGGTTACAGTATAAAATGTTCTGTAAACATATGACTCCTTCCTACTACAGGAAATTCTACCTAAATATGAAAAGTTGACAATGTGTAGTAATGCCTTCTTCACAAAAAAGTTTGATTGCTGTTAAAATGCTCAGAAAAAAAAAATCAAACCCATTCAGTTCTCTAACTACAAGCCTCCTAAGCAGGTCAAGATCTCCCAGCCATGCCAAGGAGGTAACATGAAGATTCTCTCCCTCCTGGGGGTGCAGAACATTTCTGCACCCCGCAAAATAAGAGGAGGAAAATCAAACTGTTTAAGTTAAAATAAGTGCAGTTCCAACCACATTCCCACGTGAGTCAACTCTTCCTAAACGGTCAAAGGAAAATTCGTTGACTTCTGGAAGCAGGAATGTAAGAATTATTGGCTCCCAACAGTCTTCACAGAAATTGTAACCGATCCTGCTGGTTGAATAAAGCTTCAGACTTGGCCTCCACTTCTCCAGAAGTTTTCAAACCGTGGGCCAAGCCAAGGCACTGGAGCCTGAGACACAGCAGCTAATTCTAACCCAAGCAGGAGCAGTTTTGCCAAACGTTAGAGCTGGGGAGAAAGGTCACCTTTCTAGTTGCTATTTAGAGAACATTTGGGCAGCATCACAACTGATGATGAAATGTAGGCTACACCAGGGAAAGCCTGCTGCCCTCATTGTCCAAAGAATTCACTTTCTCTTAACCAAACTTGAGCAGCTCCTTGCTGAGCAAGTCACCCAGACACAACAGGAAGAGCTTGCAAGTGTCACGGTCATGCACTGAGAATCCTGAACATTAGAGAGCTCGAGGGAATTTAAATTCTGTGATAACCTCATTTAGATGCAAAAACTAGATGTGTTAATAACAAGCATTGACTGGATGCTAACTAAGTGTTTATAGCTCTGGCCCATACAACACCGTGAACTCCAGACCCATCATTTTATGTTACAAGACCAGGTGGGTATCTCAGAGGCATTTCAAACTGAAATCTGCTCTCCCACCCAAGCCTGCCTTCCTGCACCAAACCCCTTCCTCCAGCTGCTCAGGCCCCAGGCCCTGGAGCGGACTTGATTTCTCCCTCTCTCCCACCACATCCAATCCATCCACAAACCCCGTGGGCTTCAACTTCAGGGTAGATTCCTGCCTCTGCCCTTCGCTGCTGTCCCTGGCCCAAGCCTCTAGCACCTACTGCCTTGACGGTGGCAAGTGTCTCCTAAAGAGGTCTCCCTACTCCCAACAGGTGCCCCACACAGTCTATGTGTATCACAGCAGCCAGAGAGATCCCATGAAGACTCGGGTCACCACCCACTTCTGCACAGAGCCCTCCAGCGACTTCCCACGTGCTCAGAGCCGAAGTCCAGGTCCTGTAGAGGCCATCTTCGCCCCCTCGCCCCAGCCACGCCCGCTCCTGAACACTGAACTGTTTCCACCTCCAGACCTGTGCAGTCAAGGACTTTCTGTTTTGTTTCCATTATGCTCCCTGCTGTACCCCCAGCACTTAAGAGGCAAACTTGGCACACCAAGTACTCAATGAATGAACTGAATGGGGATGCACCCTGTGGGCCATTTTCATTACCCCTAGTTCACAGGTGGGAAACGGAGACACAAACAGTGGCAGAGCCACAATTCAGACCCAGGTAGGGCAGCTAAACCAGCTCCATTCCAGTTCTCATTCAGTCATGTCTTGGGAGCGTGGAAGCTGGCCACAGGCAGCCTCGAGGCTAAGAGTGCACTTTCACAAGCCAAAATCTCAACGTTTATGGGCCAAGGCTGGTGTAAATCACAAACATCTTACAGTTTTGTCTGAAGTCCCTTTCTGCAGACTGGGAGACAGGGTATATTAATTAGGCTTCAAGTGATCTGAACTACATATAAAATGCTGGGAACTTGGATGTCAGTTCAGCAAACTTCTCCGGCAAATCTGAGGTGAGGGGCCTCTCAGAGAGGTCTAAGGCATGTAGGCCATCTGGGAAGGCCCAGTTTTCCCAGAAAGAGAGTCCCAGTGAGCATATTTCCCCCTCAAGCTGCAGTGCCAGCCCAGAGCCTGGGCACTATGTGGGTGCTCCTGCCTCCAGATGAGGGAAAGGGGTTCCCATTAAAACCATATGGCACACGTTAAAAAGTAAATGAGGGCTTCCCTGGTGGCGCAGTGGTTGAGAGTCCGCCTGCCAATGCAGGGGACATGGGTGCGTGCCCCGGTCCGGGAAGATCCCTTATGCCGCGGAGCAGCTGGGCCCGTGAGCCGTGGCCGCTGAGTCTGCGCGTCCGGAGCCTGTGCTCCGCGGCAGGAGAGGCCACAACAGTGAGAGGCCCGCATACCGCAAAAAAAAAATGTAAATGAAAGACTTAACACTAAAAGTATTCTGACAACAGCCAGCTGGGTCTGAAAGCATTTTAGGACTGTAGATTAACAGGCACCTCTGTGCTATCCCTTAGGAAGAACACTGATCATTGTTCTATGAAAGCAAACTGAATACTGGTTTAAAGTTCATCTTTAATAGAACAGATAGAAGAGAGGGGATATTGCCCAGTGGTTAGTTGCTCAGGCAATGCAGCATGAATCAAACCCAGGCTTAGCTACTTACTAACTAGGTAACCTATGGACCTCAGTTTCATCATCTGTAAGATGGGGTAAATATTAGTACCCACCTCCTAAGACTGATGTGAGGACTGAGAGTGAATACACATGTGATGGGCTCGGTACCTCTGGTACCTGCCACACAAAAAGCTCTTGATAAAGGCTAACTCTTAGTAATGAAACTTTTATTACAGTAAATTAGTTAAATCAGGTTTTATGATATTTTCAGTCTCCCCAGGCTAAGCTTCTATAGAATTTGAAAACATCAGAGGCTTGGGGTTAAATCATCAATATTTATTCTTTAACAAAATAGCTAGTATTTTTACACTTCTTAAAAAAAAATACTAACGCTTGGTAGTGAGTCTTTTGGAATGCAACTTGAAATATGGGTGCTTTAAGATAACTGGTGAAAGATTCAGGCTATGGATAAGGAAACATTCAGTATAATGAAACAGCTACAAATTGGAACTGAAAAATACCCAAGTCCTTATAGACATTTTCCTTACTCTTTACTTTTAGGGGAAAGAAGCAAATTCCAATAGGAGAGATATCACTGGACAGGAGGGTGGGATCCTAGTTCTGGGGCAGGTGTGACCCCAGGAAAAGGCCCTGGAGTCCCTGTGTCAAATAAGGTGATTTTGAATGGCACTTCAGGTCCCCACCTGTCCTGGAATCAGAGGAACTCTGCTTTTATCTGTTTCATATCTGGCGGTGCACTTAAGAGTTAACTGGGGGGGGAAAGGGTTCTGCTGCTAAAAAAGAACACTGAAACCAGAGCTTCCAGGTCCAAAATGAGCCAAGTGAGCTATGACTGCAAACGAATGGTGGGGATTTAGCCCACAAAACATGCCTCAAAGAAGCCTTTTCCAAACCTGCTTGCACAGCAGGGACCCTTGAGGTGGTAGCAGGGGTTCCCTACAAAGGGGTTCAGTGGGCAGTGAGTTTGGCAGGCACTTCTCCTTGGTTAAAAGCTCTGTGAAAGCTTACATTAAAGACACTCTTTAACTTTCACTCAACACAGAGCATGGGGCCCCATGGAACTGGCATCCCTGGCCACCATCGTTGCAAAGGGAAGCGCTCTGGAGTCTAGAGTAAGCTCCGGAAATCAGCACATACTTCACCGGCCCCTGCCCTTGTCCCACCTACAACCCCAGCAGAAGGCTTTTGAAAATTATGAGGCAGAGACCAAACAAAACCTAAGATCCAAAAGATTAAATTCCAAACAACTTTGTACTGTATTGCTTTATATGATTTCCCATCCAGACTCTAGTTCTTTGAAGAGTGAAGCCCCAGTACAGTGCTAAGGACCAGGGGTAGTCAACAGATAACTGCTGATTATTTGTGGATGCCTGTGAGGTCACCACAAGCCTCTGTGCCATGACTGCCATGTTTCCTTTACTTCTAATTTTATAAAAAGGCACAAAATCATCACTCCAACACAAATTTTTAACTTGAAGCTACAAACTGTTCCCTTTAAAATATTTCTGAATTTGTGTGAATGTTGTCTTAAACTGTCATCCTAAGATGACAGTTTAAGGATTTGGGAATACTTCCAATTCTGGTCCAGACTGGGCAGGACCAGGGCTAACCCTGGGACTGGGCTAGGTGTACAGACAATAAATCCAGCCACAGGTGTCACCGTGTCAGTGTCAGAAGTCTGAGCTCTGCTTCTCTGAAATAGGAACTGTTTATATTACCTGTACTTGTAATAACATCCTGCCATAGGGACCTGCGTTACCACAGCTTTTACACAACCCAGAGATCGGACATCAGCTTGTACTGTGAGAAAAACATCTCTGATCTTAATGCTCTTTTCTGCATTAACATTACTGCCCCTCCTAAGAACAAATGAGGCAGTGACCCAGGGAGCCACCACCAGCTGCTTCCAACTGGGAAATCAACCTGGCAAAATAAAAACCGATTTGTAAAACAAGTTAAGTTGTTTTAGGGGAGCCCTAGGGCCAGCGGGGCTGCCATTCTGAACGGCTCACGATAAACACTTGGCCATTGCCTAGAAACCTCCCAACACTGAGACTTGTCTGAGAAGGAAGGAGCTGTCACCTCTGGAAGTCACTTCTGGGGCTTCTTGGTTGACTTTTAAGTGAACTCGGTCTTCGAAGCACAGGAAACTGAAAGAGAACCTAGAGCTTGACGGGGTCATTTGTCAGGATGCACCCAGTCATGCCAAGGGCCAAAGAAATTGACAACCAAATAGGAGGGCAGGGACGGGTCTATCCAGCGGGACCTGCCACTTGGCACGCGCCCACTGAGTCGAAGGACCAGGGGTGGCGAGATGCCGGGACCCTGAGGCCCCACTGCAGAGCAGGGCGGTCCCTTCGGTGCCTGGGTCCCCACCGGCACTCTCTGGGCCGGCCCCGCACGTGGGCGACGTCGCGCCTGGCATGAACGAGCCGTGGTCCGGGGAGCCCCACCGCTCCCCCGCGGCCCCCACCCGCAGGGCGCGCGGGCCTGGGCTGGGGGCTTCCCAGCGCACTGACCTGCCGCTCCTCTGCCTGCAGCTCGTACGCCTCGCGCACCCGCAGCAGCTCATCCTCCAGCAGCGCCCGCAGCTGCTCCAACTCGAGCACCTCACGCCGCAGCGCCTCCGCCTCCTGCGCGCACAGCCGCGTCTCCTCCTCGGCCTCGCGCCGGCTATCCTGGCCGCGCCGCAGCGCCTCCTCCAGCTCGCGCACCTCGTCCTCGTACAGCTGCACGGTCTCCCGCCACGACTCGGCCACAAGCAGCGCGTAGCCGTTGTGGACCTCCCGCATGCGCGGCGGGGGCGCGGGGGCGCGGGCGCGGTAGCGCAGGGTCAGGCCGGCGGCGCGCGCGCGCAGCTCCCGCACGTCGCGTTCGTGGGCCTCGTCTAGGCCGCGGCGCTCGGCCTGAAGCCGGCCCAGCAACGCCTCGAGGGCGGCGCGCGCGCCCAACTCCTCCTGCAGCTCCCGCCGCTGCGCGTCCAGCTCGGCGTTCAGGCGGCCGCGGGCTGCGCGTGCCTCCCCGCCCAGCAGCTGCAGGTCCCGCAGCTCGCGCCGCAGCGCGTCGCGCTCGCCCTCGGCCAGCGCTGTGGCCCAGCTCAGTTCGTCTAGCTGCTGCCGCAGGCTGCGCGCCTCCTTGGCGAAGCGGGCTTGCGCCTCGGCCCACAGGCCCTCGTACCCATGCCGGCCACGCAGCTCCTCCTCCAGGAGCAGGTTTTCGCGCTCCAGCTCCCGTACCCGGCCCACGTAGTCGTACAGTCGGGCGTTGAGCTCCTGCAGCTCGGCCTTCTCGGAGCCCGTTTGCAGCCGCCAGGACAGCATCTTGATGGTGTACGGGTCTCTCCCAGCCGGCCAGTTCCCTCCTACCCTGGTCTTGTCCCCTCTGCTGTGCCGCTCCCGCCGCACCGCTACTCCGGAGGCCCGCAGACTGGGGCGGGAGCTGGCGAGAGACTGCACTTAACAGGCCTGGAGGGCGGGAATGGGCGCGGGCCACAGCCTCCAGCCAATCAGAGCGCGGCCCGGCGCGGCCACTGTGGCCGGACAGCGCCCCCTGCCGGAATGACAGTGGCGCCGCGCGGCTGTCCAGCCCAAGGCGTGGGCGGTCGTGCGTCCTCGTCGCCGGCTGTCGGATAACGGCGGGCAGGACTCGCAGAAAGAATGCCGAGGAAGACTCCCCGTTACTGTCCTTCTCCCATTCACCCAGGTGCACATCGTCACCTGGCCGTTGCTTATCAGGCCACACAGCTTCTGTGATGTCAGCACCCAGACCTGTATGGAAGTCCCATCGGTACGAACGTCTCTCGGACCGCACTGGGGCATCCATCGGGTACTGTAGAGCGGCTCACGGTTGCCTGGACTCAGCCTGCAGCCATCTGTTCTCAATTCTTCAGCTCCCCACGTTACCAGGCGTTCTGCTGTCCCACCTCTTCCAGCTTGGCAGGGTAGGAGGGCCTTCTCAGGGACCAGTGGATCTCCCAGCAGGATGCTTTGCTCCCATTCATTAGGTTTTCTTTGCCCCAATACCCTTCAAGGTCTTGGATTTTGGAATTTATGCTTTTCCCCCTACTTATGCTTTAAATCCTGTCCTGAGAAACATCTGCTACAGAGTATAGCTGCCCAGTTTGGAAAAGAGTTGTAGGGCACCAGGAAATAGCAGAAGGAAAAAATTAAGTACCACTGGTTAATCTTTCAAAATCATACCATACTGCATCATATTTAATTCTCACAAAACTGTAGCTCAGAGAAGTTGAGCCACTTGCCCAAGGACACACAGTTCCTATATTTAGGAATAGAAGTATTAGAAGTTGTGACCCCAGAAGCAGACTTGAGCAGAAAGGGTCCAGCCAGGAAACAGAGGCACACTCAAAGGGAAGGGAATGATTAATGGGGTGTAATGAAAGTACATACTTACAAAGGGGTGGATGTGATGGGGAAGCATTAGGAACCAGCAAGAGCAAGAAGCCAAGAAGCCATTAACCCCCTAGAGGCAGAGGAAAGAACAGTGTTGGCTGAGCCTGGAGGAACAGGAGCTGCAGAATGCATCCCAGGACAGAGCAGAAGGAAAATCCAACCCTTCCTTCTTGCTGCTATCCCATCTCCTGCCAGTGCCTGTCACTGTGGAACCCAGAAGTCACTGGGGCCTGGCAGTGGTGTGCTCGGGCCAGCTCCCAATGGCTTGTGAGAGCCAATTGTTAAATTATCAGGAATTTTGTGAGCCAGTTGTTAAAAGCTATTGTTAGAAATAACAGCCAGCTACCATTAAAAATTAAATTATGTATGTTTACCATTAATTATACAAAAACAAAGGAAATAAATACTTATATCACTTCCTAGTTATTTTACTGCATTTTACTATGATCTGTTCTTGAAGTTATGGATGTCTAATATCCCTGCAGGATGGAAATGCTATATAACCCGTGCTACTGAGTGTCTCTACCCAACTCCGCATTCACTGACTTTGTGTTGGTAGCTTGAGTATTCAGACTGCAGAAATCAGTAAATGGCTTGTTAACTGTCAACTTGATTTATTATTCTGTTGATTGTCTAGACTTAAAGAAGTCATGGAGAACATGTTAATAATGCAGATGAAACTTAGTGTGTTGTGTCTGTAGCTACTGAATTTTGAATAGCACAAAAATTTGAGGAAATATCTTTCTAGTGTTTCAAAACTATTATCCGAGTTAGCAAAGAAGTTGCTTCCTGTTGAGAATGAAGTTTCTTAGTTATTTCACCTTTGTCCTTCTTGTTGAGGTAAACAAAAATATCAACCAACATTCATGTCATGCTACACTCGTTTGTCAATTACAATCACAGATTGATGAGGGACACCAGAGTTCTGCAAAAATCACTGAAAGCATTCTGCAGGAATCAATTTGCTATATGGAATTTATTATAAGTATTGTATATTTTATTTTTCTTTTTGATAAAAATGTAAAATTGCCCCGACGTCGCTACCATATTAACAAATACACTTCTATACTAATAGCTTAAGCCCAAAAAAAAAGTCCTGCAGCCCTCGTTTTATTATTGACATATTGGCATTCTTCTATTCAATATAGTGGGTAATCTAAGCTGTAAGTATATGTATATATGTGTGTGTGTGTGATTAAATAAAATCACTTTTACTTTGAAGTTTTAAAATTGCCCATAAATATTTTTTCTAGAATTGGCCCAATATAGAAGAAATTGCTCCCCACTACGGTGAAACAATGGTTTAGATTTTTCTTTTAACCACAGCCCCCTCTGACAGGTTAAACACCTCCAGGACTATCTACCTCACCTGTTACCAATTTGCAATAAAAACAGAACTCAGGAATATCAGAAAATTGGCGAGAAGAACTTTACATTTTAGCCCCGCTTACTGATTTCAGTAGACTAATAGATGCTTGTCGTCAGCTGTGCAAATGAAGCGTGGTGGGATGAGGAGTTCTCTGCGGCTGTGAGCCGCGAGCCCTGAAGGAGAGCGAGAATTTTCCCCAACCTCCCGGCAGGGGGCGCTGCCTGAGGATGGCGAGCCCAGAAAAGCCTCCAAGGGCCGCTTCAAGCAAGAATCCTAACACATATATATGGAATTTAAGGGAAAAAAATGTGAAGAACCTAGGAGTAAGACAGGAATAAAGACACAGACCTACTGGAGAACGGACTTGAGGACATGGGGAGGGGGAAGGGTGAGCTGTGACAAAGCGAGAGAGAGGCATGGACATATATACACTACCAAACATAAGGTAGATAGCTAGTGGGAAGCAGCCGCATAGCACAGAGATATCAGCTCGTGCTTTGTGACCGCCTGGAGGGGTGGGATAGGGAGGGTGGGAGGGAGGGAGACGCAAGAGGGAAAAGATATGGGGACATATGTATATGTATAACTGATTCACTTTGTTATAAAGCAGAAACTAACACACCATTGTAAAGCAATTATACTCCAATAAAGATGTTAAAAAAAAAAGAATCCCTTCCTCCACCCTGCGCAAGAGGCACTGTGGATGGGCGAGAGCCGGCGCCCAGGGAGTTTCACCGGAAGACCCAGAAGCAGGAGTGCTGCACAGTGCTGGAGGGACCAGTCTTTTTCATCAGCCCCTGGGCTAGGCTGGGGAAATGGGAATGGTTGGTCTTTTCTCTACTTGGAGAACCTGGAGCTGAGTGGCCAGTGGCCCACGGGCCCCCCAGCGTGGTGGAACAATTCGGGGTGGGGGAGGGAATAATGAATGTATTTCCCCCCAAATAGTTCATTCCCCCTCCCTCCAACCCCCATCCATTGTGTAAGTGGAGGCAGGCAGAAAGCCAGGCCAGATAGGTATTCCTGACTTTGATCTTATAAAAATGCAGGTTTTGATGGCTTGGAGAGGACTTCTGTCTAGACAAAATGTTAGGGAGGAAATCCTGCGGGACAGCAGAGCAGGAAGCTGAGGAGAGTTGGGTTTCCACAGAGATAAAAAAGGTTTCCCTTAGATAGGAGATAGGGAGAGTGATGAAGGGGAGTGATGAAAGCACAGTAGTTCCTGGAGAGGTTCTAGAAAGGGGAGCCTTGTGCTCCTTCCTGAGCAGAGCCCCAAGGAGACAACAAAATCCCAGCTACGTTGTGGCTCCAGGAGCAGTGGCCTTGTGCTGGCTTCCCCAGTGCACCCTTGGGGAGTTAGCAGGCCTGAGGGAAAGAGCTGCAGCCTAGGCCAGGAGGGCATTTCTGAGGTGACCACCCCCAGCATGAGCGAGGCCAGGAGCCCAAGCACCACTCAGAAGCGGCAGAGGACCTAAGGGAGCCATTCAGACAGGGATGGGGTGACGCCAGCAGGGCCACAGCCAGCTCTCAGATGCCTCTGTGCAAATTAGAAAAAGGTAGATGAAGGAGCCGTAGGTACATGGCCTAGACTGTGGGTGTTGGTAGGAAGCAGCCCTGTACCTACATCCACAGCTTAGCAAGAACAGCACAGGCTGGATTTCAATTTCACTCATTCAGGTACGTTTGTACAGTGGAGAACCCACTCGACTGTCCATAGGGGCCCACTGTCCCAGCCTCTGCCTATGTGGATGAAGACCACGGGCTCTATGGAGTGGAGTGGAAGGCTAGTGGATGCCAGCACAGAGAGGAGACATAAGGTCCAGGTAGGTCCCCAGCCCCACAGAGCCTTGGCTGTGTGTAAGTCTTCTAGTGCAGCCCCAAGGAAGCTTAGAACCTTAAACTGATAGAGATTGAGTTTCCATCACTGTGGTGGAACTTGGGGCCCTAAATAGGTGGAGATATAGAAAAAACAAATTTGCCGTGATTCCCTACACACCCAAGTTTGTGACCTGGGAGGCACATCTGCCGCCCAGTAGGTTTGACCAGGTAGCAGATGAAGCAAGTGGAGGAAGGGAAATGCAGGGGGGTGACTGGAAGATGCAAGCTGGGCAGGCTGGCGCAGAGTGAACAGAGCTGCTTTGTGCCCTGACACCTACCAGCAGCATGGCCGTGGGCACAACAACCCGTCTGCCTTACCCATGTAACAATGAAGACAAAATAGCACACAGAGGGGCTTCCCTGGTGGCGAAGTGGTTGAGAGTCCGCCTGCCGACGCAGGGAACACGGGTTCATGCCCCGGTCTGGGAAGATCCCACATGCCGCGGAACAGCTGGGCCCGTGAGCCATGGCAGCTGAGCCTACGTGTCCAGAGCCTGTGCTCCGCAACGGGAGAGGCCACAACAGTGAGAGGCCCGCGTACCACAAAAAAAAAAAAAAAAAATATAGTGCACAGAGAACCCCTGGGGTGGACAACCAGAGCTAGTCCTTGCAGGGCCCTCAGTGTGTGCCAGGCACTGTTCTGAGCTCTTTACGTAGATTAACTCACATCATCAGCACAGCCACCTAGGAAGTAAGTACTAGCAGCTCTATTTCAGTGATGAGGAAAAGGAGGTGCAGTGTGGTCAGCTTGGCCAAGGCCAGGCAAGTAACAAGTGGCAGGATTTGGGCCCTGGTCTCACCCACTCCCCACACTGCCCATTGTACTGTGTGAAGCTCGTCGTGCAGTGCCTGGGGCACAGCACCCAGGAAATGTTGGTGTCCTCATAGGTGAAGTTCCGAAGCCCAGGAATCACACGGAGGCTCAGGAAAGCTGGAGGAGATGCTCAGGACCCAGGGGACCAATGCAGATGACAGGCAGCTCAGTGGGGTCCCCAGGAGAGTGGGGCTAGCGAGCAGGAGGGCAGGCCTGGACTAGTCCTTGAACCTTCCACACCCAGGTTCCTTGTTGGTAGAGTGAGGATAACCCCTCCTTCACTACAAGAGCTAAAGAAGAAGAGAATATAAGGCCTTCAGGACACAGCATCTTTATGCCCTACCTCATTGGAAAAACTGAATCCAGCCACTCTTGCTTAGAGCCCAGAGCGTTCCCCATGTTGTCATGGCTCTTCTGGCTATTTCAAGAGGGCAGACCATTTGTTTATCACTGTTTCATAGGAGCACAACAGGTGTTTGTTGGGGTAGAGGCTGCCTGTTTTAAAGGTGCAAAAATAGCATTTGTAGCCAGGACATGGAAGCGACCTAAGTGTCCGTTAACAGATGGATAAAGAAGATGTGGCACATATATACAATGGAATATTACTTAGCCATAAAAAGAAACGAAATTGAGTTATTTGTAGTGAGGTGGATGGACCTAGAGTCTGTCATACAGAGTGAAGTAAGTCAGAAAGAGAAAGACAAATACTGTATGCTAACACATATATATGGAATTCAAGAAAAAAAATGTCATGAAGAACTTAGGGGTAAGACAGGAATAAAGACACAGACCTACTAAAGCATGGACTTGAGGATATGGGGAGGGCGAAGGGTAAGATGTGAGAAAGTGAGAGAGTGGCATGGACATATATACACTACCAAACGTAAAATAGATAGCTAGTGGGAAGTAGCCACATAGCACAGGGAGATCAGCTGGTGCTTTGTGACCACCTAGAGGGGTGGGATATGGAGGGTGGGAGGGAGACGCAAGAGGGAAGAGATATGGGAACATATGTATATGTATAACTGATTCACTTTGTTATAAAGCAGAAACTAACACACCATTGTAAAGCAATTATACTCCAATAAAGATGTTAAAAAAAAATAGCATTTGTCGTATGAAAAAAATGCGCAGTAACTTAACCTGCACAAACTCCCTCTCTTAATTTGGAAAGTCATGACACATACAGTACATTACAAATGAACTTGGGAAGGGCCCCAAGTGGTAAAGAGACATCCCCTGGTTAATCTTCCCAACAGGAACAGAACAAGATTCACATTTCATCTTAAGAACTAAAAAAAGAAGACTCTTCCATCGAAAAACATCATGTTTGCTGTTACTGCCCTGAACACATTTTCCATGGAGTTCATCAGTGGTGGCCATGGTGGGATAATTCAAAACCAGTTACTGAGTCCCTCCTCTGTGCCAGGGGCAGGGCTGGGCCCTAGGGACACAGAGCAGAAGGGGACACAGACCCTTCCTCATTGACTCGGAGTTTCGGGAGTACAGGAGGCTTTGGGAGGATGCTGTCTTTCCTCAGTGCTGCCTCAAATGTGTGTTGCCTCTTCTCTCTGCTAATCACCAGTCACTCAGCAAGACTTCTCTTCACTGTGTATACTTGGCTGCTCCAATCTCGTGGCTTTGAATACCAACCATATACCAATGACCCTCAAATATGTCAGTCCCAGATTGTTCTTCTGAACCCACTGTGTCTTGGGCCAGGGCTCTATTTAGGACATGACCCTGATATGTCCCTACTCTTACAGGAGAGTCAGGAGGATGCTTTGCGTCCCTGAGCATCAGTGTTAATTTGAACCTGGTCATGGGTACGCAACTGCTTTGGAAAGAAATGACTATTCCCTTTACCCCAGTGTAAATGGTTGTCCTCCCTTTGGGGAAGGTCCTGGAGATCATATCTGTACTTACTCATCATGGGGGTGGTCAGGTCCTGTCTTCTGTCAATGGGATCTGAGAACTGACTCAGGTCTGGTAATCAGTCAATGACCTACCATGATTATGCATGTATTCACGATGTTTTCATCAGCAGCTGCATTTGTCTTTCCCCAACAGCACCATGTTCTGCGAGTCATCTCTGTAGATCCCTTAGGTCATCTCTCTTACCCCGGGTTACCATTCCAGGGTAGCTGCTAATCACAGTAGTTATACTCATCTTGCTCCTGATGCCTACAGGCTGCCACCTGCCCTCTGCTAGGCCCGTATCCAGTGGTTCTCACCAGTGTATCGGGGTGCTCAAACTAGTGCCAACAGCATGACCTAGGAACTTTTTAGAAATGTACATTCCCCAGCCGTAAACCCAAACCTGCTAAATTGAAAACTCTGGCTTTTGACAAGCCCTCTGTTTGAGTTTAATGCCCATTAAAGTTTGAGAACCACGGCTGCCTTAACCCTCCAGAGAGGCCCCCATCTACCACCACCCCCTCCTCCTGCAGAAGAAGCCACCCTGGAGCTTCTCAACATTGCCTCGTCCCCTCACCTGTTGGTGCCTTATCAAGTTGGTAGATGGCGTGTCCGCACGGCCTCCCAAGGAACATGGCCAGCCAGGTAGGTTTCTGTCTAATGCCCACTTTTGAATCTTTCGTTCCATTCCTCCATGGTTTGCCACAGAAGTTCTGGTATCTCTACGTCATTTAATGTGGGCCGGCCCAGCAGCATACCCACAGTCACCCAGGGCTCTGTCACAGTAGAGTGACCCCACACCAGACAGACTCCCTGACCCAGCCCCCTCAGAACTCGCGCAGGCCTGCTGTTCCAGCCACTGCTGGTAGCCAAGCTCTGTAGCACCTTCAGTGTGTAACTTTTGTCCATCCTGTGCAGACCCAGCACTTCCCCACTTGGTTTGCTGAGGTTTCAACCTAAATATAGGTCTGGGGGTGGTGGTCAACCCCTAAAGGCAAGCATCATCCTGGAAGGTACCTGCCCTATTTGTGGCCTCCACATGTCTTCTTGCAGGAGGCAGGAGGGGGCTCTGTATTCCAACAGGGGGAGAAGGTCACTTCTGCAGGCCCAGAGGAATCTGGAAGTCCAAGGTTCTCACATGCAGTACCCAGATACCCTGTCCCTAGTCTCTGAGTCCTACTCCTTCCCCAACAGGGACCTGAGTTTGACATAGGAGACTTGCCTGGTGTGAGAACTCAGCCTTCTCAGAAGTGCTGCCTCTCTTACCCTTAGAAAGTACTGTGCCTGGACTTCTGTCCTCTCTGCCTTGGAGAACAATCAAGTAGCTTCTCTGACCCTGACACTCTGCTTTATATTGCTGACCAGCAAGGCTGAGACCAACATTTCCTTTCTTAAAGAATCAGGGGCACTTAGCAAACAGTCATCTGATTCCACAGTTTTTCTAATTGCTGTTTCCTCCAAAGTCCACACCGTTGTACAATAGTGCATCCCCTTCTGCCTGTATCCTGTCTTAATTCATCAAGGAGGAAAGTCTTAGCAGTCACATATGACAGCATACTGGGAACTTCTCCTACCCAATCGAAAAATGAAGTTAAGAAAACAACTCCATTTACAATGGCATCAAAAAGAATAAAATACCTAGGACTAAAGTTAATGAAAGAAGGGTAAGACTTGCACCCTAAAAACTACAAAATATTATTGAAACAAGTTAAGGAAGACCTTAGTAAATGGAAAGACATCCCATGTTCATGGATTGGAAGATTTCATATTGTTAAAATGGCAACATACACACATACATACACACATAACCCCTGTATACACACATATCTGTATTTATTTTTCTATCTACACACAAACATGGGTGCATATGAATGCCTCCAAATCCCATCCACAAGGTTCATTCTAGCCTCCCTTCTCCCTTTGCTTATCTGTAACTTCTTTCTCTGACAGTGAGAAGCCTGGGTCTCATTCTCTACAGTATATTCACTTATTTGTTCAACCCTAGTATACATGTAGTTTCTCCATAGTCTTTTTAAAGCCCAAGTCAGATCACTCCACTGCTGAAAACATTCCCACATCTTCCCATTTCACTCAGAGTAAACCCTAGTCCTTGACCTCCTGTGGCCTCCAGGGCACTACCACAGGTAGACCAGTAAGACATATCGACCTCCTCTCCCCTGTGCTTCTGCTCCAAACACCTTGTTTTCTTGTTGCATCCCAGAGGCTGCGATGTTGGGAGGGGATTAGACTGAAAACAGGGAAATAAGCGAACTTGTTGGGGATAGTACAACTATTCCATATCTTGACTTTGGGTGTGGTAACATGACTATATACACTTGTCAAAATTCCTTGAACCATACACTTAAAATTAGTGAATCTTATTGAATGTCAAGTACCCCTCAATAAAGTTGATCTTTTTTAAAAAAAGACCTTTATACCAAGCAATAAATGGTCTTTTTAAAAAAGACCTTTATACCAAACAAGTATATCACCCTTTTGAAATGTTTGCTGTGTTTCTCAAATAGTTTTAAAAAAAACATGTAACTAGTAAGATTTTCCATTCTTTCCTCCACTTCTACCTAAAATCATGTCCCCTTTCCCCATGTTATGGTCCCTATGGTGAACACTGTTGGGTTTTAGCAGAGGATCCAGTGTGATTGGTTGGATTTGGCTGCCTTTCTCTCCCCTCATATTGGGCAAAATTGTTATCCATCAGTGGCTTTCAAACTGTTTTGGTAGTGGCCACAATGAAAAGAAAGTATAGTTTACACTGAACATATGTCCAAGTCACAGAAACAAAAGTATTACAAATTATTACTTATCCCCTCAATATTTTAATCTTTTATTAAATGCCAATTTGGATCTACAAATTTAATATTATGACTCATTAATGAGTCTTAACTAATAACGTCAAAACTCCTCATCTAAATGATGTCATCTACAATTTTAATCAAAACACTGGCCTGGCATTCATCAACACGTGGGTTTTCTAAGTGTGATGGGCACGTACTGTAACTGACCTCTGCTGATCATCCCTCTGCCCCCACCTTCCTGAAGGTTCCTGGCCCATGTCTGGGAAATGCAGCCCTCAACCCTAGGCCACCCTTTCTCACCTCTTACCACCTCCTCAATAGTTAATTGCCAAGATCAACTCACAGGCGGGTAAATCAGTGGGCAAGGATGATTCTCCAAAACGAGCAGACATCAACTTACCAACTGTACTTCATTGTTTTTCCACTGAATTTGGGGGTTGTTTTGATGACACAGATAGTCAAGAAGCTGCTTTAAGGCAGTCGGCATGTGAGGCGGCGGCAAAGAGCCAGAGGAGGGGCATGGACGGGGGAAAAGAAGAAGAAGCTGCTTTATTTCTTGATTACAAAGTATCAGCTCCACCAGTAAAAACAGCAGTGGCAGCTAAGGCAAGTGGAGCTCTCAGAAAAACTGCCACAGTCCTCCTTCCGGACAGCCCCAAAGTTTAATCGTCAGTAGCCAAGAAGTGATTCAGAGGCAAACCTTTGACTAATACTGCTGTGTCTGAACCTCAAAGAGTTAGATTTGAAGGTAGCAGGGTCATATCATGGACTCTCAGCCTAAGTCCCCTATTCATCATGTTGTCAAAGATCTACTCCAAGGCCCAACTCAAATGTCCCTATATCCACACGCCTCCCACACGGTGCCTGTGGGAGTCGGGCCTTCTCTTGAAACTCTTGTGGCCATCAGTTGTAAGTCTCTGAGGAAATGTGTTGGGAAATCTCTTTCAGGGTACCCTGCTCTTCACCACACCTGTGATCTCCTGAGCAGGGACCCCAGTTGTATTCTTCACCCTGGAATCCCCACGCTGCCTGGCCTAGTCTTGATTTTGGTAAGCACCTAGTAAGTAAAATAAGTAGCTGCTAAATTGAAATGTCCTAAAATATGGAAAGCCCACGTACAAGTCTTGGTTTGATCTTGGCCAGCTCACCTCACCTCTCCGGGCTGCAGCTTCCTTGGCTGTAACTGAGAGGATCACACTGTGTTATCTCTGGGGTCCTGTGGCAGCCGGCCTCCAAGGTGGCCCCAATGACCCCACCTCCTGTCATTCCCTCCCTCACACTACCTGGGAGAGTGGGCATGACACTTGAGTTTGGGTTATAAAAGACACTGCAGCTTCCTTCTTTGTCACTCTCTCTTTCCTTTGGATCACTCACTCTGGGGGAAGGCTGATGCCACGTCCTACGCATCCCTTTGGAGAAGCCGAGGCAATGAGGAACTCAAGTCTCAGGCCAACAGCCTTCAAGAAACAGCCATGTGGGTGAGCTTGGAAGTCATCCTTGAGATGATTGCAGCTTGACTGGACCTCATGAGAGACCCTGAGCCAGGACCACCCAGCTAAGCCACTCCCTAATGCCTGACCCTCCATAATGTGAGATAATAAATATTTGTTGATTTGAGATCCTCTGTGACACAGACATAGATAAATAATACAGGCCACTTCTGGCTCTAAAATCCTATAAGCCCAAAGTCCCTGAAATACATTTATCACTTTCAGGGAAAGCCTGATTTATAGCAATTGTCAATCTTCCCCCTCCCACCCCCAGCAAGAATCCATAAAGAGAGAATACAAAATGTGTCAAAATATATTTTGGAGTAACTATTTATTTTATTTGTGTTTGTAAGCGTTCCCAAAGCTTTCTTGATTTTGCTTCACTGAACCTTTTATTTCACAAATGAAGGTGGAAATACAGATAAATTAGGTGATTGGAATAATGCAAAGGTTCTTCACAACATTTGCATCTCTTCAGTGGTGAATAACAATGAGGTACAGGCTTGCCTGGTTTCGCTCCAGCTTCATCTTGAGAAATGTGTCATGAACAGTGGTGACACTGGCACATATATTCCCAGGCAGCTAAGGGCCCAGAGAAATCCCAGGGCGGGGAGGGGTGGGGGGGTGGGGGCAACCAGCGACAAGAAGGGAGCCTGCAGTGTGCTAAGTCACCTCCAGAGAAGTAGCTAAATATTGGACAGAGGGACAGTGGGCAGTGGAGCTGCCACATCAGCCTGGGTTAAGAAAAGACTTTTGCAAGGACAACAAATGACAGGAAGTGATTTTCTGTTTAAAATGAGACCATGGTCCCATGATAAACAGGGGGATGGGAAGGAAATTAAGAGCGTGGAAGGTTCATAAAGGAGGATCGTGTCTCCTCTGGCCATGGGCATGAGCCTAGGTAGCCCCCAGACAAAAACAAATAGCTAATGACCTCAGAAATCTGGGTGCAGTAATGAGTTTGGGAAGAGTGTAAAACGTGGCCAAGAGGGAAAGGAGAATGCCTGACTCTGGTAAGGCACATAGAGAGGTCTGTTTTACTCATTCATGTATCTGTAGATTTGGTACCTCCTGGAGGAGATCATCAAAATAGATTTATTGAAAGGATGCAAGTAAATGGGAAAATGAAATGAGGAAAAGAGGCATAGATGGGTGGGAGATGACCCTGGCAGAATAAAAGTGTGTTCCTCTGAAAGCATCTGCTTCACCAAACAGAATATCATTGCAGTATTTTCTTATTTGGGTAATATTGGGAATTAGAGAAACCCCATCTTGAACTTATTAATTGCCTTTTGGATCAAAGAGATCTAAATGGTCTTAACTGGATGGGAATTTTTGGACCTTTCGGTATTGCTACCAAATAAAGCTGGAGGTTGGACCAAAAATAAGAGATGAGAGCCAGAGGGAGAAGCTGATGGGATGCTCAGCCTGTTGGTCAAATCTTTCAGGGGACTTAAGACCCCAGCGGTGCTTTGACTGGGCTGCAAACCTACTATGGATCAAGCAAATCTTGCTGCTTCACGAAGATCACCCAAGCAGATTTCTTCCTCCCATCAACACATCCCTTTCAAAATCGTAGACCACTTGCAGCTGAACACATTTTTGCTCCTCTATATGAATTTTTCCTTTGTTAACGGAATAAAGACGTGTTTGGGAAATGAATAACGGAAAAGCCTATCAAAATGGAAATACTAGGGAATGGAATTCTGAAAGATAAAGGAACTTGGGTATTTTTTAGTGTATTAAAGAGCAATTTCTCCCCCTTATATTTGCACACAACATGACGATTAACTTTTCAGGATAGATGTGATAATAGATGTGAAAGCGTCTTGTGTTCAATAAACTGTTGTTGTACTGGTGATGGTAGCACAGTATTTTACTTATTCTCACAATGTGCCTGTCAGGAAGGGAGGAAGAAGATGTCATTGACATTTTGCAGCAAGATGACCAAGCCATGGAGTTTTTAACAACTTGCTCAGTGTGATAGGATGGGTCAGAGTGATTCACTGGGTAATAAGTACCAGGCAATATCTTGGTTCCTAAATATGCTTTTCCACTGGGACTCTCTTGAGGTTTGGCACAGTGATGGGCAGCCAATCCAAAGGGAGTCAAGTCTCCATTTGCTAAGTTAGTGGAGGGCCTTGGAGCAAAGATAACCCAAGATAACATAGATACAGAAGTAAGTCATGCTGAACTTTGTAAAGCAGGGCACAATGTTAGGAGGCCCAGGCAGACATGACTGTGGGGTCAAGTGGAGACCCGGTCATTATCTGGGGTTTGATTGGCCGTGAGGCACAAAGACTCAAGGCGGATCCGCGGGAAGGGAGTGGATAATATTTGCAGTAACAGCCAAACTCCCCTTCCCCATTCCATCCGCTAGGCTTTCCATGGTGCTCAGGGAAGGGACGACTCCGCAGAAAGTGAGGAAAAGCAGAGATTCAGGTGTTGGTCTTAGCTTTTCTAATGGTCTCAGGGGTTACAGAATAAACCATGGTGTAAGCAGGAGATCTGGCAGAACTCTCCAGGAGGAAGAACACAAGGTTTTGCCTTCCACCCTCAGCCCTCAGACTAGAAAAGGTATCCCACATTTAGTGTATTAGAAGAGTTGCTGAGAAAGCCAGGAGTAGGGTGGTGGTTCCCAAAGAAGGGCTTCTGTGCTCTAATCTCTTGGGCTCTGCCAGGGAGGTTGGGGCATCCAGAAGGACGGAGGACTGGTCTGGGAAAGTGACAAGATTCCAGAAGAAAAATATGACCATGCAGTGAATCTAGACAGAAACGCTCACAGACAGTCCTGTATGTTTCCTGTATGTCTAAGGATGGCAGGAAGAAGAGAGAGAGAAAGAAAGCTTAACTTGAAGGGGTCAGGGAGGCATGTCCTGGGTCAGCCTGTGACAGAAGAGCAGACAAAAGGAAAGGTATCTTACCAAGCTCCCTGAAAGGGTCTCTCTCCATGGCTTCTTTCACCCAGGCTCACCTCACCACATGAAATACCTTACCCCCAACACCTAGGCACCACGCAAGCCCCCTGAAATACAAGTGCAATGCTAGAAAGACCCGAGGACCTCTCCAGATGGATGAGATTGCATATCTACCATGAAAAAGGCGCAGATGACTTTATAGAAAATTGAGGAAGTTACCCTTCCTGCATACCTGAGTTTGTAGATTAAGAGCTGAACCTGTGGCATTATGCCAGAGGATTAGGGAGCCCAGGAAATGGGCACAGCTCAACTCAGGGCTGTGGTTGCAAACTGGCCCCTCCAGTGATGATAAACGTCTATCTACTTTGTGCCTTGTTGATCCCCATTTTTTTTCTTTTCTCCAATTTTGGCAGACATTGTGCTAATCCATCATGGACAGCCCTCTTCATGAGGTTCTGTCTGAATTCAGCAAAACAAAGTGTGATAATCAAGTGTGAGGTTGGCCTTGTGTAAAGGGAAAGGAGCAAGCTTACCAGTATTCGCCATTCCAGCCTCTCTCAAATCCCAGGAGTGAAAAGGTCTGAAAAACTGAGATGTGGAGACGTAAGCAAAAGGTCCAGTTACTCAGACACATGGGGAATTTTCTAGAAGGGCAAGAAAGAGCTCATGTTGCTAAGCTAGGGGTCTGACCATCCCAGATGCTTGGCCACTGGGCAAAGGCAGTCCAAGATGGCTTCCAATTCCCACGGTCGGCACTGACAGCCTGACAGGATGTACTGGGAGTCATCTTCTTGGTGTCATGATGGGGGTGGGGTGGGGAGGGAGGGAGCCTATTGGTGGGGAGGGATCAGAACAGACAGAAGTGGGGAAGATGATCTGGCAGGCAGAGATACAAGGTGGCTTCCAGGACCTGGAGTCATTTTGGGATTAAAAATATTATAGGATAAAAAAAAAAAAAATTATAGGATAATTTTTTTAAATGTACACTCCCACTAGAGATAAGTGAATCTTGGTTGTATTATGAAATACCAATGTTTAAAAATTGAAGTTGATTTACAATATTGTGTTCGTTTTAGGTGTACAGCAATGCAATTCAGTTTTATATAAATATTTTTCAGAATCTTTTCCATTATAGGTTATTACAAGATATTGAATATAGTTCCCTGTGCTATACAATAAATCCTTGTTGTTTATCAGTTTTATACATAATGATGTGTAACTGTTAATCCTATACTCCTAATTTATCCCTCCCTCTTTCCCCTTTGGTAACCATAAGTTTGTTTTCTATGTCTGTGAGTCTGTTTCTGTTTTGTAAATAGATTCATTTGTATTATATTTTAGATTCCACATATAAGTGATATCATATATATTTGTCTTTCTCTGACTTCACTCAGTATGATAAACTCTAGGTCCATCCATGTTGCTGCAAGTGGCAATATTTCATTCTTTTTTATGGCTGAGTAATATTCCATTGTGTGTGTATACATATATATATACACACATATATGTATATATGTATATGTGTGTGTATATATATATATATATATATATATATATATATATACACACACACACACCACATCTTCTTTATCCATTCATCTGTTGATGGACACTTAGGTTTCTTCCATGTCTTCACTATTGTAAATAGTGCTGTTATGAGCATTCAGGTGCATGTATCTTTTCGAATTAGAGTTTTTGTCTTATGAAATACCAAGTTAGTTGATATCATTAAATCAACTAAATATCAGTTTTCAGGCAGCTATCTTCTCTTCTGAAAGGCATTGAATTTAGAAACACACTTATATGACAATGAGATAAAAGTCAGTACATGTGTCAGATTTCCAGCTCACTGCTTTAAAAAGACATATTCTAATAAATGAAAATACATTATGTGTAACTAACATTCCTGCTATAGAAAGCCAAGTGAAGATGCAGACAGAAGAAAATCCATGTGTAAAGCTACTAGTTCTTCTGAGATGCTCCACCAATGCCATTCTTTAGGGACCATTGAAATAATACTAGCACGTGGCTTTTCATTCGGATTTATCCAACAATTTACAATGGAACAGAGGTCTTTGTTTATATCATATAACAGAGTTGAGAGCAATTAAATCATTTCATTCAATTGTCCATCACTGCTAATAATTTACTTTTCTTACAGTAAAGGAAGTCAATAAAAGAATGACTGGATTCTACTGCCATTCATACTATCACTCCGAGTACTTATAGTCAAGGGTGGAAAAGCCACCACCACCAACTCTGAGGATGGGGTGACGATCCAAAGAAGTACTGTACATAGCTGGTGAACCAAAGAAACATAGGATGTCCAGGAACTAAACCAAAAGGCATGGCAGCCTAGCAGGAAAACTCAAGCCTATAAATACCCAAGACATATGCCCCTGGGGCTGGCCTCTGTCTGCCTCCAGCTTGCCTGCCTTCATAAAGTGGCTTTAGTAGCTGTGGATAGCAAAAGAAATATATTGCTCAGTTTGGTTCTAAGTAAGTTTTGAGTTTCTGGAGTAGATTTTAGTTGAAATGTGGAAGAGCACAATCCTCACATTATCACAAAGTGAACACACCCCGTTTCAGTATCAAGATTAAGAAATAGAAGACAGCCAGCACACAGAGCCTCCCTCATCTCCCCTCCTAGGCACTCCCTTCCCCCTTTAAAGCCATAGACTGCTGTAGCCATTATAATGGAATCACACAATACACATTCTAATGTATCTGACTTCCTTCATTCAACACAACAGCCAAGAACTGGAAGCAACCCAAATGCCCAGCAACAGAAATAATGAGTAAGTAAATTGTGATCTATTCATACAATGTAATACAACACAGCAACCAAAACCAGTGACCTGTTGCTATCTGCAGCAGCATGAATTACGTTCACAAACATAAGGTTGGGTGAAAGAAGCCAGACTCCAAAGAATATACAATCAAAAACAAACAAAACGAGCTATGGGGTTAGAAGTCAGAGCTGTGGTTCCCTTTGGTGATTATGAAAAATGTAATGTTCTGGGAGATTTTCAGTATTTTAAATTGTAGCCATTATAATGAGTTAGGGTTTAGGGTTAGGACTGAGAGTAATGTTAGGGTTTTACATTGTCCTGATTACTGATGAGGTTGAGCATTTTTGCATATTAGCTACTCTTTTGTGACATGTCTGTTCACATCATCTGCCCATTTTTCTGTAGGGTTATGTGTCTTTTGCTCATTGATTCTTTTTTTACATATTCCAGACACAAGTCCTCTCTTGTATCTGTGGTTGTACCTCTCTGGTTATGTATTGCAAATCTCTTCTCCCACTCTGAGTCTTGCCTCTTCTTTTTCTTAATGGTGTATTTTTAAAAATTGAGATATAATTCACGTTCCATAAAATATACCTACTTAAAGTATACAATTCAGCTATTGTTAGTATATTCACAGGGTTTTACAACCACTATCTAATTCCAGAACATTTTCATCAGCCCAAAAAGAAACCCCATGCCCACTAGCTGTCACTTTGCATTCTCTCCTCCTATTCTTAGCAACCACTAATCTACTTTTTGTCTCTGTAGATTTGCCTATTCCAAACACTTTGTAGAAATAGAATCATACAATATGTGTTCTTTTGTGTCTGAATTCTATCTCTTTGCAAAACGTTTTCAAGGTTCATCTATGTTGTAGCATGTATCAATACTTCATTCCTTTCTGTGGCTGAATACTAACTATTCCTTTGTATGGATGTAACAAATTTTCCTTATCAATTAATCAGCTGATGGACATTTGAGTTGTTTCCACTTGTTGACTCTTACAAGTAATGCTGCTATGAACATTCATGTACAAGTTTTTGTGTGAACAAATGTTTTCATTTCTCTGGAATTTAAAGGTAGGAGTGGAATTGCTGAATTATATGGTAACTGGATGCTTAACTTTTTGAGGAATGGCCAAACTTCTCAAAAACAGTCTCACCATTTTACATTCTCATTAGCAACATACGAGGGTTCCAATTTCTCCACATCTTTGTCAACACTTGCTTATTGTCTGTCTTTTTGGCTATGTCATTAGAGGATGTGAAGTGGTAGCTCCTTGTGGTTTTGATTTGCATTTTCCTAATGACTAATGATGTTTAGCATCTTTTCATGTGCTTATTGGCCATTTGCATATCTTCTTTAAGAAATGTTTATTCAAATCCTTTGCACATTTTTAAACTGAGTTGTTTTTTCATTGTTGAGTGGTAAGAGTTATTTATATATTCTGGATACAAGTCCCTTATCTCATGTATGATTTGCAAATATTTTCTCCCATTCTGTAGGTTGTCTTCTCACTTTCTTGATAGCATCCTTTGAAGCACAAATTTTTACAATTTTGTTGAAGTCTAATTTATCTGTTTTTTTTCTTTGGTTGCTTGTGTTTTGGTGTCATATCTAGGAAAACATTGCCTAATCCAAGGTCATAAATGTGTGCACCTATGTTTTTCTCCTAAGAGTTTTATAGTTTTAGCTTTGGTCTATGATCCATTTTGAGTGATTTGGGGGGGGTATGGTGTGAGGCAGGTATCCAATTTCATTCTTTTGCATGTGGATACTCAGTTGTCCCCTCACTATTTGTTGAAAAAACTATTATTTCTTCCACTGAATTGTTTTGGAATCCTTGTCAAAATCAATTGACCAAAAAAAAGTAAGGATTTATTTCTGGACTCAATTCTATTTCGTTGATCTATATGGCTATCCTTATGGAGTACCACATTGTCTTAATTGCTGTAGTTTTGTAGTAAGTTTTAAAATTAGGAAGTGTGCATCTTCCAACTTTGTCCTTTTTTTTCAAGATTGTTCAGGCTGGTCTGTGTCCCTTGCATTTCTATATCAAATTTTTGATCAGCTTATCAATTGCTGCAAAAAAAAAAAGCAGCTAGGATTTTGGTAGGGATTGTGTTGAATTTGTTGATCAATTTAAGGAGTATTGCCATCTTAACAATATTAAGTATTTCAATCCATGAACATGGGATGTCTTTCCATTTATTTAAGTCTTCTTTAGTTTCTTTCAGTGACATTTCATAGTTTTCAGTATACAAATCTTGCATCTCTTCTGTTAAATTTAATCCCAAGTATGTTATTCCCTGTGATGCTATTGTAAATGGAATTGTTTTCTTAATTTCACTTCTAGATTAGTCATTGCTAGTATATAGAAATACACTGAATTATATATGTTGATCTTATATCCTGTGGCCTTGCTAAACTCATTTATTATCTCTAGGAAGTTTCTTTGGTATAGATTCCTTAAGATTTTCTATATACAAGACCATGTCATCTGCAAAAAAGATAGTTTTACTTCTTCCTTTCCAATCTGGGTACATTTTTATTTTACTATCTTCCTAATTTCCTTGGCTAGAACCTCCAGAACAATGTTGAATAGAAGTGGTGAGATTAGACATTCTTGGCTTGTTCCTGATCATAGCATTTCATCATTAGGTCTTCTACATTAAGCATAATGTTAGCTGTAGGGTTTTCATAGATGCCCTTTAACAGATTGAGGCAGTTCCCTTCTTTTCCAAATTTGTTGAGTATTTTTATTATGAAAGGTATTGGATTGTTTCAAGTGTTTTCTCTGCATCTATTGAGATGATCATGTTGTTTTATTTTTGATTCTATTAATATGGTATATTACACTGATTGAGTTTCCTATTTTGAACCAACAGTGTCCTTTGATGAACAGAAGTTCTTAATCTAAATATAGGTGAATTTATCAATTTTTTACTTTAGGTTTTGTGTTTTTGTGTCCTGTATAAGAAATCTTTGCCTATCCCAAGATCATGAAGATACTCTCCTATATATCTTTTATATACTCTGTTGTTTTACCTTTCACATTTAGATCCACAATCCATCTCTAATTGATTTTTTGTGTAGACTGCTTATAAAGATCAACATAAATTTTGCCCATACTGATTTCCAATTGACCCAGCACTATTTATTGAAAAGGTCATCCTTTCCCATTGCTCTGATGACAAAAGTGTCACTCTTGTCACAAATGGAGTATGTGTGTATACTTCTAGACTCTCTATTCTGTTTCATTGATCATTTGTCTAATCTGACTCCAATGCCACATTGTCTAAATGATTGAGCTTTATAACAAGGCTTGATAATGTTATAATGTAATCCTCTATTTTGTTCTTTTTCTTCAAGTTTAGCTTGGTTATTTTTGGCACATTATATTGCTGTATAAATTTTACAATTGACTTGTGAATTTACACACACACATAGACCTATACATGCACACACATGAAATCTGGAATTTTTGTTGAGATTGCATTGAGTATGTAGATCAGTTTTGGAGAGAACTGACACTTTTAGAGAGATTGAGTATCCATTTGAGTCCATCAGTAAGGAGTTTTTTAAGCCTTGTCTTTTCTATGATTATTTAATGAGAATAAGTAAAGATAATTATAAAAATAACATTTTAAATAATTACTATATGCTGGATGTTTGGGCTAAGTGCTTTATGGGTATAATTTTATTATAAAAAATTTACCAGAAAACTATGAGACCTCCCTGAAGAAAGCCATAACATTTTGTTAAAGACATAAGTACAATATTTGAAAAATGGCGAGGCACACCATGTCCTTGGATGAGAAGAGTTAATCATCATTAAAGTGTCAGTGATTTTCAAAGAAAATTTACCTTAAGCTAATTCTAATCAGAATATCAATGGTGTTTTTCTAGAGCTAAACAAAAGCATTTTAGCACTTATATTTTTAAAATTCTAAATATTTTAGAATTGAAAAAAAAAACTTTAATTTCAAAAAAGAATATTAAGGTAGGATTACCTAACCAGATATTACTTTCCAAAACGCAAATGTAATAACGTTTAAAATCTGTATGGTTTGGCTCACGAATAAGCTCACAGGTCAGAAGACCAAAAAGTCAAAAAGATCTGGGTATATATTCAAATCTACTACATAATGAAGAGCATTTTTGCTCCATACAGAGAAGGTGGTTTATTTAATTAATGTTATTGGCATAATTGGTTATTGATCTGAAAAAAAAATCTCAACCATGAATAAAATCATTATGAATGGATTAAAACTTGAAACAAACAAAAAAACATAAAACGAAAAATAATAGAATCAGTTTAGGAGGAAATTTGCATAGCCTCAAGACTGGGGAGGAGAGACGTACTTATGCAATACAGGGAATCTAGAATCCATAAAGGAAAAGACTGATAAGTTTGAGTATAAAAAGTTAAAATGCAAAAACAAACTGGAGAAAGTATTTGCAACTTTCTTGACTGATAAGTGAATGTCCCTAATATACAAGGAGCTCCTGCAACTGATTTTTTTAAAAAGTTCAACCCAGTGGAAACATGAGCAAATGGTATGACTGGCAACACAAAGAAGAGGAAATAAAAATGGCCAACAAAACCTCGAAAAGCTCTCCAGACTCTCTGTTAGACGGGGAACTTACAGCTTATATCATATCACCATTCATACTGGTAAGAATTTAAAGGCTTCAAAAGCACATTTAGTGCTTATGAAGGCATAGAGGAAACAGATTATCCTATACAATGCTTGTAGGATGGTGAATTACTTCCTTTTGGTAAAGCAAGCTGAATGGCAGCATCAGTTAAAATTTCAAATATATCTCTTGAACCCGGCAGATCCATTTGGTGGATGTTAAACTTCAAAGTATGTATGTTCACAGGTGGCCTCTTGCAGTTATTGAAGAATAAGTTAGATCTATTGCATGGATTATATGGAATGTCTAGAACGTATTTAAGTTGAAAAAGCAAGTTGTAAAGTAATGTCATAGACTCTTAATAACATACATTTAAATAAAATTTATTATGCAGTAGGATCAGTTGTAAGTGATTCGCATGTATTTACTCATGGAAACATGAGGACCAGTGAGGTTGTGCCCCCATCCATCCTGGTTTATTGATGTAGCACCAAAAGGTCGCACAGCAGGTGTATGGTGGAGCTGGCATTGGAACCCAAGCCTCTAATTCATGTCTGTGTTTGTAACCTCTCTGGAATTCTGCATGTTGATCCCATTTCTTAAAATAATCCAATTTTAGAGAAAAAGAAAGAAAAAAGAAACCTGTATATATGAAATATTTTGAATGAAATGTGTAATACGAAATTACTGCAGGATGTTTTCCTACCTTTTAATGCATTCTTTCAGTCTCAAGGATCACTGTTCTCATTGGAATCATCTGGGAAATTTAAGAATGTTGATGCCTGGGCCCCACTCCCAGAGATTCTAATTGGTGTGGGGTGTAGCCTGTGCATCAGACTTTTACAGGCTCCTTGGGTGAATTTTAATGTGTAGCAAAGTCTGAGAACCACTGGCATGGGTAACTTAGGCTGATGCCCAGTTTTGGAATAGTTTGTCATGGGATTTGTGAAGCTATTTTTTGCAATTATCCTGTTAACCACTAGATGGGGTATTGTCCACATGACAGTAATTCAGCCACCAGGTTTCTGCAGAACTCTTTTCGGAAGGTGAAGTAGGAGGCATCCATGATGCCACCAGGTATTCTGCCAGGCTTTGGCCTCACACTGTATTATGTAGTTAGCATACATCTTTGTAAAGTTCTAGGAAGAAATTCTCATCACCTTTTAAGCCTGGCTTTCCCTCAAGTCAGAGAGGCACGTCCCCTTAGTTTCTTCCTGTCTCTGTGTCTTCTCTTGGACCTGAATTACAGAAAGTCATTCTTTGTGGAAAGGCCACACCCTCCGTTGTTTGGCTGCAAGGGTAAAATGGAATGACGCTCTCTGGAAATCTCCTAATTAAAAGTACGTAATTGACTGTGTAGTAAATAGCCAGGAGGGCAATATTTAAACCCTCTCTTACAGATTCAGATTAGTGGTGGGAATAAATAGGACAATCAGGGCTTTCCTGGTGGCGCAGTGGTTGAGAGTCCGCCTGTCGATGCAGGGGACACGGGTTCGTGCCCCGGTCCGGGAGGATCCCACGTGCCGCGGGGCGGCTGGGCCCGTGAACCATGGCCGCTGAGGCTGCGTGTCCGGAGCCTGTGCTCTGCAGCGGGAGATGCCACAGCAGTGAAAGGCCCACGTGCCGCCAAAAAAAAAAAAAAAATAGGACAATCAGGAGAAAACTGCTAAGAAGATTTTCATCCCCCAACACAGGTCTGATTTTTCCAGGAAACAAGTATCTCTGAGCTTAGTTTTTCTCCCTTTGATCTCAAAATAAACAACAACCTGCACATTTCTTGGTCATGTACTTTTGATTCATTAAAGAGCCGTATGCTGATTTCCTGTAAGTGTTTAACTCATAATGATCATGGACAAAGTCAAGAAACATAATTTAAGGAAAAATTTGCAATAAAATTACCCTGAAAACTGAGTGTAATTACTGCATCAGTGTTTCCACTATTTGCACTTTTTCCCATTAGAATTTATAAATAATGTTCTTAGTGAATGTACAATTTACATGTTTCCCAGAACAAAGAACTCCAACTCAACAAGGAGGGAGATGGTAGCTATATCCCAGAGCAGGAAATTAATGTGAAGGACTTGAGATTTCTGTCATAGCTATTCATTCACAAAGCAGTCTATAAACTATGAGGCCCTGTGGACCATCCTACCAAAAATCTGTACCACAATCTATATTTGTCAGGGTTCTCCAGAGAAACAGAACCAGTATGGAATGTATTTATATAATTATATATATATAAATACGTGTGTGTGTATATTGGCAATTCCTTATAATAAATTTCTCCACAATATGGAAGCTGAGAAGTCCCAAGATCTGAGGTCAGCAAGCTGGAAGCCCAAGAGAACTGATGGTGTAAGTTCCAGTCCAAGTCCAAGTTCAAAGGCAGAAGATCGATGCCTCAGCTAGAAGACTGTGAGAGTGAATTCTCCCTTCCTCAGCCTTTTTCTTTTTTTTCTATTGAGTCTTCAATGGATTGGATGAAAATCCAATAGCTTTCTCAAAGCGTGTTCACAGAATTTTAGTTCCTTGGAATAGAAATTAGACATTGTTCATACAGACAATTTGGTATAAAAGAGTTCCAATGTCAAATAAGTTTGGAAAATCCTGGGCAAAATACTTAAACAGATTTCCTTTCTGCAGTCCTTCTCAAAGCCTTTAGTATGTCAATGTGCTTTGCGATTATCTAAGAATAGTTGATACTTTGTAAAGCTTTCCAAACTTATTTAACAAAGTATCTTGTTTGGCATTAGCACCTCTCCAAATACTGGAATAGTGCTTTATAAAGTACGGCAGAGCAGAAACTGTATTTTATCAGATTTTGTACCCCAGCCTCTAGCTCAGTGCCTGCCAGACAGAAGAGACCCAGTAAATGTTTGAGGGCCTATTCAATGAAATGGTGAATGATGGATGAAAGGGTAGTAGAGTTATAGCCAAGCCATAAACAAATTCTGTACACGGCTAGCCTGAGTCTATGGCAAGGACTTCCTAGCCCACTCCTAGAAGGCCAGAAAACCTGAAAAAGGTTTTGAGGACATTGGAGTCAGATCTCTCACCATTATGGAAGATGCCACAGGGAGAACAAGGTGAATTAGCTCTTTCTTAGTGAAGAGGATGCCGCCTATGACCTGCCCATATACCCTGTTCCTCCCAACTGCTGGCACCTGCATTTCTGTCTGAGGTTTTCTTCTGCTGCAAGAGCCAGCTTTGCTGTCCATTCAGCAGGCCCTGGGAGCAGCTCTCACCAATGATCAACTGCAGTTGTTGTATCAATACCCCAGCTCCCCACCCCCGAGGTGGGCTAACTCAGTGCTGTGTTTCACCACTCCCAGAGCTCTCCACAGTGGCAACTTGACAATGCACTGGCCCCTCCCCATCCTTGCCTCACTTCCCTACCCTGCTACCAGGATCCCAGGGATCACCTCTCACATGTGCTACTCGCTTCTGATCCTTGACTCAGGTTCTGCTTCTGGGGGACCCCTAAAATGACAGTGCTCCCCCTTCCATGGACTCCTTCCTGTCTTGACTCCACTTCAACTACAGGACCTCAGGACCCCTGGAAATTCCCCCTCAATTAGTTCTCAAAGGGGAACCTCCTGTTGGCTCACAGCCCCGTTGACCAGCTATAGTCATCCCAGTGTGTGTCCCAGTCATGCATTCAGTTGGTATTAAGGAGAGACTCAAGGATGCACCCAGTCCTGTGCCAGGCACTGGGCGGGGAGGGGTGGGGGTGTGTACAAAGGTGAGAGAGACAGACTTGGAACCAGCCCTCAGGAAGATTCCAGGCTTTTAGGGAAGACGAGCACAAATCACATTAACACACAAATCAACACACAACGATAAGAAGTGCTGAAAAGTAAAACCACAGGGTGTCGTGAAGGAGAATAACAGGAGGGCCTAATCCAGCCGCAGGTGTGAGAGAGGCTTCCCAGTGGAACTGAACTTCTTGTTGAGATACGGAGGATCAGTAGGAACTGGGTAGGTCTTGGGGGTGGGGGGGTGGGGGGGGAGACAGATCCAGGCAGAGGGAACAGCATTTGCAAAGGCCCTGAGAGGAGTGTGCTCCTTTCCATGCCAATAGTCCTGATAGGTGGGCCTCCCAGGGTTCCCAAAGCCATCAATCCCACCCAAGGGGCAGGAGCAGAAGTAGGACTAGAAAAGCCCCCTTCCTAACTCTGTGCTAAACTTTGTCCTCTGGGGCCCCACAGAGGCTCATGGATGTCTCCCCTGTAGATTGAGGAGTCCACCAGTTCCTCTCTCTGCACGAGAGTTGCACTCCCCAGGCCCCTTAGAGATGGGTTTGCTTTGGCCAATGAAATGTGAACAGGCGTGATAAAGTCCATTTCCTAGAGGCGGCCTTTATGAGCGGAGGCACAATTGCTGTGCTTTTTCCCCTCTGCCATGGCAACTGACAGTGTTCCAGACGGGTCAGCTCTGTCTGTCTAGGATGACTGTGACACATCAGCTGACCCTCAATAATCATGTATCATAAGCTAGAAATAAACCTTTGTTGCTTTAGGCTACTGAGATTTGAGGGTTCCTACTGTGGCATGGTCCAGCCAACCCTGACAGATAAACTTGTAAAAACCTCTCCGGGGAAGACAAGCAGAGCACACACAGGCAAGGTAGCACAGTGGACACACAGGCAGGGTAGCACAGTTGTTACTGCACCGCCCCTGGGACCCACTGGCTTGCATTTGAATCCTGGCTCTGCTATGTTCTTGCTGAGAGACATGGGGCAAGTTGCTCAAGCTCTTTATGCCTCTGTTTCTTCATCTATAAAATAGTAATAATTGTATTTACTGCATATTCTTGAGAGAATTATATAAGTTCATTCATGTAAAGAGCTTGGAAAATTGCCAGGCACGGAGTAAGTGCTCAATAAATATTAGCTTTAATATTAATTTTTCTTAAAAAAAAAACAAACAATAGTTGGATGCCACAGGTGACCTAGATCTTCCCTTAGGAAAAATATTACCCAAAGGGAACCTTGCTGGCATCAGGCCTCCAGGAGAGGCAACCTTCTATATGCAAATCCAAATGTCTCCAGGGAGCCAGCAGTGATATCAATGTGTTAGCTCTTTTTTTTCACATTTGATAGGTGCCCAGGTACCTAGAAAAACTTTAGTCTGTTGTAATAAAAACAATGATGCAAATGCAGTGACAAGTGACAACTGATGTTCAGCTTCTGTGCTGGGGGGCCATGGGTAACATGGGTACTGTGGGGGGAGAGGAGCCCGGAAGAAGTCATGCCCCATCCAAAGGGACAGCTGGGGCCACCTGCAAATGCAGGGGCAGTGATGCTAGATTTTCAGAGTTGTTTTTTTAAATAGGAGATTCAGCTTTTAAAATGTGAACTTGTTTCTTTTTAAAACACTGTGCAGGGCAAACACATCATATTAGAAAGTTGGATGCAGTCTGTGGTTTGCATCTCTTGTTTTCAAGATCCTGCTCTTGCATGGGGCAGATGTTCAAACATTTGCATCACTAAATGTTTGAGTGCTTGTTTAAATGGCTTTTCCAGAACCTAGGTAACACCTTCCCAAAGATCCACTTAGGCCTCCACCTCCTGCAAACATAAAATCACTCCCATTTTTGAAATGGCAATATTTTCAGGCTCCACCACTGTCTCAAAGTTGCACAGACTGTGGTCCCTGTCTTAGTCTGAGCTCAAACCAACATGAGCAATGTCGATGCAAAGACTCAGCAGTATTGGGAGAAGCAGCTCCTCCAGGCTCCTGGCCTCAACATGGGGGCTGAACTGGAGAGGTGGCAGTGCAAACAGGCCCTGTATCCCCACCGGCTCCACGAGCTTCCCAGGGCCAATATTTGGAAGGCGTAGGCTTTTGAGGCAACTTTGAGGAAGTGGTCCCTGTTGCAGTCCTGGAGCAATGCTGCGTGACATCCATTTGTTCCTTTGGAATCTGTCCATGTCGCCCCCACCCCCCAATCAATGGTCAGCCAACAGCAGGTGTGTGTAGTCTTGGGGGAGCAGGTGTGGGAGGTCTTCCCTCTCCCTCACGATGGAGAAAGATATCCGAGAGTTGAGGAAGCCACCAGCCCACCCACACCTCTTGTCTGTTACCCTTGGTCTGTGGCGACTGTGATTTCACATCAGCTGCAGTAAAGCAGGGGGATCCTTCAAAACTGTTACTGGCGACTTCCAAGTTGACACCAGGCAGATCACTGAAATTTTTTTTTTTTTTTGATGATTCAGTCTCTTATCTGTAACGTAGGTGTAATAATAGCATCTTCAGAGAGTCACGTGTCACATAACTCATTAGCATTTCGGTGAGCTTCTTAGGAGGAGAGAAGGTTTACCCCTCTGCACTACTCCATACTCTCCTGTACGTGAATGTCTCCATTTTCTGGTAACAGAATGGGAAAAATGCTTTTGAGAAACATGATTTAAAATACTTCACGATGATGCATTAATACTTCACACGACTGTCAGTGTTTCTCACTGCAATTTGTCTTTCTATGTAGGTTTCTCCAAACAGAGGTGGCAGATTTTTTATCTCCCCAATCCGACCTCAATTCCAATTCCAACCTTTGTCTGATTTCTTGCATGTGGTCTAAACACATAGTCCCACACAAACATGGGAACAAATTGGTTTTTAATCATGTAGAAGAGGGAGAGCAGGGGGTCTTCACTGGGTAGTGAAATGTGGAGAGCCTAACATTCGGAAAGAACAAAACAACCTTTCTAGAGACATTTTTTACCAGAGTCATACTCATTAATATTAAAAGACATTTGCTGCCACTTTAAGAGATGAAGCTTTGTAACATGTCTGTAACTAGTGCAGAACAAATTAATTTATTTCAGGTGGGTTCCTAGCAGCAGCTGGGGGAAGCTTTTGGTTACACCTCCATCCTTCCAGCAGATACACTGGGACTGACTCTTTCTTCTGTGGGAACTTGAAGGCATGGCAAGGGCTCATAATCCCCAAGGAGAAAGGAGCCAGGTATTCTCCCATCTCTTCCAGCACCCACTGCAGCAAACAACATGGGCTTTAAGCACAAAATGAGGATCTGGTTACTTCTATATTCTTTTGTTGCTCTCCAAATATTCTTGGCCCTGCATTTACAAGAATGGATGTACTGGGGGGCAAGGGACGTGGGAGTTAGGCATGGGGTCCATCCACATGTGCTTGCCAGCCCCTGGTGACTAAGAGCACAGAGATGGGCCTGAGCCAGCAGGGGTCAAGAGGACAGCCAACTCTGGTCAACTGTCCTTCAGTAGGTCATGGGAACCAGCTACTGGGGCTCCCAAAACATTGAAAAATGAAAACACAGCAGTCCAGTGGCTAACCCAGTTCTATCAGTCAGATGTCCCCTCTGACTTGTTGGTGCCTGTGCCTTTCAGGTTATCCAATACTTTGAAAGTTACCCCTGCCCATGGGCATGGAAGAAGCTAATAGGTCCCAGTCATCCATGTGCATGAGCTCCTTAACCTTCACACAGTTTCACTCTGTAGAAACTGTTAGTATGCCCCATTTCACAGGTGAGGAAACTGAGGCTCCAATTATGTCATTTGAGATCATTTAGTCAACCAGCTAGAGAGGGAGGATTCTCCTCTGTGAGGCAAGATTCCAGGCTGACTCGCTCATCTTTGTGCTCCCAGATCTGACACAGAGTAAGTGCTCAGTAAATATCTCCTAGATGAATGAGCAAAAGAGTAAATAGCTGAATGATTGTCCAAGGGCCCACACTATTCTATAACATGGTGATGCCTCCTTGGGGAATAAGGACCCTTCTGATTTCTCATATTTTGCCTCCTCTTCTAGCCCCTGATAATTGAGAATCCAGCTCAGAGCAAAGCAGGCTGGCAGGGGTGCCAAGCTCACATAGCACCTTGCCCTTTGCTAAGAAAGATATATCTCCTTCCCCACCATGGCCTCTATTTAAGCTCTGTTCACCCCTGAGGCTCCAGCAGCTCCAGCAGCCCTGCCACAGGGGTGTGTGGCATCAGCTCTGTCCTCACTGACTGTGCGTCCTTGACCAAGTCTCTGAGTCTCAACTTTCTCATCTGTAAAATGGGACAAATAATATAGCTTACTGTGCAGATTGGATGAGCCCAGATTTCTGTGGGGTTTAGCATGGTGATCCTGTTACAATAACAGAGCAACTGCAGGAAATGTCTTTCAGAATGTTTGTAGGGGGTTCTATGCTAGTCTCTCTACTTTTGAGTATTTGGAAATTTTATAATATTTTTTAAATAAAGGGATCTTTACAGGTACCTCAATGATGCATTAGGACTTGTTTCTAAGGGAAAAGGAGGTGGAAGCCCCACTAGGGCTCCGGCAGGTCTGCAAGGGATGGAGAGGGCAGTGCAGGGAGTGACGCAGAAAAGCCAATATTTCCTCCCCGTGTGCAGGAGGTTTATCAAGTTCTCAGCAAACAGAAGATCTGCCTTGAGGTTCCAAGCTGAATCCACTAAACCAACAATGAAAGCCCCATTGTTGGGAATCCAGAAAAGCTAAGAGTTTGATAATGAGAATGTCCTCATTCATCTCTTATCCTTCCTGGATTCATGCTCATTCTTCCATTCCCACCAACTTACCCAAGCTATTGCTCTTAGACTTCTCCTCTCAGCAACCTGCAGGGTCTGCTACCATCACCTTCGTGCAGGCATAACTTTTTCCTTGGCCCTTTCTTTTTGACCCCAAATATTTAACCCATTTCTGGGCTCTGTCCCATCCCTCCTTGCCCCAATGGCTGTCCTCCAAATGCAATTGACAGGGCTCAGAGAAGGGCTCTGGGGTAGTGTTTAGTGCTGTCCATCAAATATTTCCAGTTCTTTTTCTAGGCGATGATAGGATTGGAGTTGGCCATGTGACTTGCCCTGTGACATGGAGTTAGCTATGTGACTTGTTTTGGCCAATAAAATGTGAGTGAAAATGATGTGTGTCACTTCCAGGCAGAAGCTTTAAGAGCTAGTAAACCACTGGCCAAGCTCTTTCCCTCTGCCATGCAGCTGGAAACATTCCAGCTAACAGTTCCTCTGTCAACCTGTGTCCTGGAGTGAGGCTGATTGATGCAGGGCAGAGCCCCCAGACTCCTAACAATGGGCATGAGCATGATTGAGAAATAAATTCTTTTTGTTTTGTGCCTCTGAAATTTGGGGGTTGTTTGTTACCACAGCAGGACCTGTCCCAAACTGACTGATGCAGACTGGGTTTCAAGAGTGGAGAGGCTATTATTAGAAGAAACGCACAGGTCATGGCTAATGGTTGATGACTGGCCTTCCCCTCCAGGATCCTGCGAGACAGAAGCAGAGGTGGAGGGTGGGGAAGCACAGCCTCACAAGGGGGCCTGTTCAACAGTTGTTACCACTCTGGTGGAAAGACTTCAGAGGAGTCAGTGTGGAACACGTGACTGAACATGGCTAGGCTGCAAGACAGGATAGGAGGTGGTCCAAGGATGCTTTGTTTCATCTTACCTCCACAAGCCAATGTCACAGTTCCCTGCCCTTGGGATCCACTCCCAGACTCACAGCAGCACCCACCCACCCCCCACCACCATGCAAGAACTTAGCTAATCCTTTAAGATCCCAGATCATGACTGAAACTAGCATTGACATTTATTGCACTCTGTCCAAGAATCAATCCATTTCCACTAGTGCCTTCCACCTCTCCTGTGGCAATGAATATATAAAATTTTAAATGCTTTTGGTCTGTGTTTTTATAAACTCACATAGAGAAAGATGCCAAAATTCCAAGTGTACAATTTAGCAAATTATCATCAGGCCAAGACCCCAGTAATTATCACTCAGTTGGTAAGTTCTTACAGGATGCTAAATTGGAACTTCCAACTGAGGCACGGAGGCCCATAGAGGCTGCATTCCTAAGTGGTGAGCACAAAACCAGACACATGAGTCTCAAAACCAGGGCCCACTTGAGAGTTTAGAAGGATTGAGTTGTTGGATATTGGAGAAGATTTGTAAAGAACATCTCTTTGGAGAAGACTGAGCTAAAAGTACGGACTCCCCCACCCAAGAGGGGAGGAGTGGAGCTGCTTCCTCCTTCCTTCCATCGAGAGAGGGTCTTCCAAGGGACCACATGGAGTGCTTGACATGAGTCCCTTGCCATAAAGGGGAGCCAGTAGACTGACTGCTCAGGAAATCTTGAGGACAAGAGATCAAAGTCTGGTAGGATTGTTTATTAATGATCTATCCTTAGAAAAACTACCTAGACAAAAGACTAGGTTCAGCACAGTGCCTGGCACCCGTAGGATACTCTCTGTCCACCATAGTAGCCATTATTGTAATTATTCTTGCCCTTTGGACTTGAGACTTGGTAAAGGGGTAAATCCCTCCTGGAGAAGGCTTCACTGCTTCATGACTACTTATTGGATAATTCAGGGCTGTGTTTTTGTTTTTGGAGAGCTGCCATCACAAGCACAACAGGGGCACTCTCTGAGATCTGAAGGGAACAGATCTAAATATCTCTACCACCACCCATCTCTGCCTCCAAACATCCTCCCCCGCCACCTTCTTAAGTTCCATCATTCGCCCTCCTTTGGGTATTACTCTAAAAGCTGCTCTTGACCATAGAAGGGACAGCATATTAACCTATGGATTGGTTAGCGCCTTGTATTGCTCTGGGCTATGGATACGTGCCATTTTCTTTTGGGCTGCATGGCATCTCACCTCCTTCCTTTCCAGGGGGTTCCCCACCATGGGAAACTCAGTCAGCAGGGCACATGCAAGGATGTGCTGAGTAAGATTCACCAACCCACCAGAGCCGAGATTCTTAAATTCTCAGGAGTCTTTTGAGCTGGGTGTTAAATGGTTGTTAGATAAAAATTGGTCATGGTGGGAATTTTGACACCATAGAGGTCAGCAGATTGCCACAGATCAGAGCTTTCCTCACCGGAGAGCAGATTGTTAAAAATTTACCAGCCCACCACTAGGCACATCACCTAGGCTGAGCCAGCTGACCCCATGTGAGGCTTTGAATCTCGGGCAGGTGATCCAAGACAGAATCCACTTCCTGCAGTGGCCTCTGGCCATAGCAGGGGTGTCTACTTGGCGGGGGAGGGTGGCAGTGCCCGGGGACCCCTGGCATGACCTAGGCCAGGTCTTCCTTCTACCTGACTTCCTTTGTTCCTGCCCAACTTCCAAGCCTCCTTCCCCTGCCTTTCCATCAACTCCAAGAGCTTCCCTTTCCTGCTAAGTGAACCAGAGTCAGTTCCTCCCGAGGGGTCTGCCAGATATAGATGGCTAATCACCTGGTACACAGAGGTCCCCGAAGGAGGAAGCAGCTCTCATTTTGATTTCTCAAGGGGAAACGCTGCTTGGGGCAGAGCAGCCTTGGGCCCATTCACCTAGCAAACATTTATGGAGTAACTTCTCTGTGTCAAGCAGCAGATATCTAACAACTAATCATGCCATTAATTCTTCTGTGGATTGTTCCATCATCATGAGTTCATACCAATCTATTGATAACTATTCAAACCCCACAATGGGTAAACTGCTGTGCAAGATACTAAGAGACATACTGACAAAGTTGAACAATCTGCACCACCCTTCCTGAATTTACAGTTTAGTTGGTGACATAGGTATGTGCTCACGTAGCTGAATATCTGTCTGGACACAAGTTCTCACTTGTAAGGAGTTTGGGGAGTTGTAACGTCCATTTTAGGGATCAGGAAAGGCTTTCTGGACTTGAGAACAGCCATGACCATGGTCTCATGTGTGTGTGTATCAAGAAATGTTATTTCCTTTATCCATTTGTTTTTTTCAAAAGTAAAATAGCTTTTTTTATTGGAAAATAACATACATTCATTTCCAGAAAGGGTTCAGCAACATACAGAAAACATACCTGTGAAATGAGCCACCTGCAACCCCACCAGCCACAGGTGACCACAGTTAGCACTGCCACGAGCGCTCTTCTGCACAGCTGTGTGATCCTGCTATGCCGCTACACTGCATGCTGTTGTGTAACCAGCTGTTTTCACTCAACAATATGTCATGGACATTTTTCCATGCCAATTATTCCCAATCTACATCACTATTTAAGTTGCTGGAGAGTATTCCATCATATGGCTATACTCTAAATTAATCAAATCCCCATTGATAAACATTTAGTGTTGCAGACAAGAGCACAGACTCAGGAGCCCCACAATCCAAGCTTACATCCTGGCTCTTCCACTACCAGCTGGGTGATCTTGAGTGGGAACCTATCCTCTGACTGCAGGTTCCTCTTCTATAAAATAGGGGTACTAAGAATACCCACTGCAGAGGAATGTTGTGAGTAGATATTTGTCAAACATTTATAACAGTTTCCAGCACGTAGTAAACGCTCAATTAAGGCCAATTGTTGTTGCCATCATAGCAGCGCTGTGGCCATCATCTGAATACATATTCCCCATTACCTACCTAGGATAGAACTTAGAAATGGATGAAATAGTAAACAGATTTAAAATCCTGATAAACATCATCCAATTGCCCTCCAGAAATGTCCCCACCATCGCTGGGCAGGGACCTGGGTTTGGTAGGAGGCAGTGAGAGGGGCAGCCACTGACTCCTGGCCTGGAGCACAGTCACCCTCACGAGTCACCAGCAAACCAGCCAGTGAGGTCTCCCGACTTGCCCAACCTTCTGGGTGGCATTCTGGAATACAAAGCAGGAGGAAAATTAACAGCAAGTCAGGTCAGACTCCCTTTGATTTCTAGAAGGAAAACTAGAGTTGAGGCCATATTCAAAAATATAGGTCAAATCTTGGTTTCTGTGGTTACCAAACACTGTCAACCACCAGTGAGTCCCTCCCTCGGGGGTGATGCCAGGGTTCCGAGGCCTGGCAGCCGGGTCTGGCTCCCCTCGGTCTGCGCCCCGTGCCCCGCCGGGCCCAGGGACCCGCCCGCTCCGCGGCCGCGCTGGCCGGGAGGGTCTGCAGGGAGTGTGGCAAGGGGGCGGGGCCCGGGGCACCCGGCCCTACACTTCTTAGGGTGGGGGGAGCGGCTTGGCGGTGCTGCCGATGGGGCTGGGTGTCCCTCGGATGGCGGCCCTGGCCACCCGCCCACCCGGCTCCCCGCGCCCGCGGCTGCAGGGAGCGCCCTGCCTGGGCACGGGCCGTGCCCGCCCGGAGGAGGGAGGAGGCCGGCCGCCACGGGAACAATGTGGTCGGTGTTTTGCGGACTGTCAGCCTCGTTCCCGGATCCTCCTTTCCACGCCCCTTGGCCAAACCGCCACAGGCTCGGCACGCAGAGGGAAGCGCCCCCTTATTTGGTCTTGGAAAGAAAGGGGAAAGGTTATCCTCAGATGCCTGCGGCGTTGGGTCATCGGCCGGCAGTTTTTGGCCCGCGCCCGGGAGCAGTGCCGACTCCCGCCGGTAGGTGGCGGCGCCGGGCAGTGCCTCGCGGAGATGCCCGAAGTCGTAAACAAACCCGCAGGTTCCGGTACCTCGGTCTCGGGGTCTTCTTTTGTGTGCGCGCCGGGGGCGACGGCGCGGGGGAGGTGGGGGTGACAGGGAGCGGGAGGAGGAGAAGGCGGGCGAGGAAGGAGGAAGAGCGAGAGAAGAAGAAAACAAAGCCTTTTTTTTAATGCGACAGTCAAGCTTTCAGAATCGGAAAATCGGCTTCAGTTTAAGGGTGTGACTTTGCCGTGTGGATTTCATGTGAACCCTTTGCGAGTGCAAGAGGGCATGCGGGCTTCAGGTTTACGATTAGCCGGGCGGTGGGAATGCAAATTCCTTTATGGACGTTAATAAGGTACTAGGTGAGGATTAGTACGAGTTCCTTTCTTTCCTCCCACCCCCACCTCCTCCTTCCCTCCTCCTGCCTCCCTTTGCCAGCCTCTCAGGTGAGCTGGGGAGGTGGAGGGAGTCACCTGCCTTCTCTCGGCCGGAGCAGGACGGAAGCAGAGGTCCCTAAGTACTAAGCACGCGCAGGCCGGCACTTGCTGACCCCCGTTGCTGACCTTCACACCGTACCCGCAAGCTAGGACTGACTCTCGCCATTTTACACGGAGTTCTGAAAGGCTAAGGTCACGCGGACAGCAAGTGGCAAAGCTGGGATTTGAACCCCTGTCCTTCACACTTCAAAGCCAAGGCTGTCCCACAATGAAGGGCACCTTACCTCTCCAGTGCGTCCTCCAAATAAAGCTCTTGTAATACGTATCATTCTCCAAAGTTCTGTAAAAAAAACCAGAACATTAACGTGATTTGAATTTCCTCAGCAGAGCAAAACAAAAGCCACGAGCGTGTGGAGGTGACTCTGGAGGGTGAACCTGCTCCCCCGGGTGGGAAGGAAACCCGAGGTCAGGGGAGCCAGGGGGCAGGAGCTTCGGCTTTAACTGGTTCGGGGGCGCTGTACTTCTTCAGGGAGGCATCCCGTGAGGTACCTGCTACTCCACAGAGCACTCCAAAGAGGGGCCTGCCAGGCGGGAAGCTGTACTAGCTTTTATTTTCTATTTTAGGCAAGTTGCAGGCAGCCCTTTTGTTTGGCTGAGCGTCCCACACGCTCCCCGCGCCCCTGCCCATTGTTCCATCTGCCTCGTGAGGATGGAGGTGGGGGGCTGCCAATAATTTTCACTTAGAAGACCTGTTTCGGGTTTCTTCATCCGGAAAGAAATTAATTTTCCAAGCCACACAATTATAGGCAACTTTTTAAAGAGTTACTGGAGTGCCAGTTTCATGTTTAGGTTAACCGGTGCCAGTTTTTCTTTTAAAAAAAACAAAGTTTGTGTGAACAAAGTTAAATCCAAGAAATGTGGTTTTTCTCTATCTCTCTCATTCTCATGAAATAGTAAAAAAAGAAAAAAAAAAGTTGCTTCTACCAGTTTTGGGGGCTTTCCAGGTTTCCAAGAATTTACTTAGCTTGCTACATAATATATTTCTGTGGAAAAATTACAGCAAGAATATCTTTCAGATCATTGCTTTCCAGTCATTGTTTTATTGGTTCCCATATTCCATGAGAATCAGCACTGTCTGGGTTTGCCCCGACATTCCAGAGCCCAGGTCCCCATCCCAGGAACCAGAGTCCTTCTCTGGATGAGGAATATGGCAGCCATGGCTGTTGCCTTGTCCTTCCCAGATGTGCTGGCAAACCAGAGTGTGGTGTCCTCTGAGCCCTCACTCTGCTCCTCACTCTGCACTTCATTCTCCCCAACATCTTGATTTGGTTCCATTCTGTTGTCTGGGTTCTGCTCCCTGACTATGCCTTGAGGCAGGTACCCACTGTCATCAAAGGGGCTGCCCTGTTTGGAGGGGCAGTGGCACCCAGCCACCTAAAATGGACTTGGGGAACAGAGCTATGCAGCCTTGACCATGCTCCTTTACTCCTGTGCTCCAGCTGTTGTGAGGATTTAATGAGTCTTCATATGCAGGACTTAGGGAACAGAATAGGGCACACCTCCCAGGTTTGTTGGCAGGATCAAATGAAATGATGCCTGTAAAATCCTTAGCCAGGGTCTGGCACCCAGAAAGGGCTCAATAAATGTTCGGTGAGTAATATAATCAGCTACCTCTTTTTGAGGTTCAGCTATCTGCCATTTAAGGAACTCTACATATGCACTTGAATCCCATGGAAAACCTAAGATGTAGATAAAATTATTACATGTACAGGTGGGTTTAGTAAATTACCCAAAGTCACACAGCTAGTATGTGGCAGGGCCAGAATCTGTCTGACTCCAAAGTATGTACCCTTTTGATTATAGGCAGCCTAGGGAGAAGGAAGAAATTATAAATGACTGTTTGTGTGGTGAGCTGAAAAATCTTTATGGGAAGGGGAGTTATAACTGAATCAATATGAATAACTTGAGATTATCCTTGTATCTTTGGGGTGACTATGGAAGACAGTGACATAATGCTGATTACATGGATAGATATAAGTACCAGTGGACAGCAGCCACCTTTGGGTCTCCTGATTGCCCTCTGCCTAAATTCCCAAAGCCTCGTGGGGCCCTTCTAAGCACAGGCTAGAGATGGATCTGTGTACTGGCTCTATGTACTGATCAGGACTCTCTGTTTCTGCAAAGACAGAAACCCAACCCAAACTGGTTTAAGCAAAACAGAGATATAATTGGCTTATGAAACTGATAATGGAAAGGTTCAGCTTCAGGCATGGCTTGGTCCAGGAGTTCAATATTATCTGGATTTAGCCTTATCCATAACTCAGCTCTAGTTTCCTCCATGTTGGCTTTATTCTCAGGTTGGTTCTCTCACTGACTTTTCTTGGCCCTCATTGGTCAGACCCAAGTAAACTTGGGTCCTTAAAAGAAAAAATCATGGTTCTCTTTATTAAAAGAGGGTAGAGATGCTGACAGGCAAGAACAATAGATGTCCACTCAACCCTGCCTACTATGTAGCACCATCAATCAGAAACATGATAGGGAAAACACATTAATAGTGAACATTTCTGACATAAAGGACACTCATAAGTCAAACAGGCAGGGGAGGGGTAATTAGAACTGTTTCCAGTTACACAGAGGACCCAAGAGCACCCAGGATCCTCCAGTTTCAAGTCAGGCTAGGTAATCCTTAGTGATAGAGTAAAACCTTGATATCATAGGGATTGTGTTGGAAGGTCTTTAGTGTCCTACTGTAGCAAAATGCTTTAAAAATATAATATATAGTAATATAAATATAATACATAATAAAATGCTATTACAATATAAATATATACAAATATATGTAAAAGTATATATGTGTACATATATACTATTATAATATAATGATATATAAGTTAATGTAAAAATGCAGTAAAGTCCTACTGAACTAACTGCAATAAAGATCCTTGCAGACCCTTAATGAGAGTCACCAGGCACACAACTATAAATAAAACATTACAATCCACAGGGTGGATGCCGGGCTGTTGACTAGGTTGGTCACAAGATGCGTGATGATTTGTTCCTTGCACCAATCTGATGTAATTCAAACTGGTGCCTGAGCAAATTGGAAAATTATTAGATGTCACGGACCTTTGGTCACTTCTCGAACAGTCAAGCTTGAGAATGTTCACGGGATAAGTACAACATACTGCTTTCCTGCCATTGAATGTGTCCTGAGCCAAGGGTGAGGCCACTGAGGCCCGGATGTTTCGGGCACCCGGGAACAGGATTGGAAAGTGGGCAGGCTTCCCACCTTCTGCCTGGAGTGGGTCTCCCAGCCCCCACACTCCCCCTCTGGGCCTTATCCCCACTCCCCATCCTGTACTGTCCCCATCATTGGAGTGAAGGCTCTGGACCCCATTCAGAGGAGCGAAATTGCCCTTGATGTCAATCAGAGGTGTCAGTCCAGGAACACTTCAATGTCATGTCCACCACAAGAACAAGAAGCAGGTAAAACCCACCTGAACAGGTGTCTGTATCTCTGGAAAGTGTTCACCCTCCTCCCATTGTCTCTCCTGATTCTCTGGCTTGCCAACATTATTAGCTTCATTTTTACACAGAGGGAACTGGGGCTTCAAGAGGTTCTGCTGTCATTGCTCCAAATCACACAGAGAGGAAGAAAACAAGACCAGATTTAGTCCCATCCCAAGTAATCCATATGTTCCCTTACCAAGTAGTCATTGGGCATTAACTAGGTGCCAGGCAGGGTGCTGGGGCCTGGGAATTCCTTGAGGAGGAGAACAGACTGCCTCAGTGAGTTTATAATCTACCAGGAGACAGACTTCGTAGAGCCATCCTAAAGCGTACTATGTATCAAGTTATGCGTGGCGCTGTGAAGGTGAGGTGCCCAGAGTGTGATGCCTGGAACGGGGAGATCTGTCTTCACCTGGACTCCCCTACAAGCTGATCCTGAGACAGCGTTTGGGTGCAAGTTGTTCATCTGGGGGGAATGTAGAGAGGGAGTGGGTCAGGGCAGGAAACCAGCAAAGGACACATCAGTGGGATACTGCCGCCTGTGGGTAGTTGAGCTCAGTGTGCCTGGGGACGCTATGAGAGATGGTGTAGAGCACCAGCGCCCCAAGACCAAGTGATGTGGCTGGGGGTTTATCTCCAGCTCCTGTACCTCATTGACTGAACGGTATTCGTAGGGGTGTTGACTCTCCAGCACTTCCAACCTGCATGCGGAGCCGGCTGAATCTTAAAGCAGCCAGAGGGGACCTTCAGGCAGACAGAGGTGGGCACTGGAGGGAGGGAGCTGTCAGCCCATAGGGACCCTTTCTCCAAAGCCTTGGGACTCGACTCAGCGGCACTGACAGCACCTGCTGCACTAATCCCATAACTTGGTTAAGAGCAAAGAGGGCAGGCCAGAGGGAACAGACCATGCAAAGGTGTAGAGGCTGGAGGGAGCCCAGGGTCTGAGAACCAAGAGGAGGTCAGAGCGCTGACCTGATGGTGCACGGGCTGTGGGAGGAGGCTGGGAGGCTGGGAGCTACCTGAGGCCGGGGAAGGCTTTCAGGTGGTGGGCGGCTCACCTTTTAGGGGCACCTGTCTGGCTGCAGTGTGGAGTATGATTCAGAGAGGGTCACAGATGAAACTGGGTAGGAGGTTCTTTTGTGTATGTTTGGGGGGTCCGGGTGAGAGGCGACGCTAGCGGGCCTGGCGAGGTGGTGTTTGAGCTGGAGGGGACATGGTTAAAGCCAGCAGGACCCCTGCTCTCTGCTTCCTCCACCCGAATCCCCCCACACCTCCGCCAAGGACAGGGTGTGGTGGACCTTCACTGGACCCGCTCCTGTTGACCTCCCATCTCAAGAGCAGGATGAGGCCTATGAAGAACACCAGAAAGAAACGAGGGCATTTGCTTTTAAGGGGTGTATGAATTAGGGCTCCCGGGAGTGAATGCCAGACAGGAACTTCAGCCAGAAAGACGTTCACTAGAATGCTCTCAGAGCTCCAAAAACTTGTGCAGGTGGAGGGACCAGGCTTGAGAAATGGACGGGGACCAAACGGGCTCTAGGCAGCAGGAATCCCCGATTCTTTCATTCCTCAAATGCTTACTGAGTGCCTACTACATTCCAAGCATCGTGCAAGCGTTGTGGATAGAGCATTGTGCGAGGCACTGTCCCTCCTCTTTCAGGCCTACATTCTTATGGGAGAAATGAGCAATAAACGTGACAAGTGAGGAGAGCTCATGAAAACGGTAAAGGAGGGGACTTCCCTGGTGGCGCAGTGGTTAAGAATCCACCTGCCAATGCAGGGAACATGGATTCGAGCCCTGGTCCTGGAAGATCCCACCTGCTGCGGGGCAACTAAGCCTGTGCACCACAACTACCAAGCCTGTGCTCTAGAGCCCGCGAGCCACAACTACTGAGCCTGCGTGCCACAACTACTGAAGCCCACGTGCCTAGAACCCATGCTCTGCACACAACAAGAGAAGCCACCGCAATGAGAAGCCTGAGCACCGCAGCGAAGAGTAGACCCCACTTGCCGCAACTAGAGAAAGCCCACGCACAGCAACAAAGACCCAGGGCAGCCAAAAACAAAGGGTAAAGGAGGGCACGGGGATGTGTAGAGCATGTGTTCCACTTTAGATGGGGGACAGGGAAGTCCTTTCCAGTGGAGCCCTCAGAGGAACGTCTGAGTGAAGAGGGGGAGGAGGCAGCAAAGCGGGGGGAAGAGCATCACAGCAGGAGTGCAGAGGCTGGGCTGGCTATTGCTGGCCTGATGGAGCAGGAGAGGTTAGGATTGTGGATTTTGAGTGAAATGGCAAGCCACTGGCAGGATTTGAACAGGGGGCTGACGCGATCTGGTTTACACGTTGGAAGGATCACTCTGACTTCTGTGTGGAGAATGGATCATAGAGGCCCAAGGAAAAAGCCCAGTTAAGAGACTACTGTAGGGATCCCAGCAACAGATGATGGAGGTGAGGGAGCTATTACAGCAGGAAGTAAGAAGTGACCAGACTCAAGACTTTCTTTGGAGGCTGAGCTGACAGTACTGACAGATTCATGTTTGAAGGAAAGAGAGAAGTCAAGAATAACACCTAGGTTTCTGGCCCAATGAGATGCCATTTACTGAGATGGGGATGGCTTGGGACAGCTGGGGAATCGAGAGCTGTGATTGTATGTGTTGGTGTCATGGTAAGTCACACAAGACCTTTGGAAGGATCCCTGGAGTTAGATATATGCTCCAACAATCCCACATCTTTGTGTCCCTTCCTCAGGATCCAAAGTCATTTGCACGCTCCCTAGCTGATCTCAGGCTGGACAGAGAGGCCCAACCTTTGGGCACTGGCCAACCCCTCCCAGAGAAAGCCCACCCAGGGAACACCCTACAAGAGAGTCAGTGCTGTTAGGAATGGGGTGGGATGTTGGACGATCCAAAATGAGCAAGAATCCACTCTAAGGAGACAAGTCTGAGGGTAAAGGCTGCCCGTGGAAGGGCAGTCCGGCCAAGCAAGAGCCAGCATGTGCTGTGTGCCCTAAGGACAAATGAGCAGAAGCTCCAGGGCGGCAGATTTTGATTTGGTGTAAGACAGAAATTTCCAACACTTTCCAAGGTCACCTGGGCCATTGGGATGCAGCCATTCCCTGGCACCTGATTCATTTAAGAGTCAGCTGGCCACACTCTTGGACGGATGCAGAGGAGAAAGCTAAGCATAGTAGGTGATTGAACCAGGTGAGGGGCTTGAAGTGTTTTGACTGAGCACTCCCATCAAGAAAATATTTTGAGGCTGCATCTCCAATATCTACATGTCTGTGCTTGTTCATTCCAATGAATATCGTTCTACCAATATAATTATAACTATGCCTACAATAAACCATCACGAAATAGACTTTTAAAAGGATGAGCAACAGATGAAATAAACTTGTTTTAAGTTAATTTTCATTTTATTAGCAAAACTAAAAATCTTTTATCAACAAAATATTAGATTAATTATTAATATTTCAGAGCAATGTGATTGAAAATATTTCGTTATTTGTTTTATTGGTTTCCCACTCTGTAAAATGAAAGCCTGGTTCTAAATTTAGTTTACTTGAATACTTGGTTTTAATAATGGTTGAGTTGTACAAGATAATTTTAAAAGATGCCTGGTTCCAAGCAGCAGACAGACAGCATTGGCCATAGTTAGCAGTTAGTGAATCATTATTTCCGTTTTTCGGCCCCACCCATCAATTGGTTTAAACATTTTAAATGAAATGTGGTTAGTAATTCTATATCTCCTTTGATGTTAATCAGTTATTCTTGAAATGGAATTGGAAGGTATTGCAGTTATATATATATATATATATTTTTTAATCTTGTTTGAATGCTGAATGTTGTGTATTTTACATTGTCATGGGTTTGGTTATATTCTTATTTATTTATTTAGGCTGCATCGGGTCTCAGTTACAGCATGCGGGCTCTTTGTTGCGGCATGCAGGCTTCTCTCTAGTTGTGGCAGGCAGATTCCAGAGTGCATGGGCTCAGTAGCTGTGGTGTGCGGGCTTAATTGCCCCGTGGCATGTGGGATCTTAGTTCCCTGACCAGGGATCGAACCTGCATCTCCTGCATTGGAAGGTAGATTCCTAACCACTGGACCACCAGGTAAGTCCCCTTATATTGTTTTAACTGTGATGAAATATACAAAATCTAAAATTCACCACCTTAACCACTGTTAGGTGTACAGTACAGTAGCATTAAGTACATTTACATGTTTTGCAACCAATCTCCTGAATTTTTCATTTTGCAAAATTGAAATTCTATACCCATTAAACTATAATGCAGTTTTATATTTTAATAATTGGGCACAAAACCCAATTAAATATTTCATTTTGTTTCTAGATTTTAAAGTACATATCTAGAGGAATTTGTTGTGACCACACGTATAATTTTTTTGCAACAAAATCGAAATCACAGCATGTTGGAAACATTTTAAAACATCTGTTTCAAAATGATCTCTTTGCAGAATGTTTCTTTCAACAAGCAGTTAATTTCTAATTCATTGTTCCAAGTGGCACTTTTCCTTGAAGGTACAGATGAAATCCATTTCTTTCTTCAATTATGCCTGCTATGTACCTATATTATTGAAAGCCGCTTGTCATCCCAGAAAAGGTCAGAAAAGCTGGAGTATTTTTCTTTTTGTTAAAAAAAGACAACACCTGTTTCTTAAGGTCACCACCTGGCATTATACCTTTGTATAAAAATTTGACTACATTTAAACTCCTTTTCATAAAATTAAACACACTGATGGCACCTTGAATCACTTGGTGTATCTTTGCCTTTCACTTCTCTCATGCAATGCTTTGCCTGTGGGTGATGCAATGAATGGTCTTCATTTGCAGAGCTAGCTCTGAAACCTGACCCTGGAACTTTTATTTAAAAATTGCAATCAATGCAACCATCCCTCCTGCAGTTACACCTGTACCGTTTTCCCACAAAACATCATCTTTAATAAAGTCATAATACTATTGAGAATATGTCTTCTCTGCTACACCTTTCCTTTAATAGTTTCCAAATAACTCAATTCCTTATATTTTCAACGTTAAAACAAAATTTAGCAAACACCATGAACTGATACATGTATAAAACCACAGTACTTTCATCCAACTGTACAGCAAGTATCCCATATTGTGTACTTTTAAATACTTGTACTTTAAAATCTCCAGCAATATGCTCTATGACTTCCAGCAGTGTTTGCTGACAAATGAATGTATTTTAGCTTGTCTTTATTTTTCTTTGTATTATTTCTGCTATTTTTATGTGAGAAGAAGAACAAATATTCATAAGTGGCATGTGAGTTTTGGACTTCTGCACCAAAAAACCTTAGAAGAGTCTTCTAAACATTTATTATTACACCTAATGAAATATTTTAAAGTTTGGATAGATAATTTTATTAAAGATTGCTGGGAAAGTTGTAGAGTGTATCTTTGTGTTCTAGATTTTGTTTGTTTACATCCACTAAAGCACACAAGTCTTACATATACAGCACAATGAATTTTTACCTATGTATCTACCAGTGTAACCGTGACCCAGATCAAGATGCAAAACATCTCCTGAGCCTCGGAAAGCTCCATTGTTCCCCTTTCTTGTCAAAAAACCTGCAGCAGTAACTGCTGTTCTGACGTTTACTACCATGGATTAGTTTTGCCTGTTCTTGAACCCTATATAAAAGGAATCATACATCTTCTGTGTCTACCTTCTTTCGCTCAGTGTTTTTGAGATAAATCCCAGTTGTTGCATGTATCAATACTTCATCCTTTGTCATTGCTGTGTAGTATTATTACAATGTACAAATATATTAATAAATCAATATTTGTTTATCTGTTCTTCTACTGGTGGACATTTGGTTTTCAGTTCAGGGAAATTATAATGTTGCTATAAAAGTTCTTTAATAAGTTTCATCGAGTAGGTGTATGTTTAATTTTATTAGAAACCACCAAACAACTTTCCTGTTTATACTCCCACCAGAAATGGATGAGTTCAGTTGCCCTGATCCCTGCTAACACTTGACGTTGGTCTTTTAAATTTTAATCGCTCTGGTTGGTGTCTATTGATATCACATTGTGTTTTAACTTGCATTTCCCTGATGAGTAATATGGCACATATATTTATTGATCATTTGCATATCTTCTTTTGTGAAGTACTTGTTCACATATTTTGCCCATTTTTAAAAATTCATTGTCTTTTTCGTAGAGATGGCCAAGAGGCACATGAAAAGATGCTCAACATCACTAGTTATGAGAGAAATGCAAAACAAAACTACAATGAGGTATCACCTCACACTGGTCAGAATGGCCATCATAAAAAAATCTACAAACAGTATATGCTAGAGAGGATGTGCAGAAAAGGGAGCCTTCCTACACTGTTGGTGGGAATGTAAACTGGTATAGCCACTATGGTGAACAGTATGGAGGTTCCTTAAAAAACTAAAAATAGAGCTACTATATGATCCAGCAATCCCACTCCTGGGCATAAATCTGGAGAAAACCATAATTTGAAAAGATACATGTACCCCAATGTTCATTGCAGTACTATTTACAATAGCCAGGACATGGAAGCAACCTAAAAATCCATAGATGGAGGAATAGATAAAGAAGATGTGGCCACTTGCCAGGAGACTTCCGGGAAGATGGCAGAAGAGTAAGACGCGGAGATCACCTTCCTCTCCACAGATACACCAGAAATACATCTACGCGTGGAACAACTCCTACAGAACACCTACTGAACGCTGGCAGAAGACCTCAGACCTCCCAAAAGGCAAGGAACCCCCCACGTACCTGGTTAGGGCAAAAGAAAAAACTAAACAGAGACAAAAGGATAGGGACGGGTCCTGCACCAGCGAGAGAGAGCTGTGAAGGAGGAAAAGTGTCCACACACTAGGAAGCCCCTTCGCGGGTGGAGACTTCGGGAGGCGGAGTGGGGGAGCTTGGGAGCCGCGGAGGAGAGCACAGCAACAGGGGTGCGGAGGGCAAAGCGGACAGATTCCAGCGCAGAGGATCGGGCCGACCGGCACTCACCAGCCGAGAGGCTTGTCTGCTCGCCCAACGGGGCGGGCGGGACTGGGAGCTGAGGCTCCTGCTTTTGTCGGAGCGCCGGGAGAGGACTGAGGTTGGCGGCGTGAACACAGCCTGCAGGGCGTTGGTGCGCCGCGGCTGGCCGGGAGAGAGTCCGGGGAGGGGTCTGGACCTGCCGAAGAGGCAAGAGACTTTTACGTCCCTCTTTGTTTCCTGGTGCACGAGGAGAGGGGATTAAGAACGCTGCTTGAGAGAGCTCCAGGGACGGGCGCGAGCCGCGGCTAAGAGTGCGGAGCCCAGAGACGGACATGGGACGCTAAGGCCGCTGCTGCCGCCGCCAGGAGGCCTGTGTGCGAACACAGGTCACTAGCCACACGCCCTTCCGGGGAGCCTGTGCAGCCCGCCACTGCCAGGGTCCCGGGATCCAGGGACGGCTCCCCGGGAGAGCGCACGGCGCGCCTCAGGCTGCAGCGTCACGCCGGCCTCTGCCGCTGCAGGCCCGCCCCGCACTCCGTGACCCTCCCTACCCCCCGGCCTGGGTGAGCCAGAGCCTCCGAATCAGCGGCTCCTTTAACCTCGTCCTGTCTGAGCAAAGAACAGACGCCCTCCGGCGACCTACACGCACAGGCGGGGCCAAATCCAAAGCTGAGCCCCTGGGAACTGTCAGAACAAAGAAGAGAAAGGGAAATCTCTCCCAGCAGCCTCAGAAGCAGCGGATTAAAGCTCCACAATCAACTTGATATACCCTGCATCTGTGGAATACCTGAATAGACAACGAATCATCCCAAATTAAGGAGCCCTGTGGATGAAAGGCTTTTGGTGCTGCAGCCAGGAGTCAGTGCTGTGCCTCTGAGGTGGGAGAGCCAACTTCAGGACACTGGTCCACAAGAGGCCTCCCAGCTGCACATAATATCAAACAGCAAAAATCTCCGAGAGATCTCCATCTCAACGCCAGCACCCAGCTTCACTCAACGACCAGCAAGCTACAGTGCTGGACATCCTATGCCAAACAACTAGCAAGACAGGAACACAACCCCACCCATTAGCAGAGAGGCTGCCCAAAATCATAGTAAGTCTACAGACACCCCAAAACACACCACCAGACGTGGACCTGCCCACCAGAAAGACAAGATCCAGCCTCATACATCAGAACACAGGCACTAGTACCCTCCACCAGGAAGCCTACACAACCCACTGAACCAACCTTAGCCACTGGGGACAGACACAAAAAACAACAGGAACTACGAACCTTCAGCCTGCAAAAAAGGAGACCCCCAAACACAGTAAGATAAGCAAAATGAAAAGACAGAAAAACACACAGCAGATGAAGGAGCAAGATAAAAACCCAACAGACCTAACAAATAAAGAGGAAATAGGCAGTCTACCTGAAAAAGAATTCAGAATAATGATAGTAAGGTTGATCCGAAATCTTGGCGATAGAATGGACAATAGAATGGACAAATTGCAAGAATCAGTTAACAAGGACCTAGAAGAACTAAAGATGAAGCAAGCAACGATGAACAACACAATAAATGAAATTAAAAGTACTCTAGATGGGATCAATAGCAGAATAACTGAGGCAGAAGAACGGATAAGTGACCTGGAAGATAAAATAGTGGAAATAACTACTGCAGAGCAGAATAAAGAAAAAAGAATGAAAAGAACTGAGGACAGTCTCAGAGACCTCTGGGACAACATTAAACGCACCAACATTCGAATTATAGGGGTTCCAGAAGAAGAAGAGAAAAAGAAAGGGACTGAGAAAATATTTGAAGAAATTATAGTTGAAAACTTCCCTAATATGGGAAAAGAAATCGTTAATCAAGTCCAGGAAGCACAGAGAGTCCCATACAGGATAAATCCAAGGAGAAATACGCCAAGACACATATTAATCAAATTGTCAAAAATTAAATACAAAGAAAACATATTAAAAGCAGCAAGGGAAAAACAACAAATAACACACAAGGGAATCCCCATAAGGTTAACAGCTGATCTTTCAGCAGAAACTCTGCAAGCCAGAAGGGAGTGGCAGGACATATTGAAAGTGTTGAAGGAGAAAAACCTGCAACCAAGATTACTCTACCCAGCAAGGATCTCATTCAGATTTGATGGAGAAATTAAAACCTTTACAGACAAGCAAAAGCTGAGAGAGTTCAGCACCACCAAACCAGCTCTACAACAACTGCTAAAGGAACTTCTCTAGGCAAGAAACACAAAAGAAGGAAAGGACCTACAATAACGAACCCAAAACAATTAAGAAAATGGGAATAGGAACACACATATCGATAATTACCTTAAATGTAAATGGACTAAATGCTCCCACCAAAAGACACAGATTGGCTGAATGGATACAAAAACAAGACCCATATATTTGCTGTCTACAAGAGACCCACTTCAGACCTAGAGACACATACAGACTGAAAGTAAGGGGATGGAAAAAGGTATTTCATGCAAATGGAAACCAAAAGAAAGCTGGAGTAGCAATTCTCATATCAGACAAAATAGACTTTAAAACAAAGACTATTAGAAGAGACAAAGAAGGACACTACATAATGATCAAGGGATCGATCCAAGAGGAAGATATAACAATTGTAAATATTTATGCACCCAACATAGGTGCACCTCAATACATAAGGCAAATACTGACAACCATAAAAGGGGAAATCGACAGTAACACATTCATAGTAGGGGACTTTACCACCCCACTTTCACCAATGGACAGATCATCCAAAATGAAAATAAATAAGGAAACACAAGCTTTAAATGATACATTAAACGAGATGGAGTTAATTGATATTTATAGGACATTCCATCCAAAAACAACAGAATACACATTTTTCTCAAGTGCTCATGGAACATTCTCCAGGATAGATCATATCTTGGGTCACAAATCAAGCCTTGGTAAATTTAAGAAAATTGAAATTGTATCAAGTATCTTTTCTGACCACAACGCCATGAGACTAGATATCAATTACAGGAAAAGATCTGTAAAAAATACAAACACATGGAGGCTAAACAATACACTACTTAATAATGAAGTGATCACTGAAGAAATCAAAGAGGAAATCAAAAAATACCTAGAAAAAAATGACAATGGAGACACAACGACCCAAAACCTGTGGGATGCAGCAAAAGCAGTTCTAAGGGGGAAGTTTATAGCAATACAAGCCCACCTTAAGAAGCAGGAAACATCTCGAATAAACAACCTAACCTTGCACCTCAAGCAATTAGAGAAAGAAGAACAAAAAAACCCCAAAGCTAGCAGAAGGAAAGAAATCATAAAAATCAGATCAGAAATAAATGAAAAAGAAATGAAGGAAACAATAGCAAAGATCAATAAAACTAAAAGCTAGTTCTTTGAGAAGATAAACAAAATAGATAAACCACTAGCCAGACTCATTAAGAAAAAAAGGGAGAAGACTCAAATCAATAGAATTAGAAATGAAAAAGGAGAGGTAACAACTGACACTGCAGAAATAAAAGAGATCATGAGAGATTACTACAAGCAACTCTATGCCAATAAAATGGACAGTCTGGAAGAAATGGACAAATTCTTAGAAATGCACAACCTGCCAAGACTGAATCAGGAAGAAATAGAAAATATGAACAGACCAATCACAAGCACTGAAATTGAAACTGTGATTAAAAATCTTCCAACAAAGAAAAGCCCAGGACCAGATGGCTTCACAGGCGAATTCTATCAAACATTTAGAGAAGAGCTAACACCTATCCTTCTCAAACTCTTCCAAAATATAGCAGAGGGAGGAACACTCCCAAACTCCTTCTATGAGGCCACCATCACCTTGATACCAAAACCAGACAAGGATGTCACAAAGAAAGAAAACTACAGGCCAATATCACTGATGAACATAGATGCAAAAATCCTCAACAAAATACTAGCAAATAGAATCCAACAGCACATTAAAAGGATCATACACCATGATCAAGTGGGGTTTATTCCAGGAATGCAAGGATTCTTCAATATATGCAAATCTATCAATGTGATAAACCATATTAACAAACTGAAGGAGAAAAACCATATGATCATCTCAATAGATGCAGAGAAAGCTTTTGACAAAATTCAACACCCATTTATGATAAAAACCCTGCAGAAAGTAGGCATAGAGGGAACTTTCCTCAACATAATAAAGGCCATATATTACAAGCCCACAGCAAACATCATCCTCAATGGTGAAAAACTGAAAGCATTTCCACTAAGATCAGGAACAAGACAAGGTTGCCCACTCTCACCACTCTTATTCAACATAGTTTTGGAAGTTTTAGCCACAGCAATCAGAGAAAAAAAGGAAATAAAAGGAATCCAAATCGGAAAAGAAGAAGTAAAGCTGTCACTGTTTGCAGATGACATGATCCTATACATAGAGAACCCTAAAGATGCTACCAGAAAACTACTAGAGCTAATCAATGAATTTGGTAAAGTGGCAGGATACAAAATTAATGCACAGAAATCTCTGGCATTCCTATATACTAATGATGAAAAATCTGAAAGTGAAATCAAGAAAACACTCCCATTTACCATTGCAACAAAAAGAATAAAATATCTAGGAATAAACCTACCTAAGGAGACAAAAGATCTGTATGCAGAAAATTATAAGACACTGATGAAAGAAATTAAAGATGATACAAATAGATGGAGAGATATACCATGTTCTTGGATTGGAAGAATCAACATTGTGAAAATGACTCTACTACCCAAAGCAATCTATAGATTCAATGCAATCCCTATCAAACTACCACTGGCATTTTTCACAGAACTAGAACAAAAAATTTTGCAATTTGTATGGAAACACAAAAGATCCCGAATAGCCAAAGCAATCTTGAGAACGAAAGAAGGAACTGGAGGAATCAGGCTCCCAGACTTCAGACTATACTACAAAGCTACAGTTCTCAAAACGGTATGGTACTGGCACAAAAACAGAAAGATAGATCAATGGAACAGGATAGAAAGCCCAGAGATAAACCCACGCACATATGGTCACCTTATCTTTGACAAAGGAGGCAGAAATGTACCGTGGAGAAAGGACAGCCTATTCAATAAGTGGTGCTGGCAAAACTGGACAGCTACATGTAAAAGTATGAAGTTAGATCACTCCCTAACACCATACACAAAAATAAGCTCAAAATGGATTAAAGACCTAAATGTAAGGCCAGAAACTATCAAACTCTTAGAGGAAAACATAGGCAGAACACTCTATGACATAAATCACAGCAAGATTCTTTCTGACCCACCTCCTAGAGTAATGGAAATAAAAACAAGAGTAAACAAATGGGACCTAATGAAACTTAAAAGCTTTTGCGCAGCAAAGGAAACCATAAAGAAGACCAAAAGACAACCCTCAGAATGGGAGAAAATATTTGCAAATGAAGCAACTGACAAAGGATTGATCTCCAAAATTTATAAGCAGCTCATGCAGCTTAATAACAAAAAAAAAAACAACCCAATCCAAAAATGGGCAGAAGACCTAAATAGACATTTCTCCAAAGAAGATATACAGAGTGCCAACAAACACATGAAAGAATGCTCAACATCACTAATCATGAGAGAAATGCAAATCAAAACTACAATGAGATATCATCTCACACCAGTCAGAATGGCTATCATCAAAAAATCTAGAAACAATAAATGCTGGAGAGGGTGTGGAGAAAAGGGAACCCTCTTACACTGTTGGTGGGAATGTAAATTGATACAGCCACTGTGGAGAACAGTATGGAGGTTCCTTAAAAAGCTACAAATAGAACTACCATATGACCCAGCAATCCCACTACTGGGCATATACCCTGAGAAAACCATAATTCAAAAAGAGTCATGTACCAAAATGTTCATTGCAGCTCTATTTACAATAGCCCAGAGATGGAAACAACCTAGGTGTCCATCATCGGATGAATGGATAAAGAAGATGTGGCACATATATACAATGGAATATTACTCAGCCATAAAAAGAAACGAAATTGAGCTATTTGTAATGAGGTGGATAGACCTAGAGTCTGTCATACAGAGTGAAGTAAGTCAGAAAGAGAGAGACAAATACCGTATGCTAACACATATATATGGAATTTAAAAAAAAAAATGTCATGAAAAACCTAGGGGTGAAACAGGAATAAAGACACAGACTTACTAGAGAATGGACTTGAGGCTATGGGGAGGGGGAAGTGTAAACGGTGACAAAGCGATAAAGAGGCATGGACATATATACACTACCAAACGTAAGGTAGATACCTAGTGGGAAGCAGCCGCATAGCACAGGGAGATCAGCTCGGTGCTTTGTGACCGCCTGGAGGGGTGGGATAGGGAGGGTGGGAGGGAGGGAGACGCAAGCGGCAAGAGATATGGGAATATATGTATATATATAACTGATTCATTTTGTTGTGAAGCTGAAACTAACATACCATTGTAAAGCAATTATACTCCAATAAAGATGTTAAAAAAAAAAAAAGATGTGGTGTGTGTGTGTGTGTGTGTGTGTGTGTGTGTGTGTATAAATAAAACAATGGAATATTACTCAGCCATAAAAAAGAATGAAATAATGTCATTTGCAGCAACATGGATGCACCTAGAGATTGTCATACTGAGTGAAGTAAGACAGAGAAAGACAAATATCATATAATATTGCTTATATATGGAATCTAAAAAAAAGTGGTATGAATAAACCTATTCTCAAAACAGAAATAGAGTCACATATGTAGAAAACAAACTTACGGTTAACAAGGGGGAAAGGGGGGGTGGGGTAAATTGGAAGATTGGGATTGACATAAACACACTACTATACATAAAATAGATAACTAATAAGAACTTACTGTATAGCACAGGGAACTCTACTCAATACTCTGAATAACCTATATGGGAATAGAATCTAAAAAAGGGTGGATATATGTATTTGTATAACTGATTCACTTTGCTGTACAGCAGAAACTAACATAACATTGAAAATCAACTATACTCCAATAAAAATTTTTTTAAAAAGGGAAAAGAAAGAAAAATTGGTTGTTTTTTTTCTTATTGACTTACAGGTGTTCTTCATATATTTTGGATCTGTTCTTCGTTAGAATGTACTGCAAATATTTTATCTCACTCTACAGTTTGCCTCTTCATTTCCTTAATGGTGCCTTTTGATGGGCAGTTTTAAATTTTGATAAAATTCAATTTATTAATGATTTTATTTCATGGATTGTCTTCTGTGTCCTATTTAGGAAATCTATCCTACTTCTAAGTCACGAGGATAGTCTCCTATGTTTTATAGTTTCACACTTTCCAGGTCTAGCTTATACATTTAGGTCTAAGATCCGTCTGACATTCATTTTTTGGGGCAGGGCTCAGGGTTCTTTCCCCTCCCCATAATGTAGATATTCAGTTGTTCCAGCACCATTTTCTGAAAAGTGGATGTAAGTTTTCAAGTGTCAAACAAATCACAGTGACTTTATTTTACCATTAGCAAGTGCCTCCAGGAGCAATGCACACTTAGGGTGATGTTCATCTTGAAGGACAGTGGATATAAACCCCTGTTTAAAAGACTATTCTTGGAATTTATAACATTGTTTGAACATCTTTTCTGATCTCATTATTTTTAACTTGCATTATGACTAAGAGATCATACTAAGGGTAGGAGAGAGATCAGTTCTGCAAATTTGTTTAATTTGCTCATACTTGCATTATTATAGTATATGCTAAATATAGTATATAGTATAACCTTTTAATATATTCCAGGAATCTTTTTAACCTGCTTATTCATTTTGCTAAAAATTCCCCACATTGATTTGAGGGTTTGTCTCTTTCTCTATAAAATGTGTCAATTTTTACTCTTCATATTTTGAGGATGTAATACTAGGCTCATATACATTTTAAATTATTGTATCTTTCTGATGTATTTAGTCTGTTATCACTGTGAAGTGATCATCTTATCTCTGCTAAGACTCATGGCCTTAAAGCATATATTATCGCTATTAATATGGCCACATCAACTTTTTTTTGTCATTGCTCCAACCTTTCAATTTCAATTTTTGTGAACTTTTGTTTTCAATGTTTTTCTTAAAAAAAGAATAAGTTGAAATATGGGAAAAAAATCAGTCTATCTTTTTCAGTTAACTGAACCATTGAACCATTTATATTTTATGATGTATTTGTGTTAAATTTAGCAACTTATTTTGTGATTTCTAATAGTTCTCTCTTGTATTAGTTTCCTAGGGCTGTCAGCATTAGTCTGGGTTCTCCACAGAAAAAGAACCAAAAGAATATGTTTGTATTTATATTTACTATAATGAATTGGCTCATGCAGTTATGGAGACTGAGAGTCTAAGATCTTCAGTCAGAGGCTTGGAGACCCAGGAGAGCTGATGGTATAAGTTTCAGTCTGAGTCCAAGTCCAAAAGCAGGAGAAGACCAATGTACCAGCTCAAAGACAGGCAAAGAGAAAGAATTTTCTTACCCAGCTCTTTATTCTATTCAGACCTTCAGCGGATTGGACGAGTCCCACCCACATTGGAGAGGGCAATCTGCTCTACTTAATCTACTTATTCAAATGTAAATCTCACCCAGAATCACCCTCACAGAAACACTCAGAATAATGTTTGATCAAATATCTGGTCATCCCATGGCCCAGTCAAGTTGACATATAAAATTAACCATCACACTACATATCAAAGTATCACAAACTGGTTGACTTAAAACAATAGAAATGTATTGTTTCACATTTCTAGAGGTCAGAAGTCCAAGATCAAGGTGTTGGCCAGGACCACACTCTCTCTGAGCTTTCAGGAAGAATCCTTCCTTGACTCTTCCTAACTTCTGGTGGCGGCTGTTGAGCCTTGGCATTTCTTGGCTTGTGGCTGCATCATTCCAGTCTCTGCCTCTGTTGTCACACAGCCTTGTTATCTCTGTGTCTGGGTCTTTTTTCCTCTTATAAGACACCAGTCATCTTGGATTAGGACCCATGCCACTTCAGCATTACCCCATCTTAATTATATCTGCAAAGACCTTATTTCCAAATAACGTCATATTCACAGGTAGCAGGAGTTAGGACTTCAACATATCTTTTGAGGGGACACAGATAACACATCTATTGCATGCCTCCTTTCCTCTCCTTTCCTGCCTTCTTTTAGATTAATTTTTTTTGAATTTTATTTTATTTTATATTTTATACAGCAGGTTCTTATTAGTTATCTATTTTAGTTATCTATTAGTTATTATTAGTTATCTATTTTATACATATTAGTGTATATATGTCAATCCCAATCTCCCAATTCATCCCACAACCACCCCACCCCGCTTTCCCCCCTTGGTGTCCATATGTTTGTTCTCTACATCTGTGCCTCTATTTCTGCCTTGCAAACCAATTCATCTGTACCATTGTTCTAGATTCCACATATATGCGTTAATATACAATATTTGTTTTTCTCTTTCTGACTTACTTCACTCTGTATGACAGTCTCTAGGTCCATCCACATCTCTACAAATGACCCTATTTCATTCCTTTTTATGGCTGAGTAATATTCCATTGTATATATGCACCACATCTTCTTTATCCATTCATCTGTCGATGGGCATTTAGGTTGCTTCCATGATCTGGCTATTGTAAATAGTGCTGCAATGAACATTGGGGTGCATGTGTCTTTTTGAATTATGGTTTTCTCTGGGTATATGCCCAGTAGTGGGATTGCTGGGTCATATGGTAATTCTATTTTTAGTTTTTAAGGAACTTCCATACTGTTCTCCATAGTGACTGTATCAATTTACATTCCCACTAACAGTGCAAGAGGGTTCTCTTTTCTCCACATCCTCTCCAGCATTTGTTGTTTGTAGATTTTCTGATGATGCCCATTCTAACTGGTGTGAGGTGATACCTCATTGTAGTTTTGATTTGCATTTCTCTAATAATTAGTGATGTTGAGCAGCTTTTCATGTGCCTCTTCATCTGTATGTCTTCTTTGGAGAAATGTCTATTTAGGTCTTCTGCCCAAGACCTAAATAGACATTTGGATGGGGTTGTTTGAGCTGCATGAGCTGTTTATATATTTTGGAGATTAATCATTTTCCCATTGATTCGTTTGCAAATATTTTCTCCCATTCTGAGGGTTTTCTTTTCATCTTGTCTATAGTTTCCTTTGCTGTGGAAAAGTTTTTGTTTCATTAGGTGCCATTTATTTATTTTTGTTTTTATTTCCATTACTGTAGGAGGTGGGTCAAAAAAGACCTTGCTGTGATTTATGTCAAAGAGTATTCTTCCTACATTTTCCTCTAAGAGTTTTATAGTGTCCAGTCTTACATTTAAGTCTTAATCCATTTTGAGTTTATTTTTGTGGATGGTGTTAGGGAGTATTCTAATTTCATTCTTTTACATGTAGCTGTCCAGTTTTCCCAGCACCACTTATTGAAGAGACTGTCTTTTCTCCATTGTATATCCTTGCCTCTTTTGTCATAGATTAGTTGACCATAGGTGCATGGGTTTATCTCTGGGCTTTCTATCCTGTTCCATTGATCTATATTTCTGTTTTTGTGCCAGTATCATGTTGTCTTGATTACTGAAAGTTTGTAGTATAGTCTGTAGTCAGGGAGTCTGATTCCTCCAGCTCCGTTTATTTCCCTCAAGATTGCTTTGGCTATTTGGGGTCTTTTGTGTCTCCATACACATTTTAAGATTTTTTTTGTTCTAGTTCTGTAAAAAATGCCATTGGAGGGACTCCCCTGGTGGTGCAGTGGTTAAGCATCTGCCTGCCAATGCAGGGGACACGGGTTCGAGCCCTGGTCCTGGAAGATCCCACATGCTGTGGAGCAACTAAGCCTGTACGCCACAACTACTGAGCCTGCATGCCACAACTCCTGAAGCCTGCACGCCTAGAGCCCATGCTCTGGAACAAGAGAAGCCACCACAATGAGAAGCCTGCACACCGCAACGAAGAGTAGCCCCAACTCATCACAACTAGAGAAAGCCCACGCACAGCAACAAAGACCCAACACAGCCAAAAATAAATTAAAAATAAATATTTTTTAAAGTGTTTTAAAAAATGCCATTGGTAATTTGATAGGGATTGCATTGAATCTGTAGATAGCTTTGGGTAGTATAGTCATTTTCACAATCTTGATTCTTCCAGTCCAAGAACATGGTATATCTCTCCATCTGTCTCATCTTTGATTTCTTTCATCAATGTCTTATAGTTTTCTGAGTACAGGTCTTTTACCTCATAAGGTATGTTTAACCCTAAGTATTTTATTCTTTTTTGTTGCAATGGTGAATAGGATTGTTTCCATAATTTCTTTCTGATCTTTTGTTGTTAGTGTATAGGAATGCAAGAGATTTCTGTGCATTAATTTTGTATCCTGCAACTTTACCAAATTCATTGATTAGCTCTAGTAGTTTTCTGGTGGCATCTTTATGGTTATCTATGTATAGTATCATGTCATCTGCAAACAGTGACAGTTTTACTTCTTCTTTTCCAATTTGTATTCCTTTTATTTCTTTTTCTTCTCTGATTTCTGTGGCTAGGACTTCCAAAACTATGTTGAATAATGGTGGCGACAGTGGATATCCTTGTCTTGTTTCTGATCTTAGAGGAAATGCTTTCAGTTTTTCACCATTGAGAAAGATGTTTGCTGTGGGTTTGTCATATATGGCTGTTATTATGTTGAAGTAGTCTCCCTCTATGCCCACTTTCTGGAGGGTTTTTATCATAAATGGATATTGAATTTTGTCAGAAGCTTTTCTGCATGTATTGAGATGGTCATATGGTTTTCTTTTTTAATTAATTAATTAATTTATTTATTTAATTTATTTTTGTCTGCGTCAGGTCTTAGTTGCAGCACGTGGACTCTCTAGTTGAGGCGCGTGAGCTGAGTAGTTGTGGTGCGTGGGCTTAGTTGCCTTGCAGCATGTGGAATCCTAATTCCCTGACCGGGGATCGAACCCACGTCCCCTGCATTGGAAGGCGGATTCTTTACCACTGGACCACCAGGGAAGTTCCGGTCATATGGTTTTTATTCTACAATTTGTTAATATGGTGTATCACATTGATTGATTTGCGTATATTGAAGAATCCTTTCATCCCTGTGGTAAATCCCACTTGATCGTGGTGTATGATCCTTTTAATGTGTTGTTGGATTATGTTTGCTACTATTTTGCTGAGGACTTTTGCATCTATACTTTAAGTATATCATGCCACTCCCTTCTGGCTTGTAGAGTTTCTGCTGAGAAATCAGCTGTTAACCTTATGGGAGTTCCCTTGTATGTTATTTGTCATTTTTCCCTTGTTGCTTTTAATAACTTTTGTCTTTAATTTTTGTCATTTTGATTACTATGTATCTTGGTGTGTTTCTCCTTGGGTTTATCCTGCCTGGGACTCTCTGAGCTTCCTGGACTTGGGTGGCTATTTCCTCTCCCATGTTAGGGAAGTTTTCAACTATAACCTCTTCAAATATTTTCTTGGGTCCTTTCTCTCTCTCTTCTCCTTCTGGGACCCCTATAATGCGAATGTTGGTGCATTTAATGTTGTCCCAGAGGTCCCTTAGGCTGTCTTAATTTCTTTTCATTTTTTTTTTCTTTATTCTGTTCCGTGGCAGTGAATTCCACCGATCTGTCTTCCAGGTCACTTATCCGTTTTTCTGCCTCAGTTATTCTGCTATTGATTCCTTCTAGTGTGTTTTTCATTTTAGTTATTGTATTATTCATCTCTGTTTGTTTGTTCTTTAATTCTTCTATGTGTTTCTTCTTTAATTCTTCTAGGTCTTTGTTAAACATTTCTTGCATCTTCTCAGTCTTTTCTTCCATTCTTTTCTGAGGTCCTGGATCATCTTCACTATCATTATTCTGAATTCTTTTTCTGGAATGTTGCCTATCTCCACTTCATTTAGTTGTTTTTCTGGGGTTTTATCTTATTCCTTCATCTGGTACATAGTCCTCTGCCTTTTCATTTTGTGTATCTGTGAATGTGGTTTTTGTTCCACAGGCTGCAGGATTGTAGTTCTTCTTGCTTCTGCTGTCTGCTGTCTGGTGGATGAGGCTATCTAAGAGGCTTGTGCAAACTTCCTGATGGAAGGGACTGGTGGTGGGTAGAGCTGGGTGTTGCTCCGGTGGGAAGAGCTCATTAAAACTTTAATCTGTTTGTCTGCTTATGGGTGAGGCTGGGTGAGGTTGTTTGGCCTGAGGTGACCCAGCACTGGAGGCTACAGGCTCTTTGTTGGGGCTAATGGCGGGCTCCCAGAGGGCTCATGCCAAGGAGTACTTCCCAGAACTTCTGCTGCCAGTGTCTTTGTCCCCGCAGTGAGCCACAGCCACCCCCTGCCTCTGCAGGAGGCCCTCCAACACTAGGAGGTAGGTCTGGTTCAGTCTCCTGTGGGGTCACTACTCCTTCCCTCTGGGTCCTGATGTGCACACTACAGAGTGGAGTCTCTGTTTCCCCCAGTCCTGTCGAAGTCCTGCAATCAAATCCTGCTAGCCTTCAAAGTCTGATTCTCTGGGAATTCCTCCTCCTGTTGCCGAACCCCCAGATTGGGAAGCCTGATGTGGGGCTCAGAACCTTCACTCCAGTGGGTGTACTTCTGTGGTATAATTGTTCTCCAGTTTGTGAGTCACCCACCCAGCAGTTATGGGATTTGATTTTCGTGTGATTGTGCCTCTCCTACCATCTCATCACGGCTTCTCCTTTGTCTTTGTATATGGGATATATTTTTTGGTGAGTTCCAGTGTCTTTCTGTCAATGATTATTCAGCAGTTAGTTGTGATTCTGGTGCTCTCACAAAAGGCAGTGAGCGCACATCTTTCTACTCCGCCATCTTGAACCAATCTCTGGATTAATTTCATCATTCCATTTTTTCCTCCCACTACATTCAAAGTTCTACATTCTATTTCTATTATTTTATCTGTTACTCTAAGAATTACAATATGTATACTTAAGTGTAAAGATAATCACCACCTTTACCCTCTTCCCAGACAATACAAGGACCTTAGACCACTTTGTCTCCACTTCCCTTCTCCCAACCTTATGTAACATTATTATCATGTATTCAATCTATTTTTAAATAATCTTCTTACTGTAAAATAAAACTTGGGAGACAGAAAGCCACATGAATCAAATGTATAGCTTAATGAACATTTTAAGAAAAAGACCATTCAGGTCAGAAGTAAAATTTTGCTGGCCACCCAGAAGCACCTTTGTATGCTTCTTCCCAATTAAAACACTCTCCTCACCACTTACATGGTCACTACCTTCATTTCTGTACTTACAATTTTCTTGCATTTCTTTTAAAAGTAGTTTTATCACCCAAATATGCATCCCTAGACACTAGAGCATTGCATTGCCCATTAAGTTTTTTGGATTTTTTTTTCAATCTAAAAGTTCTTTTCCATCTTTTTCTTTTCCTTACAGTTCATGCCTTGAAGAACCTGGGCTGTGTGATGAGTAGTTTAGCTTCCCACAGGAGTTTTTTTTTTAAATCACATCCTCATGGTTCAACATCTTTCTCTGCCCCTTCTCTGAAAATCAAGTGGTTGGATCAGATTTGGGTTTGACCCCTTTTGCAAGACTCTAGTTAGAGTTTGGCAAGACTATAGAGGTACATAGTGTCCAGCTGTCACCCTTCTTGATGTTAGCAATCATTGATGTTTAATGCTAAACCTATTAATTTGTTGGGGGTTGCAAAATGGTGATATCCTATCTTTTTTTTTCTTGTTTTTTATTAGTTGTAATACCTTTATAAGAAGACACTTCTCCATCTACTATCTTGTTACCCTGAGGTACAGTTCATATGGGAAAGACAGGAAAATCCTGGAATCTTTATTCAGCAGTTTTCAAGATTATAAATTAGTTTCCAATCATCATCTGAGGGAGACCAATTCTTTTTTTTCCCCTCAATATTATTATGAACTCATGAATTTAAACATTATTTTTACTACAGCTCAAATTGTCCCAGTGGGAGCCTCTTCAGGTTGGTTCCTGAATCCTTTTGACATGAGACTAGGAGTCTTTAAAAGCTTCATTATGACCTGATATGACAAGATGTTCCAGGTTCACCTTGCGAATTTTCTGCACCAGACCTGGATTCAGGCATTTCTTCAAGAAGTCCTGCTTCCTTTTAGTAAGAAATAGAACTTTAAGACCACAATCTCAGCACTGGGAATACTCGTTGCTCTAGGTTGGTCACCGTTTTCTTTTCAGTGGAGCTAAACACACACACACACACTTCTGAGGTTTTCTAAATCTGATTTATATCATTCTTTTCATGTCCTGTACACAAATGTACAAATATATATTTAAAGATAAAATATCACATGAATCAATATTGATACTTCTAATCTAATTCAAAACAAGATTTTATGTAACTTCTCTATTACACCCTTAGCTCCTCTCTTCTACCCCATGAATCCTGATTCTCAAGAATATGAAAGATGATATATTTATAATTTCCCATAATTGGTCATTTGTCTTATCCTAATTATACTAACAATAGACTTGAAATAAAAATACTAATAAATTACTAATATGATTATTTAAAACATTAAAATAAATCCTTTTGCATATGCCCTTTCCATCTTATCTCCATTTTTTAGTAGTTGTAGTACATATTGTCAGAGCCCATGACGTTACAGCCTATACTCACCCCCTCTAAGCCATCACTCAGTCTTAGTTCTACAGGTTACTATAAATTTAATCCTCACCATCTGCCCTCACATCCATAAGGGTTATTTTGGTTGTCTGAAGCTTATTCTTTAGTAAATTTCTCATAAAATTCTCATGGGAACGGTATTCACTGAGATCTTGCACATTGATAACTGTTTTTATATTTGAAATTCAGTTTTGCTGGATATCAAATCCTGGGTGTTTTCACAAACACATGTCATTTTTCTGGCATGATGTGCTGCTGTCAAAAAGTCTGATGGTAATCTAGTATTCTTTTCTTAAAAATTCCATTCTCTCTTTACTGATGCTCAAAATAATTTTCTAATCTTTTCTTTAAAGTCCAGTAATTACAGTAGAATGTCTCTAGGTGAAAGTAACATTTGGTTGATATTCATAGGTACATGGTATCCTCTTTTGACATGTAATTTTTCATTTTTTTTTCTAATTTTAGACAAGTTTTCTTGGATTATAGTCTTTAATATTTGTTTTGTTCCCTTATATGGCTTGCTTCTTCAGATCTTCTATTATCCATATGTTTAGTCTTCTTTGTTATATTTAACATTTGTCACTTTCTCCCCAATTTTTTTATCCCTTTATTTGTTTCTTTTTTATTTAAAAACTTTTTTTCACCTTATGTTTGTCTTAAGGCATTACTTGTTTATTTTTCCTTGTGTTCCTTCTAGTTTAGTCCTCATTTCTGAAATGATTTTTCGCCTTTTATTTCTAATTATTTCTTACCTATTTCTGTCACTTCATGTCTAAGTTTTTATCATTCTGATGTATTTTCATGACTTTTTATCATTTTCTTAATTTTTTTTAGCTTCATGTGAAATAGGAAATTACATTTTTATCTATTTTGTGGGCATGGCTTTTTATGTTTTTAATGTCTTTGTTCCTTTTTTTAAAAATTCTAACTTTGTCAAATATGATCATATTGTTTTTTCTAACTGTTAATTTTTAGGTGAAATTCATTTTCCTGACTTTGAGAATAAAGCAGGGTGTAACATACTGCATATTTTTGCCCCTCAAATTTATATGTTGAAGTTCTAAACCCCAGTGTGATAGTATCAGGAGGTGTGGTCTGTGGTAGATAATTAGGTCATAAGGGCTCAGCCCCCATGAATGGGATTAGTGCTCTTATAGAGACCTCAGAAATCTCTCTCACCCTTCCACCACCTGAAGATACATCAAGCAGTCTGAAGCCTGGAGGAGGGCTCTGAGCAGAACTCAAACATGCTGGCACTCTGACCTCAGTCTTCCAGCCTCCAGAACTGTGAGAAATAAACTTCTATTCTTTTCTTATATTAGTCCAAGCTAAGACGTGGGGTTCAGGAATTTTTTCTAACATCATAAAGCTCCCTCTTTCGTTGTTTCTCTGTGATGTGAAAAATCAGATGGCTTACTTTCTGAGATTTCTTGTCTCTGGTCCCCTCTCTTATTTTGGTCTGGGCTTTCTGTTTTCTTCATCTGTATTGCCTCTATGTGGCTTAATTTTAATTTGACTTTACAGTACTTTCCCTCCAGTGTTGGGTCTGGAAGGAAGCCCTAGAGAGACAGTTTTTAGAGTTCATGAGCCTCATACTCACCTAGTGCTGGCCCCTCTCAGTTTCAAATGCTGTTCTCAGTTGGCTTTCCAAGGTTTTCTGTACATTCCAGTTGGGATTCTGCTGTTCTTAGGTATTTCAAATGCTACTCTGTTGCTTCCTTTTTCTTCTTCCCACACACACTCCAATACCATGAAGATCTTGGAATTATTGGTGGTTTTTCCACACCCACTTCTATTTTAGGGTTTTGGGGATATCTTGTCACCAGTTCTGTTATAAACATTGTCCGATGTTATGTAGAGATTCAGAGCAAGTAAACAGCTACCACCACTACAATTTTCCCTTAATCTCTGTCTCTTTTTTAAACTTCACAAGACACTATTATTATTTTATACAGTCAATGTTTGCTTAGAACTAACCACATATTTTCTAAATTTCTTGGCTCTTCATTCCTTCTTCCTCTTCATTCTGGGATCAATTTCTTTCTGCCTTTAGAATTTCTTTTAATGAGAATCTACTGGTGGTAAAGTCACTGTGTTTGTTTGTTTCTGAAAGTATGTTTATTTTGCCCTTGAAAGATATTGTCTCTGAGTATGGAATCCTAGACTGGTAGCCATTTTTGTTCATCCTGTTGAAGATATTCAACTGCCTCATGACTTCCATTGTTAGAACTGATAAGTTAGCTATAAGTCTGTCACTCTTTCCAAGGCAGTATATCTTTTTACTCTGGCTCTTTTTATAATTTTCTACTTATTTTTCATGTGTTGCTGTTTCACTGTGATATATCTACATTTGCCTCTCTTTTTATTTATGCTACTTAAAACTGAATTCATTATGGAGTGATTCAGTGTTGAATTCTCAGCCATTATCTCTTCAAATACTTCCTCAGATCATTCTCTCTGTTCTCCCCTTCAAGGACTCTGCTGAAATGGCTGTGAGACCTTCTCATGTTATCTTCCATATCTTGTAACCTCTATTCTGTATTCATCTTTTTGCCTTTTTGTACTGCATCCTGGAAATTGTCCTCTAATACATCATCCATTTCATTAGATTCTTTCCCGGCTATGTCTAGTCTGTTTTTGTGTGCATCCACTGAGTTCTTCATTTCAATTCTTGAACTTTTTATCTGTAGAAATCTTATTTGGTTTTTCTCCCAAGTCCTCTATGTCACTTTTACAGTTTCTCATTCCCTGTATATATATTTTAGATTGTCCTTAATCTTTTTTTTTAACTGGGCTATACTTGCTTCACAATGTTGTGCTAGTTTCTGTAGATTGTCTTTAAACACAGAAGCATACTTTCAGTTCCAATACATATAGTCTTGAGATGTTTCTATTTTATGTTGTTTCTTATTGTTCTCATTCACAGCACTTATTTTCTTATGTACTTGATTATTCTTAGTTATGTGCTGCTTTTTGTCATTAAAAATTATTTGTAGGAATAACTAGAAATCTAGAAGGAAGGAGCATTTTTTACAGGAGGATTTGCATTTGTTTCTGCTGCGTACACCTCAAAGCACTACAGTCTGAGATTCTTTCAAATGAAATTCACAGCAGCGTTTTGATCCTCCCAAATGATGTTACTTTGAACTGCAAATCCATGCAAGAGTTGGGTCACTTCCAGATCACCCATAACTTGAGAGAGTATCCTTTTGGAGTCCCAGTTTATTTGGAGGAGGTTTATTATGGCTTGATTTCTGTACATCTTGCCCTAAGAGGTTGTAAAATCTAATGCTTAATGTGCCTAGATCAGTGAATTCCTTAAGAAAAAGGGTTTTCAGGGTTTCAGTTTTCCATCAATTTTCAATTACCTTGTAATTCCTAACTATGCTGCCAATTCCTTGATATTTTAAGAAGATTTTTAAAAATCTATTTTAACTAGCATTTTTAGATGTGAAAATGAAAGTAGGAGCATTAGTCCAAATAGCTCATCATTAACACATCCAAAGATTCCACTTGTCCATTTTGTTAGAGCTAGTTTATGTAAAACTAGATACTATCATATAAGCCACTTAATCTGGTACTTAGACTGCAATGTATTAGGATGAGACTTCCTCTTATCCCTCAGGATTCCTGGTACCTTACACACTGGGGATGTTTGACCAAAAGAGAGGAGTAATGTTATCCACATATTAGATACTCATTAAAGGTAATTTCTTCCTCCATTTTTACATAAAAAATAAAAAGCAAAAAGTCTAATATTTCCTTTCTATGGTCCCAAAAGATCATCTTGTGTATCCCTTTTTGAATTTGGGTTCTGCAAACCCAGGGGTCCTATGGCTCTATCAAAACCTGCTCCAAGAACTGGTCTGTTTTCACTGATGTTTGGTCTTCCCAACTCCAGCTCTTTCCTTTGCTACAGGAGCTCTAGGCCAGCACATTTAACCTTGCTTTCCAGTGTGCCTGCAATGCTACAATTTGACTTTACTGGGGACGAACATGTCACCTCCATTTGCATAGAAAGCCCCTTTTTAAGTTGTGAAATGAAAGAAAATGTTTATTCTTGATCTTCAGGCATCTGAAAACAGGTGTGTTTTTTGAAGGTTTTGGCATGGGGATTTCCCAGTATCCTTCTGATGACTCCACTGGACAGTTTTTTACTAGTCAGATGGAAAGCTAACCTCTGTGCTGCCACTGTCAAGCTATTTCCCCTTCTTGTGGTGACGAGTAAATTTCCCACCTCACAGTTTCTAACATGTCAAGCAGTGGTCTTAGGTTCCCATTTAGTGGGCTTTTCAGTGAACCTATGTGTAGTTCCCTCATTTTGTGTTAGGAGGAGTAAGTAGGCTTGCCCTGAGGCAAGAAATCTGGGTTCTCCCCACCTGTTTGTTGCTGACCTGCTGGTAACCTTCAGTAAATTGCTCAACCCATCCAGATGCAGCTTCTACTTCTGTAAAGTGAAGGGAGTGATCTGGCTTGATGTTCTTTTTTTTTTTTTCGGTACGCGGGCCTCTCACTTGTTGTGGTCTCTCCCGTTGCAGAGCACAGGCTCCGGACGCGCAGGCTCAGTGGCCATGGCTCACGGGTCCAGCCACTCCGCGGCGTGTGGGATCTTCCTGGACCGGGGCACGAACCCGTGTCCCCTGCATCGGCAGGCGGACTCTCAACCACTGCACCACCAGGGACGCCCTGGCTTGATGTTCTTTAACACTCTAGTCCTCAAACAATGATACATCATGGATTGATATTCTAGGATTCTCTCCCATTCCTATGAGGGTTTCTATAATGCCTTAAAGGTGTAGGAACTGAAAAATCAAAGCAACTCTGCTAGGTTAGTTTAATTTCTAGTAAGTTCTATGTGGTCAGCCACAAAGCTGTCACTGAGGCTGAAAGATGAGTGCGCTACCAGGACAAATGTCACATAGATATTACATCTCAAGTTTAATAAAAGGGGAAAGAATTTGGCATCGTGTCTTGGATTATGTCCAACAATCACTGCCCCTCTTTTTAAAAAAAATTGAAATAATTTGGTAAAATAACAGGCACATACACCTTACCAAGGTATTACTTCATGTTAAAGCTGCTCTTTTCCTCCCCCTCCCAAAGACAGTCTTTGCTTAAATTTCTTTTTCTTATCCTATCAACGAAACAGCAGACATTTTCCTTGCTTGCCTTTCAGGGATAAAGTCTAGACACAAGTTTGTAGTGTGCTGTGCTCTCTCAAGAAAAAAGTAGGTGTCACACTGCACTGCTTTTCCTTTTCTTCTCTTCACATTTTCTACCATCTAGTTTTCACAACTTAAGGTTCCATTTAGAATCTGGGAGAAATTCTGTTATTTTAAGGCAATCATAAAAATTTGGAATGCTTTTACTCTAACTCGTCTTTGGAATGTTCAGGGGAAGGAGTGTCCCCAGTGGACAGGCTTGGTCAGGTTGTTCTCAGCCTCCTGGTTGCCTCACGTCCCACCTTGGAGAAAGCCAGTGCCCTGCCCTGCTACCCAGCTCCTGGCTGTTGGTGGAGGGTGTGCCTCCTCCATCACCCCATGCAGCATGGTCTTCTCCTGGGCTCATCCCACTCCAGTCATTTTCTCTCTTCACCACATTTTTGGATACCCCCCTCACCGCCCTTTTTTTTTTTTTTTCATACCTCAGTGGGTAGACTGGTGGGTTTCCAGGATTCCTGAAAAAGGTGTCAGCCACCATCTGTTCAACTGCTTTTCAACTCGGGAACATGAGAGTTAGCTTGACATTGGTGCGAGATTGTGGTGGGACTCAGCCTCTGAGAAGGATGTTCACATCCTCTCTAGGATCTGATTTCAATAGCAGCGAAATACCAAGGCAGGGCCTAATTGCTTTGTGCCGGGGCTCCTTTTGGGGAAATCGAAACTGCAAAAGAATCCCAGAAAATAATGAAAACCAGAGCTTCATTTCTGCTGTGATGGATTATCAAATTTCATCATTTGCTTCAAATCTGTCCTACCCTCTCCTGTCTCTTTCTCTCCTCCCCGGGGACTCCTTGGCCTAGAATGATGAAGTGATGTGACATACTCCTCTCTCTGTTCCCATGGACTTGCCCACCACTCCAGCACCATGATGGGTCACCCCAAAGAGCAGGGACAGAGACCAGAGCAGGACAGTGTGTGCCTGAGTTATACACGTACCAGATGCTGTCTGTACCTTGTCCAGGTCACTTGTACCATGTGTCTTCAACGTGGGCAATAGCGCCCCCAATTGGGAGGAAATTGGTACAGGGCAAGGGGTGGTGGAGGTGATGGTTAATTTTGTTTCAACTTGACTGGGCCACTGGCTCTCCAGACATTTGGTCAAGCGTTTTCTGAATGTGTCTGTGAGGTGTTTCTGGGTGAGATAAACATTTGAATTGGTAGACTGAGCAAGGCAGATTGCCCTTCCTAATGTGGGTGGGCGCTATTCCATCAGCTGAAGGCCTGAATAGAACAAAACGGCTGACTTTCCCTCCTGCCAGACTATCCTGAGTTCAGAAGTCACTTCTCTCCTTCCTTGGGATTTCAACTGAGCATCAGCTTTCTTTGCGTCTCAAGCCTGCTGGCCTTAGGACTGGAACTACGCCATCCTGGGTCTCCTGGGCCTCCAGCGTGTCGACGGCAGATCTTGGGGCTCGTCATCCTCCATAATCACAGGGGCTAATTCCTTATTTTATAAATATATATATTTATATACTTTTGAATGAAGTCTCACACACACACACCTTGTTGGTTCTGTTTCTTTAGAGAACACTGACTAACACAGGGGACAAAAAAAAAGTCTTGCATATTTTAATGGTTTGCAACACCCCCCTCCAAAGGACAACATTACATAAACAGATAATATATTTGCAGTATTAAAACTTGATGGGGCAGGGGCAATTAGGAAAAATTGCTTTAAAAGTCTGCTTAGGGCTTCCCTGGTGGCGCAGTGGTTGAGAGTCCGCCTGCCGATGCAGGGGACACGGGTTCGTGACCGGATCCGGGAAGATCCCACATGCCGCAGAGCAGCTAGGCCCGTGAGCCATGGCCGCTGAGCCTGCCCGTCTGGAGCCTGTGCTCTGCAACGGGAGAGGCCACAACAGTGAGAGGCCCGTGTACCTCAAAAACAAAAAACAAAAATAAAAGTCTCCTTAGAGTGGTAATAATTAAAAAAAAAAAAAAAGATTGAGAAACACTGCTTTGGACCCTGCTTTTTCATGTGCCCCAGATTCCTACCAACTACCAGGATGTGCATTTCTGTCCTCAAAGCCTTTCCCCCATTCCTCAGCATCTGTAAACTATCAACTGACGGGGGTTGGGGTGTAAATGCCCCCACTCTTGTACCCCTCGGGTGCATTGGGCGATTCTGAGCTGTGTGTTTTCCAGTTTGCCCCCAAGGGTAAGATCCAGCTGCCTTTTGTGCTGCTGCTTAAGAACATACCCTTTCTCTGCTGCCTCTTTTCCTGCTTCACTCCCCCACTCTCCTGCTGATTTCCCCACACCTTCCAAATAAACCACCTGCACCCAAATCCCCTCAGGGTCTGCTTCCGTGGGAGCCCAAACTAAGACCATACATACGTGTGTGTATTCAGTGATTTGTAACTTCATTAGTTAAATAAGTAAAAGAGAGGCTATGCATGAGAGAGTGTATCATACAAAGATTATAATTAATCCAATTCTATGTACCTGAAGTCCTTTGAAACATTTTTTTAAAGCATGGACTTTGGAGCCAGACTGCCAGGCTCCCCCACTTTCTAGCTGTGTGACCCTGGGCAAGTTACTTACCCTCTCTGTGCCCCAAGTGTTAGCTACTATTTCTGTTGTCGTGTTGCTCTTGCTGAGCACGTGGTTACTGCCAGACAGGGCTTTGTCTTTCTCACCAAGAGAACAAGAAAGGAAAGCAGCAGTTATAGTTTTACTAGGACTTTCTGAACTAGAAGTCATATTTTGTCTAAGAAGGCCCAGACGTTGGGCTGTCTACTAACGTGTTCTTACTGTATTAATAGTCACATTACTTAGCGTCTACCCAGAGCGATCCCACACCTCTCCACCGCTGGGATTCAAAGATCCCCATCTCCAGTAAAAGCCATGGCCAGTACTTGCCTTACAACCCACTTGGCTTCTGAGTATACAAACAAAATTATTAAACAGGTAGGCACTGGCCTAATATAATGAACCCTATTGGGCAAGAGGTCCCTCCAGCATGAGAAAAATGCTCCATGTTTCTTTTCTCTCAATTTGCAGCAACAAATGTGGTGATGACCTTCATACAAAGTCCTAACAATGAGAGAACGCAACTGCTTTAAATACCCCCCAACAATGGGCAAGAGGAAGTTAGGATCCTTCCCTCCCGTTTTTGAGCTTCCAAAGAAATGTTTGGCTCTACTGTAGTTCTGATATTGATGAAATTTATTTGGGAGTCAGAGATCTCATAACTTGATAAAATGTTTACTGCCTCTATAAAAACCTACATGGTAACTTCTCTTTGTACCCAAGCTGTTGCATTTAGATTTATACTCTGCATAGACTGCTTATTAAAAGATGGAACCACAACCCACAGAACCTTCTCCTCTCCCTGTTCACATTGGAACCCAGATCTTAACCGAGGGCCCCAATTTCCCCTGCATATACTCTTTCTGTTTCTTTCTTCCCGTATGTGACTTTTTCTTTCCCCTCTCCATCTGGCCACCACCTCGCCAACAGCCTGTGGACCTTCTCTGAAATAACAGTTTCCAAAAGAACAAAGGTCAGTGATCTTTTTCTATAAAGGGCCAAATCACAAATATTTTAGGCTTTGCGGGCTGTACGGTCTCTGTTGTAACTACTCGACTCTGCTCTTTTATCATGAAAGCAGCCACAGACAACACATAAACAAATGAATGTAGTTTTTCCCAATAAAACTTTATTTATAAAAACCAGCAGTGGGTCAGACTTGGCCCATGGGCTGGAGTTTGTGGATCACTGCTACAGAGCAACAAAAGCAAACAAAATTCATCATCTACCAGATCCACTCAATAAGGTATGAAAAACTGGCCTTGCTTTTTTAAATGATTTTTTATGTAACTCCGTATACACAAGAATTTCTATATTTACTTCTGAAGCTGCTTTGAGACACAGCCAGAGTTGTCCTGCAACATTCTCCAATTCACCACACTTTGTCAATTGAAAGCAATAATTAGGCTCCTTGTATTCATGCCTTCATGTCATAAAAAACCACACACTGGCCACTAAGGTCACACCCGTTGGGACATTCATCAGTGCTTCTTGTCTCACTTCTCTTCTTGCTGCACACGGTATAATTTTGTTTACCACATTAGACACAGTAACAAGGTTTTCCTCTACTACGGAGACACAATCAAAAGAAAAAGAGAATACTGACTGCAGTAACTTTGGTCCAAGACATCTGTATGGCAACCGTAGAACAGAAACACAATTTCTCTGGTTATTTTCTCCGCTCTCCTGAGTTCCACTGTGCACAAAGACTTGTCATTGTGGTGACACAAATAAGACTTCATTACCACCCCCATTCTGATCTTGGTAAACAAGTTTATTTACACTCTAGCACTGCTGAAGAATGAAGTCAGAGAGAAAGGTTCAGGGTAGGTGGCCCTGCCTTGTTAATTACGGCGGCGGTGCTGACAAAATCCCCAGCACCTCGGCTGGACAAGCTGCTTTCAGCCGCCCGGGGTTAATGCAAGTGCGGGTGTGGGCCTGTTCAGGGAGGCTGGCAGCCCTTGTAATCAAGGCCTGTCACAGTTTTATTTAATGAGATGTGTCGTGGCTGTTTCTGGCGGTTTTTCCTAACTCCTTGTTCCTTTGCTCTCCCAGTGCAAATGAAAAGGATAAATCAGGTCTCCTCAGTGACATCTGATGGCTGGTTAGCTATCGGTTACGTCGGGGTGTTGACTTATAATTACTTATCAAGTAGTTCTCGAAGTGACCAAACCTGAGATGATGTGGCTCCAGGTGTGTATCTGAGATTGTGAGAAAGAATATGTTTAACCGTCATGTTGAAAAAACACTGTGGAGACCTGGCCATGTTTCCTTCTTTGAAAGCAGAATGCACATAATGGGAAAACCCACCTAAATGTCCAGGGTCCTGACGCAGGACTGGCTGGTGGGTCCTCACACTAGGAAATGAGGAGGGAAATTCCAGCTCCTGATGCTGTGAGAGGTGGGAAACTAGGTGGTGGTGGATGCAGACCCCTGAGATGGCCCCACCTGCACAGAGGAAACCCTAAGCAGGGCAGAAGGAACTCATCACCCCTCTCCAGCCTTCTGGTTCAACACTGGGCACTTCCTCTGGGACAGCCATGCCTGGTCTTGCTCACACTCCTTGGGGCAGCCAGTGGTGGGCATCCTACCACTCTGGGGGATGGAGAGGAGCACCTGTTTGTGGTCTGTGAGCCAGATACCAGAGTGGTCTTCCCCCAGAGTCAGCTGGGTAGGGGTCTGGAGCAAGGATGAGACCGAACATTCACAGAGTGCCAGCCAGGCTCTGGGCGCAGCGATGAGTGCCTTACGTCATGTGGTTGCATGTCATGTAGATTACCTGATACTCTGACAGCATTATTATTATTATTATTATTTTTTTTTTTTTTTGCGGTACGCGGGCCTCTCACTGTTGTGGCCTCTCCCGTTGCGGAGCACAGGCTCCGGACGCGCAGGCACAGCGGCCATGGCTCACGTGCCCAGCCGCTCCACGGCACGTGGGATCTTCCCGGACCGGGGCACGAACCCATGTCCCCTGCATCGGCAGGCGGACTCTCAACCACTGCGCCACCAGGGAAGCCCTGACAGCAGCATTATTCACACTCCAGGCAGGATGGTTTCCTCCCAGCACCCTTTTCCTGGGAGATAGGATAGAAGACGAGCTGGAGACCTGTGTTACATACTCACACTGAAGCTAAAATAAGAAAGGTTTGTGTCTGGGTGGGTTTCCACCCTCAGGTGTCTGAAGCCACCTCCCTCCAGTTTCTGTAGGAGGAAAACCTGATGGATCTGACCGGCCTCGAGCTGGGAAGTTTTTGTGGGAGAGGGATAGTGCGGTGTCAGGGTTAACGGAGAAGGGGTGGGGAGAGGATGTTGCAGGAGGAAAATGAGGGAGCGTGACCAGAGAGGATGGACCCATGGACACACATCTGAGGCAAACTCTGGACTAATAGCAAACTCAAAAAAAAAAAAAAAACCATTTAAAAAATAGATCCTGCACCCCCTCTAGACTCTCGCAGTAAGATTTCTTTCTGGTAATGAACTGGACCAATGCCACAGGGCTCCGTCCACTTTAGAGATGGGACCTGAGGCTCAGGGGCTGAGTTTGTGGCCAAAGGTTCACTAGCCTGGGCACTGGTCACATCTTACCCTTTCCCAGCCAGTGAGTCCTTGGGAAGGGGCTGAGCATCCCACAGATAAAGTTTAACAGCCAACGGGAGTTTGAAGCAGGTAAAGAGAGAAGGTTTCAAGCCACAAGGAGCTTTCAGTCCAAAAGGGGAGATACGATGAGCTGGCAAGTAATCCCCCCCATGAGACTGATAACTTACCTGGTACTCTCATGTGTTCAGCTCTGCTCTATGTGCTTCACTTACTTTAACTAATTCAGTCCTCACAACAGTGCTATGGAGTTGGGACTGTTACTATCCCCGTTTTAAAGATGAGGAAACTGTGCAAAGAGGTTCAATTATGTGGACAAGTTACATCCTTTGTTAAGTGGCAGGGCTGGGATTCTGAGGCCCATAGTTTCAGAGGGGGAACGAGAATGAAGGAAAATGAAGAACCCCCAGCATCAAGACAGAGCTCTGCAAGGCAAGAGCACTTCCATCACTTTCAAAAATAATTACATTTACAGAGGCTTTACATTCAATACATCTAGTCCTCATAAGATAGGGAAAACTGAGCATTGGGGGAATAATACAACTTGGAAAAACTCACAAAGCTAGTAGATGGCAGATCTGAGATTCGAACTCAGATCTGTTTGATTTGCAGCTTGTTTTTTTTCCCAACTCTCCAACTATTGGCTGATTTAGAGGATGAAGGGACACCCTTAACCCTTCCAGATTTCCATGATGTCCTGTTCCTGGGTGATTTCTAGAGTTATGAGCATTTATTTCCACATATGGGCCAGGCAAGATTTCCCAAGAATTGAGGTCTAATCATGGCAACCGTCCAGAATCTGTTAGATGGTTAACAGTTGTTTCTGTGGCATTAGTGCTAACTGGGGGTTGTAACACCACTGAAGAGCTCAGTCGAAGCTGCTAGCTCCAAGGTCCTTTTCACACTCCCAAGAAACTAAAGAAAAAGTGAGATTTTTAAGGCCTGGATGTAAGGAATACCCTGCTTCATACCAATTGTTCCACTCATAGTACACTAGAAAGACCACCTTTTAACCATATGGAGTGTTGAAGACTCCATGAAAGAGTCATTCTGAGATTAGTTCATTTGTTTTTTAGTTCAAATGGGCCAGGTGGAGTTCTAAGAAATTGCAGAGATCGAGGTTTTTAATTTTCTACTGAGAAGATCACAAGAGGAAAGGCTGCTGTCATAGATGCTGAATGTAAGTCATCACCCTCTTGCTGAATCATCTGTCAGGTTAGTGTGGATTTTTGCAAGTCAAGGTACCCAGCCTTTCTAGGCAGAAGGACTGGTTACCCGAAATAACCTGGGCTGGAGGCATCAAAGTACATCCTTGGAGTGAGGGGCATTTTGGAGGCTCTGAGGGTCAAAGCTGGCAAAACTAAAATTGTCAGAAACCCCAAGGGTCAAAGGCAGATACACACTGAAATAAAACAGGGGCAAAAAGCAAAGGTAGGAAGTCATCTAGAGGACCAGGCAATCGTCATGCTCTGTTATAAGATTAGATTCACATGTGTTTAGCAGAAAATTCCAATTAACAAATAGGAATTATGGAAGTTACAGAAATCACAGAAAGTGCACAAAGTGGGGTTTGTTTCTTTCTCATGCAGAAGAAACGTTGTGGGCTGTTTAGGGTTAGTATGGCCAATCTGGTCCACAACGGTCTTGAGGACTAACTTAGGGTCAATTCTAGCTGCAGTGACAGGAAAGTGCCCCCCAGTGTTAATGTCTTAACACAATAAAAGCTGTTTCCCCTGGTTACTTAATGCTCCAGTCTAAGTGTTCCTGATTTGCAGGCATCTTTCCTCCATGTGGGTCCAGTGTATTGTAGGCTCTAGTAAGTATTTGTTAAATAAACCTATTTAAGAAATGTATTCAAGGAGTCAGGGACACGGGTTCCTTCCATCTTGTGGTCCTGCCATTCCCTAAAGCCTCAGAATCCTCTGCATGTGGCCAGATGATGGAGAAAGAGCTCACATGATAGGGCTGTGAGAAACAAAGGAGTCGATATATGCAAAATGCTTAGAAGAGTGCCTGGTTCATACTAAATGTTCAATAGTAGAGAGCTGGGGGAAGAGGAGGGGAAAGGAAAAGAAGGTTCCTTGAAGCAGAAGGTTCCCCAAAGCATAAATTTCCCAGAAGTTTCTGCTTATTTCCCATTGGTCAAAACTTAGTCACATGGTCACAAAGCTGCAAGGGAAGCTGGGAAGTGTAGTTTTTATTCCAGAGACTCATATGACTGGCTAAAAATCAGAGGTTTATTACTATGGGAGAAAAGGAGAATGAATATTGGGGGACAACTAATAGTTTCTGTCACATTCACTAACAACCAGGGCAAGGTTCATTTTACATGGCTGCTAAGTTCTCAGGGAATGGGCAGAACCCCCTGGTTTAAAAGATGGAATGGTTGGGCTTCCCTGGTGGCACAGTGGTTGAGAGTCCACCTGCCAATGCAGGGGACATGGGTTCGTGCCCCGGTCTGGGAAGATCCCACGTGCCGCGGAGCGGCTAGGCCCGTGAGCCATGGCTGCTGAGCCTGCGCGTCCGGAGCCTGTGCTCCGCAACGGGAGAGGCTACAACAGTGAGAGGCCCGCGTAACTTAAAAAAACAAAAAAAGATGCAATGGCAACCAGAGACAAAGTCCTTAGGCAGGACCATGGAGTGACAGGCAGTTTGTAATCTCAGTCCTACTACCAGACACACTGGCCTCACCACTGTCACCATGAGTGTATCATCAGAGGAACTGGGTGCCATCCATCAGAGAGTATGTGGGAACTCAGCTACCTCCAGGACTGAGGCTAACTCACCTAGGATGGCCCCTGTATTCATCCATCTAAACACTCCCTCTTGTCTTCTTGATCCTTCAGGCCCTGAGGACCCCAGGTTTCTTATTGCAGCCTGGGACCTCCCACCTTATGTCCCATTCATGCCTGACTGCCCAGGCTACATCCAGGCTTCCCTCATCCTCTGCCCCTGGTGTTACAGGTTGAATTGCATTCTCTCCAAATTCGTACGTTGGGGTCCTAACCCCAGTACCTGTGAATATGACTTTATTTGGAATTAGGGTCGTTGCAGATGTAATTAGCTAAAAGGAGGTCATAGTGAGTAGGATGGGCTCCTAAAGACTGGTACCCTTATGAAAAGGAGAAATTTGGACACAGACATGCACACAGGGAAAACACCATGTGAACATGAAGGCAGAAATGGGGGTATGTCTACAAGCTGAGGTATGCCGAAGACTGCCAGCAAACTCCCAGGAGCTGGGGGAGAGGCCTGGACAGATTCTCCCTCTTAGCCCTCAGAAGGAACCAACCCTGTTGACATTTTGATCTTGGTCTTCTAGCTTCCAGAACCATGAGACAATAATTTTCTGCTGCTTAAACCCGCCAGTCTTCGGGTACTTGTTATGGTAGCCTGAGGAAACGAATACACCTGCTCTGGCTCCAGCTCACCATCAGGTCTTGAGCCAAGCCTTGTTCCAACCTTCTAGGCGAGGGCTCCTTAGCTGGTCCCAGCCCTCAGCCTTACCCATTCCAGCCCCACCCCACCAACCCCCGATCTGCCCATCTGCTCTCCCACTGCTGCTCCAGGTCTCTGTCCCTGAAACCCTTCAGGCATTGCTGCCAACACAGCTGGTGTTGATCTCAGTATTCAAGGACCACACATGCACGTTAAGAATCTTCCTCTCACGAAAACTTCTACAGCCAGAGAGTAAACTCTCACCTCCCCTTAGGCTTTATTTGTGCAACAAAATGAAACAGTGTTGAGTATCTTCCAGATAATCTGATTTATATTGACGGTCACACTGAATAATTAGGCAGACCATTTTCTTTGTGGGGGCAGGATGTTTGCCAGAAACAGAGCAAGGAGTGGTTTCTCAGTCTTCCTCTCTAGGATGTGTGGATGTAGCTTTTTGTGCCACCCAGTTAAGCGAGAACTTCCAAGATATCCGGGCCATCAATGTGAGAAGTCTCAATTGCTATTTACAAAGTAATTTCTTTTTTTTTTTTCTATCAAACATTTATTTATTTATTTACTTTTTACATCTTTATTGGAGTATAATTGCTTTACAATGGTGTGTTAGTTTCTGCTTTATAACAAAGTGAATCAGTTATACATATACATATGTTCCCATATCTCTTCCCTCTTGAGTCTCCCTCCCTCCCACCCTCCCCATCCCACCCCTCTAGGTGGTCACAAAGCATCGAGCTGATCTCCCTGTGCTATGCGGCTGCTTCCCACTAGCTATCTACCTTACATTTGGTAGTGTATATATGTCCATGCCACTCTCTCGCTTTGTCACAGCTTACCCTTCCCCCTCCCCAATCCTCAAGTCCATTCTCTAGCAGGTCTGTGTCTTTATTCCTGTCTTACCCCTAGGTTCTTCATGACATATTTTTTTCTCAGATTCCATATATATGTGTTAGCATATGGTATTTGTCTTTCTCTTTCTGACTTACTTCACTCTGTATGACAGACTCTAGGTCTATCCACCTCATTACAAATAGCTCAATTTCGTTTCTTTTTATGGCTGAGTAATATTCCATTGTATGTATATATGTGCCACATCTTCTTTATCCATTCATCTGATGATGGACACTTAGGTTGTTTCCATCTCTGGGCTATTGTAAGTAGAGCTGCAATGAACATTTTGGTACATGACTCTTTTTGAATTATGGTTTTCTCAGGGTATATGCCCAGTAGTGGGATTGCTGGGTCATATGGTAGTTCTATTTGTAGTTTTTTAAGGAACCTCCATACTGTTATCCACAGTGGCTGTACCAATTCACATTCCCACCAGCAGTACAAGAGTGTCCCCTTTTCTCCACACCCTCTCCAGCATTTATTGTTTCTAGATTTTTTTATGATGACCATTCTGACTGGTGTGAGATGATATCTCATTGTAGTTTTGATTTGCATTTCTCTAATGATTAATGATGTTGAGCATTCTTTCGTGTGTTTGTTGGCAGTCTGTATATCTTCTTTGGAGAAATGTCTATTTAGGTCTTCTGCCCATTTTTGGATTGGGTTGTTTGTTTTTTTGTTATTGAGCTGCATGAGCTGCTTATGAATTTTGGAGATTAATCCTTTGTCAGTTGCTTCATTTGCAAATATTTTCTCCCATTCTGAGGGTTGTCTTTTGGTCTTGTTTATGGTTTCCTTTGCTGAGCAAAAGCTTTGAAGTTTCATTAGGTTCCATTTGTTTAGTTTTGTTTTTATTTCCATTTCTCTGGGAGGTGGGTCAAAAAGGATCTTGCTGTGATTTATGTCATAGAGTGTTCTGCCTATGTTTTCCTCTAAGAGTTTGATAGTTTCTGGCCTTACATTTAGGTCTTTAATCCATTTTGAGCTTATTTTTGTGTATGGTATTAGGGAGTGATCTAATCTTATACTTTTACATGTACCTGTCCAGTTTTCCCAGCACCACTTATTGAAGAGGCTGTCCTTTCTCCACTGTACATTCCTGCCTCCTTTATCAAAGATAAGGTGACCATATGTGTGTGGGTAAAGTAGCAGGATACAAAATTAATGCACAGAAACCTCTGGCATTCTTATACACTAATGATGAAAAATCTGAAAGTGAAATCAAGAAAACATTCCCATTTACCATTGTAACAAAAAGAATAAAATACCTAGGAATAAACCTACCTAAGGACACAAAAGACCTGTATGCAGAAAATTATAAGACACTGATGAAAGAAATTAAAGATGATACAAATAGATGGAGAGATATACCATGTTCTTGGATTGGAAGAATCAACATTGTGAAAATGACTCTACTACCCAAAGCAATCTACAGATTCAATGCAATCTCTATCAAACTACCACTGGCATTTTTCACAGAACTAGAACAAAAAATTTCACAATTTGTATGGAAACACAAAAGATCCCGAATAGCCAAAGCAATCTTGAGAACGAAAAACGGAGCTGGAGGAATCAGGTTCCCTGACTTAAGACTATACTACAAAGCTACAGTAATCAAGACTGTATGGTACTGGCACAAAAACAGAAAGATAGATCAATGGAACAGGATAGAAAGCACAAAGTAATTTCTGACAACAGAAATCGGTGAATTTCATGAGGGAGACACTTAGGAAACAAGTGAAATGAAAAGGCACACAACTAGCCTGACCATCTCCAAAAAGGAAGTCCCATCACTGGGACGCTCCCAGGCCATCCAAGCAGAGGGGCAACTGCCACATGCCCCAGCTTCCCAGGGCAGCCTTGATTTCAACGATTCACTTCCCTGAACAACCTAAGAATTCTCATACCTATGTGTTTTGATTTGGAGTTCCAAAAATATGGCTGCCATAGAGCCAAGGCTTACCAGAGGGCACAGTGGAAGGTGGGGTCTGAAGGGTGCTGCCAACGTTCTGAGGAAGGGTCACAACCTGACGGAACAGCCAGGCCTGGAGTGGGCGGCCATCCCAAAGGCCCACCCGGGCAAACGCAGTCAAGGGTCTCCTCCCCCAAGCTGTGAGGCAAGTGCCATCTGGTTAAAATGAGCATCTAAGGCAACCTTGAAATGGAAGAGAAGTCCCAAATGGATAACCCAAGAGAGGGCATCCAGAGGACAGCCATCAGTCCCAACTGCCCACTTCCTACACTGCTGAGTGTGGGCATGGGAGAGAGCATCCCAGGTCTCTATCACTCTCTCAGCATCAAACCCCAGGGAGAGTGGGGGGCACAGGCCGCACAGGAGGACGGTCCAGGAGTTGTAAGCTCACAGTGGAACTCTGGGCACGTCCAGGGCCTTCTTTCTGGCCTCACCCGTGCTTTGGGGAGCCATGAGAGGCTTTCTCCTCTGGCTAATGCCTGCACCTCCCTGGCATGCCCCAGCCTGGGCTCTCCATGCCCCCATCCCCTAAGTTCTGCAGGTCCAGGGTTCACTGCAAGATGTGGTGCTGGGTACCTGGGAGGCACGTTTGGCATTCAGGCACTGCCCCCATGAGAGGATGAGAGAGGATATGCTCCCCTTGGCACTGGCCACAGTGAAGAACAAGGAGCCCTGCCTCATTTTAAAGGAAGGGTGACAAGGAACAAAGGGCAGGGGGGGATCCAGTCTGTGTTGGATCAAAGTTTTGGTTTTTGTTTTTAATTTTTAGATGAATAATTCAGTGGCTATGCCAAGGTTGAAATATTTTTCTGTTTTCAGTAAGATGTGAGAAAAGGAAATGAATTTTAATGAAATGTTTTGGTTTACTTTATCAGAGGCTTCCAGTATCGTGGGATTCCCACGCCCTAAACAGATGTCAACTGTTTTATCCTCTCGCCTGCAAAAGGCAAAAGAGAGCCATGTGGCTGCCCTGCTCAGCCCTCTTACATCCCCATTTCCTGGACAGGAAGAGCTACCTGCGAACACCAAGCTGGTAGAACTTTGAAACCATGTGAACTTCAGAAAACTAATATTACAAGTGATGATTATGATGTGTTCACTGAAATAGACCAACAGGTCTCCATAGGTGGGAGCCAGGCACCTGTCCCATGTTCCTGGGTCCTGTGCACCGCTGTCCTGTTAGGTGGGGCAGGCTTTGGCAGACGGCCCAAGCTCTCTGAGACGACTGCTCCCAGGAAGGACTTAAGCATCAGACAATTCTGAAAACAGGATTTAAGGGGAGGAGGAGAGATGGGGCAAGATCTCTATGGAGACGGCAAAGCCATCAGGTGGAGGTGACGTCACAGATGGTGGAGAATATGCCAGAGCATGAGCTAATTTATAGCTGCAGGCTCAGGACATGTCTGTAGCAGAAGTTTCTGCACTAAGTCAGCAACTAACAGACCACATGGACTCTCTTAAATGGGATTACTGATGAGATTCCTCCTAATTCGAGAAAATGCCTGCCTAAAATGAGTTGTCATCTATAGATCAATCAAAGGAAGGACTTGCTAAGCCCTGAGCACTGTGCTAGTTGGGGGGATGGAGAGGTAAGCTAACCAGATCTTGCCTGCAAGGGCTTATGAAAATGTGCTTGTCCAGGCAGTGACTATGCACTGACAAGCCAAAGAAAACCCAAAGACAGTCTGTGATCAAGCTCTATCCCTGGGGTGTCACCTTGTCTAGAGACCCAAGTGGGTATCTAAAAAGAGAAAAAGAAGAGTAGCTGTTGAAAGAACACAGCCATAAAAGATTTCTGTCATCAAAAGGATCTCATAATAATTCTCTTTTCACAGACTTCTCCATTTAAGGTTTTCTAATCATGTTCAGTTTGTGTATCAACTTCACTCTGGTAAGGAAAGAGGAAATGTCTTTGTCGTGGTTTTCCTGGTGATTTAGAGGGGGCCCTGGAATTCACAATGCCAGCTTCTCAGGAGCATCTGTGCTCTGTTCTCCTGATTCATGGGGCTGGGGGGTGGGGTGCGTCTAGCAGGCAGAAAATGTGAAGCACATGACTTCTAGTGAAAGCCGAGCAGGAGACTCCCTCTTTTTTATTTTCTTTCCCTGGGTCTGATTCCCTAACAGAGGGAAGTTCTCAAGCCTTCCTAGTGGAAGGCTACTGTGTTAACTACTTTCCCCAAAGTGACTGATGGAGGGACAGATGCTGTTGATCAACTTGCTATTTCCTCTCTGCCTTGGGCCTCAGATCCAACATCCTTTGGATGCTGTCTTTATGCTGGGTTGGTCCTTAAAACACACTGCCCAGGTCATTCGCCATCTTCTGTGCTCAGTGTAATCAACCCACACTACAGAGTGGCAAAGCAGAGGCCATCATCCTCTCTCAAAGCTGAAAGGGTGACAAAGGGGATGCTGGGAGCACAGCAAGAACAGTGTCTATGTCTCCAGGCTTTGCAGATACCCGATATCCCTGAATATGGTAAACTGGTGAAGGAAGACGATGAGGGGGGACCTCGTGTAGACCTGGCTTAAGAAATGGATTTGGTCAGGAAAAAAGGCTCACCAGAGCAGATGGAGAGCCCCAGTGTGCAGAGAGCTGCAACTAAGGGGTGAATGAATCAAGAAAAAACAGTAGAATTTAATAGAAGCCTGAAAAAGATAGCTACTTCTTCATCCTGCTATTAGACAAGCTGGTTCTAACATTTATGCGGGAAAAATAACTAGCAAGAATGGATAGGAAAACTGTCAAAAAGAAGTGCAGTGAGAGAACTAGTCCTCCAGATAAAACATATTGCAAAGCCTCAATAATTAATATAGTATGGAAATGGCCAAATAGTCAGACATACCAGCAGAATAATACAAATAGATCCAGAGGGGCTTCCCTGGTGGCGCAGTGGTTGAGAGTCCACCTGCCGATGCAGGGGACACGGGTTCGTGCCCCCGTCCGGGAAGATCCCACGTGCCGCAGAGCGGCTGGGCCCGTGAGCCATGGCCGCTGAGCCTGCGCGTCCGGAGCCTGTGCTCCGCAACGGGAGAGGCCACAACAGTGAGAGGCCCGCGTACCGCAAAAAAAAAAAAAAAAAAAAGAAAGAAATAGATTCAGACACATACAGGCAGTTCATTTCTGATAATAGGGGTATCTCATTTCAGTGGAGGTAAATGGTACCATTTTAATAAATGGTCTTAGGACAAATGGATAAACATCCAAAAGAGATAGAGCTGGATCCATACTTCAAATTGTACATGAGGATATGCTCCAAATGCATCAAAATTTAAATGTGAAAATGAGATCACAAAAGCATAAGAAGAAAACATGAACAAATTTCTATGGAAACATGGAGTAGAAAGGGCTTGCTTATGATTTAAAGAACCAAAATCATTAAAAAAATTATTATATAAAACAAAAACTTTTTAGAAAGGAAAAGTAGCATAGCAAAGACAAAAGACAAATGGGAAAAAATATTTGCAACTCATACCTCCCTAATATACAGAGTTCTTAGAAATTGAGAATTATGAAAAAATGAATAATCTAATAGAAAATGGGCAAAGGATTTGAAGAGAGTTCACCAAAACAAACAAAAATGGATCTTAAATTTATGAAAAATGTTTTATGAAGGAAGGGCAAATTAAAATTACACTGATACCGCTTTTCACCCATTAGCTGGGAAAACCCAAAAGTTTGAGAACACACTTTACTGGTGAGGCTGTGGGCAAACATAGCTGGTGGAAATGCAAAATGGTTCAAATCTCCTGGAGGGCAATCTGGTGCTCAAAATCTATCAAAATGACTAATGCACTAATTTTACCCAGCAATCCCACCTCTGGAAATTTCACTACATGTGCAAAATTATGCATGAACAAGATTCATCATGGTAACATCATTTGTAAGGGGGAAAAATTAGAAATATCTCAGGTGTCCATCAATAGGAAAGTGGTTAAATAAACCAGGGACAATCATGCAGCTGTTTAAAAAAAATCAAGGGGCTCTTTATATTCTAAAATGGAAAATTCTCCATAACATAGTAAGTGGAGAAAGCGAGTTTTAGAACAGTATGCTACCTTTCCTGAAAGAATGGGGAGGGGGGGTGGGGGGGGTAAATAAGATTGCCTATCCGTATTGACATGTATTTGCATAAACAACATTGGAAGATTACCCGGGAAACTAGTAAAAGTGCTTATGGGGGACATGGAGTAGAATAGAGTAGTCAGAGGTGGGAGGACTGAGCCTTTTAGTCTGGGTGTGGCCCCTCAAATGACATGTGTTCAAAACCTTCCCAGGGAAACCAAGTAGATGTATTAAATTTCAAATAAAATCAATTTTTTTTTTAGGTAATAGGAAGAAATTCTAATGAGAAAGAACTTGCTCTGATCTCCAGCTAGCCCAAATCTTTAGTCTGAGTTCCATCCTCCATTCTGTCAAACGTCAATAAGAAAGTCCACCAAGTCTGGAGTTACTGTTTCCTGAGAAGATAAGTTACAGCTGATTTCCAAGTTTAGTTCAGCTATTTGCTTAGTATAAAAGCCCAAACCAGATTTCTACAAACAGTAAGATTACACCATGACTGTGGGAATACACATATATATGTCTCTTGTATGTCTGGCTTTATGTTATAAATACTTAAAATAAAGCAATCCTTTATGATGTTTTAAAAGGGTATGAGAGCCAAATTTACTTGTTTGCTCACTCAACATTTTGGGGGCATGTATTGGATGGAAGGTTCTGTGTCAGACCTGCGGGTCCCTCGGCACTAGGGGAGAAGCCAAGATCTTCGAGTGGGCTGCATGACCAGCCTGGCACACTCTGGCTCCAGCCACTCACCCTTGTATCTGTACTCTGACAACACAGATCCCTCATTAATTCCTTGACTGTGCATTGTCCCTCTGCTGGATGCTGTCCATACTGTTGTCGTCCAGAAATCCTCTTCCCCTAACTGCTCAACAAGTTGGCTTCTACTTATCCATCAGGTCTCAGCTCAAGAGCGGATCACACAAAGCAGATCTGTGGCTGCCAGGGGCTGGGGGAGTGGGGGACAGAGGGTGACTGCTTATGGCCACAGGGTTTCTTTTAGGCTTGATGAAATTGTTCTGAAATTAGAGGTGATGGTTACAAAACTCTGAAAATACTAAACCACTGAAATGTACACTTTAAAGGGTGAATTTTATGGTATGTGAATTATATTCAATAATTTTTTTAAAAAAAGATCCTTCTTCAAGGAAGTCTTCCTGGTTACATCAGACACCTACTGCCTCAGAGGACCCTCTGATACCTGTTGACAGGTATCACAATTAAAAAGAGTAATTGTGTCACTTGTTATTAAATGCAGTGGTTTACTGAGGGCAAGGTGCTGGGAGGGGTACATCTATAGAGAATTTAAAAGCGATAATAATACCAACTAAAAATTAATCTCTTTACTATGCCATACCCTGGCAGTTCTAAATAATGTCAATGATAAAATACATCCCCCACTCCAAAAAAACAATTTTTTTTGGTCTAAGTGCTAAACAATCAGGGATGACTATTGAGTTTAAGTGATATATGTGTAAGCTTCAAATGAACACATTCTTACTACTTATCCTTTAGTAAACATTGTATTCTATGTGGAAGTTAATTCAGAGAATTGCCAATTACAGCCAGTCCCCTACAGGTGAACCCAGCTGCAGGGCTTCGTTTTGAGATAAATTTTTCACTGTAACAGCTCCAAATGGCTCAGTTGGTGTTTCCAGCCCTGTGCTACTACAAATACCTACCTTTAAACCGTAGATTCAAAATAAACACAGATAGCACACTGATTATAAAGACAGGAACAGAACTTGCAGTACTTCAATTCTATTGAAGTTTTTGTGTTTTAAAATTTAAAACAATGAAAGTGAGAAGCAAGGTGTAATATTTTCGTTTGGTGAGTGCAAATTTTAGTTCAGACGTGAAATATTTTACTGAATTTGACACTGAAATGTATTCTTCATTTCTAATTTTTGTTTGTTTTAAACGAAAGAACAAATCAAGAAAATTAAATGGTTACAACAGTGTTACCATATGGTAGTTGCCTAAGTTGTACCTTTTACAGACATTATGGTTTTATTAAAATTCACTTATTAGTTACAGAACAATTATTTACATAAAATAATATTATATGAGACTGTAACCAAAGGATCAAAGTTTAATCTCAAATAGATATAAAAACTAATGGACAATCAGATTCTTCCTTTTTGCAAAATATCTACTTTATTTTTATTCTTTTTTACTGGCAAGATTATGTAAACAAATATTGAATACAAGGAAATTTTCAGTGTCTGCATTTCTTTGCTGGCCATTTTGCTATTCATTTGATTTTGTGATTATTGCTGAAAGTAATTTAGTCATATAGAGGAGGGGATTATTTTCTAATACTCCCCACTCTATTTGATTAAATTAGTAATATTCATGAAGGATATATTAATGGGCTACATATGTTTTTGACTATATTCCTAAATATTTTGAATGTATGTTGAACATATAATAAGGTTATATATTTTTGAAGAATATTCATTTTTATTTAAAATATCCAGGAGAAATATTTTTCAGTGCTGGGCTGTGGTAAATTGCTAAATTTTTGAATCAATTCTTTGGTGAGTTAGCCACTCAGGGAGTTGTCTTCACCCCTATGAGATGGACAGTGTCATCTCCATTTATCTCCTTGGGAAAACTGAGATGTACAGAATGTGAAATAATTTGCCTACAGTCAGAGCACCAGTAAGAAGAGCTGGGATCTGACCCCGAAGCTTCTAATGGGACAGCCACTCTCTCAGCCGTGATATTATATTCCTTCTTTGCACACTTACTACTAAAACTAAAGTTGTCCAGGAAATGCCATCCAATTGTAATTTCACCAGAAATGCTGCCCAGTTGAAGATGAATGGCCAATGGGGATACAGAACCCTGATCTACACGCCTGTGAGTCAAACTCACACTTCACCTCATCACCAAGGATTTGGATCATAAGCAGGCAACACTGCAAATGCCAAGGACACTGCTTCCAGGGCAGTTCATTGGATTCATCCTCCTCCAGACTTGGTCCTGGACCATGCCATGTTATTCATGCTTCAGGGTCTTTCCCCCCCCCATCCCCTGCTCTTGGTATAACTAACTCTCATGCTATCTCCTCAAAGAAACCCTCTTTAAATATGTAAAGTTACACTTTCCAACCACTAAACAATCACTAACCATTGCCCTGTTTCATTTATTTTATAGCATTGATTTTGCTCATTGTCTGTGTCTATCTACTTATCTTCATCCTTCCTTCCCTCCCTTTTCAGATCACTGCCAGGCATATAATAGGTTCCTAAAAACTATTATTAAGTTATGTAAATAATGATAATATGAAAGGATTAGTAATGTTGTGCTAAGAAAGATTCTGAGGTCACATTCAGGCTCCATGGGACTGTACTGTGAGAGATGAGCCATGCCTGCCTGCACAGGATGTGGGGAGGGGCAGCACACCTCTATGTGTGGGCCCTATACTGCCATGTTATCCGAAACAGGTATGGGCTAGGGCTCTCCCCTCATCAGCACCCGTCAACACACGAGCATAGGCTCATTCGCTGGTGGGGTTCCTCAGCTCTCTCTGTGGAGATGGAGAGCTAGGCCCTCAGGGGTGCACATCAGAGCTATCCCTTGAGGAGGGATGGTGACTGCTGCTCTAGTAGGGCGCTGCTCAGATTCAAGAGGGTGAAGACTTTGGTTTCACTACTATTCTCACCTTCATGTGGGGACAGGGGGTTCAAAGTTCACAAACCAAGACTCTCCCAGCTTCCCACAGCCTGAGTCTGAAGGGAAGGAGTTCATGAAAAGGAGGCAGGAGAAAAAAAAAAAAAAAAAACAGTCCCAGCTGTATCTGATTCTCTCCTTCCCCTCCCAAGTCATTAACAAAGGCTGACACTGTAGTCTTTATCAAAAAATCTTGTTCCCTAAGTGGTGATACAGAATAATTATCTCAGCATGCAATCAGCACAGGATCTTCTTCAAAGCGATTTGTGGCAAGGATATGCATTTTTAAAATAGATTAAATTTTCAAGAGCTTGCCTCTTAAAGCTGGTCAGAATGTATTTACAATTCACCTGGTGAGATGATGCATATCTCTAAGCTGGAATTCTCTTTCATTAGACCTTGCTTAATTGAATGAAGCAAAGTTATTTTGGGATTGTCCCAAAGGAAAACCTTTTATCTCAAGGCAAATGTGTCTTAACAAGGCCCTACAGGTAAATAAAGCCAGGTTCCCACTCATCCGAACCCTCTGCTCCTCCTTTCCAAAGCCTACCACCCAACTTCGTTTGTTTTTAAGTGAGGAAATTGCTTATGGAGTTAACTGTTGCCAGTGAAAGCAACAAGTTTTGTTTTTTTTTTTCCCTTCTAACTGTTAAAACACCTTGTCTCCTTTCTTCTTTCCTTCCTTCCTTTCTCACAAGTAAGTTGTGCATAAGCTGGAGTGTGCTTGCAATCAAGGGCAAGGTCACAGTATAACCAGGAATGCCAGATTCAGTCCTGTTTTCACACTGGGTCGGCTCTAGATTTTAGGTTAGTTTAGTTTAGTTTTGTTTTCCTTTATCAACAGAAGCTGATTGTTTCACAGTCCTGGATAGAATTTAGGCTTTTGATATGTCTCCATTGCATCAACTAAAGGTCAAAGACCGTGACTCTGCATCCCCCGACCCCCAACGCTAAGCGTGTAGGACGCTGCAGTGTTTACCATGCTCTTCACTCAGAGCCAGGACACCTGTGTTCTCCGTATTCACGTGCTCCTCGGGCGCCTACGCTGGATTTTCTTTCAAATGCAGATTCGGGTTCTGGAGGCCTAGGTGAGGGCGAGGCTGGTCCCAGAGCCACACGCTAGACTGCAGAAGCTGCGAGGGATAATCCACGTGATAGTTGTATCCTTTAAACCGGGAGGGGTCCCTCAACCTCTAAAACAAACCCACAAACCTGAAGCGGAGCTTGCGTGGTCTGCTGCCTGCCAGCCACCCTATAAACAGTTTCTCCCGGACTCTCTGCTCCTAGTGCAGAAGAATCTAAGAATCTGTCTAGAAGAGTGACTTGTCTCCCCTGGCATTTTCGCAGTAGGTTTCCTTGACTCAGCATAAACTCCTCCGGTTGCAGCAAAAATCAGAGGCGACCGGAGCAGCATTTACTCCAGTCCATCGCCATCCACGCGGTCATGTCCTAGTATTGAGCTGTTGCTCATATCTAATGTCACTCGGGGATGACTAACGTTGGATGCTGATTAGAAGCCTTCAGCCTTATTACGGTAAATGAGCCCGTGCCGACTCAGAACAAGTCATCTGACGGGTCACGTGGACGGGAGAGGCAGGCCCGCCCCCTCTCCCGTCCTCCGTGACTCAGTGTATCACACGGTCCTCCGCGAAGGGCAGCAGTTACATAAACACCAGCGAGTTCGCACCGCGCCGTGGGGACGCCGCGTGAACCCTGCCACCCAGACACCTCCTCTTTCAGCTCAGGCCCGAGGTGGGGGCAAGCCCCGACCCGGACTCCCCGGCCTCCCCGGATTCACAGGAAGGTCTGCGGGGCATCTGAGGTTTTCCGAGCACAAAAGCTGGACCCAAGAAGTTTCTCACGCAGGGAATAGGCCCGAGTTGTCAACCCAGAAAAGACACCCTCCATCCTAGATCAATCCTGTATTTCAGAGCGATTCCTCCCCCATCCCAACGCCGACTGGGGCGGGGAGGGCGGGGCGGAGCCGGGGAGGCGGGAGAGACTTGGTCTCTTATATAAACTTGTAATTGGCTCTGGCTCCTGCGGCTCGGGGCACTGCACTACGTTTCCAACCAGATGGATTGTGAGGCCCGGCAGCTTCCTCCTCCTCCCACCGTCCCCTCGCTGCGCAAGCCCCACCCTCCGCCTTCCCTAGTCTACTCAAATTTCCCTTTCTTTCCAGTCCTCCTCTGCTTAACGGATGGAACCCAGAAAAGCACTATTATTTGAAAATGGTATTTGACTATTAAACTAATGTATGTCCCGCCTGCCTGCCCTGCCTCCAAACCAACATCTAGGAACCGCTCACTAACTCAAGTGGAAAATCAGTGATCCAAGACCAGTGGTCCTCAAACTTTTTTGAGTGCGCCTCAGAAGGCCCTCGAGGGGGCGGTGTGTGTGTGTGTGTGTGTGTGTGTGTGTGTGTGTGTGTGTGTGTGTTAAACTCAGAGTGCTGAGCCCCACCCCCAGAGTTATACTCAGTAGGTGTGGAGGGGCCCCGGGAATGTGCATTACTACACATTACCAAGTTTTGCCCATGCTGTCAAACCACTGTTATAGACGGGGGTGGGGCTGCAAGTTACATTTTTTCCTCCATTAAAAAACGTTTACCAAACAAATTAATAGTGTGAACAAGATGTCAGGAAGACCAACCTCCTCTCAAGAATGCTCTGGGATTGTAGAAGCACGCATTTACAAACGTTCCTGTTCATTAGAAATCATAACATCCATCCTTGTGCATGATGAAACACATGAGCGCCTCAAATTAGTAACCAAAGGTGGCTCACTCCAGGAATTTGGAAATCAAGCATTTTACAGCAGGAGGTGGCCACGGAGACAGGCCAAAACCTCACCTAACAGGTGAGAAATGAAGGTCAGCAAGGCAGATAGATTTGTGTGGAGAGCTGGGAAGGCCAGCATTCCTGTAAGCAGGTGTTACTATCTGGATACATCCAAACCCCAGCTCCACCACTGGTTAGCAGTGGAATCTTAAATTTCTCTCAGTTTCCTAATCTGTGAAATGGTACCAATGTCTGTTTTGCTGCAGTATCATGAAAACTATACATAATGTATGAAAGCCCCATGATTCACATCAGGCTTGCGTATGTGTCATGTTATTGCCATTATTATTAATGGTCAAGGCCACTGTGCTATTTAGCAGGTGAGCTAGTCCTCAAACCCAATACCTCTGACATCTAATGCAAAATAACTTTTTCACCACCCTAGTGTGTAGGAAATGTTGTCGTTGTTTGTTATTTTTTAATATAGGCACTTAAACCTCACGCTTTTCTCTGATTCCGAAGCATTTTCTCCTAATTACTCCAAATAGGTAAAGTGCATTGGACTTCATGGTTGTTTATGAGCCTCATAGTCACAGCCCAAGAACCAGGAGGATTTGAGATGCCGCTTTAGAGCTTTTGTGAAATACATATCCTGAATTGGCTCCCTCAGTCTCTCTCCTGCTTTTTAAAACCGACATTTTCAATTGTTGGGGACAGGGCCAGTGTTAGATAAGTTACTCCTACCGGGGATCCCGCCCCCTCTCCATCCAGGGCAGATATCCATAGAACGAATGGATCTTTGAAACTTCAATCTGAGGCTTAACATTGCCCCCTTTGGGCCCCTAAATGGGTGATATTCATGCCTAAAGAGCTTCCCCTGTATTTTCAGCAAACAGGGCTGCAAGTCACACCTTTGCACCTGCTTTTACCAAGCCCTCCTAGAGACTCCCTGCTGCTTGGAGAGCCATAGAAGGGAAAAGGGCCAGGAATGGGGGGGTGGGAGGAAGCAGTCAAATAATCAGGGTGGATAATTAGAAATATGGAATCCACTGTGGCCCCGAACACCACTGTTGGTACATGAGCACATGGCATTCACATTCCCATATGAAATGAGATGCTAAATTGCTAATAGCCTCCCTGGGGTTCAGTTCCCTGCCGCGATGCCTTCCGGGATGTTCAATGGAGTTTAGGTGCATTAAAATATCACAGCGTCAGCTCACACGTGAGGCATGCACTCAGGCTTTTGACGTGGATGCTGAAATTCTGTAAGGAAGAAAAACTTCTTTACCACGAAATCCAACTGCAAGTCAGTATCAAAACAGTCACTTCCAAATGAGATCACTGCTGCTGTGAGCAGCACTGTGACGTCCAAGGCTTCTTAACTGCTGGAGTATACACAGAATGAGTTTTGAGCTGGTGATTTTATTTCTCAGAATTTGTCTTTTTCACAATTTCTTTTTTTCCCGCTCTCCAACCTGACTCTGATTCAGCCTTCAGTTTTATTTCATAGTTGCCCTTATTTTTTAATTCTTTTCCCACCTCCATCTTAGATTCACTTGGCCTTTAAGATCTTTAATTTCCACTTTGGTCCCCAAAGCTAGTTGGATTATGAAACCACAAGTCTGGTTTTAAAATCCAATCAGGAATACTGAGATTTGTGTGCCTAATGTGTCTTCAGGTAGGTGGAATCTTTAACTAGGTAGGAATCTATTTTAAATCAATATTGTGTCTGAACATGTATTCTCTGTTTTCTCAAGTTATTGTCAGAGAGCAGTCACATATTTTTTCTTTTCATCTCGGTATTTTCCTTCTGGGTCAGTAACTTTTTTTTAGCATGTCCTTAGGTACTCTGATAGAAAGATTTTGATTTATCTAAGCTTTTACAAATTCAAAGGCACAGCTCATGTTTCTTAATATTGGAGGTGAAGTTTTGATTGTTTTTGTGACAATTATTGATATACATAATATATCCAGACCTGTCATTTACAGATATGTCCAGAGAGGTGATGTTGATATAAAACTGAAATAACTGCTCACTTGGCTCCCTTTCAAAGTTGCAGCATGATTGTTCCTTGTGGGTTAATCACTTGGGTGTTAAATATTTTCTCATCCAGCAAGCACACTGAGAACCTACTGTGCCAGACCTAGTGCTCCTTCAGGAATCTGGTGATGAGGGTAAAATGTGAACAGATTTGATCTATAACAGTGCCATGATGGGAAGCAGTGCCAGGGGCTATGGAAGCCTGAGCAGGGGCATCTGACCTGCCTTTGGAAGGTCAGGATGGCTTCCTAGAGTAGGCGGCACCTCTGCTGAGTGTTAGAGGAAAAACAAGAGGTCAATGGACAGAAAAGTGGGTCAGTCAGTTAAGATGGCACTTGAAAGCATTTTTTATATAAGATCTTATTTGTCTACAAATAACCAAGATCAAAAAAAAATTAGTGGTTGAAACAGGTAGAAGTTAGTTTCTCTCACACATAAACAAAGTCCAAAGGTGATATGGAGGCTCAATGGTGTTCTTAACCCAGGGTCCTTCTATTTTGTTGATCTCTTGGCCCAAGATGGCTGCAGGAGCTCCAGCTGTGACAGCTTCATTCCAGGCAGCATAAAGGTAGAAAGAAGGAAGGCCTTCTCATTTTAAGGAGGCCTCTTGATATGCCATACTTTCCTCACTGATCAAAATTTATCACATTGTTCCACATAGCTGCAAGGGAGGCTAGGGAATGAGGTCTTTAACTGTATCTGGCAATATGCCCTGGTAAAGTCAGGTTGTCAGTAAGGAAGAAAAGGAGCTATTGGGAAGCAACCAGCTGTCTCTGCCAGAGCAGTAATTGTGGGTGGAGAGAAGGCTTTGTGACCAAAGGAGGGAAGGAAAGCTTATATTGTTTCAAGGGAATAGATAAAGATAAGTAGGTCAATTCGGTTTAGAGTTTGGTTTGCCAAGACATCGGGCTGGAGAAATAAACCAATGTAGGTTGTGGGAGGTCTTGTAAACTGTGCCCTGCTGAGGAGCTGGAGTGTTATCCTGAGGACCGTGGGGAGCCAATGAAGGAATTTCATCCTTGAGGTAGAGGGGGAAGGAAATGCACTGGGAGGTGAGGGCAGGGCGTCATTAAGAGGTGATGACAGCCTTTCAGGAGAAACTACGACAGGCAGTGGCATCAGGGATGGGGAGAAGTGAACAGATTCAAAAGATTAGAGGGGTAGAACTGGTCAGGTGGAGGCGGTAAAAGAGAAGTGGCTAAAGATGGCAAACACCCAGGAACGTGGACGGATGTGACACTATTCCCTGAGATGACAGGAAGTGCTAGAGAAGCTGGGTGACGAAGACAAGCTTGGTTTGGATGCATTGTCCCAAACATTATATCTGCACACACAGTCTGGCTTGATCCATTTCTTTAGCAGTGCTGTTCCAGTGTAATTCATATACAATAAAATTCATCCATTTTAAGTGTACAGTTGGATGAGTTTTAGTAAATTTACATAGCTGTGCAACCATTATTTAGTTTGGGAAGACTTCCACTGTACCAGGAAGTTCCCCCATGCCCATTTATAGTCAATTCCCTTCCACCCCTAGCTCTAGGGAATCACGGATTTGCTTTCTGTCAGATCCCCTTTTAAAAATATAAGTTCAATAAAATGATACATGAAGTGATTCCCTGGTGGGGAGTCAAAGGGCAAAGGCGGGGGAGGCCATGATCCCCCCGGAGAGGATACAAGAATTATGAGGCTTTGCAGTCTACACCCCCTCAAGGATTATGCTCCCTTCCTCCTCCAACCCTCCCCCATAAGGGCCACTGTTAGAGTCAGGGATAAGGGCTATTCTTCAAGTATTCTAGGGCAGAAAATGGTAGGAAACCTCTGAGCTTGCTGGGGTTTAATAATCAGCTTAATAGATATTGTATTTTACTATTTTCAACTGGATGTTTTGGCAGTTATCTAGACAGAACTCAGATTTTTGGTTATGTTCCAAATACCAGATAAGATGGTATTGAGAGCATACTTTATAGAACATACCACCTCAGGCCCATCCCCTGGTTTTCTCACAAAGAGTGTCTTAACAGTACTGAGACACTAAACCCAGACACTGCTCCCTGGATAAAGTTTTTCAAGTGCAGTTCAGCAATTTACAAACCCAAGGGGTGCCCTGGCCTCCCTTGATACTATGACCATATTTTTGGCTGTGAATAATTCCACACTTAAAAGCAGACAGATGATTGTTATTTTTAGTGGCAGTGCAACCCTACTGAAATGGTTTGAGGACACATCAGTTTGAATGTCCCCTGGTTTTCCTTGGGAAGACTGTTAATCAGGAACGTTTTTTCTTAGTCCTTGACTTTCAGCTTGATATAGATATCTAAAGCCTCTCAGATACCATTTCACTTTTATCTATCTTGAGTAATGTCAAGATTTCTTAATTAGTTGTTAACACCATCAATGCTTTGAAGCCTAAGACTGCTGATTTAGAAATGAGAATTATGTAGGCACTTTTTGCTCCCTTGATTGTCTCGAAGCATTAAGGATTCAAAGTGGCTTTTGGATGGGACTGTGGCTCTAACATGTCTCCATCCTTTAAAGAGGCTTCTCCACTGTTTTAACCTCCTCCAATCTTTCTGTCACTTGCAAAGATAGGAAAAGTGATATTAAGCACTGCAGAAACCATAAGCTTTAAAAACCATCGTATCAAATATTCTTCAAATTCAACGTTCCTTCTAGCAAGCATCACTGGGATTGCAGCTCATTGAAATCAGTGCACAACCTCTCCAGAAATGTGGCCCAAACATGTTACCATGGATTCCTTTATCCCACAAATATTTTTTGAGTACCTACTATGTGCCAGGCCCTGCACTAGGCACAGGAGATTCAGCACTGAACAGGACAGGGAAAGTCTCTACTTTCTGGGGCTGACCTTCTGGGTAATTTCAAAGTAGTAAGTGAAGTAAATAAAACAGGGTGATGTGCTGGTGAGTGCCTGGGGAGGGTCTTCTTAGAATGGCATCAGGGAGGCCTTTTAGAGGAGGTGAATTTACACCGAGCTCCAGATGAAGAGAAGGGAGCAGCTGAGGTCAGGAGAATTCCAGAGAGAGGGTGTAAGAGAGGACATAGCTTGTCATGCTGAAGGCACTTCGAGGAGGCTGGGGGTCTGCAGGAGTGTGAGCTCGGTGAAGAGTGGTATGTGATGGGGTGACCGCTGGTCAGGATCTGGATTAGCTCACCTGTAGCCCATGGCAAAACATTTGGATTCTATTGTAAGAGCCACAGAAAGTCACTGGGGGGAGGGAGGGCATGAAGCAGGCTAGTAGCAAGATGCCCTTTGCTGTGCAGGAAAGTCACTCTAGCAGGTGAGTGAAGGTGGGACTGGGAGCAGGGCAGACAGGAAGCAGGGAGACAGGTTAGGGAGGTATTGCATAATGGAGGCTAGAGACTGTGGTGGCTCTGAATTGGACGGTGGTGAGGCAGGTGGCAGGAAGAAGCGTGACTGGGGACATACTATGGAGTGAGAGCCCCAGGATGCAATGGTAGGTGCAATGTGGAGAGGGTGATGAAAGAGGGGAATCAAACCTGACCCCAAAGTTCTTTACTTGGACAACTGGATAGATGGCTGTGCTGTTTACCAGGGTGGGGAGGAGGGTAGAAGGAGCAGGTGTGGGGAATCAAGAGTTCTATTTTGGGGCTTCCCTGGTGGCTCAGTAGTTAAGAATCCACCTGCCAATGCAGGGGACACGGGTTCGAGCCCTGGTCCGCGAAGATCCCACATGTCGCGGAGCAACTAAGCCTGTGTGCCACACCTACAGAGCCTGTGCTCTAGAGCCCGTGTGCCACAACTACTGAGCCCACGTGCTGCAACTACTGAAGTCCGTGCTCCTAGAGCCCATGCTCCGAAACAAGAGAAGCCACCGCAATGAGAAGCCCGCACACCACAACGAAGAGAAGCCCCCGCTCGCTGCAACTAGAGAAAGCCCATGCACAGCAACGAAGACCCAACGCAGCCAAAAATAAATAAATTTATTTTTTTAAAAAAAAGAATTCTATTTTGGACACATTAAATCTGAGATATCTATTCAGTCCGTCAATCAGTCACTCATTCATTCATTCACTCACTCATCCATTCGACTCTCCTAGAAATTTGTGCCCTCTGTTCTAGACACCAAACATTTTCACTCGGGTCATCAAGATAAATGAGCCAGAGTCCCTGCTTTCTAGGCATTCCTAGTCTAGTAGAGGAGGCAGACATATAGGAAAAGGGTCATGACATGGGTGATCAGTGACATAATAGAGGTGTGTTGATGGACCAGCCATGCCCAACCGAAGGGACAACCACCTCTCTTGGGAGGGGAGGAGTGGTGATGCTTAGGAGAGGGGAGCTCTTTGAGCTGGGTCTCGGGGGGTGACAGCAGCCAATGAGTTTACCAATAAGGGGGATTTTCCTGGGGCACTGGAGACAGTAGCCATGGTGGGTCAGTAATCCAGCCCCGGGAGGGAGAACTGGGAAAGTGTGCGACCCTCAAGAGGAGCCATATAACCCCAGTGCCTGGCATATCTTTTGAACCTGCACCAAACTGAGATAGTGACATGTACTGGATATCACAGAGTTTTAAAAATTATTATATGAACAAATATACCATATTATATTGGCTCCAAATAATAACCTTGTAAAGGAAAATGTATTTTCAGTAGTATTTCTGGTGGTGTCTCTCCATTTGTAGCAGGGACACAGGGAAGTTAAGGAACTTGACCAGAGGCACTCAAGGGGAAGTGCTCAGCCAGGATTTCATCCCAGGAGGCCTGTTTCCAGAGCCAGGCTGGCCCCCGCCCCAAATGTGCCCTCCTGGAAAGATTAGTGAGTGAAGATGAAGATATTGCAGAACAGTGGGCTCAGCGTGATCATGACTCCACTTATGTTCACAGTGGGGAAAGGCACTTAACCACAAACATATTCACATATACATTCTGTGCATTCAATTTTTCTAGAAGGATTAAAAAAACCCCAAAACTTAAAGATTACCTTTGGGGAGTTGGAATGAAGTAGGGGAAAAGGAAATTTTCACTTTGAATTTCACAGCCTTCTACTGCTTAGATTTTTAAAAAGTGAGAAGGTATTACTTTACAATTAAAATATTAAAGATAGGTAGTGCAGGCAGGGCTGTGCTAGCATCCATGGTCCACCTCACCACTGCTCATTCCACCTTTGTGGAATTTTTAGGATGCTGGGTCATTTTCCCTCTGGTACCCCAGGGCACATGTGGGTAGAAAGGACCTCAGTTTTGGAAGCTCATTTTTGAAAATTTAGTTCCTGAACCTTCTTGCTTATACCTCACGCCAATCTCTGTCACCTCTAGCTTAGGACATGAGGTCCAGAAAGAGTCATCGAATTCTTTCATTATTGCCTCGGGAGGAACATTCCTGATTGTCCTTGCTCTGAGGGATTGCAATACAAGCCAGAAGTGTTTTAGGGGTAGAAACCCCAGATACCAGACAATCTTGGAGGATTAAGGATGGATAGAGAGTACAGGTAACCCAAGTGGGGCATCTCCATGCAACAATAAAGAGGAAAGGTGTGACTGAAGTTCAAACATTTCTTTTCTATATTATTTGCCTGACACCATCTCAGTGTGATAAATACCCTAACCACAGATGTGGCAAATAGCTTTCACCATGAGTGCCAAATCCATTCAACTGCTATTGCACTAAATTGAGAAAAATTCCAAGACAAAATCTGTTCTCTGCAGAAAGAAAAAAAAAAAAAAGGAATTAGTGATTGATTAGTGATGTCTGCCATGAGCAAGGTACAGGTAACTAAGGTATGGATGCCAGCTAGCTCTCATCCCTGCTTGAGTTCAATCCTGCCTTTGGCTTTTTCTTCAAATGAGCTGAGTAATTCAGATTCTTTCCGCTGATATTTATCTCATTCTTTCCCCTATACTCATAGCACTTGGTTCATACTTCTGGAACCATACTTGCCACAGCCTGCCCCATGCCTGAACCAGTTCCATGTGCGTCTATCTCTCCTTCTAGCTCACCATTCCCAAGGGCAGTGGCCATATCATAACCCGGTTTCCATCCCCAGTGCACTCTTGTGGCATTCTGCACATAATTGGCACACAGAGAATGTTTATGGAATTGAAATACATGGAACTGAATTTTTGTGGGGCTCCTGAGAGAGACGTGAGCAACCTGGCCAGTCCTGAGGAATCATAGCAAGGGAGGGGAGAACCTGCAAGAGGGGGCCAAGTCAGAGCGCCAGCGTGTAATAAATACCAATTCCGCTTATTATCTTTTGTATTAGTTTTCTATGGCTGCTGTAACAAGTCACTATAAACTTAGTGACTTAAAACAATAGCTTCATTCTCCTACAACTCTCTGGGTTAGAAATCCAACTGGATGTCACTGGGCAAAGATTGAAGTGTTGGCAGGGCTGCATTCCTTCTGGAGACTCTAGGAGAGAATACTATCTTTGCCTTCTCCAGCTCCTAGAGGCCACCTGCATTCCTTGGCTTGTGGTTCCCTTCCTTCTTCAGAGCCAGCAATACATAACATCTTCAGATCTTTTTAGGATTCTCTTTTTCTGAAGGCGTCTTCCATTTTTAAGGACACTTACGATTACATTGAGCCCGCTGAGATCCTCCAGAATAGACTCCCTATCTCGAGGTCAGATGATCAGCAATTTTAGTTCCATCTGCAACCTTAATTATCTTTTGCAAGTAAAACAGAATATTCACAGGTTCCAAGGATTAGAATGGGGACATCTTTGGAGGAGTTGTAATTCTGCCAACATCTTTTAATAAACTTAAATACAGTTCTGACCCCCCAGCTGGTGGAATTGAGGGGACATTTCACCCAACTCAGAATTGAAGCTCCCTCCTGTTGCCTCACAAAGATCAGAGAGGCCCACAGGGCCCCAGGGGCATGACGGGAGGCCCACTACACTCCTGTCCATCATAATGATGGCATCACTCAAGCTGTGACATCTCTGCAGGGGGCCTTTCAGTTTCAGCAGCATTGTCCAGTCTGGAAACCTTAGTGGAGGAGATCCAGCTTTCTGAGACCCCCAAGAGCCTTGCCCTTTCTCCTGCTCCTGCCTAAAGACCTCCAGCAAAATCCGTCCAGTGAGCTGGGAGGGTTTCATGACCAGATCCTCCTACCCCAGACACACATGCTTTGAGCTTTCAGTGGAGCAAAAATCCCTGAGGTAAAGACTTACAAAAGGCCTGACTACTTGCTTGGAAATGAGGTGGAGGAGGGAAAAACACAGAGAAGGAAACATACATTAATACCTCAGAAATGTCTCGGGCCACACCTTTTGCCCAGTTTTGCCTGGGGCCGGCTCCACACCATAAATGCCTCATTACAAGCCTGCCTGGGGCACTCTTCCCATTTGGAGCTGCTCGTCTCTAAGCCCTGGGCAGGAGGCAGCCCCCCCCGCCCCACCAGCCCCCCACCCCCCACCCCCGTCGCTGGCTGCCATGATCTGATCGTAAATGCCCAGGCCGGGCTGGGCACGTCAGAGCGTCCCCCGGGAGCTGGGGAGTGTTTACACGGCTGGCAAGGAGGCTGGCCTCAGCGTGAGAAGAGGCCTGTTTAGAGTAGAACGCCCGGAAGGATTTATGGAGGGCCGGCTGCTGAAATAGAGCAGTCATTAAGGAGAGGTGAGCAGCCGTTGGAAGCGGGAATATTTAGTAATGACATGGGCGCAAACGTTGGTCAGGGAGGGCCTTCCTAGAATGTGCTGTTTTCTATTTGCTTTGTGGGGGAGGAGAGTCTGCTGCCTTTTTTGGAAAATGGGGATGAAAAGATGTGAATTTAATGCTTGTGAGAGGCAGAGGAAAGCTCTGGAAGCAGAAGTCCTTAACTCGGCCCCAGAGGCACAGGTGGGCTTGGCTGTGACCCTGTGGGCCTGCGGTGGGGCCGAGGCATCGGGCAGAAGCCTGTAGGGTGGACCGGCCCTGGAGACCCACCCTCACGCCACCCCCAGAGCCAGTGAGAGACTTCTGATTTTTCCATCTAGTCTGTACCTCATTTCACCTGCAAAGACCAGCAAGACAAGCTTTTACTCTTTCCCTTTTAGGATTTGTTTTAGAATTCCTAACACTCTTGAAATGTCTTTACCTTAGAGTCTAAGTCTTAGACAAATTTTCATATGTGCTCCTTGAGAGTATTTACAAACTCTTCTTGAAGTTTTTGTTACTTTTCTGCATTGACTTTCCCCCAGACACCGGTAGCTGCATCAGTAATAACTTCCTTAATAAATTCTTGCAATTGGAAGCCCTAAGTGTCGTGGTCATGTTGTGCCGGCCCAGCTCCCCTTTCTTCAGGGAACATCCCTCCCTCATCTATACGGTCCTGCTGTATGTCAATCAAGGGACTCTCATCTCCCTCCAAAATGATGGGCATATGACCCAGAGCAGATATGGTGATTGGTCAGGAGTAGCACGTGACCCAGTCTTGGCCAATCATAGACCACTTCCTCTGGACACAGTGATTGGTCTAGGATCAATACATGACCCAAACAAGGGCAAAGTGAGTGCCATTTGGGAAATGGATGAACATTAATTTGAAAAGAGATGTGCTTTCTCCTGGAGCAATTAAGCTGGGCCATCTTACCTGTCCTTAGAAGGGGGCCTGTCTAGAGTAGGAGAGAATGGACCATGGCATAGGGAAGGAGAATGGGGATGGGGAGGCAGAGGGATCTGAAGTTATCATCTGTGCCCTGGGATGAAGCTGAGCTAAGAGTCAGTAACACTCTGGGGCTTTGTAGTTGGGTGAAATCCCCTTTTGATGTTTAACCTATTTTGAGTTGGATCTCTGTCACTTACAACCCAAAGTTCCTAATACATTTAGCAAATATACTTTGTAAAATGGAAAGACATTTCATATCTCCAAATGAGCATTTAAAATATTGTTTTTCCAGTTTTTTTCCTTTACTCCTAATGGCTCAGTCCTTCATTTGCCATGTGTGTACCTAACTTAGGTGCTACCAAGTCCTCTTCCTCCTCTGTCCTGAAGCTTGGTGAGACCAGACTGTTGACCTGCCTGTACCTGCAGGCCCTTGCCCTGGCTCTCTTGGCCAGCAAAGGCAGCTGCAGCAGCTTGAGGTAACCACCCTGTTGCTGATGATGAAGTGCCTGTTAGAGAATGGAAGTCTGTGCCACAATGCTGATGGCACAGCATTGGCACAATGCCCTGATGCTCCCAAAGCTGGCCCAAAATGGTACAGAAGAAGGGAAGTCAGTCACCTGGAGGTAGTATGGTGTGGCGGTTGAGGGTATGTTTTGTGGGGCCAGGGTAATTGTGGTCCTATCCCAGATTTAACACTTAGCAACTGTGCAAGGTTGGCCCTGTTCCCTAAGTCCCCTGTGCCTCAACAACCTTATCTATTCAATGGGGCTGATAAGGATATGGAATCCACAGGGCTGGCTGAGGATTCAATGAGTTGTTACTGTTACTAATTGAACCCCAGAGCCCAGAAGCAGGACTGCTTAGGCCAGAGTCTCACAAAATCTTTCATGAAATTCCCTTTCTTATCTGTGTTACTTTGGCGAGTCACTTAATGTCTCTCAGCCCAGTTATCCTACCTAACAACACATTCCTCATAGGAATGTGTGAAGTCTGGATGAAATCGTGCTTGTAAAATGTACATATTAAGTACTCAGGACACATCAGCTATCAGGGTGAGATATAGTTCTTTCCCAACAAATTAAAATTGACCTACCTCAGCTGTCTTGGCAAAGCACAAACCTCTCCCAAGTGCAAGGAGCGGCGAAGGGAGCTTCGCCTGAGATGGGAGTCAGAAGTTCTGCTCTGGGAGAGGGGCACCAACCCTTAGGCGCATGCGCACAGGGATGGGGGGTCGGGGCTCCGCCTTGGAGGCGGTTGCTGTGGCAACTGGTTCCAAAATTTTGTGTTTGCTAATTACTTATTTTAATTCAAATGGAATATCCCAATGCTTTGCTGAAAGGGTTTCTTCCTTGTCCTGTATCACACAATACTCTACTTTTCCAGGTCAGGATATACATTTCCTTGAAACTTTACTGTTCTTAAAAAGTTATGTATTTTGAAGGGTTCACTTAACTTATTGTGTAGAAATGAATCAATATAATTTATTCATGAAACTGTCTTAAAAGTCATCACGTTTTAACTTTAACCAACTGTGTTTTTGACTGGATATTTATTTGATAATTTAGACATTGTATAATTTAAAATGTACTATCATTATTCTACAACGACTTGGCTCACGCAGTTTATTCTGTCCCTCAGAGAAATGCTGAAGCTCTGGAAACAAATGATTGCTAAACTTGTATTTTTAAAAGAAAACCAGTAGGCTTTTTGGTAGTTTTAAAATCAAATAAATATTGAGATATTTAAACTTGCTTGTTAACCATTTTTTTCAATGATGAAGTGTGAACAATTGGTAGAAGCAATAGTATTTCTAAACAATCTTAGTTGAGAGGATAGGAATCGCAGACTAAACACAGCCCTGCAGAAGGAGGAATAGAGGCATAGGTGGAATGCACAGAACTGGCTATGGCTTCTCTGGGCACAGAGGGAACCTTTGCAGATCTGCCCTCAGACTTGATGGGCTGGCGAACCCAGGAGTGCATGAAAGTTCCCTTCAAATGGCTCTTTTCATCCTGGAATCAAAAAGGACTGCTCAGAGCCCAGGTCAATGAGCCGTCGTGTAATCACAGTCAGGCAGCCACCTCTGAGATGAAACACAAACCAAAGTTCTTGCCAGAATATTCCACCAAGGGGATGGGCAGCCACTGCACACATTTCCAAGTAGCCATGTGCCATATTCTAAAGTTTCCATATCTGTGCCGAATATTTGGGACCTTTAGTGCTCTGTTTAGCACTTTATTCTATTCTGCCTTGTGTTTGTCTCTGTTTCCCATCTCTTGTTTTCTCCCCGAGCCTTTTTGGGAGCCAGGATGGGGCAGTGTAACCAGCCCAGGCTTTAAAACCAAACAGACAGGACTCGGAATCTCAGCTGAGTGCCTTAATCACCAAGAAGAATTCGACACATCTTTACTATCTATGTGTTTGAAAGTTTTAACTTTAATATCCTTTCCAGCCCTCAGTTTCCTCATCCGTAAAGTAATACTAGCAGCTGCCTTACAAGTTTGTTGTGAGGATTAAATGAGATAACCCAGAGAAGGCACCCAGAACACAGGTTGGCACATAGTAAGTTCTTGATATATATTAGCTATCATTGTTTGCATTTTTATCATCATCACTGGAATAAATGAGTAGCCTTCCAAGGTTTTAAATGCCCTCCTTTGAAGAATAGTCACTCAATAACAGTTTGTTGCATGATGTTAAGAAAATAAGCCTCCTTAAAAAAAAAATCCCACATCATTACAATCCCACACCAACTTGCAGAGATGACACTTTCCTTAAGTTTGAACACAATAAGGGTAAGGCAATTAAAAATGTAGCAATAAAATAAACATCAGCCTAGTACTCTTAGCCAGCAAAATGAAAAACTGGGAGAAGGGGGCATATCAATTAGAGGTTCTATTTAAAATAAATTATAGTCATTCTGATCCCATGTTCTCTCCTGTGTCATATGGGTGGTGGTCAGTTTCAGAAATCCCTCCTGAAGGAAGTTCCTTTTGATTGCTCATTGGAATTGCATCACAGGTGGGTAAGTTTGCCCTGCATGGTTTTCTCTGAGGAACGCTTCTTATGCCCAGTGGCTGGCCCCATACCTTCCTGCTCACTCTTAAGCAAGGTTTAAGTTATAGATCAAAAGCATCCATGCCCAGACATAGTCAACATTTTAATTGTCATTCAAAGCCCAGACTTCTCCCCTTCAGGCAGCTGAAGACAGAGTGGTCACATGTCAAGGATTGCCTAGAACAGTCCCAGCTTATGTCTGTTGTCCTGACATCTTGTCCTTGTTAGTATCTCTCCCAGATTTCCCATTTTTAATAAAGAATTATTATTAATATTTGCATGAAAGTAAGTGACATTGGTAGATCTCTATTGGTCCTTTTTAGTTCTTTTAACATCTCTACTAGAAGCATGCAAGACTCTTGCACAATGAGTAGAGCTCTCACTTCAACATAATGTGAAAACTAAAAGTTTAATGAAACTCTCTTTTCCCAACCCTTCCAGACTCAACATAACTAACACCTCCCTTTCAGGGACAGCATGAAGGGTGGTAGCTAATAGAACAGTGTGCTCACACACAAGCATTTGGGAACAGCCAGCTCCTTCCATTAACTATTTGAAATGGGAAAATAATCAATGCAGCTGGGCCGACCAGCCACTTGGCCTATCAGCCAGCTCTACCATGGTCTGGGGTAAGTCACAAAGCTGCCAGGCTTCCCTGGCAGAGTCAGCATAATGTGGGAAATCATAGGTTAGGTGTGAGAGAAGAAATATGTGCAGAAAATAGAAGTTGTGATCCTGCTAGAGAGCATTTAAAGAGTAATTTGAAAGTTTTTGCTGTGGTGGTTTTGTTACTTATTATATGGTATAAATCAACAACTATTATTAATTGGTAATGCTTTTTATTTGCAATAAACCATTTTAGCATCAGTGACCCCCAAAACAATGTAGATGTGTGTTTAATGACATGTTAAGTACTGAATTTTCATTCCTTAAGGAATTAGATGAATATATAACTTGCGAAAATATTTGTTGACATTTGCCAATCCACCAGGGGAGCTGCAGCAATATTATCGACCACATGAAAACCAAGAGACACCAATCTGCCAGAAGAGCACGAACATCTATTATGTTTAATGCATGCAGCTGCAGAAAGGGTTTTATAGATCACCCTGTGAAGCATGATTTTTATTTAGATCAAATGTCTTTCTTATAGATTAATTTTGCTTATTTTTGATCCCACATTTTCTTGTGCACATGTGAAAAGTAAAACCATGGCCGTTAATGCATTGGCTCCTTTGGCAGCAGAAGAATTTTTGCAGTCAAGTGATGCCTGATTTATATCAGTGACATCAGATGCTTCAAGCAGAAAACCAGTTAACTCTAATGATAATTTAATATTTTCATCCAATGCATGGAATCAAAGTCTAGTTTTTTTTTTTATTGGTAAAGATTTTATTGGTAAAATCAAAAAGATTGCTAACACACTGTGGTGGTAATCATGTGAGGAAGAGGCACACTTGAACATTGCTATTTGGAGATGATAGATGTACAATCTCTATTTAAACAATAAATATCACTTAAAATGTAATATATACATTTTTGGTACAGAAATTACATTGATAAATATTTCCCTTATAGATAGGCTCTATAGGAAATAATACTTTATTAAGTGTTATTCATTGCAAAATTTTTCTATGATTACAAAATTCTAGTACAAAGTTAAATACCCATTAAAATAAACTGGTTTAATAAATTTTGGTGCATCCATTTAGCGCGATACTTGCAACCACTTACAAAAAATGAGACAGCTTTTTATGTACTGATATGCAACAATCTGCAAGGTACTTTTTAAATTAAAATATAAAGAAACAGGACTATTGTTTATAGTTATGCAACATTTGGTTAGCATATCAAAGTCCAGTTTTTGGAGGTTCACTCTGTCAACAGTGAAACACTTTTATAGATCTAAATCAGAAGTTCAACATTGAAGATGAAATTATTTCTTTTTTACAGTGATAATAGGATTACAAATTTTGGTGGAGCATAGAACTGTGGTTAAAACACTGTTATCTCTAAATTAGGAATTTTCTGGAGCAGAAATGTATTTGGAATTGATTGTAAGGCACAGGTAATTTGTCATCACGTCTAAACAAGCTGACACATTTTATTTTCAAAATGGAAGTGTTGGTTATCTATTTATCTAGCTAGCTAGCTAGCTATTAGAAGTTGACTACAAAATTTTTGCAACTGAGATGATGTTGAATACAAACACATACGTCAACATGGCAGTACTTATTTAGGCTTTTGCTTTCTTTTGGCAGTTAGTCATGAATAAAATTTCAGACATGCTAAAGCCTTTAAAAATATTTTATAAATCAACAAAAATATTCTGTAATGGAATTAAACTTTCCCAAAGATGAGTCATCTAAATGTTGGTTGCATTTTTGGTTACACTTTTTTCCAAACAAATGATTCTAACAAGTCAGTTGGAAATATTCAACCAAGTATTCCAGGAATGAAGCAACAACAACAACAAAAAAATCAGTTTTTGAAGCTTTTTAGTGAATTGCAATGATTGAAAACAATGCTTAAAGCAGGAAGATATTACACTTTTTCTTCACAAAAGCAAGGATGGCACAATGAGACGCCACTTCATACCTACTAGGATGGCTATCATAGTAACAAATAAATAGAAAACAATGAGCGTTGGTGAAGATGTGGAGAAATCAGAACCTTTGTACATTGGAGGTAGCAATGTAAAATAGTGCAGCCGCAGTGGAAAACAGTTCGGCAGTTCCTTAAAAAATTAAATATAGAATTACCAGATGACCCAGAAATTCTACTCCTTGGTAAATACACAAAAGAATTGAAAACAGGTGTTCAAACAAACACTTGCACAGAAATGTTCATAGCAACACTATTCACAATAGCTAAAAGGTGTAAATAACCCAAATGTCTATCAACAGCTGAATGGATAAACAAAATGCAATATACCTATACAATGGAATATTATTCAGCCGTGAGAAGGGAATGAAGTACTGATACATGCTATAAGGTGGATGAACCTTGATGACATTATGCTAAGTGAAAGAACCTAGAAACAACGGTCACATATTGTATGAAATATCCAGAACAGGTAAATCCATAGAGATAGAACGTAGTTAAATGGCTGTGGGGAGCTGGGGAGAGTGGGGTATGGGGAATGACTGCTTAATTGGCACAAGGTCTCTTTTTGAGGTGATGGAAATGTTTTAGAACTGGATAGAGATGGTGGTTGCACAACATTGTAAATGTAGTAAATATCACTGAATTGTACACTTTAAAACAGTGAATTTTATTTCAATTTTTAAAAAACAAGGAAGAACTGAACATATTAAACTAAATGGTTTATATGATTCGGGGAAGGGCTTCTATTTTTAAGTAGATGTTTAATATTATGTTTGATAACAGAAAGGAATATAATTGAAAAGATCTAAAATTTTGCAGCACTTAAGCTTGGTGAGACAGTAAAAGAGAATCATAGAGATAATTTATTTGATTATTTTTGTCTTGCACAAATGGTTATCAAAGAAAGATTCTCTGAATGAATGCAAAATTATAATACCTGTGAAAATAATTTGGCTAAAATATTTGCACATTTCAAATCCTGAAAAAATAGAATACTCCATTTAACACTGTTTGCTCTGTGGTTGCCAGGTACCTTGGCTCCTGTAAAGAGGGTATTTTATCAATAAAATTAATACGATCTATAGAGAAAGCTCAATTGAAGATGGTGCCAATTTCAAATTTATTGTTATAATAAATGCATAATAAAATGCGTCTTTGAGGATGGTTTCAGTCAGTTTTACGGGGAAAAAAGGACCATATTGAAAAAATATGCTATTAGAACAAAGCTGAGAAACTGATAAGATGTTAATATGCACCAAGAGTAGTTATTCTGCTTATTTCTTAAAATTTCAGATAATCAACATAAATGAGTTTTTATATTTTTCTTTAATATATATATGTACATGTATAATTTTGTTTTAGAGTAATAATCATATTTCAAAAATAGTTTTTGAATAGAACTATTTTTATAATATGATACCAATTAAGTATCCCAGTTTGGATGGTCAGTCACAGGGTCACCCAGGGAAGGCCTGGAAGACACATAAAGGAGACGTGGTCCAATTCTGCTCCATCTCTTCCCGTCTTCCCTCCCACATTGTCTAAAGAAGGTGGAGAGAGAAGTAAGGGGACAAGAAAGTCTTTACTTGGCTGGATGTTTTGAGCTAACTTTTTCATGGGCACTTTCCAGGGCTCTTTGAAGATTCCCTACGTTGGGAACCTCCACTGAAGATCCCAATAGGTAGGCAACGCATATTCTTTGGCAACCACTGCCCACCTGGCCCCCACCACCACCATTTTGTCCCTCTTGTTCTAGCTATTGGCATCCTGCTATTCTACCACGTTGTCCTGTTGGATTTAGAGCAGGACTTAAAATGGCTCCAGAAACAACATAAATGTCCACTGACGGGAACTAGTTGAATAACCTGTGGTACACAGGGGATTCTAAGTACTATGCAGTAGTAAAGAAGAATGAGGGAGACCGCAATATAGGCATATAGGGTAAATGTTACGATTTACTGTTAAGTGAAAAAATCAAGGTGGAGAACAGTGTTTAAGGGTTTAGGGGATATATATATATATATATATATATATATATACACACACACACACACATATATATATATAATTGCATTCGATTTCAAGAAGAAACAATAGGAGGATAAAGCAAAAGCAATTAAAACGGTTTCCTGTGGAAAAAGGGAATAAAGAGGGTCGAAGCATGATTATGAATGTACCTTGGCATATGGTTATGATTTTGGATCATATGTTTACTTTACATAATTCAAAACAAAGTTAAATCAAAATGGTGAAAATCAGCCTCACAAAATTGAAAAACGAGTGGAAATGACTTGTATAACTGAATGTTGTGTGGTGGCATAAGCATCTAAAGACAAAAATTCCATAAGGAGACTTTAAAACACATAGTTTTGACTGTATGGTGGTGATGGTTGCATCACCACTTAATGCCACTGAACTTAAAATAAAATGTTAAAATGGTAAGTTTTATGTTGTATATATTTTACCACCATAAAATACATTTTTTTTTAGAATTTTAGAAAGCACAGAAAACTGAAAAAGGAGAAAATAAAGTATCCTTATTCCTACTAGTTAGAGAAAAAAATGTGTTTCCAACTCTGTCCACTGAAAGGGCCTGGAAGCAATGGCAAGCCAGTAGGAAGAGCACCCTTAGCTCTCAAACTGTGGTCTCTAAATAACATTTCTCACTAAAAGGAACCTGGGTTCCTAAGAGAAATAGCTGATTCTAGATCTCTTGCAATACTCAAAGACTAATGCAGTCATGTCAAAAGGACACAAGAGAAGTTTGAATGAGTTCCTGCTGGCCAAATTTAGGACAATTTTGCATGAGAATAATAATGACCATGGTTGATTGTAACATATTGAGTGAACATATATGAGTGAATAATAGAAGTCAATGAGTATGAGAAAAAGGAAGCAGCTCTTCCTTAAACAAAAGGGTCAGCTAGTAAACATAGAGGTGTAAAATTTTTAAATCGCCATTGTGCAAACTCTTGTGTAGCAATTGATTCAGGCAAGGTCTTCAGTGGTGGTAAAACCATTAGAGGAAAAAATTTTAGGGAACTGGATATTTGCATGATGTCAAAGCAACACTCTGCAGGTTACTTACTTATTTCAAAGGAAAAAAGATATCTTCATAGTGAGAGTTCTGGAGGTGACCATCTTAAATGAATGATCAAGCTTAACAACACTTAGAGGAGAACAAACTGACATTTTCCCTGCCTCTGGTATGATGCAGTTTGAAAAAAGGAAATGCTCAAGACATTCTTGCCAAAAAATAACAAAAATAAACAACAAAAAGCTAAGCTGAATATGATCAAACATCTAGACTTAACTTCCAGGTCATAGAAAACACAAGTTCAATGACATCACAAGGAAACAGATAAATTTACAATCTGGAATGTTCTTAAAAAAAAAAAAAGCCTGAATCCTTGAAAAAAAAATCAGTGTCAGTGTCACCCAGCACTCATATATATTTTGGTCTCTAAATACCATTGCCAACTAAAAGGAAACAGAAATCTTTGGAGAATTGGCCAATCCCAGGTTAGGAGCAGGAAAGGCACAGGAAGAACCATACTTGTACCAGGGAGCAGGGAAGCTATCAAAGTCCATGAGGGGCACATGAAAAGAACTCAGGAACCATCTTGAAAAGGTTCTCACTGGCCAAAGTTGGGAAATTTTGAGCAATTAGAAGAATAAAGCTGCAATGAAAGGAAACACACCAAATAAGCTCAAAATCAATGAGTCCATGATAATATTTTTAAAAATAGTTAATCACTATTGGATTTTGCTAGACACCAACTCATGACTCTAAAATATGCTAAATAAAGGCAAAGGATCATGTATTTATACTGTCTTTCTTTTAACTTTTTCTGTCTTTTATAAAATTTATTTCAAAGCTACTAAATAGTCTGTAATGCTAACTTTTTCACAAGTGTATTCTAGCTAATAAATACAGAAGGAACGATGGAACTATCACCATTTTGTATTCCCTAGTGAATTAATGGACCTAGGCAATGAGTGGCTACTATATCCACTAGGAGAAATGCTGATGGGGAACTTTGTAATCATGGATTAGCACCTGGCCACACTGATCAATCCTAGTATCAAAAAGAGATAACAGGTTGTAAGGAGCCCCTTGAAGTGATGTGACAGGAAGTACACAGCACCACCTCTTCAATGTTGTTCTTGCCAAAATATTGAGCCCAAATCTAATTAAGCCTTTAGATCTAACCACTAGTTTATGGAAAATACAGGGGACAGGAGACCATACTAAAACAACCTGGATGCAATCAGCAAAATCCAGAATGTGAGAAACTCTACAGACAAATCCCAGTTTCTTCAACAAAAAAGTAGCAATTAAAAACAACAGAGAGAAATGGGACGTATAGATTAAAAGAGTCTAGGAGACATATGCACCTAACACAGTGTGTGGACACTGTTTGGATCCTGATTTAAACAAGGGGAAAAAAGAGATAATTGGGCAATATTAAGGAAGGAGGGAGGGAGGAAGAGAGGGAGGAAACAGGAGGTTTCAAACACGTTCCTCAAGCATATTCTTCTGTAGAGATGCGCTATACCAAACAGCGCTCCCTGAGCTATTCAAGACACAGTTTGAAACCCTGAGGGGTCTCTGGGAAGGATGTGGCTGGGTGGGCTTGAGGAACACCAGGACCCACCTTAAGCACACGAGCTCCTGCCTCCCCATGCCCCACCCCAACCCAGGCAACAGGAATCATTCCAGTGTCAAACCTCAGCCCCCAAATCATTTCCCTCACAGAATCCAAAGGAGGTACCCCAAAGCCTTAGTTTCAGGAGCTGTCACTTACAGGAGCTCCTTCCAAGACCCTGAGGAAAGGGGGAACCTACAGTGTGGTCCTGTGGTCATGTAGTTTTGTAAAATTTACAAACCAAGAGTTAAACCACACATGGATCAGATCCCCGTCTCTCTCCATTCCAAATCTACCTCCCTCACACTTTCCCTCCTGCTGGTGCTGGAATGAACATGGGGAACCTGAGTGGGGAAAGACTTTTAGTTTGGGTTTAGTGGGACATACATGTATAGTTGGTTATCAGTCATTTCGCCAGGTGTTCTCGTAGAGGAAGGGCTTCCAGGGATATGTCCACCTCCCACTCTGTTGATTTACCTGGCAGGCAGAGACCGGAAGGAGCGTGTCCTACAGCACCTTGCACCAAAAGTCTGTGGGTAGTGCAAGAGCAGCAAGGTCTCAAATGCACAGAAGGTCTGAAATGCACTAGAACCAGTCTGTGGAAAATTCTCCCAGATCTTACAAGTTATACATAAAACTTGATGGAGCTTATGGCGCTTTCCCCAAATTTACCTCAATCTTTACAAGGCACGTGACACTACCAAAAATGAGTTGTAAGGCTGAAGGAAACATTTCACAACAATCAAGAATAAAAAATACATTTTCGGGCTTCCCTGGTGGCGCAGTGGTTGGGAGTCCGCCTGCCGATGCAGGGGACGCGGGTCCGTGCCCCGGTCTGGGAAGATCCCACATGCCGCGGAGCGGCTGGGCCCGTGAGCCATGGCCGCTGAGCCTGCGCGTCCAGAGCCTGTGCTCCGCAACGGGAGAGGCCGCAGCAGTGAGAGGCCCGCGTACGGGGGGCGGGGGGGGGGAACACATTTTCATCATCCAACAATTAGAGTAGTGACTAAGTAAATTTCTATAGTCTATATAGAAAATATATCACAAAACTGTTACCATATGAAACTGTGATTAAAAAGTATGCAGACAAAAGATGTTACAGAGCTATGTCAGGAAGTTAATAAAAAATATTATGGGTTTTGGGGGGGAAGGGAGATCTTACGTTGTGGTATTTGCAGCTTTAAAAATGTTCACCATTTCTTTTCTCATTCAAAATTAATATTCTCTATTAAACTTAATTTTATATTTATAATTTTGTGCTTTTTTCCATAAAGACAACCCTTTCTTCTACAGTATCAGGACTACAAAATCTGGATCCCTCTGAACCCCCTAACCAGGTGGGGTTACCCTACTAATGCTCTAAAGACACCTCATACTTTTGTTTAACAGTTCAGACTATGGTTTGCCATTATACATTCCTTATGGTGAAAATTCGATTGATATATATACCTTCCCCCAGACCTTGAGCTTAAGTTCCACAAGGACAGGGACCACTTCTGGTATTGTTCTCAATTATAGTCCCTGTTTCCCTGTGCTCAGCACAGTGCTTGGCACATAGTAAATCCTCAATAAATATTTGTAAAATGACTTAATGAATGAATATGTAAATATGTCTTCTCTCTTTATCAATATTAAGTAGTGTATTGGTCCATCAGTCAGAGTCTCTGATGCTTTGTATACCAGTTTCCCAGTTTCAGTGGGTGGCCTAAATTGTGAAGCTGGTAAAGTATTGTCTTGACATGTTTCTAGGTATCAGCTCTTCCCATTTTTCAAAGGACAGTTCAACACAAAATTTAATTTCATATCTGTAATGTGTTACACTGCAAGAAACTTTCCTTATTTTGTTACTTTAAAAGAAACAATAGTTCTTTTGGGTCTTCTCAAAAAAATAAGTATTTTCTCCCTCATATACTAAATCTATGATTTTATAACTTTGGCTCTAAATCTTCCTGAAATACCCTAATGTATGAAAATTAGATACATCAGAGGGACTTATTCAGAAACCTAAAGGGCTCTCAGGAGCCTGGGGTGGTCCCAGTAGTGTGTTAATGATGGGACCACTCACTAAAATGGGATGAGGAACACTTCCCCGGGTGGTTCTGAGGATTGATGGGGGGAAGGGAGACATGTCGGTTTGAAAGTGCTTTTAAACCTCTAACATTTTTTTGCAAATAATAGGCATCCATCATCACCACCACCACCACCATCATCACAGTGTTTTGCCAGGGTTTTGATATTTTAAAATATGTAACTTACACCAACTCAAGATATTGACAGAAAATCTTGGAAAAAAACATAATTCTGTATATTTATACCTTATAACATTTTAATGAAAATCATATTTTTGTTTAAATTAAATTTTTCTTCTCTAGAACAAGGATATGGTAATTTTGCCTGTACTATTGCTCAATTTTTTAAGTTAAAATTGAGAGTTCTTAGGAATAATTTCCCAGAAACAATAATCCTCTTATTTCAATTCATAGAATCCACTGCCAGTTTATTCTTTAGTAATTTTACATGAAGAGAAGGCTTGATTTCTTCCAATACTGTTCCATCTTTTGATGTTTATTAGCAACTTGTGAGCTAGAACATAGAATTATTTTCGGGATGAAAAAGCATCCTTTTGTTGAAAATGCTAACAATGGAATATATATTTCAGTCTTGTCCCGGTGTAAAGCATAGTATGGGTACAATGTATGCGTGAAAACAAGGAAGCCCCTATTAACCTCCTCACCCAATGTCAACCAGAAAGGGTTTTAAAAGCATTCCTTTTTCAAATTAAAAATAAATACAGGGCTTCCCTGGTGGCACAATGGTTGAGAGTCCGCCTGCCGATGCAGGGGACGCGGGTTCGTGCCCCAGTCCGGGAAGATCCCACATGCCACGGAGCGGCTGGGCCCGTGAGCCATGGCACTGAGCCTGCGCGTCCGGAGCCTGTGCTCCGCAACGGGAGAGACCACAACAGTGAGAGGCCCGCGTACCACAAAAAGATAAAAAAATAATAAATAAATAAATACAATAACACAAATTTGACCCGACACTTCTGTTCAGCTCTGAGTTTGCTTACCCATCATTACTCGTAAACTCCAGCCAGGATTGGGGTCATTGACAGACACATCCAACCACACCTAAGCTTCCCATCTCCCTCATTAAAAACTATTGCAGAAACACAAATATTTCACAGTTATTGTATTTTTACCTGACATGAGACAAGTAAATATAAGCTGATGGTTCTTCCTATTTACCACTGATTTCTGTAATATGCCTGCAGGTTTATCACAGTCAGATTGACATCCACAAAGGTAAGTTATATCACTGAAGGAAATTTAGAAAAAACAGAAAAGTACAAATCTTAAAATAAAAAATACTATAACCCCACCTCTCAGAAATAGCATACTGTGAGTATCTGTGTGGTGGTCCATTCAGTCTATTTCCTAAGCATATATGATGATTATCATGTGCATGACTGTCATCAGTCTGATTTGTAAAATGCTTTTCTCATGTGCATCATAAATGGTATTTAATAACATTAAATATACTCTAAACAAAATTTTAAATATCTACATGGTAGACAATAATAACTGTGCCATAACTTAATTCAGTATTTGCTGACATTTGTATACAACTTTGAGAAATCTTTTCCTATACTCAGGATACATCCTAAAAGTGGAATTTCTGGAACAGAAGGTATTCATGTTTTTAAAAGCTTAATAAATAGTTTAAAAATGTTTTCTAGAAGGCTTCAAATAATTCAAACCCCTGATAGCCTTACCAGTGTTTGATATGATCACTAAAGCAATACACTTAAAGACAAAACAATTTTTCTGCATTATTTTAACTTGCCTGTTTGATAACTAATGTGTTTGAATTTTTAAATATATGTTCACATCAACAATGTGTGTGTGTGTGTGTGTGTGTGCGCACACACACAGTTTTGGGGAGAGGGGATCACCTCTCCATCTCTACCAGGGCAAAGGGTTGTATTTTCCTTATTGATTTGTATGAATAAGTTTAGTTTTTATAAACAGCAGCAAAAGACAAATTCCTAGAACAAGCTGATTGGATTGGCGATAGATTATTTGTTATACTATATGAATACCATACTAGTCTTTTGGATAAAACACTCACTGAGCACACGCGTGCGTGCACACACACACACACACACACACACACACACACACACACACTGTGCAATGGCAGTCTGTAGCCAACATATTATAACCCCACCCTTGACATTTCAATATGGGGGAGGCGATCCAAGGAGTAGGGGCCAGCCCTCATCTCCACCTGGACAGACCCCTGTCTCATGATGCATCCTGAAAGAGTACTTCCAAGGGCATAGCTCCAGCCCATAACCATATTTCTGTCAGAAACATTTCCTCCTTGTGACCATCTCCTTAAGAGCACAAGGCATCAGGCAGACCCCACCATGTACTAGCTGGATGACTCTGGACAATTTCCCTCTCAGGGCAGCCTCAATGTTCTCGTTTAAGAAATGGGAATGATAGTAGGATCACTTGCATGAATTATCATGACAATAAATGATCATAGAAAGCTAAAAGACTTTGTGTCACACAGAACGCATCTTACATGTTTAACCAGCGTTCCAACTGTATGGAGGCGATTGACGTTTTCTTATCAATTTAGAAGGAAAACTTTATATTTTAGAACCAGCAACCAAAACTAATTTTCCAGGATGCCTTAACTAGCTGGTTGGTTGTTGATGATCCAGTTATGGATTCAAATGCAAATAATACCATAATTCTTGGATAAAACACTCAGCACCAAAAGTAGTATTATTTCTATTATTTTTCTATAGGACTGGCAGGTGGGGGAGCCCAAGAGAGAAGAGGAAAGAGGGAAGCGGGCTAAGAGCCGGGCACCACTGAGCACCATTTTGGCACTGTGAGGGTTGGGTAACAGTCCCACCCATCCACCCGCAAACAACCCCAGGCACCTTCTCAGGACAGGAAGATCACCGTCAGTCTGGTCACGAAGCACACACAGATCTCTCTTCCTGAAAAGGTACAATAGATGCATATTCCTTACGCGTGCAAAGCTCTCTGTGCTTCCGGTCCTATCTGATGTTGACCCAACGTGGCAAAGCAGAAGCCACATGGAAAGCATAAATGGAGCCCACATCCCCCGCCAAAATGCTCGCTGCAGACAGACAGCTGGCCAGGATGCTGTTGTTAGTGGAGGATATGCGTGTCACTGAGGATTCCAAGGAATTTGGCTTGTTCTGGGCTCTGCCTCTCCAGCAAAATGATTTCCACTTGTTCCCTGCATTACAGGCTTTCTCGATTATGTGAAGTGGTGGTATCCCTTCCCAGCACAATTGACAACACTAATAAAAATAGATAATGTATTTTTAAAACCTACAGCAGATTGTCATGGCAATAAATAATTGTATCATGTTGCTGTCATAGCAACGAAGTCTGTGTAACAGAGACAAATCAAGCCTGTATGGAATTTTTCTAAATTTAGGTGTTTGAAAAGAGTTAAAATAGCCTATAGTCATGGAGAGGTGCATTAAAAAATCCTTTAACCTTCACTGGAAAAAATATTTTTAGCCTTTTAAAAAAAACTGAATTGCTTATTGTTATATTTCTTCATTCTCTTTAAATTATAAATTGACTTCCCTTTTTGTTCATTATATATATATATATATATATATATATATATGTATTTATTCTTAAGAGCTTTCATGAGCAGTAGAGGACTAGAGAGAATTCCCTCTCTCTTCTTCAGAAGGAACTTACAGGGTAGCATTTCATAATTCTTGTACTTTTGCCTGGCAGCTAATGACAAAATATTAATGGAATAACAAGTCACATTAGCTAAACCATGCCATACCAAATTAATAGCTAGTTTCCATACTCTTGGCTCCATTTTTCAAAAAAAGCATTTATTACTGCACGATATCTAGTGTGTCATTAAGAACTACAGACACCCAGAGCTAACTATGATTATTCTCTGACACAGTAAACTTTCCCTCCTGACTTCGACTAATTGCTTATTTGTCACTTATGACAAATAAGTGACATTGCCCAAAAAGGGGAGAATGATTTTTTTCACGGATATGTAATCATTGTGCCATTAAGAGAAATCTCCATATCTAAAATAATTACATGAAAAAATCCTGCAGCTTCCCACGTGACAAAACAAGACCTTTGTCATTTTTTGAAATTTTCTTTTATTTCGTTTTAATGAAATAAAAATATTTCCTTTTTTCTTCTGTAAAGATTTTTTCTACCCAAGTCCCCACCAGTGAGGGGCTGTCAAACTATAGAAACAGAGCTCAGTTTCAAGTTCAGCTACCTACACGCTTTGTGAACTTGCAACATCACTAGACAGTACTATTTAACTCTTTATTTAGAAAAAACTAAAAATGAGATCAGAAGTTTTTAAGGATAAAATAATTAAATGAGATAGTACAGGCAAAGTATCTAATACATAGTAAATGCTCAGAAATATGTTAGCTGCTATTTTATTTCATATCAAAGATTGAATTACATATTCAACTTTGATAAGAGACAAAAATGATGAGATCCTTAAACATCTATGATGTAGGAAAGAAACTAATATAAGAATCGTAAGTAAAGTATTATAAATCAATGACTCTAATGATACTATTTTTTTTCTTTACCATCTTGCTTTATGATAATTTCCATGATTTATTTCTCTCAAACAAACTTTATTAAAAGGTGAGTGTTGAAGAGTGAGCAGACTCTGACTTTACTGGGGGAAAAGGGAGATGGTGTCACGGAAGGACAGCATTCACCCCATTGACAGCCACTGGTTTTGCTGCCCGGCTCCCTGGAGCAAGTGGGGCTTCCTGGAAGGCAGGAGACAAACCTTTAGTCTCCGCAGCCCCAGTTCTTCCCCCAAAACCTGATGGCTGACAATAAATGTCTGTGGGAGAAACCTGTGAAGTAACTTAAGAGATTATAACTTGCCCAAGAAACCAGAAGTGAATATATTCGTAAGGATAAAGCGGGCAGCCCAGCATGCCCAGGAAGAAGGTCCTGCCTCCTTCAGAATTCCTCACCAAGAGCTGAGCCCTGCCCATCTCGGCAGAACTGTCCTGTTCTCAGCAGCCGTGTGTCACACACAAGTGCCAGCTCCATGTGTGTGCAGAGAGAAAACTTATTTGGGGGTGTGGTGGCTTCTACTTTTCTGCTTCTTAGAAGATTTCTTTTTGCCTTAACTCTCTTGGGTTTCGTTTTATTTATTTCATTTTGTTTTGCTTTTAAGAGGACTTAAATGCCACCAAAGGACAGCCCAAATTTTCGATAATATTTTACAAGCAAGTCATGCCTTTTAAAGTTACACACCTATGGAAAGTTACTACAAGTGGGAATTATCCTCCACCAAACACATAAAATGCATAGTTTTGTCATTTTCCTTACTGCAAAACCAAATTTCATAGATTTACCACCCCATGTATTTAGGAAATAAACTTCAATATATACTCTAAAGAAGGGGAAAAAAAGGAATAAAATTAACAGATGTTATTTCTAAGTGATGGAACTATGGGTCTTTTTTATTTTTCTCTTTTACTTTTTACCTCATTCCTAAAACTAATATTTTTATCTGAAAAAAGAACATTCTGAGGGGAAATCAAATTCATCTGCATGTGTATCAATTGTCCTGGCTGTAATTGAACTTAAATCATAGCTATGGCATTGAGCCAAATGGAGTGTGTGACCCCCTTCAGATCCTGTGGGTTCAATTTCCACAAGTATGCACAACTAGGAAGAGGTGGCAAAAATAAAGTGATCCTCTTTTTTACCTTAATTGTTATATTTATTGTTTGGTACTATCATTATTGTTATCATTGCATTACATATGACATCTTTTAACATTTTCAAATTGTTTTCCCATTTGTAATTTTCTCCTAAGACTACAATATGACTTTATCATTTCACAGAAAAGAAGACTGAATCACCCCATATTCGGTCTTCAGAACCATTTCTTATACTGTGTCTCTCTAGGAAATCCAAAAGCCATTTGGAGTTGACATCGATTTATAAGTGGCATATGATTTTTGTGTGTATGTTAGAGGTGGCAGCAAATTTATCTTCCTAATTGCGTTTTGCTTAGCCTAACATAAAAATCAGCTTGCATTTTCTGAGCATTCACCAGCTGGAAAGTAGAGAGTGTTTTACGATGGAGGGAAGCTGCCTTGAGATACAAACTTGGGCATGTTTCAAAATAAACAAATAAAAGGGGGGAAACATTTGTGGCATGTGACCAAGCATGTGTTAATATCTTTATTATATAATGAGCTTAGGCAAATTGATAACAGCAACACCAAAAACCCCCAACAGATAAAATGGGCAATATTTTCTATTTCTATATTTTCTATGACTAGGAAAAGAAATATTTTTAGTTGGAAATATAGAAATGTTTGTTCAAACATTGTATTCTTGCTTGACTCTCTAATAAACAAAGAACTTCAGTTTAAAACAATTAGGGTGAGGCTCGTTTCCAAAACGAGCATGTAAAAATATGAAATCAGTATATGTAATCTTGAAAATTATCCTTCTTGAAAATCAATCTGTCAATATCTATATGTATTAAGAGCCATCAAAATGTCCTGTCATTCTACAGTTTTAAGGCAAAAATTACCTGTATGAAAAATGCAAGAAGATATTTGTGATATGTAAAAGGACTGTCCAACAATGTGGAAAATACTCCTGATAAAAGGTACACTCGGAAAAGGAATACAAAATTGCATGTACTCTATGATTATAATGATTAAAAATGAAAATGAGAAAACAATGGAAAAGAGACACTCAGGTTCCAGTGATTGGAGTGTTTTATACTTTTTACTCTCTTTTTTTCCCAAATAATGATCGTGGGGATTTTTTTTTTCTCTTTTAATTTTTATCATTTCCATCCCTTTCTCTTCTCCATGCTTTAATGAAAAAAACAAAAAATACAGCTATGCCCCATCCATACCTGGGACAAGGGGCTGCTATGCTAGAAATCTGATGGAAAGCAGACGGCATCTCCCTCTAGGTTTAAAATGTGTAAATGCTACCGTATCAAACAATAGTAACTTGCACTTTTTAAAATATAGAGTAGTATCTTTTTGTGTGTGTGTTCTTATCATCAGGATTACAGAGTTTCAGAAATGCCTTTATTCAACTACCATTTAGAGGTTTTCCTAGAGGGTGATTCTGAGAATGATCTATTTGAACAGAATATCTCTCTCGTCAAATGCTACTTGAAAATGTAGTTCTCTGGGCCATTCACCCTTTCACAAGGATCTATGTGATCAATTCCTGCTTGAGTTTAGTGCTAGGAAAATTTTTTACAGAAGTGGATTAATTTGTAAGCTCTCTTAAAAAAAAAAAACACCACTTTTTAGCCCCACAGCATGGACAAGAACTCTTTTTTTTTTCTGTTATCCTGGAGTCTCCAGGGAGCTTTGAGCCAAAGTCATTGCCTATTTGACTATAATCAGCACTGAACATCTCTACTTTCTGTTTCCTTCAGGTTATCTGTGTCCTGTAGTTTTAATGCTTTGATGTTTTTTTCTTGAAGTTTTCTCAGAAGTAGATAGGTACAGAAACTGAAAATAAACACGTGAAGAAAAGGATTTTGTTACACAACAGAACATACTAATTTTTTTTTATAAAGATGCAAACGATCTAAACGAGCAGAAAATGAGAAAAATCAAAGTGTTCCTCCACCCAGATCTGTTTCCTAGAAGTAACCTGGTTTGGGTTATATTTTTTTATATCTATGAATAGACAAACATTTTTTTTCTTGAAAAGGAAAGACATTTGAAACATTTGTTTTTAACACTGAATTTAATGTAGTCTTCAAATTTTAAACTTTTTAAAAAACTTTGTTTTTAAAACAGAGTGTGACACCCTGGCGTGTGTGATTGCTCACAACTCCACACAAGTGGACACAGGAAGGTTCAGGTGTGTTTTCCAAAAGTCAAAGAATTATGTTCTGTGTGGCAGATGAACTGATATTTTACATCTAGATCAAGAAAGTACCCATATTCAAACACTTAATCAAACTCTCTCAAAGACTCTGAGCTGCTTAGATTGGCAAATTCAAATGAAACCCTTGGGGAAACATAAAGGAGAAGCCCTCAATTGTTGTTTCTGTGTTTGATTGCGGTGTGTTTATGTTTTGCTTTGATTTTGTTTTTTCCTCTGGTAGGATGGACCTTGCTTGTATCCTGATAGCTCAGACATGTGACAAAAAGCAGTGCTTTCCAAAGGCTGCTTTGGATAAGTGTTTCTGTTGCCTCTTTTCTCAACAGGAAGCTCTAATTGACTCCTGGAAAAGAGTGGACACAGCCTCTAAAACTTAACTCCCCACACTTTCTGCTTAAAAAAATAAAAAGAGAGGGTTTCCCTGGTGGCGCAGTGGTTGAGAGTCCGCCTGCCGATGTGGGGGACACCGGTTCGTGCTCCGGTCCGGGAAGATCCCACATGCCGCTGAGCGGCTGGGCCCGTGGGCCATGGCCGCTGAGCCTGCGCGTCTGGAGCCTGTGCTCCACAACGGGAGAGGCCACAACAGTGAGAGGTCCGCGTACCGCAAATAAATAAATAAATAATAAAAAGAGAGAAATCAACCATTTTTTACTAATGAAGAAGTGGTAGAATTGTTAGTGATTTTAGTTTTAGAAGACATAAAGACGACTTGGATGTATATCACGCTTCACATTATGAAAATTCTTGGAGTCAAGTTTGAAAGCTTAAAAAAAATTAAAATTAACCTCATAAGCATAATAAAGTTACCAAAGTGTTATATAAATATTTGTATATAAAATGACCTGAATTTAAAAAAATTCTTTCCAGAAATAGTAAGGGGAATTTAACATCAGAATTATTTGTTATATTCATGGCTTTCTTTTAGATCTAGTACTTATAGGCAAAGAATATGTTTGCAATTTGCCAAAAATGCATAACAATATTATTTCAAAATAATAGAAAAACTCGAGGCTCGAGGTAGGATAATATTATTTAAATGACTATTGATGATTTAAAGTTATTTTCAATGAAAAGAGAGGGTGTTTCCCCTGTTAAAACAAGAAATTATTTGATAGTTCATTTATCCTATCTGTAATCAAGCTGAAAAAGTCTACATTGCTTATAAAAGAGGCGTTCATTTATTTTAAAGTCTACATTCTTTTTAGGATACTTATTTAACAAAAGAATTTAAAAAATCCGTTGGAAGCCGGATGGACACACTGCACAGGATGACTAAAAATGGGGTTAGGATATCCTATGTACTAACAGGAAATAAACACCCCAAATCAAGAGTTTTTATAAAATATAAGAAAAGGTTAAAAAAAATTCATTTTAAGTACTCATGTGAATACTGCACAATTCTCATTTGTCACAATCTCTTTTTCATATGATGTTTGATATTAGTTTCAGGTTATGATCAGGAATAGTACTACTCTGCCATGATTAAGAAAAACTTCCTCCAAACATAAAATCTGAGAAAACACACACACACACACACACACACACACACACACACACACACATACACACACACACACACACACACCTTAAAAGCAATGTTTTCTTTTACATTCAAGTTTTAAAGTTTTGTATAAGAGGAATTTCAAAAATACATTTGACTTTTAAAATTTAGCATATTTCACTCTGAAAAATTGTATCCTTTTAGAGTGAATGGTTAAACCAACTGCAGTATATCTACAGCATGGACTATCACTCAGAAGTAAAAAGGGAGGAGCTATTGATGCAGGCAACAACTTGGATAGATCTCAAGGGAATTATGCTGCGTGGAAAAGCCAATCCCTAAAGTTTGTATTCTATATGATTCCATTTCTATAATATTTTTGAAATGACAAAATTACAGAAATGGAAATTATAGAAATGGAGGACAGATGGGCAGTTGTCAGGGGTTAAGGAGGAGGGAGAGGGAGGGAGAGAAGTGGGTGTGCCTATAACAGGGCAATGGAGGGATCCTTTCAGTGATGGAAAATTCCTGTATCTTGACGGAAGTGGTGGATATTTGAACCTACAAAAGTGATACAATTGTATAAAACAAAAAACACACACAAAAAAAGGAGTTCAAGTAAAACTGGGGAAATCTGAACAAACCTGTGGATTGTATCGAGATCAATATCTTGGTTGTGATGTTGTACTATAATTTTGCAAGATACTACCATGGGGGAAACTGAGAAGAGTACATGGAATTTCTCTGTCTTACTTCTTACAACTGCATATGAATCTACAATTATTTCAAAATAAAAGATGTAATTTCTTAAAAAGTTTTGTTGTTTTAGGATTGTGCCTTCTAACCTGAATTAAAACAATGTATTGCCTCTCAGAATAAAAATATTAGTAAGACATATGTGCTGGGAAAATACATAATATTCCCGCATGCCCTGCAACTTTCACTCATCCTAAGGACACCCTTGATGGGGTTCCATAGGCCTTTAACTTTTGGAACAAAACAAGTCTGACAGACCTGAACTCCAAAAAGCTTCTAAACACTCAGAAGCCGCAGGTGATGCCACGCTCCTCCTGGTCCCATTAGATGCGCAGACAAACCCTTTCAGATACCCCAGAACAAAGTTCTCATCTTGTTACCACATATAAAACTATCAAGCTTCAGAAAGCATACATTATCTAAAACATTTTTTCCTTCTATGGACTTTCCTCTCTCCACAGCAGGCTTTTTTGTTTATAGATGGGACTGAAAGAAAAGCTCCCCCTCGCACAGCCTGTGTTCTCTGTTCTTGGCATGTTGCATGTGTAGGAAGCTTGCCTACCAGCTTTGTGCCCTTATCCATCATGGTCCACAAATAGCTGTACACCTCTATGCCCAACTTAAGTAGCCCTTTGTGTCCCACGCTGTGAAAAGTTCCAAGAAAACAATTGTTTGGAAGAGCTCTGAGCTCCCTTAGTTGTAAAGCCCTTAGTTCCTCCTTGCTACGCTTTATAACTATGTTGGGATTCTCCAAACCAGATGGTCTCACAGGGGAAGCTGTTAACAACTTCTCTAGAAAGAAATAACTCTTGCTGTTTCTAAAGTCAAATACTTTGGCCATTAACACACTGAATAGTTCTCCTAATACAACTCTTTCTATGCCAGAACCTGTCCAACTCTTGGCTCTGGATTGGTTTTCACTGTCATTTACTCATGTTCTTTCCTCCTTTCCCCTGCTTTTATCTCCCAGAAGGCATGCCTGCTTCCCTTTATCTTTTCCCCTTCAAGCCTGTTTAGCCCACGCATCTCCATAGCCACTAATTCAACAGGTCTCTCCAGGGAGGATGCCACCTCCTCTTCCTTGTCAGAGATGAAGCCTAGGAAACATGACTGCTTTTTGCTGTTGTCGGAGATGAGCTACTGAAGGAGAGAGTTGCCAAGAGTTGCCAAGATCCTGTGGACAAGTTGATGCAAGAAATGTTAATGCTCTTATCTGTTTAGAGAAGGCACAGTTCACTCCTTGATAGGGATACTTAGCCCTTTGTCTCCCAATAAAGCCGGGTTGAATTAGGATCCTCAAGCAACTTCATAATTCCAAGGGGACTTTGGAATTATGAAAAATAATTTTGAAGCTTTCCTTTCTTTGTTTTGCCTGCAATAATAGTTTTTTGGAGAAAAACTGTTAAAAAAAAAAAAAACCCCTTCTTGACATTTAAAATGAGGTGGGGGGAGGCTCATGCTCTACTCTGTTGGTGATTCAGACTCAGCACTCCCTGCAGGTGAGGTTTGAAGATGTTCACTGGTCTCCAGGCTCTGTCACCTCTCTACATATTTGTGGGTCCCGTGGCTCCATCAGAAATTTGGAGGTCAACATACGCACATCCTATTGGGGGGCAGTGTTGGTCACTCATTTTCCCCATTGGTTAAAAAGACTCTCTTCAAGAGCTTCCCTGGTGGCGCGGTGGTTGGGAGTCCGCCTGCCGATGCAGGGGACGCGGGTTCGTGCCCCGGTCCGGGAAGATCCCGCGTGCCGCGGAGCGGCTGGGTCCGTGAGCCATGGCCGCTGAGCCTGCGCGTCCGGAGCTTGTGCTCCGCAACGGGAGAGGCCACAGCAGTGAGAGGCCCGCGTACCGCCAAAAAAAAAAAAAAAAAAAGACTCTCTTCTCTCTCCCTTGCTTCCCCATCCACACCTATGGGTGGCAGGTGTGGAGACACCCGGGTCAGACGAAGAGCAGAGGAGCTCACCGTGGGAGCCAGCTGGATCTGGCATGGACCTTCAGTCCAGCACTAGATCCAGGCTGGAAGGTCAGCCCCTGCTCACAGACTGCCTGCTCCAGACTTGGAGTCCTTCGGGCCCCCCTCGTCATCAGCACCCTCCTTAAAGGTGTTCTGACTTGGAGACCCTATTCCTGCCCCTCCCCCACTCTCCCTGCCAGCCTCCCTGGGCTTCATGAGAAAACGGCTGGACAATTGAAATTTGTATTTTATTTCCTAGCTCTGCTTTCCACTCTTAATATCCACAAAATTGTAAAAGAAAAGAAGCGGGGGCGGGGAGGAATTATTTCCAGTAAGATTTTGTGCATTTTAGGGCTAGGCATTTTGGTGACACGGGAAACACAAACATCCATCATCCTGGGCTTCAGAGACCTAATTAAAACAGTCAGTCTGTGTGAAACAAAACACTGGCTTCTGCTCATGTCAATTCAGTGGTCTCAGAAAGTCAACCCCCTCATCCCCAAGTCTTAGTTTCTCCTTTTGGAAAATAAGGAAATTGAAACACATGATTTCCAAGGTTACTTTCAGAGCTAACATTCTTAGAAAATATAAATGAATTCTTCCAAAGAAGAGGGTTAAGATGAAGTTCCTGAGAAATGCAATGTCATTTTAAAGGAATTAGCAAATTTGTGTATTAAAAAAAAAACAGATTCAGATACTAAGGGTCCTTCGATCTGAAAATTTCTATCCAAGGACTAACAACTACAAGGTTGCATAGAGAAGTAAAAGTGATCACAGTATGGAAGACTGACTACTGAATATTACAATATTTTTCTTCAATTGAACATCCTTCCAGGTATAAGAGTAAGACCAACTCACACCTATCACATTAATATTGTTTAGGTCAGTCTCTCTCTGATGGTGACAATGCTGAGAATATCTAACAATACAAGGACAAACAAATTGTCTACAAAGTAAGTATGAATTGTCAAAGAAAAAAAGGAAAGGAAGAAAAAGGTCAGCCCTGATTTTTTAAAAAATCACATTAACCTATCATTCTAGAACAATTTTGGCAGAGCTCCTACCACTAAAAATGACAGCTGAGTTATGCTTTGTTCTGAAAATCTGCATGTGATTATTACCTAAACGATTAACTTTGGTTAAATTGTAGTTTATGTCTTTAGTATTAAGTTCCAATTAAACTTGCTTCTCCCATTATTTGGTAAAATAATTTGGTTTCTGTTTTAAGTGGATTTATTTTAAGCGGTGTTTCCCGGGCCCCCCTCCTCCCGCATCAATCGCAGGGCAATGAGAATTCATTGAGCTTACTAAGGAAGAACAATAGAATGTGCCGACTTAGAGTGGCTGATAAGCTCAAAGAAATCTCCAGGCAAAGTGGGTCACCTAAAACTTGCTCTGCAGCATCAATAAGAAAGGGGTTTAGGCCAGCACTCTGGTGGGAAGAGAGCTCCAGGGGACTTGTCTTAAATCCTGTTTCGATAACAACAGGCATTGTTTACTGAGGACTTGTGCTTCAGAGCTTACAAACACCATCTCTTTTAATCCTCAGGATAATCTTATGAGATAGCTACAATTATGGCCCCAGTTTCACAAAGAAGCCAGCATAGAGCTGTCCCGAATTCACACATCCACTAAGAGGCTAAGGGAGATATAACTCAGGCTCCAGAGCCCCTTCTTGTCTGAATCAATGTTTCCTAAACTACACAGAGCTGCTAGAGGGGGGCCAGAGGCTTGGGTCCTTTTGAAAAGCTCCCAGATGATGCTGCCATGCAGCCACAGGAGAGAACCACTGACTCAGAGCATACAAATTTCTGGGGATCTTGTTAAAATGATATTTCTGGTCCAGAGTTCTGTGATTCTGTAGATCTAATAAACTCCCAGGAGAAACTGATGCTACTGGTCCTGGACCTCACTCTGAGGAGCAATTAGAAGGTCTCTCAATTTGGGGATGGTTTTGAAGGAGCTAATAAAAGTTCTGGGAGGGTAAATCCCGCACCTTATCTTCAAGCCACCCCTCGGTGGCATACCTACAAGGGATCCTTGAAAACCCACCCTCAGCCAATTTTCCACAAGTAGGTGCCTCTCTCCCTTCCTGTGATAGGGGAAATAAAGGAAAAGTTAATCTTTCATATCTTGAGCCATGGAGATGCCAACTTGATATAGGAGGAATGAAAAGGAAAGTCACCTCAAGATGTCCTCCCTATTCTTTTCCCATGCAGGTGGGGTTCTTATCATCAACCTGAGGGGCTGCCAACCAGGACTCAGCACTAAGGAAGCACTGTCTTTCCTGGCACTTCAAGGACAAATCTCTACTTTCCAAAGGGACCCTGAGGGCATTTTATTTTCTTCCTGAACTCCAGGATCAGTACCCCTGGGGAAGAAATAGATAACTGGTGCCTGGAAGAAACCCAAAGCTCATGGAGGAATATTGCAACCCTCCTCCCTCCAGCTCACCTGCCCTTAAATTAGTCCGGTCTCCCTGAGAAGCACACGTTGCTGTTATTAAATAACTATTATTGTTTAACAGTAACTGAATGCATTGTGTACAGAAAAGACACAGTCAGTACCAGATGGACCTAAAATCAAAATGATACAAACAGGCACCAAACAGACACACTGAGAAAGCCCGTGTGCCAGTGGATTACATAAGGCTAAGGTAGTGGCGGATGGTGAGGACCGCAAGATGTTTATCATCAGGACGATATCTGGGTAAAGAAGGAGTTATGCAGTTGAAGTGGATGTGAAGAGTCATGTATATATTTGAGGGCTGGAGAGACAAAGCTCAAATCCTGGAGAACTCAAAGCATTTGGCTTCTGCCACTTTCAGAGAGATGCGTGTAGGACCGCGCCTGCGCGTGAGAGTCTGTGTGCAGATTTAAAAGGGAGTGTTGAAGAGGGAGCTATTTAAAGGTAATAGGGATAATACCATATTTCCTTTCGTTATGTCGAATTCTATGTGGAACTGGATTACACACCTTCAGCATCTTTGCCATGACGCTTGGGACTGTTTCACTTACCAAGAGCAAGCCCCGAACTCCCCGTAGAATGCGTCGCAGAGGGACCCAGGGAAAGAATGGCACTGCACATCGCTCTCACTCTGCAAACTCCTCTAGGTCCTAAAAAAAGTACAGTCCTGGGCAGGAAGCTGTCTTCTCTCTCCAGAGGTTAAACTGTAAGTGGTTTATTCTTTGTTTCTTCTGCATTGTTCTGTGTTAGTTGGAAGGTTGCTGAAGCCTTAGCTGCTGGCAAGACATTAGAGGTGGTCCTGCAGTTTGAAGCCTCTGGCACTGCAATCACACAGCTAGTGGCCTCCTGTCCCACATCTTCCCTCTCACCAAACCTACACCCGTCTTCCACACGTGGGACCCTGCCACGAGGATGTCAGACCTGTCCTGAGCCACCTTGCTTTGAGGAAGGGTCCCTCTGCCATACCCAGTTTGATCAGTTCCACCTTCTTAGCATCCCTCACCCCCAAAGAGCATCCTGGAGCAGAATCTATGACTCACATGGACCGAAAGCCACTGTCCTGAGCCCTCTAAGGGCAGATCATGAAGGACAGGTGGAGCACACACGTACAGAGAAATGCTCCAGGATGCCTTCTAGGAATTTAATGGTATCCAAAGGAAAAGTTAGGCCCTCTGGACTCTGTAATAGCCCTGTAAAAACCAAACCAACATTTTAAAGAATCCTAACATCTTCCACCCACCGCTACATTCTAAACTCTCATTAAGTTGACATCTTGCTCCAGAAAAGATTCCAGTTGGCATTGTGAGATATTTCTTTTTAAAAACTACTTAAATATCTGATGTGTGAAAAACATTGAATTAAATTTGCCATTTGTAATCGGAACTAACATTAAGCAGGGTTTGTCAACAAGGTTGACAATTTCTTGGGTAAAAGAAAAAAGTATGCTTCCAGGTAAATTTTAGATTTTAAAAAACCTGAGACAAGAGTTGACTTTGTGAAGAAGCAGTTGCCTCTGTTGTGTTGTCCAGAGGAGCCTGCTCTTACTCACCATGGGTCTGATTGTATAATTGGTGTCTTTTCCACCAGACTGTGAGCTCTGCAGTATGAAGAATGGGGGAGTGTGTCTGTTTTGTTCACTGTATTATCCCTGGCACCCAGCTCAGAACTTGGCACCGCAGTAGGGTTCTAATAGCATTTGTTGAACAAACTAATTCTATACCGGACTCCTGGGTAAGTCCACCCATTGCATTAAAGGTGGGGGGCAGGGAGCTCTAATGCTTTCAAATTGATTTATTTAATTCTACTCAGAGAAAAGCATTCCTTTCACTCAGCATTCCAACTCTGGTTGAATATACAGATCTTAGTCATAGCGGCTAATATTAACTGAGGGTTTACCATTGCATAGGTTATATTCTTGGATCCTGATGACACCTTTTTAGGTAGATAGGTGTTTTACAGATGACAACAGTGAGGTCAAATTGTTGCCTGAGATCACAGCACCAGCAAGAAGTAGAGCCAGGATTCAAGCCCAGGCCATATGGCCCCACTTCACTGTCGATGTGATTCTGCAAACCCATTCCTGGGAAAGAATACTTTGGGTTTGGATGATGAAGACAAACCATCTGCTTCCTCTAAATTGTATATTTTTAATTTAAAATCCAAAGCCACCGGGCTCCCAAATCAGGATCTACTGGATTCAAATCCTAGATCAGAACATGTGACTTCAGGCAAATTACTTAACCACTTTGAGGGCTGAAAAAACGCCGATCTTCTAGAGACGATGTGTGGAAAACATGGTAGGCACACAACTAATGCTTACGAAGTACATTTTGTATCACTGTTGTAGTGAAGAGAACACAGGGCAACCTAGTAGGCTTTTCCCTTCTTCCCTTTTCATACACACTGGGAAGAGTACAGCGATTATGTCCATGTCATGGAGATGAAAGATATTTATGGGCAAATAAAGGCATTTACCAACCAACAGGAAACAAAGAGAAGGGCATGGGTCCGTGATCTGCATAAATACAGACAGCGTACATGCTGGCAGATATTTTGTGCCTAGAAGCCGGACTACTGCAAAACGAGCCCTTCTTATTTATAGCCGAGGATGGACATGCTGCAGGCTTTGCAACCGTGTTTTCCTCTTGCTGCTCAGAGGAGTGGGGTTTCAGACCAAGTCCCAAGTTTTTAATGATAATCCACACCAAGTTTTGGATTTAACATTTCAAGGGCCCCTATGTCATGAACTAAATATGTGAAGTTCAAAAAACTGGAATGGAATTTAATTTCCAGAGGGATCAGGACGTTTTGTGAGTAACTGAGTACCTTGGGTGCATACAATGTGCACACATGTGCAGGAGAGAGCTTTAAGTAGGAGGGCAGAGCGGAGGCCTCCTTAAAAAGAAAATGCTAAGTACAATTCTGAGAACAAGCGGTCCCCTAGATTCCTTGAGCTGGAAAGAATTGGGCATACAGGTATGTTTACAAAGACGGGGCTCATTGAAGAGATTTTAAAGACAAAAAATTTTGAATGGGAAATAATGCCTTCCCCTCCCCCTCCTTCCCCTCCTCTCCCTCCTCTCTCTATCTCTCTCTGTCTCTATCTTTCTTTGCTCATGCACACATACATGTGTACACACACACACACACACACACACACACACACACGCAAATACTGTACCATCAAGGATACCATCCTCAAGGCTGCTGGCTGGCTTCTATGGGTGGTCACTTCCCAAAGAATGTGGTCTTTTGGGTTCCCCTGTAGGAGGCCTCTGGTGCTCTCTCCTGGCCTCTGGTCTGCTTTCTGCTGGTCGCTTTTAGTCTCACATTCTCTCCATTGAAGCCCTTTCCTGACTTATACTGACAGCCTGAAATCCTACAAATTTGAAGCTTCCACACTGTTTCTATAGTAAACACATAATGCATTATTTAATTTCTTCTTAAACTACAAAAATATTTCCTTAAAAACAATTGTAACAGGAACTTGGCTACATTTTGCAATGGGAAATAAAGTGGCCAAGGAAAACCTCAATAAAAACTCTGGGAAAGCACACAAATTAGTCCTTTCATTTACATTTTTGTTTCCTTACAAAAACCTTCGCCTTCATAACTTTTGAATTAGAACAGAAAGCCAACAGACAGAAATCATTTTGAAACAGCAAGTGAGTCATACAGAAATTACAGACAGGTCTAGATAATTTCAATTGTTTCTGTCCTACTTTTCCCTTTATTTAAAATACTATGTTGTTAAGAAAGTTAAAAGACAACTAATAGAAGGGGAGAAAATATTTGGAAATCCTGTTTGATAAGGGACTGGTATCCAGAATACATAAAGAGTTCTTATAACTCAATAACAAAGAGACAATTCCATTTGAAAATGGGCAAAGGATTTGAATAGACATTTCTCCAATGAAGACACACAATGGTCAATAAGTGCATGAAAATATGACCAACATAATTAGCCATCAGGAAAATACAAATGAGATACCACTTCATAGCCTCCTGGATGGCTATAATAAAAAAGACAGACAGTAGTAAGTGTCAGTCAGGCTGTGGAGAAATTGGGATCCTGATACAGTGCTGCTGGGAATGTAAAATTGTGCAGCCACTTTGCAAAATAGTTTGGCAGTTCCTCAAAATGTTAAACATAAAATTACCTTATGACCTAGCAATTCCACTCCTAGGTATCTACCCAAGAGAAATGACATATACACCCACACAAAAGCTTATGCATGAATGTTCATAGTGGCATTATTCATAAGAGCCAAAAAGTGGAAACAACCCAGGTGTGCATCAACTCTTGAATGGATAAATAAAATGTGGTGTAAATAAAATGTGATTATTATTCGTCCATGAAAAGGAAAGATATATGCTACAACATGGGTAAACCTTGAAAGCATTAGTGAAAGAAATTGTTCACAAAAGAACTCATATATGATATGATTCCATTTATATAAAGTGTTGAGAATAAGCAAATCTATAAAGACAGAAAATAGATTTGTGTTTGCCTAGGGCTGGGGTGGCGAGAGTGTGGAGTGACTGCTAATGGGGTTGATGAAAATGTTCTAAAATTAGATCGTGGGAGATGGTTGCACAACTCTATGAATACGCTAACACCATCAAATCATATACTTCAAATGGGTGAATTTTGCAGTATGTAAATTATATTTCAATAAATGCATTTAAAGTATAATAGTAATACCATGTTAACATTTCATAACTCTGTGCTAAACACCTTAATTTAGCATTTTGTTCATAACATACCTCAGTATACCTGTTAAACTGTTTCTATCCCTAATGGCAGAAACAATTGTATATTTTGACATTAACATTTGAAAGTAATGACAATGGTTAGGAGTTAAACTTTTCCACTTTTCTCAATGTAAATACTAGGAAATGCCATCAGACAAAGAACAGAACTCATTTTCTTTGGACAGCAGCAAAGGATATACTTTCCAAAGTCTTTCCCTCTGAAGAACGTTAAACATTTTTTTAAAAAAGCAATTCTTTTGAAAATTAGAAACACCCCTTAAGTGTTTTCCAAAGTTTTCAAATAAATGCACCCTAACAATTCTTTTACTTTCTCAGGCATCAGCTAAATATTTAAAATGGGGGTTTACTTGTGTTATTTCCCCACCCTACCTCCCAGGGCCTTGCATGCAGGTGGTGCCTTATAAGTGTTTGTTAAGAAAGCCTATGACAAAGTTAAGTGTCACCTGCCATACAGGGTAGTAGAACTGCTGGTTACACTATCTCCACCGGATTCACAGAGAAAATATTGAATGTATTTCATGCATTTGCTCCAAGTGTGAGAGAGACCATGTCTTGTCCTGTTCTTTCTCCAGATTCCAGTTCAATATGTGCTGATCTATGGCACATCTGGAACATGCAAGGGCATGTGGCAGGTGATCTTCAGGGAAAAAATATGAGGAAAGTGGTACCCATCCTCATGGCACCTTCAGCCTACGTGGGGAAGATGAGCTGGTGCACAGATACAACTGAGAGCAGGACCTGAGTCTACATAGGGTGGGCGTCCTGAGTAGTGTGGAACTGGGAGAAGGCAGCAGAGGGAACAAGGGGTGAAGAGTGTCCTTCCAGACAAGAGGGACATCATGGCTAAAACCTGGAGCTGAAAAGGGAAAGACAAACCTGGGAGAAGAGTCTGGGAAATGATGGAGATATCTCAGGGAAGCAACAATCCCCATTTTCAGTGCAACTGTGTGAGCAGCCTTGCTGGAAAGGGGTGCAGAGGGAGTCAAGAGCATCTGTGAAATACAGACTCGGGGTGTATATAGTCACTTTGGCTGCTGATTCCAAGGGATGCCTCTCTTCACACGTGAGCTTAGAGGGGGGATGTGAAAGCACCCGTGTTAGAGGAGAGCCTGATGTCCAGCGGCAGGTGGTTCTGTGTGGCCGGGACTGGAGAGGACCAGTAGCTTAGGTCTAAAGTGCTGTACACATGCTTGCTGCTGTTATACAGGGTCACAATTTATGGAAACATCGCATCATGGTCCAAACAGAAACAGAAAGTTTCTACAGTGTTTGGAAGTTTGGGAGAGGCTTGAGAACACAGAAATGGCAATTTATACATGACGTGTAAGGAGCAGCAAAGACTCAGAGGCTGCAGGCAGCAATAATTCCATCTTCTAGGGACCCCAGGCAGGGCAAGAAAGTTAGTGGGCATCCCAGCCTCTGTTTCTCTCACCAGGGCACCTCCCATGTGAGTTTTCAGTAGGTACTTCAACTATTGAGTAGGTGAGTGAGCTTCTTGGGGGTGGGAAAGGACCCCCTTTGAGGTGCAAAGTGTCTCAGGAGGAGAGTCCTTCTTCCTCATTCATTTGTCACTAGAAGAAAGCATTGCCTCCTCCTGCAATTGAGGGAACTGTCTAGAGCTTCTCACACAGTAATGGATGAAGGATTTTCTCATCACCACTGAGAGAAAGTCAAGTGAGGTGGTGGAGATAGTTTGGGAACCATGGGGGGCATATCTCTGATCCCCCACTACAAGGCCCTGTGTAAACCTCTCCTCCTCTAGAGCCTCCCCCACCCCCATCCCCACTACCCCCACCAGGAAGATGACCCATCCTTCTCTCGCTGCCCTCACCAGATTCGCTCCTAATTGCTAGTCTTTCCTTTGACCAGAAGACAGAGGTTGCCCAGCCATCGTCTTTGTGTTTCTAGCTTTTAGAACTATGCCAGCAAATGGCAGCCTCCCAATAAATGTTTGCTGAGTGGAAAACCAACTGTCTCTTTGGTACCTAATGGTAATTCCGCATGGAAAAGTCACCACTGAAATCTTTTGTCCTTGCATTTTATTTTATTTTTGAACATTGTCTTATTTTCTTCTTTGCCTTCACTGGGGTCTACCTGGGCAGAAGAGCCTGGTGCCTAGCTAGAGACCTGCCCCCTTGGCTGTGGCCTTTGAGAGAGTAAAAAATATGTCACGGGACTTCCCTGGCACTCCAGTGGTTAAGACTCTACGCTTCCACTGTAAGGGCCGCGGGTTCGATCACTGGTGGGGGAACTAGGATCGCACGGCGCGGCCAAAAAGAAAAAAAAAAGTGTCAGGACGTAGGGGGACCCAAAGATCATCTGGTCTAATCTCTTAATTTTGTGGATGAGGAAACACAACTCTCCCAAGTAACCTTGATTTAACCCTCCTCCTGATTCCTGCCCAGGTCTCTTAGTGAGATCTTTTTATATATAGGAGTAGATAAGATATTGGATAGGAATGGATTTCTCCAACTGCCTGGGTGACATAAGCATGATCACCTCTAGAAGCAGGAGGCCTTGGTTTGAGTCCCAGCCCCTCTGCAGCTTTGAACAACTCAGGTAAATTTCCAACTGCAGTCTGTTCATTTAGAAAATGGACAAGAATGATCATTATTATTATAATTATTATAATGTCTTCATCACAGAACTATTGTGAGACATTTTATCTGAAGTCTCTTTGAAATATGTAAACGTCTTATAAATGTTAGTTATTGTTATTTTTGTTCTTATTCTCAGTTAAGTCCAAGGCTGTCTGAGAAGGGAGAATACATCTTACAGCTTGGCAGTGACTTTTATAAATGTGGGATGGGAACTCAGAGGATGCCTAGGATCATTTGATCTGTAAAGACTTCCTGAGAGTGTGGCTGGATTCACACCCACTTGGAAGTTGCCAGGTGGTGGCTGATCTGGTTGCACAGAAGCCCAAAGCAAGGGGTTCTGGAACTCTGGGGCCACCCGAGTGATACCAAGCATGTCCTTCTGGCCCAGGTCCAGACCTTTTCCTCATCCAGAAGAGAGAGACGTAACCGTTGCCTCAATGCCCACCTGCAAGGATGGACTTGGGTATGTTTATATCCTTAGGGAGCATAGGACACCATCTCCCTAGGTTCTTGAATATTAGCAGAAGCTTTTCAAGGATGAATTCTGCAAATCAGGACTGCATATGTGAATAGAATGAAGAAAGTCAGGTGAATTTAGAGTACCTTGGAAGGCTGCAAAAATGATTCCTTCCAGTAACGCGGGCCCTTGCAGTTCATCTGAAATCCATCTTAGCTCATCCCTCCAGGACAAGAACACTCTGGGTCAAGTGTCTGGGGCCGAGGTCAACTGTGTCTCCCATTCACATTCCCATGGCCAACTTTTTCTACTCTGCTGGACAGCAAGGTCCCCCTCTGTCACTACTGTGGGTGACAACCAGGAGAGAAAACAAGAGTGGTTATGAATGAGGTCATGGCCCTGGGAGACCAACGAGCCACTCTTACTCCCACCTTCCCCACACTGGGAGAATATACGAACTCATAGGACCCAGGCCCTGCTTCTTGGCACCTGAGTTTTTCTTTTCCGTCATGAATAATCTGCCCATTTTTCTCAAGCTTGCATCGTTTATAAATTAACAGATTCAGTGGTTGAGATGTACGTTGAGTTTTCTGGGTTTATATCCTATCCTTCAAGTGTTCTTACAGTTTCCTTACTTTGACTCATATGCTCTTTAATTTTACATCATGGAAAAAATTAGACATGACCCCAGAGAACGAAGACTGCCATCTCATCCCTGGCTTAGCACCTGCTGGCAGAACAAAAAAGGACACTGTTCTCCTTGCATCTATTTTTTATATAACCATTTATAACTGTTTCCCCCCAAATCCAAAAGCCACGCGCGCTCAGTTCACACACTTACTCCTTCACCAACAGATTCAGCTGTTGTCCATTGTGTGCCAAGCCCTGTTCTAGGCACTGGAGGAGAGGCAGTGAGCTTAAAGGGACAAAAATCCCTGCCCTCACTAAGCTTTTATTCTTCAAACGCTACACGGGACAACTAAAATTCAGGGGACGTGAAATTAATGGAAACGTCACCCTTAATTTCAACTGCTAATGGTTTAGAAATATCCTTCAAGTGCCTTTTTTTTAATGTCTTCATTTTAAAACCTTAATTATTAAAAAGGTAATATATTCCATTCTCTCTACTTTTCTGTATATTTGAAACTTTTTAATAATAAAAAAATTTTAAGTAGGTAATACAGGTAGCTGGGTCCTCTCCACCTGTGCCTATTCCCCAGAGGAAGGCAGTTTCCCCTCCCTGCCTCCTTCCTTTCCTTCCAGAGTGAGTCTGCAGATGTGCAAGCATACTTCTGTGCCTGCTTGGTTTCCTACCTGTGAATCCTAAGATGTTGGCCCCCTGGACATGACCTGCCAGCTGAGCCCCACCCCACTGCCCCACTGCAGATGATTTGGGTGAAGGGGACAGGGGGAGCCCTTCCTCAGGGCTGTGCCCCCTCTGCTCCATGAGAACTTGGCCAGTGCCCATGACCTAGCCCAAGGCTGAGAAGACCAGCATGAGCACCTCCCACCACCATCGTGCAGTCTGGGCACAGACCACCACCTCTTTGAGCCCCAGTTTTCTTTTTGGTGATGAGTGCATGGCACTCTGCCTGGTCTCACGAAGATCATTGTGGGGTCAGGTGGGTTGGGACAGAGTTCTACTTGCAGTGCATTTGTGTGGCAGAAAATGGTCCTATACCAGAGGTCGCCCCCCTTGGTGGCATATTACGATCACCTGGGGAGATTATATATTTCATGTACACATACACACACACACACACACACACCTTGATTCCTCACCTGGACCAATTAAATCGACCTTGCTGGAGCAGGAGCCCAGCATCGGCAGTTATAAAGCTGTCCAGGTGGTTCCAGCAGGCAGCCGGGCTGTGGGCCAGGACTCAGGAGCACGCTGGCCCTTGGCAGTTTGTAGAGGAGTTCGTACAGACAGGGGTGGTGATTAAATAGTAGTGTGTCGGCTATTTTTGCAATTCCAGTTTAGGAAGACATGGTTGTCACAAGGTTTGTGTCTAGGATCATGGGTGTTTAATAAAAGTTTGAACCCAAAGTGTTGAAACTTTGGCTGGAAGGGGCACCAGCTGGGTGCTGGTGACAGAGGGACATTAAACTTGCTGTAAACTGATGATTTGAGCATTTTACCCCAAGTGGGTTGTACTCTGATAGAAGCACTAGAAATTACACAGACACACACACACACACACACACACTCACACAGATTGCCACAAAAAGTTAACAGTAGTCATCTCTTAGGTGGTTAGATTTTGAGCTCTTCGGGTTTTTTCCTTTGTACTTTACATCGTTCGAATATTTTACTGTGAGTAGGTATCCCTTTACAAAAATAATAAATTGTTAAAAAGAAAGTCAATGGAGAAGAAAGATAGGGCACAGAAAGAGAGAGGCAGAGAGGAGAGACATTTTATCATTCGTCAGGATAGCTCTGCTGGTGTCTCACATTCATTACAAAGCAAACGGATTATTTGCTTCTTATGGAACGGCAGTTCCCTAGCAAGTCTTCCAGCCTGGTCCCTGGTAATAGCCTTCAATCCTCAGCTTGAATGTCCTTCCCAAGTCCTGGGACCCTGACCTCTGCTCCCAGCCTTCCTGAAACAGTGGCTACCAAGACCTTTCCTGAACTTGGCCGAGGCGAAGGCTTCATTCTACGTTAAGCTGGAGCATAGGTGGCTCGCATGGAGCACCAGGCATCTGTCCTGGGCGTTGGGAGAGGCACGGGGGAAGTCCAGGCACACACTCCTGTCTGTTGGAGGGAGGTCTCCACTGGGTGCATGCTTGAATTCCCTAATGCCCCCTTAAAATTGCCCCTGCTAGCCAGAGGCCGGGAAGGAGCAGGTGCTATCAACCCACCATGTAATCTGATAACGTGAAAAAGTAGCAATGATCACCCCACTGTAGAGAAAGTGCCCTGAAATAAGTTTATTTGATTATTATTGGTGACTCTTTTGTGATTGATTGGTTGATGGAGGTGAAAGTGCAGTAGCTTTGTTATTATCTGTCATTATATCCTATAAACTCAAAAAAAAATTTTTTTTAAATACACTATTGACCATGGCCCTGTAAACAATGACCAAGGGCTCCATTTCAAGGAGGATTGTCTACAGCTGTGTCAACAGAGGTTGTATGTTCCCTACCCACTAGTGTGACTGCCCAAGACAGCTTGAGAAATATATGTAAAAATCCCTACCCTCCAGTCCGAGAGTGGCTATGGGTTTCTCCTGCCTCCTTCAGAGTCAGAATCAATTCAGGTGGCGATGGTCCGAGCTCCTATTTTACCCACACCTACTCTGAAGTTTGTACAAGGTGGACAGAGCACAGAGTCTGCAAGATGTGATCCCCGTCTCCTGCCCCAGCAAAGTGAGCATCGAGGAAAGGAATTCTGTGCAGAAGTAGCTTTTTTTTTATGCTGGCATTTGGTTCCTGTGGCTGAGCTTTTTAACCCCACTGGGATCGTACCAGCTCTTTCATTCTGGGTGAGTGCAGTGGGGCAGCACCAAATTAAGAGAGTACAGACTCTGCGTAACCTTGAGCAAGCTTGGGTCTCGAGCCTTTATCTCTGCAATGGGGATAACACATGGGAGGATAGTTTTCTCTTGGGGTCGGTGGGAGGATTCCATGAGCTGGGCCAAGTGGAAGTGCCTTGTAGCTGGCAAATCGCCGTGCAGTCGAAGATGGTTTTGATCTAACGACATGCTTACTCCCTGTTCTACCCCGTCTTCTGTTCTCCACACAACCCTGGCTGCCAGTTTTGTGGTACTCCTCCTGACTTAGGGGTGTCCAGGGTGAGGATTTACTGGGCTGGAGAAGGAGAGAGAAAGTGCCAGATTATTTGTTTATATGCTTATTATTGGTCTCGTCACATTAGCATGTCAGCTTCATGAAGGCAGGAGACCACGTGTCCATTGCTGTAACTCAGCAGCTAGGATGGTGCCTAGACCCCCTTACCAACATTACAAATTATCAATATTATATCAATATTATCAGTGACATTTATAATCAATATATTATCAATTATATATCATAGAAAATAATTTCAATGATATAATGATACCAATTACATAATATTACCAATTTTATAAATTATAAGCCCCCCTATCAAGGAGGAGTTCCTGGGCCCAGAACTTTACATCAGCTATGCTTGAAGGGTCGCTGCCCTTTGCTACTTGTCACTGGAACGCTCGGATTTCAGATTTTCTTGCTTTACAGCGTCCTAGTGGTGCACAGCCCTGTCAATCACTGGTCTTGCCCTCCCCTCACCATCTGACTGAGCTAGGATGCCACACTTCACTTCTCATGGAAGTCTCCTCGAAGCTTCCATAGCGTCCCCAGGAGCCTTTCCTTCTCTCTTAATAATTTTTTGATGAACACTAGAGAAACTTTCTACTCTACAAGGATTGTCCAAAACCTTATTTTTTAAACCTGTACTGATCTTGATCCCATTTACATCATCAGATGAGCTCTCCTGCTGGTGACACTTGGAGGGGATAGGTGTTCCATAAACTCTTCCTTTAGTTCAAGCTCTGCCCTCAGACCTATCTCAGTGTTTCTTTCTTTCTGTACGAAGGTCTGGGAGCCAGATCCAAGGGACCTGGCATGAAACTGGGAGACACTGTGCCTGCCTGGCATACAGTAGGTGCCTATCACATTTTAGTTGGATGACTGAACACATAGTAAATGAGATTTGTTCTTTCCAGAACCTGGAACTCAATAGGAAGGTGATAGAGAGTGTCAGAAGCTTGAAATAGGAAAAATGAAGTTGAGGTTTGGCTTGTAGTAAGAGGAGCAAGGAGGCTACCTGCTGGAAATCACAGGAGACAGCAAGGAGCTGCGGCAGAGGCAGGTGTCGACCAACCAAGAACCAGGGCTGGTGAGCTAACTCTTTTTGTGTCCCTTGTCTGCGTCCCTTTTGTTTTCTTGTAATTTTTAAGAAAATTCCTTGTGAAAATGCCTCCATCCTGTGGTCTTTTCTAAGAGAATAGGGGGAAAGGTCTGGGAGCTGTGATGAGCCAGAGGCAAAGGAAAGGTGAGAACCCTGCCCAGGAAGGGCTGTGACCACCCAGCCTTCCGTGTCCAGGGAGTCCTGTCCTCTGTCTTTTCTTCTTATAACAAACCTGCTATGTAGTCAGGGTCAGCTACGGAGAGTTTATTGAACCCAACAGGGAGGAAAATGCTCAAAGGGAACCCACCAGGACAGCTCTCCCCTCCTATGAAAGCAGACAGCAGACAGCCCAACATATTCCACAGTGGGAAAAGACAGCCTGGATTCTCTGGGTGAGGCAGGCATTTCTCAAATAGAGGGTCCAAGATGAAAGCAGAAAAGCAGTTGCTACCACAGGACATCCTAGAGCCATTTCTCCATGTAATAGGCTGAATAATGGTCCCCAAAGATGTACAGTCTTAATCTCTGGAAACTTGCACAGTAAAAGAGTTTTGCAGATGTGATTAAATTAAGGATTTTGAGGCAATAGATCATCCAGGTGGGCCCTAAATGCAATCACAAGAGCCCTTAGAAGTGGGAGCTGAAGGAGATTTGACACGGATGGAAGGCACTGTGAGTAGAGAGGCAGAGAGTGGGAGATACAGGCAGGAGACAACGAATGCCAGCAGCAGCAGGAAGAGATAGGGACAGATTCTCCTTTAGAGCCTCCAGAGGGAACATGGCCTCTGGACACCTTGATCGTGACCCAGAGGTACTGATCTCAGGCTTTTGACCTCCAGAACTGCAAGAGAGTACATTTCTGTTGTTTTAGCCACCAAGCTTGTGGTCACAGCAGCTATGGGAAAACAGTATGATGTGTTCATTTAAGACCAAATTACAAGTTTTCCTGAAGGTTTGGGACTCCGTCTGATTTGTTCCCTGTTTAATGTCTAGTCCCTGAATAATCCTGGGCCTTGGTACACGCTCAATAAATATTTGCGGAATAAATGTTGGATGTTCATGAACCTCCAAGAGGAGGGCAATAATTTGTGGTGCTTCCCAAACTTATTTATTAAAAAAACCCTTTTTCAAAAAACATGTTTTGGTAAAAGCGTTGTTCACTTTGGGAAATACTGATTTCTTTTTGCTGAGTCTTCAGGAAGGTGTGGAGGGAGGTGTTGAAATGGTACCTTGTACATGCCTGGCTCCTCAGCTGGTAACCATGTTTTCCCCCTGGGAATGGTCAACATTTTACAAAGTGTCCCATAGTCTGTGGGTGATGGGAGCGGCTTGTGGCTGTTTTGAGCTCAGATTGTGAGGAAAAATATTTATGGGCATGAATGGCTCCGATCACACATTTGTATGAACAAAAACGTGATGGTTTGAAATGTTTAAATGCTACACAGGCACTATTTATAGATTCTCCGTTGAAAAGGAGAGGCAGTCAGAAATGTCATGCTTGCTCAGCTTTACAGTAATAACACTATTTACTGCAGGGATACAAATAGGAATGCTAGCAATATTTAGCCGTGGCATCCAGCTTCCTATTTCCAGTGCAAGCTAAAGCGGTGTTTTGTGTGTCAACTGCAAATTTTCAATTACAGCTCTCCTGAAGGGGCCGGCTTCCTTTCTGTGCACAAGAATGAGAGAAGCCCTTACTCTCTTTGCCATCCCTGGCATGTTTATCCCAGGCTTTTTAAAGAAAAACGCACAAAGATAGTACTCAGATTTGTGGGCACTTTTGTTGTATGGGCGGCGGTGGATGCCGCTCTTTTTCACAATGACACACAGTGGTGGGAACCACTCCTCCCTGGGCATGTGTTGTTTTGATTTACTCACAAGATGAACTCCTGGGAAGGAGATTAAGAAACACAGGGATGAACAAGTGAAAGATCTGGGCAACAGACAGGTGGTAGTGGTGGTGAAAGCACTCCCCGTCTCTGTTTAAGAAAGATTTTGTTGTTGTTGTTATTCAGAGGGCTTGTTTTTCTCGCAAGAAAATATAACTGTATTGACAAATTCTAAGAAGCTCTGTAAGAGAGGGAATTACATACCCAGATGGAAGGAGGTTGCTGAGAAGCAGAATTATATTTAAATGATTAGTAATGAAAGGTCAAACTTCAAGAAATCAAAAGATGTCTAAGAGAGCTTTTTAACTCTGAGCTCACAGGATTCAAAGAATGAAATGTGTTCTTGTTTGTCTCCCTTTCCAACAGTTGAGAACATTTAGTTATGTTTTGCGATCAAGGTCACTTACAGTAATGGACAAGGTAGTTTGCATTTTCCCCGGGTTCCACTGGTGAAGTCAGTCATATGGGAAGAACAATGTTCTGAGTGGATGATGGAGTAGATGATAAAGTGTTCTGTCAGGTAACTCCTTTCTGTTAAGACCATTGAGACACCAATTAAAACATCAGGAATCTAGAAACTCTTAAGTGAGTGTATAAAAGCTTGAGAGAGAAAGAGACAAACCTTCTTAGGAGCTATGTAAAAAGGAAGAGAGTAAACACTTTAAAGGTATGTGAAAACCTTATTCAATGCACTAGGTTAATAGCAGGAAAACCATTAAAGCCTCTGTCTCTCCAGTAAAGAACGATGACGAGAATCACAGTCAGGATATAGCTGACCTTCATTCTCAGATGAAGAAGGATGGGAGAGAATGACTACTGAATCTGGTTGGGGTTTTAAAAACAGAAAAATTGTGATTGCTTTCAACAGAATAATCTAGAACAGACTAGGAGCTGAGCAGTGGGGGTGGAGTGGACAGACAGCATTACAGAATATTGAATCGTTAAAACAAAGGATAAGCTGGAAAATAATAAAGATTAAACCCTCCAGGAATATTATGAATGAAAAAAATGCATGGGACTCGGAGTTGAAAGTATGGTTTTCCAAAACTGACAGTGAGGCTGCTCGTGGCAAAAGGTTAGTAAATGTGAGCCATTGCTGATGCTATTACTCCTAAGGAAACAATTTGTGCCCCAGACCATCATTTCAACTGTGAGCGAACAGAATTTCCAGAACTGATTAAACAGCTGAGACTGGAAGCTGAAACAGTGTTGAGTGTACACTTGATTTCATAGGTATTTAAAGTATTCCACATCTCATTCCAAAAAAGAATCTCCGCTGTATGGGGCAGTTACATAATAGACAAGCTATATATAAAGAAAGAATTAGTTCAATCGATGTATAAATAAATGAACGGAGCTCTGGGATAATGGAACCATCACCAGAGGTTGGCCCTTTGACTACCCTCAGCAACTCTTCCAGAGTCTCAGTTTTTAGAAGAGCCTGCAGTCAGTGGCAGAGATGTAGTTTGAATTCTAAAGTCCACGCTTCTCCTAGCAGGAAAGGGCCCACGGAGTCTGACAAGCACAGAAAGGCTACTAACTCTAAACTTCCCAGGACAGAGAATGCAACCATGTTGTCTCAGTGTTAAGTGTGAGATGAACACAAGCCACTATTCTATTCATGTTCTTATTTAAAATGTAATTAAGAGTGGTGATTTTCTGCTTTGAAAAAGTGCTTTAGATTAGGATGAGATCAAATGTAGCAGTTGTAGAGACGGTAACCTTCCCAAAGGCAGTGGAAAACTATCTAGAATGTTCCTAAAAAGAAAAGTAAAATAAAAAAGGAAATCCTTACAGATTATCTACTAGATTTGATAGCAGAAAACCGTTCATAAACTCCCTAACCATACACCTCATCTTCAAATAGCACTTCCAGCGTCATGGCAATAAACAATCAGTGTCAATGAGAGAAAAGTACAAAAAAATTTAAAAAATGATTTCTGTCAGATATAAGCTATGAGGAATGGAAAAAGGAAAAGAGGAGAGTGAAAAAATTCTAAGTGTCAGATTTTTCTCAACAGTTACTACCATATAAAAATATTTGTTTTCTTTTCAGAATTGAGTGACATAAAAGAAGCTTAAATATGACTGTTTCCAAAGTGAAGAGACAAAAAAAGAAATATAGCCAAATAATAGATAGTAAGAAAAATAAAATATGGTCACAATGGTTTTAAGTATAACGATTATAAGAGGATATGCCAATGGTTTACATTTCCCTATTAAAAAAAAACTTTAGGTTGTATTTAAGGAAAAAAAAATCCAAGAATATTCTACATAAAAGATAAAGACAAGTAGATGTGGAAAGAGTAAAAATAATTGGTTGAGTCAGAAAATATCAAACATATTATATCAGAGCAGAATACAAAGCAAACAGAATGAAGCAATAAAAGTGAGTTTATTATAAGGCAAAATAATCAATGAGAACAAAAGGTATTAAACTTTATATGAACTAAAACACATTGCAACAAACAACATGAAAGAAACAGAATTACAAGATGAAGTTGAAATAAAAATTGTAGCAGAAATCTTTATCTCGTCATAACAATAGACAAAGTAGGGGGAAAAGGAAATAAGAATTTGCAAAACTACAATTAATAACTGAATAATTGAATGAGCAATTTTATGGTGTGAATTTAAAGGGCAAACACAGAATATGGAGAACTTCCACAGCAAAAAAATTAACAGGAAATTTCAATAAAGGAAAAATACCTAAAATGTTAATATTTTATTTTAAATTTTTAAAAATGACAATACCAATGAAAGAAAGATTTTAACTATCACCTGGTCAGGGAATAAATTTGAAATACAATAACAAATCATTGTAAAATATGGAAAACAAAGGTAGTACCCATCAGATCCTTGAACTGAAAGATAAGATATGTTTAGAGAAAACTCACTTCTTTAAAGGTCTTTATTAATAAGAAAAGCAAAATTTCAAAAACTAGAAATATACTTCTAGAAGAAGAACCAAGCAAATACCTCTAGGGGAAAAATACATGCAGAAGTAAGCAAATGTGATAAGAAATATTCTCTGAAATACTACAGCAGAGATTTCTCACTTTGAAGAGAAAAAAAATTGTTTTAATTCACTAGTAAATTCAACAAGGAAAAAAAGTTAAACCAGAAACATTTAAAAAACAATTAAAAGAGACTAAAAATCATTTGGGAATATGTTGCCCATTTATAATGGTGATGCATTTGGACACTAAAGTAAAATAGATGATTTTACCAAAGTTACAGAATTTTAAATGATACAATAAGAGGCTGAGAATGTGAACAGACCAATTGCTAGAGAAGAAATGAAGACCATTAGCCAAGAAACTGCTTTCCTTGCTACAATGACACAATGAGTTAACTGGAAATTTTTTCAAATTTTCAAATAAAACGAAGAACAATTCATAAAAAAAAATTAGATTCAATATTTCTTTAGCTTATTCTAGCAGAAAAAAAAAAGATCCTGTTCTTAAACCTGGTTAACACTACAAGGGAAATCTCTCTTTAGACGAAGTTCTTACAAATGTGAAAATATCTGTAAATAGAATATGACCCTATTTTTAAAATATTTTTAGCATGAACAGGTAAGGTTTATCATAATAATATGTCCAGTTTTGTACAAATAAAGTTATGAATAAAATACACAATTTAAGTAACTTCAGGAACAAAATTCATATGGCCTTAATAAAAGATTAAAATATTTGATAAAATTCAATGCTCTTTTTGGTAAAATCTTAAGAATAGAAATCAGAAAATACTTCTTTAATAAACCATATTTCTAAAACCTACCAGTCTGTAGAAGAGAAATTTTTGAAGCATTCTATTTAAAAACAGGCAAAAACAAAGATGTTTTTTATTAAAATTATTTAGCATATCTTTGGAGATTCTTGTTATCCTAACAATGCTTCAAAAATGCACTAAAGAATCAATATTATAAAATGAAAAACAGAATTTTAAGTTGAACCTGATTCCAACTAAAAGTATTAGAATTAAAAAGAGTTCATGAAAGTGTCCCGATAAAGACGAACTCCACAAATCTCCAAAGCATTTCTAGTAAAAACCAGCAACTAACTGGTAATTGGTTTGAGGCAGTCCCATTCACAATACTAGCAAAAATATGTAATATTCCAGAATCACCGTCACTCAAGGTGTACAAACAAAACTAGAAAATGCTAATTTTTAAAAGATGTGAAGGAAAAAAACTGCTCTGTTGGGTGACTGAATATAAAAAAGAATATATTCTCCTACATGTTAATTTTTAGATCCGATTTACTTTCAATGAAACCTATAAAAATACTTACCAAAATATGACAAAAACTATTCCAATGCTTTGTCTCAAAAATAAATATGCACGATTGATAAATACAATTTTAAAAGATTTGTCCTCATTATAAAATACCAAAAACAAATAAAATAAAATGCATGCTTATTGAAAAATGTTAGAAAGCCCACAATAGTATAAATTAGAAAATAAAAATCATTATGGTTTTGGTTTAAAAACAGAAACAAATTTAAACACAAGAGAGAATGCAGGAGCAGGCTTATATATAAGAACTTGGTAAATTATAAATATTAACAAAACAAATGGAGAGGTAATGATTATTTAATGGTTGCTTTGGGGATAATTAGAAATCAAAATGAAGAAAAAATTAACTTAGACCTAGCCTTCATAATAAATAGTGAATGGAGTAAATGGTAAATTAATAATGATAATAACAACAAGAAAACTAGGAGGAAACAGAATAGAACTATGTATGAAAATAATTGTGATGATTCAAGCAACAGAGAAAGTAGATTGATAGAATTCAATTTCTAAAATATTCTATAGATAATAAAATATTTGAAATAAATGGTTGGCAAATGCTTATTATCTAAAATAGATGAAAAATTTATTAGGATAGAACCAAGCACCAGTGCTCAAGAGACAAATGTTAGAAGAAAATGGATGGTTTAAATGAAATAAAATACCAATAGGAAATCAACATCTGATGAACCAACCACTTTTTCTAAAATTTAAAGAAATTCAAATTGAATCAATGTGTCATCATTTCACACCCACTAAATTAAATTAAGTAAAGTTAATGACAAAACTCATTGCTAGCCAGGCTTTGGGGAAACAGAGAACTCTTGTTTGTGGATGACAGTAAAATTTGGTTTGTTCCTTCTGGAAAGAAATCTGACAATGCATATCACAAACAAACAAAAAAATGTTCCACTCAGAAAAATTTGCCTCTCAGAATTTATCCAAGTAAAATTATTTTTTTAAAAATCATGTACAAAGAAACTTATAATAGCATAGTTTAAATTTTCAAATACTGAAAACAATTTAATTGTATAGGGAAGGGAAATTGTAAATGTTGAAATGAACTATCATGGTGGTTAGTTCTGGACTAAGTGGGTATCCCACTAAAACATACAGGATTTTGTTTGATAAAATAATTATTCTGCTAAAGAAAGTTTGAAAATTACTCCTTTCCAAGAAACAGAAAAATGTTAAGGTGATTGCAGGTACATTGAAAAATGAGTAAAAAACAAAAGCGAAAAAAACAGAGCATAAAAGTGTATAAAAATGTATAAAACTATGGATAAAGGCAGTGTAAAATCTATTAACATATGGAAAAAAATCAGAAAAAGGCATAAAATAATATAAATAATTGAAGATTTAATCAAATGATGTGGATATTGTTTAAAAATTGTGTTATTAATAAAATTAAAATCTTAAGCTGAAATATAGAAAAGGTTGTATTCTTAAACCCCGACTCATACAGAAATCATGTGCTTTTTGTTATGCATTTCTCAGATCACACCTTAGCAAGACCACTACTGAAATCAGAAGTACATTTACCCCATTTGGGGGAACAAAGCAAAAGAAAATTATTTCGGATCAGGGATCTTTTCCACTTCTCTCATTCATTTCCTGGGGAGCTTTTTCCTTTACCAAAAGTTGCTGAAATAAGAGTTATGGGTTATTCAAACAATCTGAAACCAAATCTCTTTTGACTTATCGATGTTTATAATGAGCCAGTGTCTATATTGTTATTTCTGGTACAATTAGCATGATATTTAGTTAAATACCTTTGTGATATTTTGTTTAAAAAGTAAAGCAAAAATATTTCAATCAAAAGCATCACCATTCTTCCACTCTCTTATTAATGTTGTGTTCGTGTTATAAAAATACATTTTAAATATTTTTATATTTTTAATAACAAATTGTTTAGGATAAATGGTATTTTTAATAACAAATACCATTCACACCTTTCATTCTTAGAGCACCTACAACATTGCCATACAGCATCTCTGTGCATTTTAACCCCTTACTTGCAGAAAGGGAAAATGAAGTCCTTTCTTATGTTCTTTTCAGAAGGGTTGTTTGAATGGAAACCCTCTCCGCAGTTAGTTCTTTCTCCACTTTGCCCTTTGCCACGACACTTTCAAATCAGAAAAGTCACAGGTCTGACACAGCAGCCACATTTTTGGAAGAGCAGCTTGGGCTGTCTTGGAGAATGCTCAGGACCTGGGGCCAGAAATCCTTGGTGTGAACTGGTATTTTGTCCAGCTTTCCTGGAACCTCAGAGTCTGCACATATAAAACGGAGTGAAAAGGATGACAATGCATGCACTACCAATTTCACACGTTAGTTCTGAGGCTCAAAACAAACTTTTTAAAACTAGATAACATATGTAAAGACTAAGGTGCTACACAAACCCAAGTTACTGCTTTATTAATACCTGAAGACAATATTTCTTGTATTTTAAAATCTGAGTATAGTTCAAGAATTGAGCACTCAGTCTAAAGTTACCATGTTCCAGGCAATAGGGCTGTCTGCCCATCCTGTCCTGCCTCGCAGCCCGCACTCCTAAGAGAGAAGGCACACTCACTGAGAGAAGGCACAAAATGCTAACCAGCAGCCCACTCCCCCTTTACTGCCAGCTCGCCTCCTACCCAGATCCCAGAATCCTCACCACCCCACTCCACCACCACTTGTTTCAGATGGAATTCTGTGGCGTGGGCAATCCTACTTTAGAAGGACCTCACCTCTTCCTGTCCATTTGTGAGTTGCATTTGCACCGTTGGCATTTCTTCTTCCTCGTGTTCCAGACTGCTCCACCTCTGGCCCTCAGAGGTTGTGTAGAGATGGAGCTCAAAGAATGAATGGGTCTGTACTTGAGGAAATGGGTGAGGAAGAACATTTCACGGCCAAAGGAAAGGCAGGAGCATAGGTAAAGGAGCTGGAAACTGAGTTCCTAGGTGTGGCTGGAGGGGTCTTGGACGGTGGGTAGGCAACACCAGATGTAACTTCCCAGGGAGAGCCCTAAGGGTGTCTCCATCCAGATAAGAGTGGCAGAGAATGGCTAATCATTCTAATGTACCAGATCTCTATTGATTTCTTCCATCCCTTTTTTTAACCTATAAAAGTTACCTTTTTTCTTTTCTGTACCAGTACTATCACTAGCCCAATATTTTTGGAATTCCATCATTCCTATGGAATTTATTCTTATTAATTTCGAAGAGACTTTTATAAAATGAGACACTCACTGTTGGTGAAGATGCAATAAAATCTCACACTCAGCTATGAAAATGTAAATCACAAAACTTCCTGCAAGGCAAATTAATAGTACATGTACATTAGGAGATTTAAAAAAAAATTCATTCTTTGACCCAGTAATTTTGCTTTGAAGAATTTATCCTAAGGAAATAATGAAATGTTCATAAAAGGTATGACAAGGATGTCCACTACAAAATTATTTAAAATTGAGAAAGTATTGAAAACACTTTACATATCCAACAATAGTTGATTGGTTTAAATAAGTTAAGGTTCACGGATAGGAATGGATTCTATTGATTGTTACAACATTCAGTGGGAAAAACCTGCTCCGGTACTGGGTGATCCTGGGTATGTATCTGCATACATATACCTATGACCAGAAAAAAAAGTGCACAGCCTATTTTCACGTTCATTATCACTGCATGCTGAGATAACAGGTGGTTTTAATTTTTTTTACTTTATAGGTTTTCCAACCTTTCTTTAATAAGTAATTGTTGCTTTATTGGGGGAGGGTCTTGAAGAAATTGCCTTTTAAAACTTTCTTTTATTATGGTAAAATATACATAATATAACTTTTGCCATTTTAACTATTTTTAAATGTACAGTTTAGTGACATTAATTACATCCACATGTTAGTTAATTATCACCACTATTTCCCAAAATTTTTCATCTTCTCCAAACAGAAACTCCTCCTTCTCCTTTCTTCCCAGCCTCTGATAACCTATAATCTATTTTCTGTCTCTGTGAATTTCCTTTTGTATCTGGTTTATTTCACTTAGCGTAATGTTTTCAAGGTTCATTCATGTTGTATCATGTGTCAGAATTTCCTTCCTTTTGAAGGCTAAATAATATTCTGTTGCAAGGATATACCACATTTTGTTTATCCATTCATCTGTTGATGGACACTTGGATTGTTTCCACTTTCTGGCTATTGTGAATAATGCTGGCGTACAAATATTTGTTCAATCCCCTGCTTTAACAGTGGAGTTGCTGGCTCATATGGTAATTCTGTGATTAATTTTTGAGGAATCTGCTGCTTTTTTATCAGGAAAAAACAACATATTTTAAATCTCAATGTGATTCAGATTTTAGGAATATAGTGCAGGAAGGGACAGTTTGATGTTGATATCTATTGGTTGTAAAATTGAATGCCTCAAAATGTTCTGGGTTTGACACGTGCCCACACCAGCTAGAAACCTATGCCAACTTTAGAAAATGTCAATATAAATTTAATTTATCCAAATATCCCTAAGAGCTCTATGTATGCCAAGTATTTCAAGGCTAGAAGCTAAAAGAAACTTTGTGATCACTAACTCTTTTTGGAATGTTTCAAGTTGCAAAATCACCCCTGAGAAAACCACATCATTTACTTTATTGCAATCTTTTGCCAACACTTAGGTCTTTTCCTCACATTTCCACACACTAAATTTTCAGTTCCAGGCAAACTCCAAGTTTTTTTTTTTTTTTTTTTTTGGAGTTAGGTACCTAATTTAAAAAAAAGTCAGAATGTCACTTTTTAAATTTAGTCAGAAATGCAATTCTGTTTAAGGAAATTTTTCTTAGGTAACTTGTCAGAAAAGCATGATTGATTGCTTATGGCTTGAATAGTTTAACAATGAGAATCGAGGAATTTAATAAAGTATATTGTTTTCTCACGGGCTTAAGACATCTAGAAAGGATCCAATTCAAATATGACGTTTAACCTTCCTGAATTTTTTCCACAAAAATCTTTTCTAATTAACCTGGCAAATGAAATAAATCTGGTCCACAGTTTTCAGGACAGGGGTTACCTCTTTTTGTCTGCTTTGAAAACTCTTATGTACATAGAGAAGGTTCTAGAAATAGGAGAATGGATAACATATGGAGAGGAGAACAAGAATCTTTACAAACATCTGAATTTCAAATTTTTTCTAGTTGTACAACCTAATTGCATAATCTAAAACCACAGTTACCTAGGATGTACTTCAGAAAAAAAAAATCCAGTGTTTTTATGGTGGAGCAGACATTTAAAAAATAGACTTATACAGAGAGTGGGGACATTGGGAGGAGAACATAAAAGTAGCAATTTAATAGGCAAAGGATTCATATCTAGAATGCATAAAGAATTCCTATAAGCTAATAAGAAGAAGACAAACAATTCAGCTTAAAAATTGACAAAGTGTTGAGCTGGTAATACCCAGGAGAGGAAAATGGAATGGCCAATAAGCATATAAAAATATGCTCGGCTTCACTAGCAACTGGGGAAATGCAAATTAAAACAACCATAAGAAAGCATTTTATACCCATGATATTGCTAAAAGTAAAGTTTAACAACATCAGGTAACAGCATGGAAGCAGGGAAATCAGGACTCTCCTCTCCTGATAGGAGTGTAAATTGGTGAAGCCACTCTAAAGAGTAATTTGGGAAAAATCTAGAATAGTTGAAAATGTACATCTCCTGTGACCCAGCAATTCCACTGCTAGGTATACACATGTGCTTAAGGAAATAAGTACAAATTCCTCCACTAAAAATAGCAAGTTTTATGAGGAAAACAGGGTTGGGGAAGACCACTCAAAACCTGTGGAATTTGTCATGCAAGAACTAACAAAAACAAAATTTTTAAAAATCATGACAAAAATACAGTACAGTTAATCCACTGCTGACATTCACCCCTGGAGTCCTAGATGTCTGTCCTTCCAGGCTCCTTCCTTTCTGGACAGGTAAGTGTAGATGGCCTGCGCAGAGGGCATTTTCATAAAAATTTAAAATATGGCTCTGGGGATAGCCTTCTATTCTATTTTTTTTAATACAGGGGGCAATGCTTCTGATTTCTTCATCTGCACTCCTGTCACTGTCTGCTCTGAAGGAAGATATTTCTGTAGTTTTTCAGCTCAGGTCTGTATTCATTGTTAAGACTTTCTCTTTTAAGTTCTTTGAAACAGTAACATGTTGGGAAAAATCGCATATAAGCCAGCATGACCTCCATGTTCTACCAATACCCTTCCCCTATTTGCCAATGGTGTATTAAGTAATTTGTACAAAATGTAACCTGAGTTGTAATACAGATGTTCATTACAGCATTGTTTGTTAGTGAAGAGCTGGGCAGGGGACCCCTAAATGCCTCTCACCTGGGAATGAATAAGGAAAACATGGTGTATACAAATCATGGGATGTCACATAATAACTAAGGCAAATAAACTAGATCTACATGCGCCAACATGAATAGATCTTGAAAACATATATTAAGTTTAAAAAGCAAGCTGAAGAATAAGTAAAATGTTTTAAATCATGTAAAATAATACTAAGGATTACATGTAGTAAAAGTGTAAAAGTATAGATCGGAAAGATACATACCAAAGTAATGATCATCGCTTTCTCTGAAGTAGGCAGGAAGAGAATGAAACCAGAAAAAAACATTTGTAAGTTTTATTTATTTTAAGCAAACAAAGATCTCAAACAAAAGTGAGAAAATGTTATCATTTGCTGCAAATCCTGGCTCGTGGGTAATGCGTCTCTTCAAAACTCTTCTCCTTATTTTTCTGCATTAAAAATTTCCCCAATTTAAAAAGTAGGAATTTAACACAGTTTAGCAGATAATTTACTGAATGCTTCATATGCGCACATACATCCCTGAGTAACACTGATGAAAGGAGTGACACAAACTCTGCCTGCAAATCCTTTGCAATGTGCGATGGTAAGAAGGGTGTGAGGGTATGGAGGTGAACAGCTGATTTCACCTCTGGGACCCAGGGTGGCTTGTTCCTGAGAGATGTGAGGCTCTGGACTGAGTAGTGCTCAGGGGGAAGTTCTCTCTTTAAGGTATGACCTATTGTAGAAATACAAGTTTTGGGGGGGTTGCTTTGTTTTTGTTTTTTAACTCCTTTCCAAATGAAAACCCAATCACATGAGACAAAGGAACCCAGTGGTGTAATCAGAAATGGCACAGGAAACCCTAATTCTACTAATTTAAAATGTTATTGTAATGAGGCAGAATTCAAGTCCATCCATGGAAAAATGTTAATTCTCCTTTGCTAAATAAATTCATTTTGTAAGTAGTATATAAAAAAGTGTTCTCTGTGTCTGTTTAAGACAGAACTTCTAACACTATAATATTACCACTTTGGGAACACCTCTTACCCTCTCCTCGCACTTCAGTTTCCCCATCTGTGAAAGTGGCCATGGTAATGACCACCTCTGTGGGTTAAGGAAAGGGAGATGGTACATCAGGTGCAATGCTGGCCCCGAGTAAGCACTCAACAAAGGTAAGTCCTCTTCCTCCTCTTTTAGAAGAATCTACTTCTATACAAGAAATGTGTATGTTACACTAATTACAAATGGTCATTATCTGTTCATTAATGTAAAATTTATTTCATTGCAATTTCTTACCCAATAAAACTTATTTTTATAATTTTGAAAAGAATAAAAGATACAGTCCATTTAAAAGTATCTGCATTTCAAATACTTTCCTAATTCTCACAATTTTCTTATATCACAGAGGTAAATGAACTTGCAGTTCAGAGAATGCCCACAGAGGGCCTTAGGGATCCTTGAAGCCCAGAAATTGCAAAATTGTATGCTCAAATAAAGGTAGATTATTGCAGGGAGAATGTCCACAGCTTTTATCACATGACCCCCCTGCCCCAGCCACCCCTGTAATTTTATATTGTGTGCCTTCCACTATAACCCAGCTTTTCAATTATATACAAAATGTAAAATTTCCTGCCTACCTTTAAGATAATAAAAATGGCTAAGGACGGGGATAGGAGTGGGGTATGGTGATAAAAGAGAATAAATCAGTAAATCCAGAGAAGAGTCTGGTGCAGAACAACAAAAGTGAGATGAACAGCCCCACTGCCTCATCTGTGGCCCATTGAAAAGCAAGAAGCAAGCAGAAGCAGCAGCCCAGTGGCAGTGGATCCATGATCAGCAAGTGAAAGGGATGATATTTATAAGAATATTCAACATATCATCTTTTTTGCTGTTGTTGTTGTATACATTTTTCTGTTGTCATAGTCATGAACCAAGAGGAAATGTCTAATGAAAATTTAATGTCTCTATTGCAAACGTCAAATTTTGGAGAGCAAGGAAACGTCTCTGCACTCCAAGTGCTGCAGATCCAGGAGGGAGAGGAGGGAGTTCTGGTTCCCATGGAAAATGTCCAGACCCCTCTATGTTTCTTCACTCTCACTCCCATAGGCTGGTATACTCAGACCAAAAGAAAGTGCCCTGTGCCCTTCTCCCTTGGTCCCTCAGTGATGACTTTGGTGCCTTTCTTGGCTGTGGTCTTTGGAGATTCTTCAGAAGTTCTCACCTATTCCCTCCTCCTGAGGTCAGGAGGCTTCTGACTGACAAGGTCATCCAGTCACATCCACACCCCCTTTTCTTCTTGGACATGGTCAATTTTCCCATGGGCAGGGTAGGGCGGCCTTTGAGGGGCCTCAAAAGTTTCCTACTCTGGTAATGGGATTTTACCTAGCAGCAGTATTTACTTCTGAAACGAGGGCCTTGGCTGCTCTAGGGAGCCCTACAGACCCCAGGCTCGGCCTCCGCCTTCATCAACCTGAGGCTCCTCCCTCCCCCGCCCTCACTCTCCGCCTCATTGCCATCCACACGGCACAGTCTCTTCGGGGGTATCTGGTAACAGGCAGTGATTTTCAAACTTTTTCTTTTAAGTAGTGGAATTATTCTTTCCAAAAGAACTATTGAGCCAAAATCCAACCTATAAAACAGCTTGAAGCAGAAAACAGAGTTTGGATGAGGAACTGGTCATATATTTACTGACTGAACTCAGCCAGAGAGGGGCTCTACAGCACCCCACAAATCCCAGGAACATCACTGAGAAATACTTGATAGAAGGGAACAGAGCAGTCACTGGTCACTCACCCTGTCATGTTTCTTGATCGCAAACAGCAAAATCCAGTTCTAGGCCCCCTGATCAGTGAAGGAATTCATTGGAAGGCTGCTGCATAGCTGAGAATTATAAGGAAGGCTGGGAGAACCAGGCTCAAAAAAAGAACCAGAAGGGTCTAGATCAGCTGAGATTCTGAGAAGGTCATGCATGAACATAGAGTTTATATACCACACAAATCCAGGGTGCCAATCGCTAGACTTGTGCAGTGTACAACCTGCACAGCCATCCATGACAGGCCTAAGCAGGGCCCTTAGGATCCATTGGGAGGTGATGTTCATATGGTAGGCAGTCCAGAACAACAATGTCTTTCCTGCTCCAGTGTGCCAAGTACTTTACCTATTTCAGCTTATTTCATCCTCTCCACAGCCTGCAGACATCATAGAAATCATTGGGGGGCCGTTGTTAAAATGCAGAATTCTAGGCTTTGCCCCCTGGGATTCTATCTGATAATAAAAGTTCTGGGTGGCAGCCTGGAAAGTTCCATTTTACAAGAACTTTAGCTGATCCTGATGGGGGGTGGCACAGAAAACATACTTGGAGAAACACTGGTGGATGTGCCAAATTTTATTCTTGCCATTTTACAGATGGGGAAAGTCTCACCTACCTGAGATCACACCCCTGGCACCTGGCAAAGAGGGGATTTGAACCCAAACCCTTATGGCTTCAAAGCATGTACACTTTTCATTATACTCAAGATATTGTCTCTCTGTACCTGTTTCCAAAACTCTAGTTCCCTATTGTCCCAAATGTCACTTCATATGTTTCTTTAAAATGCTTTTATTAAAAATAAAATTTAGATTTATTTTAAAAGAAAAAAATGTTTATTTCCATAAATAGAAATCCAATGTCATTTGCTACTTGCTATAAATGGGAGTTTACCATAAAAGTCACAGATCCTGGGCCCACACCTGGAAGGCAGGAGCTTTGCCCATTCTGAAAACAGCCGGGCTAAAACAATGCAGCATCCACACTGAGCCCACCTGCTCACCCCTCCCTACTGACAAACAGGCAAATAAACGACATTCATATCATACACATAAGGTTTTCTTAACTTGAGGTGCAAGTATGGGCTCAGAGGTGAGATTTCCCCACCATGGGACAATGTTTTCACGCTGCTTGAGCTATGTAAATGTTTTCCTGGGTTGAGGGTCCTTGGCCCTCACAGGTCTCAAAGGAATCCGTTATTCAAAAGAAGGTAAGAACTGCTTTTGGGAATGAATGTTTCCAATCTTGTTTTTCTCTTTAGCTCCCATCCCATGACTCTCCCTCTTGCCCAATCATCAAGAATCCCTCCAGGTGTGCTTTGGTGGTCTTCATCCTTTTTGTGTGGGACTCGTTTTGAAAGGACATTTTGTCCATGTTTCCAAGACTGCCCCCGGAAGGGTACAAGGCACCAAAAGGGAGATCTGTGCTCTGAATGGATATATCTTCTCCTTCAGATGTCTGCTCTGTAATTAATCTGTACCTTTGCTCTGGATGCTGTAATAAGTTGAAGCATTTCCCTACAGCTTTTCTTCTTTAAAAAATTATAAATGGAGCAATAAATAAATGGATGGCAGATGGTGAGAGCCAGGTTTCTCACTATTGGAGTGGCAGCAAGGGGAGGAGGTCAGAATGACCCATGTGCTAATGGATTAGAGTTGGAGACTCAGTATGAGACTCTAATATTATTTCATGTTTAGTTTAATCTAGACACAGATATGTGTAAAGACACAAGTCAGTATACACACAACATATTTCCTTATTCTGTCAGCTGAGGGGGCCTGGAAGAAAAGACACCTCAGTAGCAGCAAGCACACCCAGTACCCAGATTTTGGTTTCTAATAGAATTCTCCAGAAGGAACCAGATCTCTTGGAGAAATGATTGCTTCCAGGACTAGGGAGGAGATACAGAAGATGACACTGGAGTATCTTGAAATGCCAGAAAATAAAAAGGAGCTGAAGAAAACCCTCCAAGAACCAACAAAATGCAATGATGGGGGTATGTCAAAGCGACCCGGGAGCCAACCGAAAGAACTCCCAATAGCCAAAGCTGGAAAAAAACTGAGCAAAACAAAATAAAGTTGTATTGGATTATAACCCAAAATATGAAATAAATATACATGCGTTCATACTGATACAAATAATGACTAAAGAAAGAAAGAAATGAGGAGAATAGACAAATCTCCCATGCAGAAGAACTCCAAATAATTTATGAAGAAACTCCACCATGAAGGAGGGGGAGCATAACTTCCCACCCCTTAAGCATAGTGACTTGTTTTCAAAAAGGAGAGTATGGAAAGAGTGGGGGGGGGGGAAGAGTAACAGTGGAGAAAATTGATAAATTCTCCCTCAACCAAGTGATCAAGGTCAACAACAACAGTGATGTTAGGATGACTGTATGCATCCTTGATATGATGTGACAAGAATGCCACTTCATCTTTGTGACCTTCCTCCCCAAAATGCATTATCCCAGTCTGATCATGAGAAAAACACCAAATTCCAGTTGAGGGACAGTCTACGAAATACCTGACCAGTACTTTTCAAAGCTGTCAAGGTCATCAGAAACAAGGAAGGTCTGAGAAGCTCTCACAGCCAAGAGAAGTCCAAGGAGACATAACATCCCTTGTGATGTGGGATCCTAGCTGGGATCCCGGAACAGGAAATAGACATTAGGGGAAAACTGGGGAAACCTAAATAAAGTATGAACTTTAGTTAAAAATGATATATCAGTATTTGTTCATTACTTGTGACAAATGTACAATAATAATACAAGATGTTAATAATAGAAGAAATTGGGTTTGGGGTATACAGGAGACCTCTGTACTCTTTGCAAAAAATTCTGTAAATTTAAACTGTTCTAAAATTAAAAGTGTATTTAAGAAAAGGCAAATGAAAATTATAAAATAGTTCAAGTGTAAAGAAAAGTTCAGAAAATAATTGAATAGACACACATGATGTACCTATTATCTTGGCTTAACGGATACTAACATTTTGCCCCGTTTGCCTCAGATCTCTTTTGTCTTTTCAAGAAATATAATTACCAACGTAGTTAAAATTACTCTCTATCCCTTTCCTCTCTCCTCATTCCCAGAGATAATGTCTGAAGTTGTTGTTTATCATTTCCATGCATATTTTATACTTAGGCTACATATGTACATTTCCATTAACAAGATATGCTATTGTTTTTGTGTTAATAGTTACATAAGCAGTAGCATGTGGTTATTTAACTTTTGCAAATTGCTCCTTCACACGATATTGGTTGTTAAATTCATCTATGTTGATCACTTATATCTAGTTCATTTATTTTGACCTCTGTATAGTATCCTATTGTAAGTCTAATGTACCATTTTTCATCCTTCCCCTGAGGGACAATTAGGGAAAGTTTTTTTACTGTTGAAGATAATGTTCCAATGAACACTCTTGTATGTGTCTTCCGGTGCGTATGTCAACAGTTTTTAGGGTATACTCTCTCTGAGTGGCATCGTTGGGTTTTGCGGTAGGTGCCTTATGGATATTGTCAAGTGCTCTCCAAAGTGGATGCACTAATTCGTCTTCCCAGTAGCAGTGACTAAGAATGCAATTCCGCCATTCATCCCTGTGAACAGCTGGTACAGTCTAATTCTTAATTTTGCCAACCAGGTTGCTGAGTATATTTTCATGCTTATTGGCTGTTCTGGTTTCTTCTGTGAATTGCCTATTTATAGCTATTGCCTTTTTTGTACTGAGTTGCTCATAAATTTCCTACTGAATACATATTTAATTTGTTACAAAGGTAATACAAGGTTCTCAGATAACTTAACCCAATGATGTACTGAAGCGGGCTCATAGGGTCTCACAAAAGCCAGTTGTATATCTCTTCAGAACTCTGTGCTTAGTGACCTCACATTGGTTGCTTAAATTAGCCATGGTGAAATATTTACACAAGGAAAATTGGCAAGCTCTACAAGTCAGGGCTCCCAGTACCCACCCCATGTAGCCTATTGTTGGACACACAAGCACACCAGTTATCTTAACCTCCACCTGACTCCCACTTGCTTCAACCATCTCCCACAATATGGTTGGTTTGAAAGCAATCCCTGACCTTCTAACTTGACTTTTCAGCCTATTGGAACTGGGCCTTGGACTTCTTTCAGAAGCTATTTCATCAGAGTTTCTATAATATGATACATGCAATATCCTATTAAACTAATACATCTTCAACTTTGAAGCTGTTCACTATTCGTTTAAAGCAAAGGCAGGCTCCTTCAGTGGCCATCACACACAGCTATCCAAGCCCAGAAGTAGACTCCAAATATCCAGTTATCATGGAATTGGAAGGGACCTCAGATGTTACCCTGCCGGCCTCTCAGTCAATCCAGTGCTTCTTTGGATGATTTCCCCAGCAGGTGTGGATCCAGTCTCTGCATGCCTACGATGATGAGCTCTTTCCCACACAAGGCAGTGCTGCAAGCAGAGCCTGAAAGATAATGCTACTTATTTGTTTCTACTGGAAAAGAAGAAACATTCTTAAAAGTAACTGATATCTGCTTTCCTTCCCATTGGGCTAGCTCTGCCCATTGGAATTACCTGGGTCAAGTCTTATAGTCATTTTCCAGGCATATGAAAACAGAAGTCACATAAGACTTCATGTCTGTAGGTCTTAATCATTCCCCAAGGGATACAGGAAGCATCCCTTTCCCATTCTTGCCCCTGTGTCAGTATGGAGTTCTCTTATTGATCAATGGTCCTCCACGGACAAATGTATAAACAACCTGATTCTCCACGTGTGGTCTCCACACTGCAGAGCAGCAGACATCTACATAACTTTAAGATCTCACTTATTTGTAGTGTGTCCATGAGGCCAGCAACAGAGTTTGGCACATTAAGGAGCCTGACACATGGATTTTTTTTTTGCTGAAGAAATGTACCAATATATTCTATAGAATAAGGCTCCACTAGAACTTAGTATCCAGAAGAGAACACTTTGCGGGAACATTCTCAGTGATCAATGAGGAGATTATCCCTTTTGTGGGTCACCCGTGGCCACTTGGCGTAGCCCCTGCTGTGGTGATATTTTTGCTTGTCTTTACATACTTACATTCTTGGAATACATATGGGAATTAAGAACTGCTGGGAAAAAAGTGTTCTGCTCTAAGAAACCCTAATGTGTGAAAAATCTGCATTAATAAAACAAGTTAGGAAACAATTATTCCTTGAGTCTGGCTTCTGTTGCCTGTGCATTGATTTACAGGCTATTAATTACTTGAAAAATAAATTAAAGGTAGGAGCTGTAGTATGGGATACCAAGGTACCACTCTCAATTAAAAACCGAAGAAAGAAATCATGGTATTTTAAGAAGCAGAAAGGTCTACTCCAATATGATCATTTCACAGAGGAGAAAACAGGTAAAGCTACCTTCACAGAGTCACACAGCTTTGCAGAGTGGGGCAGAGCCGCTTGTCACCTTTTGGCATGTTGCTGATAAAACATCTCAGAGCTGGTGGCATTAATCAGAGTGAAGAGAAATTTTGATTTAACCCCACTTTTCAGGTACTTCTAAGATGCATTTCAAAGATGAAGAAGCATCTTTTGTGCTTTCTACCAGCCAAGGATCCTTAAGATTGAAAATTAACTACGTGGAAGAGTAAAGATGGCACAGCCATCTCAGAGTTTCACCCAAGTGAAACAGACAAGTGAAAAAGATGGAGCTAGTACAGCGCTCCTGGTATTGCTTACTTTCCCACAAATTACTGCGAGGAGAGTTGAATATGCCTCACCCTCAGGCTAGTGACAGTTTGTGGAAGGCTGTGCAGCAACAGAAGACTTCCAGCTTCCACCTTGGATCCATGGCGAGCACGAGGGTGCCTGTCACTCCTGGCCCAGGCCTGGGTTTTCCAGGAACTTCCCTTACTGATGTTACACCGGAACATGGTTCTGGAAGTAGTCACAAAAAGATGTCCCACTGTCCCTGTCCAATGTGGAGGTTTCTGAAAACTCCACTTTGCTTTTAAAGTATTAGGGAGGAATGTAGCACTTGCAGCCCCGTGAGCTGGCTATCTGTGCACATCTAAAATAGAAAACTCTTTTCAAGCTGAGTGTAAACAGATCTCAAGGAGACTGGGACTCACCTCGCTGTGGCTGTGCAGAGACTGGAACCATCTAGAGATCCCTTGTCTCTTTCCTGCCCCCGGATTGCTTTGTGGAGACCCCCTTGGTGGCTTCTCCAGCTAAAGCCCTTCGCAGGAGAACTTAGGCAGATGTATCTCTGAAAGTATATTGATTTGTAGAGACAGCTGTGGGCATGGAGGTTGGAGATGAGCTCTACTAACTCACATAATAGCAAAAATGGAAAGCATTTTGCTAAGCTTTTTTAGAACAGCTGCAAAATTTCTAAATTACATAATGCACTCTTTAAAACTTAAAATTCAGATATGATTACACACAACGAAGTGCATCCATCTTAAATGTACAGTTCAATGTGTTTTTGATGAATACACACACTACCATGCTTTTGAGGCTTATCTATGTTTTTGTATGTATTAATAGTTTGTTCCTTTTTATTGGTAAGCAGTAGTGTGTTGAATGGCTATATCACGATTTGTTTGTCCTTTTCCCTTTTGAGGTACATTTCGGTTGTTTCCAGTTTTTTACTATTATGAATAAAGCAACTATCAACATTCCCATACAGGTCTCTCTGTGGATATATTTTCATTTCTTTTGGTTAAATACCTAGGGGTAGAATTGCTGGATCATGAGTTAGGTGTATGTTTACTTAACCTTATAGGAAACTGCCAGACAATTTACAGAATGCACTCTTAATGAACCTGATTACCTATGGAGTGAATTCTTTGACATTGTTTGTTTCATGATTTGTTTTTGTCTTGAATTGCATTGATAGGCTATGGGTACATATTCCTTGAAATATATCCTTAAGGGTAAGACCTTGATTAACTATACAATTTTAGTGGTTCTTTAATGCTTCTGATTTGTTTATACAAACAGCTTGGAATCTAGAAGAATCATATTGGAAAGCTGGGATGATCTCTTTCATGAATTTCTCCCATATTTTTCTTTCTTATCTACTTTAATATTTTATACATGCAAAAATATGTGTAACATATGTGTTAGTTATAAAGCATAATTATAAAATGGAAATTTGTAAATCTACCACCCCATCTGAGGATGAACATATTTCCAAGAACATTGCATGTGCCTTTGGGGTTCTCCCCACTTCCTCCCTGAAGTAACCAAGATCTGGATTTTGTGCTCTTTATGAATCCTCTTGCTAAGACAAAAACAAAAGCAAAACAAAACAAAACAAAAATATTTTATCATGTATTTGATGGTCTTGCTTTAAAATTTGCCTCATAGTTTTTGTTTTCCCTGCTTTTAAGAGCTTTATCAGAATGGTATTATGTGTATAGTTTTTCGGAACTTACATTTCTTTACTTAACATATTGTTTCAAAGATCTGCTCATGTTGTATGTGGCTGTAGTTTATTCAGTTGCTGTTGAATGACATTCCTTTCTGGGAATATATCACAATATATTGTATTACTTGTCAACTGTCATTTGTGCTGTTTCTCATATTTTTCACTTGGTATATATTACATTTGGCGGGGGGGATCTGGTACATTTAGCACAGTAATTTGAGATATAACTCTTTTCAAGTAAACAGTTTTTATAAAGTGAAAATGACCAACCAGTTTCAGTTCCAAAGTAAGGGAAATTTATAAGATACCTGGGGAAAATTGCATAAAACAAAATGTGTGATGCATTGGCAGTGCAGTTGTAAAGCAAATACTCCAATTAATGTTTTACTACCTGATTTTATTTCTAAGGTTGAAAAAATAAGCTTGACTTTGGTATGTAGAATGTAATAATTGAAGAAAATGCAAATCACCTTCTTTGTCTGCGTAATCAAGGTAGAGCTGAAAGGCAACCTAAATTTTGATTTTTTTTCTAAATATTAAGCTATATGATAAAAAACATTTAACTTCACTGTCTAAAATAATTTAACCTTATTGACGTCCTAGCACTTTAGGAAAAAAAAAACATTTAAAAAAATCACAAATGAAAGCTCATTTTGGTTAAAAAAAAAACCCCTACAATTTAAATAACTGTATGCATTTCTCTTTATTCCATATACCCCCTTATGTTCTCAGGGACAACTGAATGAATTTACTAATACTAAAATATATATTGTGTAGTATTTAAAGATCTTATATTAGCATCATTCTTTTAAAAAATCAGCTCTAAACTTTTGTCTTAATTTACAAGTATGTATTACAAAATTCGGAATATTAAATATAATGAAAATATAATATTGATATTCTTTTACATTTAATTGCAGAATGGATCTGTAGGCATTGAAACCAACCTCATATAGGGAATTGTCTGAAGAAATATTTAAAAATTAGTAGACCAAATTTTAATTATTCATATGGTAGTGCCTACTTTTAAAATGATACATGCTAAATTTAAATTTCTTTTTAAAGATTCAAATATATTTCTTTCTTTGCTAATGTCCAGGAATATCTAAAACTGGAACATTTTATTTAAAAATTCAGCTGAATTTCAGTTAAACAAAACAATCCCATATGAATGACTTTCTTAAGTAAAAAAAGATTTATTTCCCTTCTATCCAACTGACTTACTGAATTGAGCTAAAAATTTCCAAGGGGAAAAATGATCTAGGGAATAAATATAGGGGGAAAAGGGCTAGGTTTCCATTATAATAGCTTTTGACTTGTTTTCAGCTCTTAATTTAAAAAATTATTTACGAACGATGGGATGCATAATGTAACGCGGAAACCTTTTACAATTAGAGTAAAAAAAAGAAAACTACTTTCCTTTGGAACAGATCCCCTCTTACCAGACAGCCTGATTGTTTATGAGACTAACACTTCTACTCAATCTCGACATTCACAACTCTTTGTTAGCCATCTTCTTTTTACTTATTATTGACAGCAATTAGCCTGAGTCATGAAACCGGACCACATTAAAGGCGACACGTGGTCCAATCACTATTTTTAAAAGTCCACGTATTTCAAACTCCTCTCTCTAGCCATTGCGGGGCTGTTTCCCGCTTTGAGGACCTGGTCTCCGCAGCATTATTCATTAGATGTCAGTCCTAGGGCAAGTCTCTCTTTGGGGAAACCTCTCCTTGGGCACATTCAAGAAAACCACAGAGGAGACTGGACTGGAAGTTTCTAGTCACTTACAGAGCGAAGGAGGCAAGAGAGACGTGCCCGGGAGGACCCGAGGCAGGTGCGGGTGGGTTTCCGCAGTGACCACTCATTGTGCTTGTGTGAGGCGTGTTCGCCTGTCGCGAACCCAACCGGGAGACCCGTCTCGGCCCCGGTCCCCCCACCCCTTCCTCGGGGAACCCCTCGGACACGCCCCCTAGCCTCGGGGCCCCCGGAGCCCCGCACCGTGCACGCGCCCTGGCCGCTCCCCTCAGCCGTCCACGTGGTGGAGCCAGGAGAAGCGCGAATCCGCGAGGATCTCTCTGGACCCGCCGCGGGTCTCGGAGGCCGGGCCAGCGCTACCCAACCCGGCCGGCCCCCAGTCCGGGCCCCCATATTTCCTCTCCCGGAGGGAGGGAGGCGACACTCCGCGGGCCAGCCCTCCCCGGCTCCTGCCGCGCCCCCTGGCGGCCGCCGCGGGGACGCGCGCTGGGCACGCGGGGCAGCCTGTCTGGGCTCCCCTTCCCCGGCTCCGGGCCCCAGCGGGCCGTCTCCCATTGCTCCCGGGGCCGAGCCACGGGAGCCGCGCCCTTCGCCCTAGCTGCCCGCGAGCCCTGGAACTGTGGGCTCCCCGATGGCGACGCCGTGGCTGCCCCAACCTTGCGCGAATGTGCCCACTTAGTAGCCTGGGGGTCTCCTTTCTCCCAGGTATGCCCCTCCCGCCACGTTCGAGCTTTCCAGCAGGCTGCGAAAAAATGCCGCATGCACGCACTTATTTATTTCTTTTGCAACAGCTGCAAGAAACAATGAAGCTTTTCAAGAACTGGGGAAACGCGTTTTCCAGCCTTGCTGTTGTTGTTTTCAATGAACCTCTCGGGCCCCGCACTCCCCGCCCGCCCCCACCCCCGCCCCTCCTCCCCTCCCCTGCTAGCTCCTCCGCTGTGCCCGGACAGGCGCCGGGGGCATTGTTTTTGGAGTCTTGCGGGAGGGGAGGGCGCGTGCAGGGTGGCCGGCGCAGTGCGGGTGGGGGCGAGAGCGTGTGGGCGCGCGCGCGTGTGCCCGCGCGGGCAGGGGGCGGGGGCGGTGCTTCGCAGCTTCGCATCCCACGCTCGGGCTCCGCTCCGCACTGCCCTGAGATCCCAGGCTCCGGCTCTTGGCGCGCGCCGGCCTGGGCCGGGCCCTCCGCGCGCCGCGGCTGCGGCTGTGGCCGCTCCAGTGTGCGCGCGGGCGGGTGTGCGCGCGGGCGAGTGTGCACGGTCCCGAGAGCGCGCGCGCGCGAGCCCCCAGTGTGTGGCAGCGGCGGCGGCAGCGGCGCGGCGAGGCTGAGGCTCTTGTTTACCAGCATTAACTCTGCTGAGCGGAAAAAAAAAAAAAAAAAAGGAAAAAAACCCGAGGAGGAGCGAGCGCACCAGGCGAACTCGAGAGGCGAGCGAGAGAGAGGGACGCCGCCAGCGAGCCTGCCCCCGGCGCGCCCGTGCCTGGAGGTTGCAGACCCTCGGCCCCGCTCCCCGGGCCCTCCACGCCCCTCCCGCGCGAGGGGAGCTCCACGGCGCGCCGCGCGCCTCGGCTTTGACCTTCAGCGAGCCGGGGCCCCCGCGCGGAGCCGGCGGCGGCGGCGGCGGCGGCGGCGGCGGCGGCGGCGGCGGGCGGGGGCCGGCGCGGGCCGGGCGGCGGCGGCGCGGAGCCCGGGCGGCGCGGCGGGAGTGCTGAGCGCGGCGCGGTCGGCCCGCCGCTTTGTGTGTGTCCTGGATTTGGGAAGGAGCTCGCGGCGGCGGCGGCGGCGGAGCTGAGGGAGGAGGCGGCGGCGAGCGGAGCCCGGAGGAGGAGGAGGAGGGGGAGCCGCTCATTCATTTTTACTCCGTATTTCTGCCCCCGGTCGGCCTCGCCCGCGACCCGGACTTCGGGGCAATCTTGCGAACTGCGTCGCGCCCTCCCGCCGCGGAGGGTCGGGCGTCGGACAGCCTCCTCCTCTGTCTGGGGCCGGTTTTGTCCTTCCTCGCCGAGACGGATTTGGGCTTTGCCCCCTTTCTTTGCAGTTTTTCCTCCCTCCTGTCTCTTTGGGTTTGAAAATGGAGGCCGACGACGCCGACAGCCCGCCCCGGCGCGCATCGGGTTCCCGACTCCGCCGAGTCCTCGGCCGCGGCTGCCGGCGCTGAGGGGCCGCCCAGCGCCGCCGCCCGCCCCGTCCGCGCAGCCCCGCGGACCCCCGGCCGGCGCCGCCTTTGGAATATTGTTGCCTTCGCCCTTGTTTTTGGAGGGGGGGGCGAAGACTGAGTTTGAGACTTTTTCTTTTCCTTCCCACCCCCCTTTTTTTTTGAGAAAGGGGAATTTCGTCCCAAATAAAAGGAATGAAGTCTGGCTCCGGAGGAGGGTCCCCGACCTCGCTGTGGGGGCTCCTATTTTTCTCCGCCGCGCTCTCGCTCTGGCCGACGAGTGGAGAAAGTGAGTATGTGCCCGCCGCCCGCGGCCACTGCGGGAACTTTTCCTCTGAGGGGCTGCGCCCTGTTTGCGAAACACGAGTTGCCACCGTCGCAGCTGTTGGGCTCCCGGTCTCGGGAGCCGCGAGGCGGGGCGCCGAGGGGCTCGGCCGGAAGGCCGGAGGGGCCCCGGGGCCCAGGCGCGTTAGTTTGGAGCCCCGCGGGCCCCAGCTCAGCGCATCCCCACGTGGGAAGGGCCTCGGTGGCTTTCTCTTTCGCTGTCCCTAGAGCCCTGCCCCGGGGGTCGGCTGTCTCCGCAGCGCTCACTCCCGGGCGGCCCGCGGGCTCCAGCAGGGAAGTTCGCGCCCGGCTTCCCGCACCACGCGCCCCTCCCGGTGCGCGGGGCCGCGCACCGCGCAGGCGGCGGTGACAGCTCGCGCGGCCACCTCGCGGCTGGGGCAAACTCGGTGACCGGTGGCGGGAGCGGGCAGCCTGCTGGCCTTTGGGGGTGCAAGGTGCCCTGGAGGAGGTGCCTGGCGGAGAGGCTTCGCAGCCCCACGATGGGTTTCCAAACATTCCAGCGCGGCCTTCTGTGGCCCAACGCGCTTTGTCCCTTGGGCTCTTTGGGTTCCTGGCCTTTCATGTCGCTTTCGCCGGACCCGCGGTGGGTCGCTAGTCCCCGGCTTCCCGGGGCTGCTCAGTGCTGCTTGGGGGTGCGGGGAGCGTTCCCGCCTAGGCCCCCCACCCCTCCACGAAGCCCCTGGAAAAGTGCGAGGTCGGGGGCCCTGCGTCAGTTGGGCTGTTCCGGGGACCGCGTCCGGACCCCCAGTTCAGAGGGTGCTGGGAGCTTCTCCCAGTTTCTACCGGCGGGTGGACGCTCTCCTCCTCCGGGCAGGGCTAGGGGTGGTAGGGCAGCATCCGAGTGTGCGGGAGTGGGTGTGTGGTCGGAGCCGACTTGCATTTCCATACACGTGCTCGCAACGCGGGGCTGTAGCTGCAGCCACACGGCCGCTCCGGGACACCGAGACGCCGGGCCCTGGCGAGAGGTGTCGTGCGTCGTCGTTTAAGGGGCGCCAGGATCTGCGGCGGCGGGGGTGCGGAGGAGGGTGTTTTGTTTTGCTAGCGCGCAACCTTGGGCTGGGTTTCGTGGCCAGAGTTTTGTTGCATTCCCTCCCCCGCTGCCCCGCACTTCCTTTGTACATAGTTAATAAGCAATATCGCTCCACACGCTGTCGCCTGCAATCTGATAGCTTTTGTTTTGGTAGTGTCGGGTAGGGGTAGGGAAGTGCGGGGAGGGAGGGAGTGAGAACTTAGGGCCCCGCGGTGTGTGGAGGGAGGAAAGGAGGGAGTCCTGATCTTCTCAAAACATTAAAGTGAGGCTTACTGATACATTCGCGATGGCAGGGTAACTTGAACACGATTAAAGTTTAAATGCAGCCACAGAACTGGGGCTAGGAACGACGAGGGCGTGTTGGTGAGTAATGCTTGCCGAGGGTATGCAGGTGGTGCCAATTAACTTTGAAAAATCACGACGGAGCCTCGAAGAGTGAGGGGGGGAATCGGGAGGCAGCGGGGGCTGTCTGTCCCCATCATAGGGGCAGTTCGGAAAAGGCTGTTCCTGTAAACAAACCCTTCTTAAACGTTTTGTAAGAAATGAGTCCATGATGGAGTAAGAGCAGATTTTTATAGAATTAGCGTGTTTACTTCATGGAGTAAGACTCTGATTGAGTCCGGACCTTCTACAAGTCTGAACTCTCCTGTTCTTTGTTTTCTAAACTTTCCTCTGGCTGGATTGGGCGAAGGGCTTTCGGCTCCCTTCTAAGGCTCGCAGATGGTGTTTGGGGGGACAGAGGAGGGTTTCTAGCCTTTAAAAGCTAAATATAGCTTAGGAGACACAGGAGAGTTAATCCATTTTACTACAGCATGTGGTTGAACTGTGTCGTGTTTCTAGTTTTATTGTTTAATGTTAGTAAGTTCTGAAGTTCACAACAGCAGGAATGGCCTTGCTTCTCCCATGCAGGACTCCGGCATTTTAAAACAGGGTATCAAAAAAAAAAAAGTAAAAAAATAGGATATCATGTTTGGAGTTCTTCGTGAAAAATATCTTGGCAAAAGGTGGTTTTTTTCCCTGAGAAAACAGGAGGGGTAGGGGCATTTTAACATACTTTTATAGTTCTAGATGCCAAAGCTTTGCTCAAGGGTCCCTTGAAAATGGTTGGTTTCTGAAAACTTGATGGGTGGCCAGAAAGCACCCCAATCCTCATTATGGTTTGTTGAAGTTCAAACTCACTACCTGCCCCTCCCTACCTACAGCTTGGAAGTTTTCAGGAGTAAATGATATGCTCAGTGTCAGCGTGTGTTCAGTCCTTAGTCCAGAAGGTGCTGGAATGCTTACTTCTGATAGAAATAAACCACTGAGTCCTATCAGAGACCAACATTCTTTTGGCTGTCTAGTATAATATAATAAAGACTGGGGTGCTGTTGATTAATATTGTGTTGGCCTGTTTAGGGATTAGTGTTTTCTCTCAGAGTGTGATAGCAGTAGGGATGATTTTTTAAATCTTTAACTTAGAAAATCAAGAAGTTTCGAAGCAGATGAAGTCATACAGAATTTTTTATCAATGTACTGTGAACAGTGCATCTGAAGAAGGGAGGTTTGGGAGTTAGGAGTGATAGCCAAATAATATGATGCTTTTTTATATTAAAAAAGTCAATGTGCACTTTAAATGTATTGTGGCCATCTCATTAAAAAGATGTGTCATCTTTCTGCCCTAGGCACAGTCATATCTTATTGTCAGGGAAATGTAGGTATGTGAAAGGTTGGTGTTAAAAGAAGTTGCTGTTTTATTACCAGGAGAAGAATCCAGAATAAGAAGTTTGGAAAGAACCTAAATAGCAAATTATAGTTTAGCCTCTCTAGAGGGAAATAGCAAGTAAACGGTACTTTTGCGGAGGGGTGGGGCGTGGGTTGGAAGTTTAAAAGGGTATATATTTGATTTGTCAGAAGGATTAGAAAAGTCCAACATTAAGAAATATGCTAAGGTTGACTGGAAGAACATTAAAAACATGCTAAGTGAAAGAAGTCAGTCACAAAAGACCACGTATTGTATGATTCCATTTATATGAAATCCAGAATTAACAAATCCATGGAGACAGAAAGTAGATTAGTGGTTGCATAGGGCTGGGGGAGGAGGGGGTGGGGAGTGGCTGCTAATGGATGCAGGGTTTCTTTTTGGGGTGATGAAAATATTCTAAAATTAGTTTGTGGCGATGGTTGCACAACCTTCTGAAAATACTAAAAACCATTGAATTGTACACTTTAAATGAGTGATTTTTATGCTATGTGAATTATATCCCAAATGTAATATGGGATTTTTTTTTAAAGAAATATGCTAAGGTTGAAAAGAATGCGTTGTGTTACTCTGAACATAGAATCTAGATTAAAATTATTAAGTAAACTTGTCCAGCAGGTTGATGTCTCTCTTTTTTTAATTTATGGAGTTTTTCAGATCCATGAACTACAAACTGATCGCTGAAGCTCTAACAGCAGAGATTCAGTGCCATAGGAGAAAAAGACAGACAGGAAAAAAGAATCTTGGTTAGACATAGCTCACATTAAGGATTAAGGGGTTGGGTTAAAAAAACGCAAGTGCTAGTAGTGAAAGTCCGATTTGTGACACTAAAATCCTTAACTGAATCTGAAACGATGTTGGTCTTTCCAAGATGAGAGTTTAGGAGCCGAGTCTGGATGGCATTTTCTATTCTAGTTTTCTTACATATGTTTTCGAACAAGAAAGAATGTAATGTTTAAGATGATAAAGAATTTCCACTGTCTTTTTTTGATATCCCATATTAACCAACCTGGTAGTAAAAACTGAGGAAGAACTGTTCATTTTAATGCAGTGGGCTTTCTTTTTCTTCTTTGTTGCTTGTTTTATTTCTTAAATAGCTCCAGAATCTGAGCAGGAAAGAGAATCTTTGTAGGATACAGCAGCTTTTTCAGGTATACAGTGATTATTTTATTTTTTAATTAAAATTTCTTATTGAACAAAAGATTAAAAAACATAGCAAAGGCATTTTTGTTTTCAAACTGTTCTGTCTTTATCCAGATTTACCTTGGCCTTTTAATAGGAAAAGACCGTAAATTCAATTGTTGTTTATATTTGTTTTTGGTCTTCATCTGAGGCTCAGTTTACTAATAAAAATGTTTCCTGTTCTTCTTATTGTTGCAAGATCAGGGCAGTAATGAATATCAACTGTATCGTTTTCACTTGTTGCCTTAGAGTTTTGCCAAGGAGAGCCCTCCAGGGACAGTAGCTTCCTTTTAAATCTGGTTTCATTTGTTTTGTAAGAATGAGCTGTAAGAAGCAACTGAATCCAGCCAGCACTTATTGAGCACCTGCTGTATGGAAGCTGGATCCTTTGTTAAGTGATGCCGGAGCCTGCACAGAAAGAGAACTTCACTTTTGTCCTTGGGGCATTTTTGTATAATCGTGCATGAAACAAAGTTTCTGGAAAATTCAGATCTTTTTCAGACTCAGCACAGGGTACACAGTCCTCAAATAACATTTTAAAGGCCCTTTAAAAACATTTCTGTAGACTTAAGACAGGAAGCAAATCACTGTTGTTGATATTCTGAAGGCCTGTGCAGCACCGCTTGCCTTATTAATACCTTCCCTCCTATTGCATTGTTGCTGGCAGGCTGTGGCATCCATGAGACAGTCACCCATCTCGATCAGCTGCACTGCCTTGTTTATAACATTGGTTATGACAATTGTGATTAAAAATGGACAGTGTCGTAGTTACCATTTGCCAAAACTTTAGTAGGAGTTACAGGTGTGTACATGAATGTTTCACAGCACGTTTTGAGTTGTAAGGAAGATGGGACTTACTTGGTTTACATTTTTTGGATTTACACATTGCTTAGTTAGCTTTCTGGAAATCTTTAGAGAACTTTCATAATTGTAAGGCCTTATTTAATTTAAAATACTTGACTGCTTTTAAAAGTGTGAGGGGCTAAGAAAGAGATTGAGGAGGCAATTAAATCTTGAAATGTTTTTTAATTGTAAAATGTCCAAGCCATGTTTCTCTCTGGGTTGTGATTTTTTTCGATTTGTTTTCAAAACTCACTTAAAAATCAACCCTAGTTCATAGAAGAGGTATTTGTGCCCACAGGCCAACTTGCTTTGAACTGCTGTTCTTAGCCAACTTATGACAGGTGCTATCTGAGTCCAAGAGATGCATGCCTCTCAATTGTACTAAATATATAATAGTTGCACACGTGCTTGGGATATAGTTTCTTGATTTCTCTGTCTGAGATGTTCCAAAGGAAAATTCTGAACACTTTAAAGACAAGTTGAATTATGAATGAAGCACTCTGACTTCTCCTTGAAAATGGTGTTTGGCATCCGATTATCAAGAGGAACTTTTCCAGTTATTTGTAAAGAAATGATTTGGCTTAAACTAAGGTGGCAGGGAGGTGGGGTGGGTGGGTGGAGTGGGGAACAACAGTCCCAATGTTTTTGCACATTGAGACTTGTTGACATTTGGGGAGGATTTTCAGTATTTGGAAAGATTAAAACTTTGAAATAAGTACCACCCTTATACCAACCCCCAAGGATCTGGAAAGAACTGATTTCTTCTGAGGAAGGGGCATACATTTTGTGTAAAACGGTTGGTAAACAGAAGATCTTTAAAAACAAGTTAGGTTGTTATCTCAATAGATGCACATTCCCTGGGCATGGTGAAGTTCGTTTCTTTTGATAAATTGTTTTGGTTATATTCGACTGAAAATATTAACAGTGTCTTTGATTTTGAGACTTTTGAAGATTGAAGACTAAATTGTTTTCTATTTTTTTTCCCATTTTTAAATCATCAGTTTTACTCATGTTGTAAAATCCCAAATAATATGTTTAGAAGACTTCTCTACTTTTTCCACTTATGCCAGCTTCACTTAGGGCTTATGAAATTGATTAATTTCAAAATCTGAAGGGAATATTGATATTTCTTTACTTGAATTAAATGGTTTTTTCTCTTTCCTCTTTTCCTCAATAAATACATGTTGAGTACTTATTGGACTCAATTCTTTAAGTTTAAAAATTTGTTCTGATATCATAAACTATTCTACATATGATTTTAAATATATGAGTCAAAACACAGAAGTTACTTGCTATGTTTGTTTAAAACACTAAAACAAACTAGTAAATGAGGCTTTCAGTTTTCTTTCTTTTTTCTGCCCTGGACTAGAAGAATTTTTAAACTTATAGGTTGCTATTCAGATTTTACTGGAACACAGCAGAAAGTTTCTTTTATGATGAGGGATGAATGCCTATGATTGCAATAACTTTTACCGTGTATTGTTGCTACTATTTGTGATGGGGAAAGGTAGGTAGGGATGCAGGGACTGCCTTTATTCTCATATTGGTCCTCTCCTTGGTTAGTACTGGTGATGGCTACTTGGTCAGTTGCTGGGGATGCGTCCATGGAGCTGAGTGTCCCATGTATGATTGCTGATGGTTTCTTATTTGAAATAGATTGGAGGCTAGCCACATAGGGAAAATGTGCATGCGTAAGACAGGTACCACCAAATGCTGCAGAGATAGCTATACCTGCTTTAAATTGTTCACATTGTGATAGTCTGGAAGCCTTAAAAATTTGTTTTTTAATTTAAGCATTTATATTTTAAAGAGGAAGTATTCTATTCTCTTCTTGAGGAAGTATTCTATTCCTAGTCCAGAAAGTTCTTGGGGGAGGGAGGTTTGAAAGTTTATTTTTTATATCACTCCTTAGCCTCTTAGTTCCCTTAACAAGACAAGCATCTACTTTAGTAATAGTTATATAATAAAAAATGCCACTTGTTCAGAATTGTGTGTGTGTATTTCCATCCATTCTTCCGAGTTCTGACAGTTTCAAGTACATTATTGTTGCTGTTTTGTATACTTTTGTATGGCTACTTTTTTTTTTTTTTAAACCTATCACGAGCTTTCTTTCAACTGGCTTCGGAATTATTTGTCAGGTTGGTAATTCAGGTGTATGCATACTGCTTTCTAAATTACTCTTGACGTGAGAGAACAAATATATGTTGACAGTCTTAAAGCATAAATGTTTTATAGAGCAGAACTTTAAAATTTTCCTTAGATGTTTTGGATGCCTACTTTCAGCTTATCCTCTCATATAAAATACAGTCAGTGGTTTGTCTCTATGAAATTGATTATTGGAATTACATGTTAGACTAAGTACGTGAGACAGTACCAATTTGAGTTAGGCAAATTTTAGTTAATAACACTTTAAGGGAGAAAAGTCTGATGATAATTAGGGAGAGATGAGTTTATAACAATTTTTCTGAAATTGGAAGCATACCAGTGACCTTTAATAACCTCCTGGAGAAAAGTAGTAAGCATAGAAAGAAAGCCCAGGTGAGAGGTCCATGATCTACCTTCCTCTGTCAGCTGGCAATAGTTTTAAGTCATCAGCTATTAATTATATTTAGGTTGCAAAACCCTCAGCAGTTGTGCTCAGATTATCAGTGTCATCCTGTGTTTATTCTCCCCACCTAATTTTCTGGGGTCTCATAGTAGTGGGGTAATACCTACCAATAGCTCACAGACTCCGAATTTGAAAGAGGAACACAGATTGTCATGAAAACAAAGGAACAAAGAGACCAGCGACAGAGGAAGATCTGCTGTTCAGCTTCTGTAGTTCTGTTGTCTGATTTCTGTGGATAATGAGTTCATGGCAAATGTGAGGTCACAGCATGGTATAGTTTAATCACAGGAAATTCTTTTGTATTGCTGCTTTACTTTGTCAAGCGATATATTTGGGATTTTCTGTCTAACATTACCTCAGTAAGAATTTCAACAACAAATGTTGGATCAGGATGGAATTCCTAGTTAAATTTCAGTTCATCAGCCCTTTTCTGGGGAGACTCATTCATTGAATGTTTCCTTTCTACCTCACTGAGTCACTTGAAATTGTTCAGATTTGTGCATTTCTGGCTCCACCCTGGTCCAGTCCAGACCTGCATGGACTCTTAGAGGAGATGCTTGGTTGGCCTCTGGGCCGGGCACTCTGACTCCTGCGCCCTCCCTCTGCTTTGATGGACTTGCCAGCCCCAGATACTCAGCATGTGCCGCATCATGGTCCAGGAATCAGGTCCAAGGGCCCCCATCTAGGGCTGTAATCCGTCCTACTGAGACTTTGCTGTAGGGATCCCGTGTGAATTCCCAGCACTCTCCAGCAATGGGCTCTAGCTGTGCGGTAAGTAAGCCCATTCCTGTCTCCATGGTTTTGCTCCTGCTGTGTTCATGGCTTGGCATGTTTTTCCTCTTTACTGCTCCCTGTCCCCTCCCCCCTCCAAACTGAATAGTGGAAAGTGCTACTCTAGAGCACAGCAAGGTCACCTGGTTCTAGTTTCTCCTTCGCTGCCAATTAGTTCCCAGGCCCTGAACAAGTTAACTTTTCTGAGTCTCAACAGAAATGTAGAGACTTGAAATAATTGGGGGAGAGTTTTCTCCTTTTCTCATTAAACAACAAAATAAAACCATCTTCTAATATATTTAGAAAATTAAGGTCAGAAAAATTGGGGGAAGAGGAATGTTTTTTCATTTAAAAAAATCTCTAGGTTTCAGATCTGTGAAATAGGGACAATACTGTAACTGTCTAAAGATGGGACACTAAGTCAGTTAATTCCTGTCCCTCAAATACCTTCCTGTGGTTATAGTACATCTGAGATGCCATCCTTTAATTTCTAACTCAGATTCCTTCTCCTTCCTGAAGCTTTTCTTGATTACCTTCATTTCTGTAGACCTGACTTCCCCCTTATTCCTTTTGATGTCATACCCCCTGCTGTGCCGGTAAACAGTGATTTGTTTTGTCTGGTACCTGAGCTGTTGTCATTTTATGAGGCTGTAGAGAGCAGGGCAGCCAAAGGGCTTGGGTTTGAATCTCAGCTGCTCAATAGCTAAGGTCTCAAGCAAATTGTTTAATCTCCCTGTGCCTCAGTTCCCTCATCTGCAATACTATAGTTTATTTTTAAATTAATTAATTAATTTATTTTTGGCTGCGTTGGGTCTTCGTTGCTGCGTGCGGGCTTCTCACTGTGGTGGCTTCTCTTGTGGCGGAGCACGGGCTCTAGGCACATGGGCTTCAGTAGTTGTGGCTCGCATGCTCTAGAGCACAGGCTCAGTAGTTGTGGCACACAAGCCCAGTTGCTCCACGGTATGTGGGATCCTCCCGGACCAGGGATCAAACCCGTGTCCCCTGCACTGGCAGGCAGATTCTCAACCACTGCGCCACCAGGGAAGCCCTGTAATATTATAATTTTAATAGAACCTATTCCAGACATTTATTCATAAAAACGAAGTGAACTGATACATATGTCAAGTGCTTAGAACAGAGGCTGGCATATACTGAGCCCTCAGACTTTAGCTTGCTACTGCTCATGACATGACATCCTTGAACAGAGATGTTATTTGGGTAGTGCTAGAAACATAGGACGCACTTGACATTTGACTGCCATTGTCAGAGCCTGGCACATAGTAGGTGCTCAATAAATGTTCTGTAATAAAGCTTTATTTTGCTAAGGTGCTTATTAACAGGATTGCAATTTGCTTCTTAAACACAGTTGTGTGATTTTACCTTTTTTCAGTAAGCAGTGGCCAGTGCCTGCAGTGCAGCATCCATTTCAGAGATCTGCTTATTATGCTTTCTCTCTTAATTCTTTCATTTGTCAATTTTTGCTGGTGCCCAAGAAGTGTCCAGTGTGCACTTTGCCCACCTCACTAATGCATAGGCGCCATCTAGTGGCCAGAAAGGAAATTTAGCCTCTTGGGTCCTGAATTAACAGTGCCCTATGGATGAAGATAGCAATTACCCCACTGCCCTTCTTAGATTTTGCTGTTTGGCTTGGTTCCTGGGAATCCGGTTTGCAGGAAAATGTGGAGACTGCAGGCTTCTGTAGGAACCGTTGGGATATGGTTTTGAATTAAGATTGTTCTACTGCAACAGTGAGCTAGCATGAGAGAATTAGGGTCTTCCTAAGTGATGTAAGCAACCTTGGCAAAGTTGTTATATCTAGTGTGCCTTTTACAGTTTGGGATTTAAGATGTTTTTACAGGACTTTAGAAAATGACAACTTCTAAAATACTTCTTTTGAGGTTAGAGATTTAAAAAACCTATTGATTCATTTTTAAAAATAAGGAAGATTTACTTCCCATTGTTCTACTTAAAATATGTGGTAAAACTTTAATTATTCTTAAATGTGTGCCCTTGGGCAGTTTTTATGTAGTTCAGGTGTTTACCAGCCAGAAATCCTAATAGAGAATAGTAACAAACACTGTTATTGCTGGCGTTGGGTCTCACATTGGTTGTATTTTGTTAGATATTTTTCTATATTTGGCTTCATACTTCTTGGGTATTTTCAGAATCCACTTTCTCACTTCCTTAGTTGAGGCTACACTAAGTTAGTGTATAGGTAGTTCTTCAGTTTTATATTTTGAAAGTTTTAGACTGGTCTCTCCGTGATTGCTTTTTATTATTCTTAATTTGGAAGTCATTGGTTTGGCTGTCTGATACAGGACTGCAACCTGCCATCATCTAAGACATTTTGAACAGCAGCTCCGGCTGTTTCTGAAACAGGCTGTACCCATTCAAGTCTCTCTGCCTTGGCAGGTGGGAGCCTCTCTGCTTGGAACAACTATATTACCAATTTGCCCTCTGGCAAACTCTTTTCAGAATTAGCTACAGTTCCCCCTCTCTGGTGGCCTTGATCCTGCATGCTGGTTGGCCTCACAGCTCTCTCCTTATACCCCTATTAGTGCATCACCCCCAAATTGTTTTATCTCACTGGTCGGGGAAGGGAATGGTACCTTGGTCATCCTTGAATTCCCAGGACGCGGCCCAGTGCCTGGCACATAGGAAGACCTCAAGAAACAGAAGACTTCTTAAAGGGACAAACTCCGTCCCTCTCCCCACTCCCCCATTCACTTTGAAGCACTCTTTACAACACTATTTACAACAAATTTATTTTCATCTTGTCATGATCACTCTGCCAGGTGAAACATTTTATCAGGCCAGTTACTACTACATAGAACTTGAAAGCAATCTTTAAAATCATTGTTTCATCAGGCTTTTTGTACACTGAGGTGAATAAAAATCTTAGAACCCCTGGAAAGGTCACTTGTGATTCTAGCCCTGTGTCAAGGCTGCCTCATCCCTCTGGAGGGAAGCCTTGTTCCAGAAGTTCCCTATAGGTAGGGTTTAATGAATCACTCATCAGCACCAATTTTGTCCGTGGCAGGCTTCAAACTATGTGGAGCTGGGCTCCTGATTGGAGGCAAGCAGTTGGGCTGGGCTCTGCTGTGTGGTGTGCCTGGCTTGGCCTGATGCAGGGGAGCAGGGGGGAGCCTCGGGGGGTCCGGTGGGCACTGCCTCCTCCGCAGCTGCTGACCACTCACACTCTTCCCTCTGAATGACAGGGACCCTCTAGGCTGTTTCTTATGGCTTTTCTAGTCCTCAGATCCTGAGACAATGTAGAGAGAGATGGAGTTCTTAGGAAGGTCTAGTTGGAAGCAGCAGCATCACTGTGAGCAGACATTTGCTTCTGTTTCTTGCATTGTTTTCTTGCTGAGGCCAGTAGACGTTTGCAGTGGATCCTGGCAGGGACAGTAGCTAATCTTAAAGACCTCTGTCACTTAAGTGCTCCCTCTTCTTTAGGGGTCTGGATAAGGCCTTTGACGGCCTCATCGTAGGGCCATTGGAGGTGAAGCCTGCTCCCTGCACACCACCCCTCCCCCGGAAGTTTACTTGTCTAGGATGGTGTGACGAGGACTCCTGAACATAATTAACACCTAAGAGATTATCGTTAAAAGCGTCATAGCCCTGAGGAGACTCGTAAGACGGGATATTTCTTATAGAAAATGTACACATAATCATTTGAACCTGGCACATTAATTTCAAGCATAGATTGTAAGAGAGTTTTGTAAAATCTCCATGCGAATGTTGAACAGAGTGGATGTGAACCCACCAGGACAAGCCAGCACAGTGCCTGCCTTTCATCTGTCCTTGTCGTGGGGCTGCCTATGCGCAGCGCTGCCTGCCTTTGAAGCTCCCGTCCCCGCACGTACCCCTCTACCTCCCTTTCTCAGGTGTAGGCAGGTATTGGAGCAGGAGTTCCAGGCCTCAGTGTCCCCATCTGTAGTTTGGGATGATGGGAGGATTAGCAATACTGTATCTCAGGTGCTCAGCAGAACCAGCTTGTAGAAAGCATCCAACAGATGCATGTTTTTGTCTGTCTTTTCTCCACATGCTGTGGTGGCCTTGCCGGCCTTTCCCCAGGGCTCCAGGCTCCGGCCTTCCCCACATGCTAACCACTGGAGGATTGACCTCCTTTCCTATATCTACAGTGAAGTTTTGAACTCATGAAGTGTGTGGGCTGCAGGGGTGGGGACGTCGAGCTGCTGAAGAGCACCAGAGGCTGTAGGGGGACGTCTGACTTCAGTGCTCCTTGAATGTATTGGCTCTCAGGGTCCCAGGGGCAAGGTTCCTGGTGGGGCAGGGCCCGTGGAGGTGGGGAGGGCAGGACAGCCAAGCGCTCTGGGAGGGGACTCAGCCTTTTGAGCGTCAGCGTGTTCCCTGGGAGACAGTGTGCAAGGGAGGCCTCCCTGGCCTCTTGATGGGGTCCCTGGCATGAACCGGCGAAGGTGTAGGTGAGGGAGGCCCAGGAGGAGGCGGCTCACACAGCAGAGCCCTTCAGAAACAGCTGCCCTGGACTTTAGAAGTGCACACACACATACACCTCATCTTTGTTGGGGGCATCAGGGGTACCTGGTAAGGGTGAGGACCAAGCTGAAACTGGGGGAGCCAACACGGCCTCCAGACTTACTCCTCTCCTCTAAAAATAAAAGTGAAACCTCTTCAGGTGAGCTTGTGCGTTCATTGCCATATGCTGCTTTCCAGCTTTCCAAGGGAACGCAGTCGAGTGATGACCCTGGTTCCCCTCTGAGCTAGGTCATGGGCCCGGCTGGCCGTGGCCTTGGCCTGCTGCGATTGGGGTGGGCAGGGCCTGGCCCCCTGCAGTGCTGGCAGACCTCGCAGGGCCGTTTCCAGGCCTCACCGCACCACCCGGAGCAGTGAGGAATGATTTGTTTGAAAGGGGATGCCAGCTCTGTGTCCAGGTCTGGGCTTTGCTACTGGTGCTTTTTAACGCGTATTGATTTATGCTTTTAACTCGACCAGGCACGTTGTAGTTCTCCTGAGAAGCAGTTGCTGGTCCTTAGCTGGGGGTTGGTGCTGGAAGATTCCTGCTGCCTGTTCTGCAGCTGTTTTCACTGGACAAATAACCTTAAAAACACGCCAGTTTCAGAGGCTTCCTGAAGGGCCTGGGGACTCTGGTGCTACTTTCCTGCTATCAGCATAGTGAATTCTGAATTTTAAATCTCTTTTCACCTGTTGGAGCAAGCAGAGCCTAAGCGTCTCAGAGTGTCCGTTTTCCTCAGTTGGAAAGCAGGCCTTCTGCTGTGCCACAGACTGCTTTTCTCCCCGGTCATGTTTGATGGTCCAGATTCCCTTTAGAGATTTGAGTTAGAGCCTGGAGTCTCTCAAAATGAGAAGTCTACTGATGGGCTGTTCCTGGGACACCTTGTTTTCCTTCTCTGCCCCGGTTTTCTCATCTGTAAAATGGGAGTTGATAATGGTACCCATTTCAGAGGACAAGACTAAGTATTTCATGAGCAAATACGCATACATTCCTTTGAATGTATGACATTCCTGTCACCTGCACTAGGGGTTAGCTGTTCTTATTTTTGCTAAGGATGGAGGAAATACACATGAAAAGTTGTCTATTTCCTTAAAGAATAATTGGTACCCTCCTGGTGTGTATGGATGCTGATGTACTGCTTTTAGCATCATTTGCCTTCTCTGACCTTTACATTAAGACTTGAGCTTCATTTTACTTAGAGGAGTTTCACGAGTGCTTGGTCCAGCCTTCGTCTTTGGGGATGGAAGACACTTCCCTCCCTTCTGTTCCTCTCTCTTCCTGTTATCCCTTCTGCCTCCGGGGAAGGGTGTGAAACATTCTCCTCCAGGAGAGGCAGTTATTTGAATCCCAAGAAAGCCCAGGTGTCAGCACTACAGGACAGAAATGAGTCATTCCCACAATAGTGTGAAGCGTGTACAGCCCTGCACTCTCTTCCTTCCTCAGGAATAGCTCAGGTAATTAGGGGTCAGGCAGCCTTCTGGGGAAGAAGCAGATCTGCATGAGAAATGAGGGTGGGAGTCATAGCCCCTGCCCAAATTTAGGACACAGGATCTGAAACACATGAATCTACTTATCCAGAAAAACTAATTAAAATATTTAAAATTGAGAGTGTGGAAAAATTGAGAACCTGTGGCCCTTGTAGGTCAAGGGCTGTTTGCAGGAATGGGAGTCCCAGAGCCTGGGTCCCCGGCTGCCAGAGAAGGTCTCAGCGAGGGGGTGGGAAGCCAGCCACAGAAATGGTGCCTGGTTAGTAAATGCTTTACTGGAGAGCTTCCCCTAGGACAGAGAGAAGGAATTGCCCTCTTAACTCTGCTCTCTTGGGTTGAACGGGGTCTCTGCTTATCAGAATGGGGATCCAGGTTTAGTCCTGCTTCAAGAGCTTGTTAGGTGGGGTTGGGTGGTCTCACTAGGGGGCCATAACCTTTGGTGGTGTTTCTAAGAGACATGTGTCTTGAATCCAAACCACTTACTCAACGAACTTGATGAAACAACTCACAGTAAGAGATGGTGCTTTTCTTAGGGGGAGGAGTTAATTCCTTTGGTTTAAAACTTATTCCTTGAGGCCAATAAGCACATGAAAAGATGCTCCACATCACTAGTCATTAGGGAAATGCAGATCAAAATGACGAAGAGATACCAGTTCACACCCATGAGGATGGCAATTATCAAAAAATTGAAAACAACAACTGTTGGCAAGGATGTGAAGAAATTGTAGCCCTTGTGCCTTGCTGGTGGGAAAGTAAATTGTGCAGTCACTGTGGAAAAGTGTGGTGGTCCCTTGAAAAATTAAACATAGAATTGCAGTCTGATCCAGCAGTCCTATGTTAGTATATACCCAAAAGAATTGACAGCAGGGAGTCAGAGATATTTTGCACACCTATGTTCATAGCAGCAAATAATTGTTTGCAGTAGCCAAAAGGTGGAAGCAACCCAAGTGTCCATCAATGGATGAATGGTTAAACAAAATGTGACCCATACAAGCAATGAAATATTATGCAGCCTTAAAAAGGAAAGAGGTTCTGACACATGCTGCAACAGGGATGAACCTTGAGGACATCATGTTAAGTGAAATAAGCCAGACACAAATAAACAAATACCATATGATTCCACTTATATGAGGTACCTAGAGCTGTCACATTTATAGTGACAGAAAGTAGAATGGTGGGTACCAGGGGCTGGGGGAGGGGGGAGGATGGGGAGTTAGTGTCTGATGGGTTTGGAGGTTCAGTTTCTCAAGATGGAAAGTGTTCTGTGGATGGATGGTGGTGATGGTTGTGCAACAGCGTGAATGTGTTTAATGACACTGAACTGTGCACTTAAATATGGATAAAGTGGTACTTTTTTTTAATTTTATTTTTTATTTTTTGCGGTAGGCGGGCCTCTCACTGCTGTGGCCTCTCCTGTCGCGGAGCACAGGCTCTGGACTTGCAGGCTCAGCGGCCATGGCTCACGGGCCCAGCCGCTCCGCGGCATGTGGGATCCTTCTGGACCGGGGCACGAACCCGTGTCCCCTGCATTGGCAGGCAGACTCTCAACCACTGCGCCATTTTATGTTGTGTTTATTTTACCAAAATTTCAAAAAATCTTATTTCTTGATTGGTTCAACTATGAGTATATGCCATGTGGGAGAGTGGGGGAGACAGACTGAAGAAGGCCAACCCCTGCCCGTGGTGGCCACGGTGGAGAAGGCAAGCCAAGGGTGTCACAGGTGCCATGGGAGCACAGTGGAGGGTGTGTGAGGTCAAGGGAGGCCTCACCAGCAAATGTAGATTTGAGCTGAGTCACCAGGGATGGGTTCGTTTTCCATAATGAGAGAGTGTCACAGATCATGTTTTCCTTTCAGGGAAAGCAAGTCAGGAGTCAGACTCTCATGCCATCGACTCACAAATGAAATTTATTACTAATCAGCCATGTGACGTGTAATTGCTTTTTCATTTTCTTATTTTTCCAGATGAGAGATTTGTTTAGATATTTGGTTTCCTCACTGATTAGACTGGAAGTTTTTCATTTGCTTTGACAACTCAATTTCTTCCTGCACACTGTCTCCCCCACGGCATAGGGAGCCCTGAAGGAAAGGGCTTGACCTCTGCAAGCAAGAATGGGAGCATCTCCGAAGTAGAAAAGAGCCAGTGCCTTCCTGTACAGAAGAGAAAATGGAGGCCCCAAGGGGTGTGTTGCTTGAGGGCACAGGGCATGTGCTGCATGTCCAAGGCCAGGCCCGCCTGCCCACCATTCCAGCAGATGCTCTCTGGGCCTGGTTCTTCGTCCTAAGTTGTCACCCTCTAGTTTAACCAGGAGTCAGGGCTCAGGCCTGGACCTGCTGGATTCCAACAAGACCGGGAGGTAGGCAAGCCTGTTTGGCGGTGAAAGGACTTTTCTCCACCCTGCTCAGTTGAGCAGTCTCTAGGTGTGGGCCCTGTGGGAGGAATCTCACTGCTGGCAGCTTAGCCAGGTTTGGAAGTTGGACTGGTATTTTCCCTGCATCTTGGAAGCAAGCCCGAGGGACCCCTCTTGTCTTCCCCTGGGCAGGAGGTATTGTCACGTGACAAGAGGGTGGTGCACCCCTTTCCCAAGTTGGTGATGTGCTCTTATGGAGCTGGAGGGAAGTCTGCATTGGCTCAGGCTTTTATGACAAATTATCATAGACTGGCGGGTTAAACAACAGACATTTTATTTCCCACGGTTTTGGAGGCTGGAAGTCCAACATCAAGGTGCTGGCAGATCGAGTGTCTGATGAGGGCCTACTTACTGGTTTGCAGATGGCCGTCTTCACGTGGTATCTTCATGTGGTGGAGAGGGAGGGAGGGAGAGAGCGCATGCTCTGGTTTCTTCTTTTAAGGACACTCATCCCACCAAGGGGCCCCACCCTCATGACCTCGTTAAACCTAATGACCCTCAAGGCCCCACATCCTAATACCATCCCACTGGGGGTTAGGGCTTCAGCATATGAATTTTCAGGGGACACAAACATGCATCCCATAATGATGGAATAATATATATATAACATTATATTATTATAATATAATACGTATATATATTTGTTCTTGGCCAGTTTTGAGAGTTGGTTTACAGGTTAGGTTTGAAAAACTAAGTGAAATTCAGTACCTAAAAGTATATACTTTCAAGATGGCACTAAGCACATTTGCCTTCTGATGCTCCGGCCAAATGCTTAAAATGTATAGTTTGTCTTCTGGGCACCTGATTGCTTCTCTTAAAGTGAATGCTTCTTGAGAGGAATACGGTTATTGGGAAATCTCACATGACCCCATTTCTGCCATTTCTGGACAAAGAAGTTGCTGCCTTTAAACTCTGCAGTAGCTCCTGGGGGGAATTGTACTCCAGGACAGCTTAACTTTGAGTTTTTGAAAGCTGGGTTCCTTGGTGAGCACTCATCTTTCAAATGCATGGAATGCAGTTCAGAGGCACTCATCTTAACTTCCTCAGGGTCTATTTTGTAAACCTGACTCCAGCATGGTGGGGAGGGGTTGATGCGGGCTGTGCTGAGGACAGTCCTGCCTCTGGCCCACTTGGGAGTCTGAGCGGTACTTCCTCTCAGCACATCCAGAAGGCTGGATGACTGGGGAGGTGACTGTTAATTGTTTATAAGCATGAACTGTTTACAAGTCATACTTGCTATTTTCAATCTGACATTGCTATTATGTTGTTTTGTTTCTGTTCACAGCTGAGTTTTAAGCTGGGTAGGATTTAAGGATGAGTCACTCCCATGATGGTGAAATCAGTATCGATCAAGCCTTCCCATTACCTTCCCGTTAATCCTGTGAGCAGTTTAGAGACGGATGAGACCGTCTTAAGACTTCTGCTAGGAGGATCCCCTGCGTTGCTGCCTGCGGGTTGGGCTTCCTTAGGACTCGGTTAGCCCCTTTAATTTGCTGATCTGAAACCTGCAGGAGACGTTTACCATGCTTCTTGGATCCTCCGCTGCCTGAAAATGGGGCGTGCTTAAGTGAAGGGGATAGAAGCCCATGTGAGGTTTTCTCCCCCGTCCCGAACTCCACCCTGACCACCCGTTTGAATGTTCAGTGAGCGTGTGCCAGTTACTTGTGGGGAATTTATGATCCTTTTCTTGCCGCCCTGGACTCCTACTTGAAGGCCGATTTGCCACCTTTTTCTTGTCTCGATCAGAAAGTTGCCCTGAGGGTCATGTGTGCGTGGCAGCTGTGGATTCTTATGGATGAAAGGACAGAGAAAGGTCCAGGGTTAGATGTATGGGCAGAGGGGTGGGAGCAGGACAGCAGCAGGACCACAGAGATCAGCCTTTTCTCGGCCCTGGGAATTCAGGCCCCGACTCCCACGAGGGCAGTGGCCGAAGAGCTCACACCCACCTTCCCTCTGTCCTCTCAGCAGCCCTGCCAGGTAGGTGTGGAAGCCGAAGGCTGCCTGCGCTGGGCCGTGCAGCTGGCTTGGTGGCCCACCTTCGAGTCCTGAGCGTGGTCCCAGAGGCTGACCAAGCTGCGTGGGGCCTGGAGGGTGATCTGGCTCCTGGAGGGGCAGTGGGTCTTTCTCTCTGATGCCAGGCCCACCCCGGGCGCCTGTGAGAGCAGGGGCTGAGGGCGTCACTTGGATGTGGCTACAGTGAGCAGCAGAGTGGAAGGGTTTGGAGATGCTTTTACTGCAGAGCTGAGGAGGCGAACAGGTCGATCAGGGGCCTAAGGGATGTTGAGCTGAGCTCGATAGAGAGAATCTGGTTTTGTAGGAGTTGAAGAGAGACAAATTGGAGTGTCTGGATGTTCAGGGACCTGCCAGTGGTAGGAAGGTGTCACAGATGCAGCTCCAGCCTTAAAAAGAGCTTACTGTGCGGCTGAGAAGATCCGGCGTACACAGCTGCTGGGAGAGGCCTGGGCACTGCAATGAATGAGAACAGGGTGAGCAGAGTGGGAAAGGGTGGTGGAAATTGAGGGGGAGATCCTGAGGCTCCCTGGAAGAGGTGCTTGGAGGACCAGGATTTCACTAGGCATGGGGTGAGCTGAGGTTAGGACCTTAACAGCGTGCGGTGGGGCTTGAAGAAAAGGCTGGAGAGGAGGGTTTGTGGAGGTGGTAGTGGAGGATGAGGCTGGAGGCAGATTGGGAATGGTTTTGGGGGTCCTCAGAGGCCAGCCACGTTGAGGGATGTGGGTGAGTCTCGAGGGCAAAAATAGTTCATTAAAGACTGGTTCTCGGGCTTCCCTGGTGGCGCAGTGGTTGAGAATCTGCCTGCCAATGAAGGGGACATGGGTTCGAGCCCTGGTCTGGGAGGATCCCACAAGCCGTGGACCAGCTAGTTCCATGAGCCACAGCTACTGAGCCTGTGCGTCTGGAGCTTGTGCTCCGCAATGAGAGGCCGCGATAGTGAGAGGCCCGCGCACTGCGATGAAGAGTGGCCCCCGCTTGCCCCAACTAGAGAAAGCCCTTGCACAGAAACGAAGACCCAACACAGCAAAAATAAATAAATTAATTAATGAACTCCTACCCCCAACATCTTCTTTTAAAAAAAATTAAAAAGGGCCTCCCTGGTGGCACAGCGGTTGAGAGTCCGTCTGCTGATGCAGGGGACGTGGGTTTGTGCCCTGGTCCGGGAGGATCCCACATGCTGCGGAGCGGCTGGGCCCGTGAGCCATGGCCACTGAGCCTGTGCGTCCGGAGCCTGTGCTCCGCAATGGGAGAGGCCACAACAGTGAGAGGCCCGCGTACCGCCAAAAAAAAAAAAAGACTGGTTCTCTTATTCGTGTAAGTTAAAGAAACACACTGGAGGCCACTGGTCTTTGTGAAATAACCCAGACCTTTTTTGGGGAGATGGAGGAGGCCAGTCCCTCCTGTATGCGAGCATGCCATCGCATTGTACGTTCCGGTGTATTTGCCTGTATTTGATTATGGCAGATTTATTGTGATGCCAGACAAAGGCCTCCCAAATTATCACATCTGATAGGAATAAGTAGAAATGACTTCATTTCCATTCTTTTTTCCTTTGCTTTCCACCCCAGATCAACATTTTTTTATACATGTCATCGCATACAACCTGCTAGTGGAGGTGGTATGTCTGATCCCTATAGAAAATAATTGGGAATATTTTCCAGGCCGTGGTAGCTTTCTGGTGTTTGGACTGTGAGGGCTTTGGAATGGAAAGGCATTTCTGATTGAGCTGTCATTACTTTTGGAAGGAGGATGATGGTGCGCTCTTTGCCCTCGATCAGCATGATAAACTCCTATGCAGACGTCTGTTGGGTGTCTTTGCAGAGGAGCGAGCCCTGCACTGTTGCTCGAGCTCCATTTGAAACAGGTGAGGGAGCGATGTCCCCCTCAAATCGGCGTGGCTGAAAGCGTTCACGCAGTTTTGTTGTGTGGGCCTTTGAATTTTACTTAGATTTAGTAGAATCTATCAGGTAGAGTCTTTCCCGAAAACAAAAGTGAGCATCAATATCCATCAATTGTAGTGTGTTTTGAGATGTGAAATATTTAGGGTCCTGAGTCTATTGCAGGTTCCACACTGGGAGGGAACAAGGAGGCTGAAGCATGGGGCCGGCTCTGTCTATGCCCCCCAGGACCTTTCACCCCCTTCTCTTGAGCAACATCTTAAACAAAACCCCATTTGTAGACAGTAAGTCCCCACTGAACCTTTAATTATGGGGGCAAGGTATGTGTGGTGGTAGGGGCATGAAGCCAGAGGTTAGGGGCTTACTCACTGGTTAATTTTCCCTGGCCTTTCTCTCTCAAGTCTCGACTCTTTTAAGATTCAGAAAATAATGCAAAATGCCTGAGATTTCTGAAATTCCTGGCCCTGGAGACTTAAGGACATGAAAGAGCCAGGGTTTTCAGGCTGGCCATTTCAGCATCAACCATTTCCCACTTCCTGATTCATAGCTTCCAGGATTTGTAATGTCTGTAGACATTTTTTTTCTCTCTCTCGTTTAAAAGCAGCCATTGAAAGAAAAAATAAATAGCAAAATCTCCATCCCAGAAGTTCTACTTCCTGTTGTTGTACTATTGAGCTCTGAAAAATAGCTTCACAAGTTTAGGCTCTTGTTTGGGCTATTTCAAAGGAATTCTTGAGATCTTTTTGTTTGGGCAGGCAGTATGAAGGTGATAAGTTAAAAGAACTTCAGTTTAATCAGCACAGCAGTGCACAGGCGAAATTTTAGGTTCTTTCTTAGCTTTATGGTGTATGTGTGAATATAACCCAAGCAATAGTGAGTTCTCTAGGGCACACAGACATTTGCAACAATGCCACTTGTTTCCCTTATAATGTTAATGTTTATTTTTGAAAGACTTGTTCAGGTACAAATTACACTTTGTGAATATAAAAGAAGTGGGAATATTTATAATTCCTGCAACAAGGGAGAAAGATCCAAAGTAATCAACAAAATGATGGAATGTCAGGCTTCACATTTTTTTTCCCACCAACACTTTTCATTAAATAAAAGTGCGGATCAGCAAAAGTGTCTCAAGTTCAAATGCTTCCGTGCTACAAATTTTATTCCTTCTATTTGAAAGTTCTGATGTAATTTGTGATAAAAGTCAACATTTTGAGAAACAGAAGAACCTTTTCGGCTTTAAGGGAAGACACCTTAGCCACTGAAGTGGTTCTCATTGTGTTAACTAATTCTGGCCCAGAATCATTTCATCTGTGGTGAATGGTTTCCCCCCGCCACCCCCAAATCCAGGGGCCTAAAAAGTTGAAGCAGATATCTACTGATACTTGATCTGGGCTTTCATGAAGATTAATGAAAATGTTTCTGGGTAGAATTCCTAATGTCCAGCTCCCATTGTGTAGCTCAGTACCTGTTCTGTGCAGATGCTGGGCTGTGTTTTCATCTAGGAGCATGTTAAAGTGCTGTTGCCTGCCTTCTCTGGGGTTATGGTAGCATCTGTTTGGAGGGCAGGTGGTTTTACACAATCTGGTTAATTGATATATTGGTGGAACAGCCCATCTTCTGGGGGACTCTTCCTAGAGGTCATAAACAGGAGAGGTGTCTTTCTGTTTTGTCTTTCTTCAACTGCGCATCCAGTGGGGGAATAACAGCTCTCATCTCTAGTTTTTGGGGGCTCTCTTAACAATAAAAATTGGGGAAAAAAGTACTCAATCCCTGGGTATAACTTTTAGTTTTTAGTGATTTTGTTTTTTTAAAGCACAAAGACCTTTGACTCTCCGTAGCCTTACACATCATCTTTGGAAACACCGCGTTTATAACAAAATAGGTGGTAACTGCTGGATTCTCCCACACGAGGTTACGGTTAGACACACCTGCCTCACCTCTGGCTGATGAATAAATCTTTCCAGGGCTTCCCTGGTGGCGCAGTGGTTGAGAGTCCGCCTGCCGATGCAGGGGACGCGGGTTCCTGCCCCGGTCCGGGAAGATCCCACATGCCGCGGAGCGGCTGGGCCCGTGAGCCATGGCCGCTGAGCTTGCACGTCCGGAGCCTGTGCTCCACAACGGGAGAGGCCACAACAGTGAGAGACCCGTGTACCGCAAAAAAAAAAAAAAAAAAAAAAAAATGGTGGTAGAGAGAGCTCTTGGGAGCAGGGTGCTCTGAATTAGCAGATGAAGCAACTGCTTTTTAAAATTGCTGTTCATTCTGTGAAACAGTTGATGTGCAAATACCTAATAAGCAACCCCTCTGTGTCGGGCTCTGCTAATTAGTTTTGAATTTTGCGTGTTTGAGGCCAGCATGTTCTTCTCTCTGGAAATCTAGAGAGCTCCCTTTTCTCCTCATCCAGTGAACTTCCCATTGTCATTGCAGTTTCTCTAAAAAATATTTGTACAACTGTGGAACCATGTTTCTCTTGTCTAGTGAATGCTGTCTTGGGGGCCATAGACAAGTTTAATTGGCAGAATGAGTTGGTGGTGGTCTCTGAATGGTCAAAACGTTAATGCTGTCTATAGCAAACCTGTATGTTTAAAAGTAATGATAAATTTTCAGCTTTTGGGGGAGAGTGGATTTTAGTCGTGCTTTAAAATAATTACTACAGAATCTAATTCTTGTATTGAGACAGAATTTGTTATCAAATCATAATTACACATGCCAAAAGGACAAAACAGTGATCATGATTGCTTTAACCTAAAATTTTGGAAAGAGAAACTGAAGGCTCCATGAATGCAAGAATTGTGTTCACTGTTGGGTCCATGGTACTTGGCACGTGGTGGGTTTTATGAAATGCAAAGAAACGGAGACCAGAGAGTTCTAAGATCACAACCAAAGCAAAGCTTCCTGCCCTCTTCCACTTACTGCACTCCCGATAGAGCCCATTGCCTCTTGTAGATGAGCCCTGCAGTCGAGAGGGTTCATAATAGCTGTGAGAATTGATTCAACAATCACATGTGCATATGGCAGTACAACCATTTCACATATTTGACCTGTTTAAAGATAATGTGCCACTGTGATGAACAATGAACCTTTAATTAGGGGCAAATATGCCTGCCACCTATGCTACAATTATTACATTTATTGCTTTTTTCCAATTATAATAGTAATAAATGGTTATTAGGGGAAAATCAGAAACTATCATTGGGAAAAAAGGAAAATAAAAATCATCTGTAGTCAATCAGTGTAGAGGTAAACATTGTTAATAGTTTGTTGTTATTTCCTAAGGTCTTTTATTCCCCCTCAACTTATGTGTGTACCTGTATATTTTAAAAACAAAATGGGTGTTCAGTCTACACAGATTTTTATCCTCATTTTCCCCGCTTATCATCACATTGTGAATTTTTGTCTCTTGCATTATATTTTTATCATCTGGAATATGGTCTTTAGTTAAATAATTAAAATTGTATAATTGATAAATTTAAGCATTTTACAATTTTTGCCATTAAAAATACTGTGATAAAATCATGTGTACTATTGTTCATGTGCTACTCTTATTAGTTCTTTGGGTTAGACTCCTAAAAGTTGAAAGTATGGAATATTAGGACTTCTTTAAGTGTGCATACTTTTGATCCTAGATAAATACTGCCGAATTGCTTTCCAGAAAACTCCTAATTTAAGCTCCCAGCAACAGTACCTGTCACCCATGTTCTTCACCAGTATTGAATGCTAAATTGAGCCTTGCAGTTTTAGCATTTAAAAAATTTAATCTCACTGTTTTAGTTCGTTTCATCTTTTTCTTTTAGTTCTTTAATGCTTCGAGGATTTATTTTGTATTTCAGTAAATTGAGATACCTCCCCCGTTGATTATTCAGTTTTCTGAACATGGTGATGTTTTCTTTTTACCTTCCCTGGATTATCTAATATATTTTGTATTATAGGATCTATTTAAAAACTATCTTTTCCCTCTGATCTGTGTGCTGTTTGTGGTAAAATCGTACTGTCTCACACATGGTAGCTTCATTATATATATTAATATCTTCTAGGAAGAATCTCTACTCAGTGAAATATTTTTGGAGAAGCATTCTTCCACCTGAAGTTTTGCGTGTGTGTGTGTGTGTTGTTTTGTTTTGCAGGTCATCTTCTCCATCACCCTCCTGTAAAAGAAAAAATCCATTGGATTTTGGTTGTGATTGTTAATAAATCAATTAAGGAGAAGATAACATTACCAGATATTTGGACTTCTCAGTCAAGGACATTTCATGGCTCTCTTTATTCAACTTTTATTTATCTATTAAGAAATCATAGAAAGTCATAGAGGTTTATACTTTTCCCTTTGGGTTATTCCTAGGTAATTAACACTCTTTTGTTGCTATTGTGGAAGGAATCTTTATTCCCCTTTATATCTTTTAACTGATTATTGCTTTTGTGTGAGGAAAGCTATGGAATTTTGTATATTTATCTTGTATTTACCCAATTCATTGATTGCTCTTGTTAGTTATAGTTTCTTTCAGTTGATTCTCCTGATTTTTCTATACAGAGAGTCGCTGATGACCAATAAGGATAACTTTGTCTCCAGTTTTTTCAGTACTTTGTTTCAGGTATGTATCATTTAGGAAGATAAATGGCTGCAAATAACAGGAAATCTGCCTGATAAAGGCTTAAGCAGTCAGGACTGCTTTTTTTCCAGTTTAAGAAGTCTAGAGGGAAGCAGTCTGTGGCCACTGCAGTGTGCTCAAAGAGGGCGTGGAGGACCACAGTCCAGGCTTCTGTTTCTCCATCCATCACTGTGTCTTTGGTCCTCACGTCACAAGATGGCCCCTGTGCCTCCAAGCATCACATCTGTGTTTCAGGCAGGCAGGAGGAGGAAGGTATAAAGGCAAAGGGCAAAAGGGCAGAATGACTTGCCAGCAAGTCCTGCGTAGCCAACTGTCGCTTCCTCAATGGCCACCCCTGGCTAGAAGGTGGGAGGTGGTTAGTGGGCCTGCTGTGGGGGTGGGGTGGGGGGTGGGTCAATCAAGCAGCATTCACTGGCTGCAGGGTCCTATTGCATTGGCTGGTTCATCTAAATAGTATTAAATGCTGTTTATGGGGATGTTGGCCCTTTTTGGCTTATATTAATGCTAATGTTCCTGGTATTCCTCAATATGTATGATATCTTTTGGTTTAAGAGAGGTTTTCATCATGTTGAAGAATTACCTGTCTAGTTTTCGTGGGTGACTAATTAGGGATGGGTGTTGACTGTCATCAGATGTTGTTTTAGTATCCATTTAGATTGAGATATTGTTGTTGTTATACCCATTAAGGTGATGTGGGAATAGATTACCTGGTAGTCATTCCTCAAATTCCTGGGATAGACTGTTTTTGGTTGTGGTGGGTGACTGTTTAGATTCATAATTTGGTTTGCTTACATTGCATTAAAATTTTTTCATCTCTGTATTTAAGTGAGATAACTCTATGGTTCTCTTTGTATGCTGTCTTTTCCTGGTTTTGCTATCAGGATTATGCTAGCTTTGTAAAGTGAACTACCAGTGATTACCTTTTTACCTTCTCTGCAACAGTTGATATAGTGGCAATACAGTGTCCTTTGAAGGCTTGAAAGGGCTCACTTGTTAAACATTTTGGAGGCTGATGCTTTAAAAAATGGATTGTTCTGTGACAACTTAAAAAAACTCTTCCATGGCTATTGGTCTGTTCCAGATTTCTGGTTTTTTTTAAAAATCAATTTTGGTAGGTTAAAGATTTCCAACAAATCAGTCTAATCACATTCAAAAATTACAGTTTAGTTGTCTGTAGAATATTCTTTCTGGTGTTATTTCTTCAGTATGTGTTTTCTCATTTCTATTTTTAGTTACTTTTCTCCTTTATTCTTGGTTAGACCTGCCAGTGCTTTCTTTGTTTTGGGGCTCCTTCCCTCCCCCAAAGAACCAGAATTAATTACTTCCTTTAAGCTTTCTTAGTATTTTGCTTATGTTAGGATTTTGTCTCTTTACACATCTACCTTGCTTATCAGGAGCAAAGATCAGGAGCTGCTTGAGGCCAAGCACTCTGTCTCCTTTCTCTGCACTCTATTTCTTACACACGTCTGTCCACCTGGTACATGACACACATCTGCTTGTTTAATTCTTGCTTTGCATCCACCATCGGCTGTTGCTGTTGTTAGAAGGGAGGTTTTCATTGATTGTAATCTGTGCAGTGGAGTTGCGTTGACCTTGCAGGCTTTATGGAGAGGAAGATGCTTGCATATTTGGGTTCATCCCACGGGGTAGCTAGCCCCTGGATAAACCTCCAGGTTGATGTAGCATTGTGATTTGCTGGGTAGTTGGGGAACTCCAGAGGGTGGCTTGGATAACCTCCTGTGGTTCCTGGCTGCAGAGGTGGGAGCAGAGTTGGGACACCATCAACCTAGGTGATGTTCTATGTGAGGGACGGCCTGGATCCTCTTGGGCTCATGCTCCAGCCTCGGAGCTATTCTTACAGGGGCTGTGACATGCCCTTCACCTCAGTGGAGAATCTTGTCCTATGTAAGTCTGGCTCAGTTTAATTTGAAAATTCGGCTCGTGTCTCTGATTTAGACCTGTATCAAGCCAAGATCCTTGAATTTAGGATTTCTCTGGTGGCATCTTGATTATTATCTGGTACACGTGACCACAAGGAGATTGTCATTATTCAGCATGGGTGAGGTGAGGGAGGATAAATGCTATGATTTCTGTTGGGTCATGTAAAATCGATCTGGAATTTTGATGGAGCCTTTATACTGTTTCTTTTGAGCTGGGTGATTCTCCATGTAGGGTGGAGAGTGATTAGGAAGGAGTTGGCTGCCCTTGAGGATGCTCTCAGTCACAGGATCATCTGGTGGGGGCAGGATTGATGAATGAACGACAGGGTGGATATGTGAGCAACCTGCACCCTGGAAACATGCAAGCGCCCTGCCATTGCCATCTGGTCACACAGAGTATTCAGTGGTGATCTGGTTTGACATGATTTTGAGTAACTTCCGTCTCCAGTTGATACCAGGGATCTTGCATTTACAAAGGTGATCTGAGTTGTTCTCCAGGAAGGGCTGGGAATATTCTGGGAGAAATGTTTGCTGAAGGTATTCTGCTGGGCGAGCTGGTGTTCCATTTAGGGCCCAAGGGGACCAACCTTAACATTGAAAAAGCATGTCTGTGCTCTTGGATTATTTTTTTGTGGGGAAAAGTGTCAAATATAAGAGGAGTCTTTTTCTTTAAATAGTTGATGCAGAAATGTTAGAGGTTTAATTGAAGAACTTGTCTACATTTTTACATTTTCCTTAGGGACATAGAAACTAATATCTTTCTCTGGGTTGCTTTTAAAATTTATATTTAATGGCTTGTTTTGGGGTCTCAGATGCAGTGGACGGTAATACTGAACTTTTCTTGCTGTGCATTTTGCTCCAAGTGGGCTCTTGGGCAGCCCTTCCCTCCCTAGAGTTGATTAACCTCTTGTGTCAGTGACCTCTTTCCCTGCCAGTGCATCTTGTATGCACTACACGGTACTGGGGTGATTGGTTTATTTTTCTCTCCTGTCATTGTTACAGGGGTTCTTTAAAGCAGGGAAAACGTTCTTTATTTCCCTAGGGCCTGACAAAGTGCCTGGCACATAGTAGGTGTTCATTAAGACAGGTGGAATTGGGTTGGCATTACTAGGTTTTAGAGGATCTGACTAGTTTGACTTCAAAGGGAGATAAAGTGCCTTTTCAAAGGTACAGCTCAGCGATTCCTCAAGTGATCTGGATGTTTTCTTTAGGATTCAAAAAGTAAAGTGTTCCGTTTAGTAGTCTAAGTCTTTCACAATCTGATGTTATCCAGTTCTGTTGAATCTCCTCTGTTGTCCCAGATTTGGGGGCTGTTCCTGCTTACAAGGCAGGGAGGTGGCTGGCAAGTCCCCTGGATTCTGCAAAGGGATGTGTCTTCCCTGGGCACTGACCAGCTGGGTTGCAGCTTGTTTATTGCCGTCGGTTTTTAAAGGATGAGGTAGTCTTAGCTCAGCTTAGTTCCATATACAGTAGTTTTGTTTGTTGAGGAAATTGCTGTCTATTGAAGTTTTTAAGATGTCAGGGATATTATGAACTGCAATCAAGTGGGTGTCCTCTTATGTAAGTGCATGTGACAAGCCAATTTCACAAGCACATCTCATCAGTCACAGTTGGATGGTAAGGTTTATTGTTCAAAGTTTTTTGTTGTGTGTGTGTGTGTTTTAAGTAGGGGAGGGAAGCCTCTATGTAGAAACCAAATGGTTTTAGAGGCCAAGAAATGGCACGAAGACATGGGTGTTTAGAAATCTGGACATAATTCCTCATTCCTCTTACTCTCTTCCTTCTTGATCTCTGGGACACTGAGACACCTGTTACTTCAACTCCTTGTTCAAAATATCAAGACGTAATGAAAGGCAAGTGTTGTGACCACCTGGTGGGTATGGATCCCTAGAAGAGCCCTGGAGGCTGATGAAGCCACTCCGAGCAGCATCTTTACCAACTCAGCCTCTGAGCTGAGCCAAGTGCTTTGTTCGTTTGCAAACGGTGCTGCCCATTCCTTAGCCAGTTGTTAAATCACTTTGGATGTGTTGACAGCCTCAAAAAAGTCACAACTTAAGGGCTTCCCTGGTGGCGCAGTGGTTGAGAGTCCGCCTGCCGATGCAGGGGACATGGGTTTGTGCCCCGGTCCGGGAAGATCCCACATGCCGCGGAGCGGCTGGGCCCGTGAGCCATGGCCGCTGAGCCTGTGTGACCAGAGCCTGTGCTCCGCAACGGGAGAGGCCACAACAGTGAGAGGCCCGTGTACGGCAAAAAAAAAAAAAAAAAGGTCACAACTTAAAAGAAAACAAAAAAAGTTCAGGACTTCCCTGGTGGTGCATTGGTTAAGAATCTGCCTGCCAATGCAGGGGACACGGGTTTGAGCCCTGGTCCGGGAAGATCCCACATGCTGCGGAGCAACAAAGCCTGTGCGCCGCAACTACTGGGCTGATGCTTTAGAGCCTGCGAGCCACAACTACTGAGCCTGCGTGCCACAACTACTGAAGCCCACACACCTAGAGCCTGCGCTCTGTGACAAGAGAAGCCACCGCAATGAGAAGCCCACCCACCACAGCTAGAGAAAGGCCATGCGCAGCAATGCAGACCCAACACAGCCAAAAATAAATAAATTTATATATTAAAAAAACAAAGAACCAAAGTTTTAAAAAAAAAAGTTCAAATTTGAAAAAAATGTAAGGGAATGATCTCCTAGGGAGACAGCCTCTGCCTAAAAAATGAAAGCTTTAAAGACATAAATTCTATGTTATAAACAACTTGTAATTTTGATCGTTTTCAGTTGTGGCTCCAACAACCTCTGTGATAGATCTTAAATATGTTTATCACAGCTGGAAAAATGTTTTATTGTCATCTTTGTGTATCATGATATGCCACCTATCTGGTTGTGTCTTACTGTAGCTCTGCTCCTTTGTTTTATGTTTTTTAATAGAAGGGGTGCAGATGAATGTAAACGATACCTAAGAATTGAAACAGGAAAAAAAGAAACACAATGTATTCATCCAAAGCTCTTTCCAGGTTATAGCTAGACGTCAGCTGGCAGCCTCCAAGCTGTGGTTTATTGAATAATACTTAATACTTAGCACAGTCCTCAGTGAAGATCTTTTTATGGCCTTTTCTGAATGTTTTTACAAACATAACTAAAGCTTATTCAGATGAGGGCAGGGAGCTTTCTTTATTTTCCTTTTTAATAGGAGCAAGTTTGGCCATTGGGATGCTACCGTTTAGTAAATAGAAGGAGAATTGCAGTTGGAGGAGCCCCTCCGTGTGCTGAGAGCGTGCGTGGGCTTTGGTAAATCTGGGCTTTCATTCCACCATTTAGTGACTTATTTGGGGCAAATTATGTAGTGCCCCCCACCCCCACCCCCCCGAGCTTCTAGATGTTTGGGAAACCCTGTGAAGAGTTAGGTCCCACAGTATGCATTCCACATATACATTTTTTCTTCCTCTTCTTTCCTGCATGATTTTTCATAGCCTTGATTTTAGCCCTGCCACTCTGCAGATAACTGGGTGCCATTTGTTAACATAATTTGAAAATTGCAAATTCATTTTAATAATATCTTAGGTCAAGCGTAAAGAGGAAAGTCAGTTTTATGGCCCCAAATCGTACTAGAAAGCTAAATAGAAACCAGTTTTAGATTATTTTAGTTTATCTGTTTCTTTGCCATTCCACCTGATGTATACTGGAGGATCGAATTTCACTAGATTGAAAATCTGAAGATTGATTGGCTCCTAGCATTTCAGGATTCCATTTAACTTTTAAGCAGGAACTCTTGGCTTTTAAGAATGATGCTGTGTTTGAATTCATGGTTAACCTCACCATGATTTCCGGGAAGTGAATGGAAACTTGGCTGGCAGGCACGTGAGCCCAGCAATGGTGCATGGTGGTCTTTAGACCACCGGGAATTGGCCCTGTGGGTCCTTGCTGAGGCTGCAACTTAAAAGGTCACAGACCCCCAACTTCCTCCTTGAGCTGATTAGTGCAGGGGGTTAAAGAGAACCCAGACCCTTGCTCCTCCGGGGTTTTCCATGCTTGGCTTCCTGCTGGACTCTCCTTCCAGATACCCTCCTGGGCCTCTCCTCCTCTGACCTGCTCTGTGCCTGCCCTTCGGCATCTTCCCAGTGGCCAGGCACAACCTCTTTCCTGGGCCTCCAGGAGCAGCCTTGTCTGGCTCGAACAGTGTCTGTATTTGCAGACTGTCTGCCCGGAGTCTCTCTAAAAATGCCTTTTGAGAGCTGGGCCCCCAGGTGGTGCCTCCAGAAGACTGGAAGATGGGAGAAGACTGTGCAAGAGACCAGCGTGCTCCTGGTGTGCAAATCTGTTCAGGGCTGGCAGTGGGTCCCAGTGGTCAGCAGCTACCCTCTCTTGCACCCCTTGCAGCCTGATCACCAAACCTTGGGGTTGCAGCCTTTTTGCATGGTGGGGCAGCTACCAGTGTCTAAAACTATTGGGTTGGCCAAAAAGTGCCTTCGGTTTTTAAGTAAAAATAGAAGACACATTTCTCATTTTCACCAAGAACTTTATTGAACAACGTATTCACCCTTTTGTTCCATTACCTTCTGCCATTTTTCAGGCAATTTCATAATTCCATCTTCCCAAAACTTTTTATCTTTTTGAGCAAAAAACTGTTCTGGGTGCCTTTTACAGTCTTCTAGGGAATTGAAATTTTTTCCATTAAGAGAATTTTAGACCTAAATAAATGGAAATCTGAAGGTGCAATGTCTGGTGAGTATGACGGATGAATCAGAACTTCCTAGCCAAACTGTAGCAGTTTTTGCCTGGTCATCAAAGAAACATGCAGTCTTGCATTATTCTTATGGAAGTTTTTGCATTTTCTGTTGACTAATTCTGGACGCCTTTCATCGAGTGCTGCTTTCAGTTGGCCTAATTGGGGGCAGTACTTGTTGGAATTAATCATTTGGTTTTCCAGAAGGAGCTCACAATGGAGGACTCCCTTCCAATCCCACCATATCCACAACATCTCTTTCTTTGGAGGAAGACCGGTCTTTGATGTGGTTGGTGGTGGTTCATTTCGCTTGCTTCGTGATCTCTTCCGTTCCACATTGTTGTACAGTATCCACTTTTCGTCACCTGTCACAATTTGTTTTAAAAACGGAACAATTTCAATTACATTTAAGTAGAGAATCCCATGCGGAAATACGGTTAAGAAGGTTTTTTTTCGCTTATGTGGAACCCAAGCATCAAAGCGATTAACATAACCAGGCTGGTGCAAATGATTTTCAATGCTTGATTTGGATATTTTGAGTATATTGGCTATCTCCTGCGTGGTGTAATGTTGATGGTTCTCAATTAATGTCTTGATTTGATCGCTATCCACTTCAACTGGTCTACCTGACTGTGGAGCAGTGTCCAGCGAGAAATCTCTGGCATGAAACTTCGCAAACCACTTTTGACACGTTCGATCAGTCACAGCACCTTCTCCATACACTGCACAAGTCTTTTCTTGCATTTTGGTTGAGATTTTACCTTTCTTGAAATAATAAAGCATAATATGCCGAAAGTGTTGCTTTTTTCCTTCCATCTTCATTATTAAAACGGCTACACAAAAATTCACCGATTTTGATGTCTTTTTTCAAAATGCACACTAATATGACAGCTGTCACATACAATCTAACAAAATTGTTTTGAATGAAGTTAAAGACAGCTAAGTGCTACTAGAGCCGTCTTACGAAAAAAACCAAACGAACCTTTTGGCCAACACAATAGTTTGAACTTTACTTAGAGCAGTGTCAGGAGCAATTGACGGCACTTTTTTTTCTAATTTTAATTGTATACAAAACACAAAATTACCTACACATAACATAAAATTTATGATCTTAACCATTTTAAAGCATACATTTCATTGACATTAAATATATTCACATTGTTCTGGAACCATCACCACCATCCATCTCCAGAGCTTTTCATCTTCCCACACTGAAACTCTGTACTCATTGAACACTAACTCCCCATTTCTGCCTCCCCTCAGCCCCTGGTAAATACCATTCTACTTTCTGTCTCTAAGAACATGACTGCTCTCAGGAACCTCATATAAGTAGGATCAAACACTGTCCTTTTGTGGCTAGCTTATTCACTTAGCATAAATGTTTTCAAGGTTGATTCACGTTGTAGCGTGTATCAGAATTTCTAAAGTCAGAAAAATATTCCATTATATGTATATGACATATTTTGTTTATCATCTCAATGGATACTGGGGTTGCTTCTACCTTTGGGCTATTGTGAATAATGCTGCTATGAACATGGGTTTATAAATATCTCTTGGAGACCCTGCTTTCAATTCTTTTGGGTGTACACCCAGAGCTGGAATTGCTGGATAATATGGTAATTCCGTGATTAATTTTTGAGGAACCACAGTACTGCTTCTATAAAGGCTGCATCATTTTATATTCCCACCAGCAGTGCACAAGGGTTCCAGTTTCTCAGCATCCTTGTCAACATTTTTTTTTTTTTTGCGGTATGCGGGCCTCTCACTGCTGTGGCCTCTCCCGTTGCGGAGCACAGGCTCCGGACGTACAGGCTCAGCGGCCATGGCTCATGGGCCCAGCCGCTCTGCGGCATGTGGGATCTTCCCGGACCAGGGCACGAACCCGTGTCCCCTGCATTGGCAGGCGGACTCGCAACCACTGCGCCACCAGGGAAGCCCAACGTTTGTTATTTTGTTTGCTTACTTGTTTATTGGTTGGTAGTAGCCGTCCTAATGGGTATGAGGTGCTATCTTATTGTGGATTTGATTGAGGACGCTTTAAAGTTTTAGCAAAGTTTGGTGAAGTATTTGGACTTTTTATGGACACACACGGACTTAAACATGACGGTTTGGGTAGGAGGAGAGGGGAGAGAGTGTGTGAACCACAGTTAGCAGCTGATTTTGTACTTGTTATTCATTTGCCCGGTGTTTACTGAGACCTGCTCTTCCTTAGACTTGGGCTGGGTGGGCCCTTGTGAAAGACAGAGAATAAATACAGTCTCTGCCGCCCAGGAGCTCATAGTCCAGTAGCAAGTGAGCACCTGAACCCACAGGTTTAGGGAGATGAGTGCTGCCAGTGTCCCACGGCTGAGCAGAGAGGGAAGGGTCAAGTTGGCACCAAGGTGAGTGTCGAAGGCTGGTGTCGAGAAGATGAGTGTTTTGTTAGACGGAGCTTCTGGGAAACCTGTGTACCTGATGTGCTGGAGTTTGGGAACCCAGGGTGGCTCCATGTATTGTCCTTGGAGGGGGAGTCCAGGAGCTGAGGCTGGAGGTATTGGCATGGTCAGATCACAGCCCTCACAGGCTATTCTAAGGAGGTTGGGTTTTATCTGGAAGGCACAGGGAGCCTTTGAAGGACTTGAAATAGAAGAATGGGCACCATCAGATTTGCGTTTTAGGAAGACCGCTGTGGTAGCAGGATAGGGGGTGCGTTGTAGATGGTTAGGCCGGGGACCCAGCCCCCAGACAGGTGCTGTGTTGTCATCAGGGAAGAGGTGGCAGCAGCAGCAGCCAGGACTTGGCATCGATGCCATTGGGCTCCAAAGCTGTCATTGTGTAATGGTTAAATTCGGACAAAGAAATAAAGCTCTTAACAGTTATAGCTGCAGAACTCTGTCTCATTTTGCCTTCACATTTTGGCTTTGCTCTCTCTGGCTTCATGGGGAAGATGGAAGCTACTCATCTCTCAGCTGGAGTTAAAGTTCCTCATGATCCCTGGCCCTGGTTTGGTGATGCGACTTGAGCGTATGTGGATGTGGACGGCACAATGGGCTCACCTGGAGATGTTTGCTTGTGGAGCCGCAGCAGGTACCATGTGCTCTGTGGTTCCAGCATGAAACAGGGGCTGCTGGACAGGGCGTAGAGTCCCACTGGTTGAGGGCTCTGCGTGCCTGCTTAGTATTTAGAGGAGGACGAGGAGGCTGCCGGCTGGGCTGCCAGTGTGTTCTCTGGTGATCTAAACGTGGATTCTTGTTTCGTGAGCAGAGTGCAGGGTTTGGATTGTGACTCCAGCCCTGGCCTGAGTTCATAGTGAGCAGCTGTGCAGAGCTCTCACTCTGGCTTACTACGCAGATTGTTACCTGGGGGTGTTATGACGCTACTATTTCACGTATGTACCATTGTGTGGAATTGGCACATATGGGGATGACTTTATAACCCTTTTTTTGGGTGGGGGGGCAAGGCTTACCTCTGCTGGGTGTGCTGCATGTTCTCTAGAAACATCTCTGCTTGGCAGCATGCGATGAGGGCTTCATTCTACCCTGCCACCAGCTAGTGGGGGAATTTTGAGAAAGTCATCTAATCTCTCTAGACCTTGGTTTATTCATCTGTGAAGTCGTTTATAGATGCTTAAGGCTCAAGAGTACTTGGTTAGTTATCTGTGACTCAGGAGGCCCGAAGATGAGGTTCAGAGCTCTTTTTGAAATTGCATGCAAGCTCTGTAGTTTTTTGGAGAAAAGGCTCCGGTTTATATCAGACTTTCTGAGACCCAGGTACTAAAAAAGAAACCATGATTAATCTCAGAGGCTCCCTTTTAGCCCTCGTGCTTCCATGCATCAGCATCTGCATTTGGACGGTTCCTCCATGGCCTGGCCTTTCCTTCCTCCTCCCCTCCTCTGTGTGGTGGGTGTGACTTTGCCTTGCCCAGTTGTCAGTGTCAAGTAAGCAGAACCTCAGCCAGTGTTAGCAAAATTAAATCACTCTAAAAAAAAAATCAATGTTAGTGAAATTAAGCCACTTGATCTTAAAAGCAACTTGGAATAACAATTTTTCATCTTTATTGCATTATTCCCCCCGTCTAGATATCTTACAGTTCTTTCTGTTCGTTTGCTTTTGAGTCCTTTCAAGGAGCAGCAGCTTTGGATAGTTGCAGTAGGTATTTGGATACTCCAGTTGGGGACCCAGTGTTCTGTCCTAGGTTGATTAATCAGAAGGTATTAATCTAAAATATTAGAAATTATTTACTCAGGAGGAGACCTTGCATAGTTTAAAGGTGATTCAGAAGGCAGGTTAAGGTCTTGCCATACTTTCCTGCTGTTAACGGGTATCAGTTACCATGTTCTCCTAGCTCTGCCAGGATGCTCCAGGGAGAGCAGTGTCCATCCTCATGGACCCTGTTGGACAGAGAGATTCTGTTACCAGCGGTCCAGCTTACGGGTGAGTGAGGGCTGAGGGCCACGGCCAGGGTGCTCCTTGATTATGCTTTCCCCCAACACCTCCCACAACCTCTAGGCTGTGGGCAGAGGAGTGGGCGTGTCTGGCCCTAGATCAGAATCACAAAATGTTTGTCGGTTCCTTTGGGTGTGGTTTGGGGCCAAGGAGATGGAGCAAGTACGGAATGAACTGCGAGGATTTATCGTCATTTTGATGATGATGATTATTAAAAAATATGTGCTTCTGGTAAAACGCTTAAACAGAAGGTAAGGAGCAAAAACGCCGAGCTCTCCTGTCTCCACTCTTCTCAGGCTCTTCCTTCTTCCATCCTACTTCCCAAAGGTAAGCTTCACAGATACTCACTACATGCAGCGAACACGTCGTGTCCTGGGCGTTTTTAAAACATAAATGTGCAATTTGTGGTTTTTCAAGGTAATGTATCTTGGATAGCTTCCTGTAGCAGAGAGATCTATCTACTTTGTTTTTAAAATGGTTTTGCATGTACATGTAATATATGAATGTGTGCTCCTTGTAAAAATTAAAACAGCCCAGAGTCACAGAGTAGAGGTGATAGCTTTCTCTCTCCTCTCCCTGGTATCTCTGAATCCACTCCCCCTGCCCCTAGAAGTAACCACTGCTAACAACTCCGTATGTCTCTTCCAGGCATTCTCTCCTGTGTGTTTATACACCTGTCGGCAGGTGAGGAGGGAAGCAGCCACAGAGCAATACCGATAGTTTAACAACAACAACAAAAAACGTAAATACGATCCCTATTGTCATGAGTGTCATCCTCCCTCTCTCTGTCACTGTCTGTCTCTTTTTTAAGTGAGCCTGTTCTGTTAGAATAGTTTTAGGTTACACAGAAGTTGCTGTGACAGTACAGAGTCCATATATACCCCTTAACAGCTTCCCCTGGTAACATCCTACGTTGCCATGGTGTGTGTGCCACAACTGGGGAACCAGCATTAGCACATCACTATTCATTAATGAAACTCAACACTTTTTAAAGATTTCACCAGTTTTTGCCCCGTGTGCCTTTTCTGTCCCAGGATCCCAGGCAGGATCCCACGTTCATTCATTTAGTTGTTGTGTGTCTGTCACCTCCTCTGGTCTGTAACAGTTTCTCAGACGTTCCTTGTTCTTGGTGGCTGTGACAGTTTTGAGGAACACTGGTCAGGTTTTATGCAGAGTGTCCCTCAATTTGGGTTCATCTGATGGTTCTCCTGTGGTTAGACTGGGATCCTGGGTTTGGGCGGTGGGGGAGACCCCAGAGGTGAATTGCCCTCTGTCAGTGTATCCAGGGAACCACACTATCAACATGACCTACCCCCCAGTGATGTTAATCTTGACTGCTCGGTTGAGGTGGTGTTTATTGGACTTCTCTACTGTAAAGGGGTTTAAAAAATCAGCAACATATTGATACTCTCTGTTCTTTTTAATTGCTCTGTATTGATCATTGTAAGGAGACCTTGCAGTTTCTTTAAAAGATGGACATTTAGGTTGTTTCCTGGTTTTTGACTCTATAAATAAGATTCCAGGGAATGCTTTCACGTTTATCTCTCTGCCCCACCTTATGTGAGGGGTGGGTCCCCGGAAAAGGAGTTACTGGGTCAACGAGTTTCAGGCATTTGAATGTTTGGCTGGATGTTGCCCTCCAAAATGGCTACATGCTTGCATTCCTACCAAAAGTAGGAGAGCCTCTGTGCCCCTGTTCTCACTCATGCTTGGTGTTAGGAGATTTATACTTTTTGCTATTCTGATAAGACAAAATGTTTTAGTTCTCATTTGTCTAATCATGATGCCCTGGAAGTCTTGCTGTAGATGGATGACCACGAATCCTGGACTGTCGAGGAGCATTTGAGAAACCAAGCTCTGCTAGAAATATAAACAAAATAGAGATCTCTTCTGCAGGAATCAGAGCCTTTATCTGAAATCTTTCCCACAGGCCCCAGCATTTAAAAGTGGAAAGCACTCAAGATGTGTTACACCAAGTTTGTTGTTTTCCATCTGATACATCTGCGAGAGCTGCTGCCTGATGGTGTGTGCGTGTTTTGATGGGAAGAAGTACATCTTGTCTCGAGCACCAGGGGACCCGGGGTGAGGGAGGCCTGGTGGATGCAGGAGTGCTCAAGCAGTGGGAGGACCCTGGATCCTCGGTCTTCAGGGTCATTACATTTTGCCCAGGCTTTGGCCCAGGTTCCTTTGACCTGTGTCTCCTCTCTCAGGGCATTGACCCTGGAGCACGTAGGCGCAGTGGTGTTCCCTAACCCTGGGGCCCGGTGGACCAGCAGGCCTGGTCCCATGCGAACACCCTGTTCTTACTGCCCCCCCTAATTGCTGCCCACCAGCTCCAGCCACAGTGCTGTGACTGGGAGGCATGTTAAGCCTCAGAGGCTGGGTCTGGGCTGAGCAGAATGCAGCGGGCACGGGGGTGGGGATGGCCACGGGCAGATGCTGACCCTGCCTGTGAGTGGTGCCACCCGCACGTGGGGAGACAGGATTTGCCGACTGTGGGGACTTGAGACGTTGGCCTAGCCTTTTTTCTCCCTTGCAGATCAACTTCACTTCAATCCCATACTCGTAGCTTGGTTCTGTGCAGCCCCTGAGCGTGGCTGCTGTCCAGCTGGCTCTCCCTCCAGCCGTGTGACGCGGGGAACACGGCTGCAGAGGACTCCCCCTCCCAGGGGTTTGTTTGTCCCCTGAGAGAGGGTCATCTGTTTTCCATGTTTCCCTGCTGTCCAGGGTAGAATTCTTAAAGGCGGCATAGTACATTATCCTAAAGAGGAGACATGGGAGAAAGTTTGGACTCTCTCAGAGCGCCTAAGGTGGGACCACCCAGCAGCACCTGTCTCGTTTCTGGTTTCCATTTAGAAACATGTCCATTATCCAGTACCAAGGAGCACTCGAAGGAATCCCATTGCACTTAATTGCCATACTTTTATGTCTCCAGGTTTTGTTTTTGTTTTAAAGCATAATTATTCTTGTCTATACCATGCTGCTGACTTTTAAGCAAACTAACAGTACAGGCTGGGTAAGGATGCAGGGAGACTGAATTGGAGGGTTGTTCGAGGGGTTACCCACTGCATCATTTGTTCACGTCCACCCATTCCATGGTAGGCTCTTTAATCCTCTGTGACAGCCTAGCAAGTGGGCATGCCTGTCACCCCTAAACCAATGAGAAGGAGCCTTGGGAGGCTCCAGGCTCCCAGCTGTGCTGCTGGGTGGCTTTGTGAATATCTGCCACTTTCCTGGAGTGAGGGGTGGTGGCAGCGTGGCGTTCCCCCCTTCCCCTGGGACCTCAGTGTGCAGTGCTCCCCTGTCCCCAGCACCCCTGAGCCCACTCACCTGAAGGGCATGGGCGAGAGGGATGCAGATGCTGTGGCTGCATTTGGCCCCTTGCACCTCACTAAGTAGTTTGCTTTAAAGGCAAGTGTCGCTCAGTTTCTCAGAGTTCTCCAGGAACTTGAGAATTATATTGTTATAAACCTGAACTTGTAAAGAAAAAAAAAAAGAGCTTCTCAACTGCTGTGAAAGAGCATATAGATTTTTTGATTGGGTGGTAACTCTCTTAACATTAGGGTTTCTTGGTGTGATCTGAATTTCAGCACCAAATAAAGACTGTGTGCACTAAGGTTGAGGGGGCCGACTTCTCTGTGACTTGCAGAGGAAAGTTTGACCCGTTTCTGAGTAGAATTGTTTTAAAGAACAACGGATACGTGGAGGGAAATTTGTTTGAGAACTGAGATAAAAGTGGGTATGTGATTTCATGGGAACACAGGGGGTGATGAGTGGCAGTTGTCTGATGGAGTTGAAATCCTGTGTTCCGAATCTGTGAGCTCCGCCTATGTACTCCAAGGAAAACTTTGCCTGTGCAGGAAGAGTTCTCGGAGTTCGACGAAAGTGTATTTTCTCTCTTTTATTTTTTCGCCATGGTTTGTGAACAAAAACAAGAATTTGACGTTCTGCAGTGGAATTAACTTGTGGCAGCAGTATATGCTTTTCCGTGGGATAAGAGGTCAGAAACGATAGCAGTTTCCCCCCAAGGCAGGGTTTTCATCCCTTTACACGTGGGTTGAGGTATCTGTAAGGCTCTTATGTGAGGGGTCGGGGCTTTGGGGTTGACAGAGGTGTCCACCCTCTGAGCTTGGTCAGATGGCTCTCGAGGTGCACAGGCTGTAGAAGGGCCTCTCTTCTGGTCTCAGGTTCCGGGCAGTAGCATCCTTGCCAGCCTTGCAGTATCACTAAAAAGGAATTTTCTGCTCAGAATCATGTGAGGGAATCCATATGTAAGCCCCAGCTCTGGCCCCTATAGTGACGAACCGATCCCAGGTGGGTCATTTGTTGGTCAGTGTCCTCGGCTGTAAACAGGGCAGATATCACCCCCACAGAGTTACTAGCAGTCGGTGAAATCAAGCTTATAAAATCTCTGAAATGTGCAGGTCCACAGAAATCTTTATCACCTCTTTAGGCAGCCCATTCTGACTTCAGATAAATCCTATTGTGTGTTCTTATATGGAACCCAAAGCCTTTGCCCTGTGTTGATTCTACATTCTGTGTTCCCGTTCCCCATCAGCTTCACATAGAACCCAGCCAGCCCTCCTTCCTGTGGACCTGCGAATGCTCGTTTTCTGCAGCTGTTACCTATGAGATGGATTTCAGGTCCCTCTTCCTCCTGGCTGTCACTTGGATCCTCTCCCATTTTCTCTCTTCTAAAGTGTGGAGACAGAAACCTAGTTTTGGGGACCTCTCCTCTCCTCTTACTTTACAAAGCCTCCCCGAGTATAGTCTAAGGCTGGCTGACTTTTTTTTTGGCAGCCAAAACGCCCCATCGTCACATACAGAAATTGTATCCAGTTAAATCTCCTAAGTCTTTTTCACACCTCCTACATTTGTGCATTTCTTTTTTTGCATCCAAGTGTCCAAATAACATTATTTCCTCTATTGCAATTCCAATCTGTTGATCTTTTTATCTCATGACTCTGTCATCCAATGTATTTGCCATCTCTCCAAGAAACTTGTCATCCTTGAATTTGATAAACATTTTATCTGTGCCATCGTTCAAGTAATTGATAAAGATGTGGAAACATACAGAAAGAGCCTCGTGGCCTTCCACTAGAGACCTTCTTTGTGCCATTCATGAGTCAGCACATCGGAGGGTGAATTGTGCATTTACGAAGCTATTCAAATGTAGTTCGTATTGTTTCACCTTGTTGACGAGGGTATGATGAAATTTTAATACGGCACTGTAGATGAAGTCTTGTGCCCCCGAAGTCTACCAATTTAAAAAGTCCTCAGGCCAAGAAGGAAAAATAAATCCAAATTTCCAAGTCATTGTGGTTTATGATGGTTTATGGTTTATGATCCATGGCTTCACTTTGCAGCAGTGTTTTTCTTCTGTTTCTGCCTTTGGTTGATAATACGAGAGTACAGGGAGGGAATGTTACTATGGTGGCTTGGGTGTTGGGCTGTTATCTGGAGCAGAGTGGGATTGAACTGCTTGGGAGAAAGGCATTTAACTGATCTTTTGGGGAGCCAAGGTCTGGGAGGGCACTGGTTTAGGATGTCCACTCCTGGCAGGATGCAGGGAGTGTCTTCCTGGAGGCTGCTGGCTAGGCAGCCATGGCATGGATAGAGACATTTTGAATGCAGAGTGTACCAGGCCTCGGTAAAGTTGCAGCATCGCTCAGTGAAGGAGTCAAGGATGCGATTGGCCTCCAGTTGCTTGGATAAGCACACAGTGGAAGAAATACCTGTCCCTTGGAGAGGAGGTGAATCTGGAGGTGTTAGAACAGCATAATAAATGCCGAAGCTGTAGAAAATACAAAGGCCTTGGCAAAAGTGGGAGTGAGGACTTAAGGGCAGGAGCTGCGGCAAGGGGACAGGCTGGAGCGTGACGGAATTTTCTCGTGCTCACCTCACCACATTTTACAAGGCAAGAGCTGCGTGGAGGTACGGCTGTATCTGGCTATAGGAAATGACCTGGGAACAGCAAAAGTTAGAAAATTGATAAACTAGTGTGAGAATTCTGCCCTTGAATCACATCTGACGGAGAGGTCAGCCACAGTCTAGTTGGCAGGGGTGGGGCCTTGCAAGTGGGTTTTTTAGCTTCTTCCCACTTCGTATAGAGGTGTCTGCAGGTGCCCACCTGTCTGACCACTTAATACCTGCCTTGTGTGCTCAGAGCCCATTTTCATGGAGAGTCTGTGCAGGACTCTTATGAGGCCCCTGATTTGTGCCCTGAGGTCTCTGGTTGTACTGGGTGCAGCCCCCCCTGTTATGCCTGGCCTGGCAGCTTATTTCTAAATGCCCCACCCATCTGTGGCAGAGCTGCTTTTCTTCCCACTGGGTTCCCTTTGGTCATGGGTGGTGGATGGGCTGTGTGGCCTGCCTTTAGCTGTTCATTTACACTTGTGTGACCCATGAGGGGCAGAATAAAAACAGTGAAAATTCTCCCCTATGCTTTTAAAAAATTGTGCTTTTAAAAAATTTAATATGTGTACACATATTAAAAAATATGTGTACAAATACACATAGCATAGAATTTACCATCTTAACTGTTTTTAAGTGTACAGTCATGTTAGGGTTGTACAACCAATCTCCAGAACTTTCTTCATTTTGAAAAGCTGAAACTGTACTCATTAAACAACTCTCCATTCCCCCGTACCCCCACCATTCTATTTTCTGCCTCTTTGAACTTGACTAGTGTATGTGGTGGGATCATACAGTATTTGTTCTTTTGTGATTGGCTAATTTCCACTCGGCATCATGCCCTTAGGGTTCATCCATGTTGTAGCAGGTGTCAGAATTTTCTTTCTTTTTAAGACTGAATGCTGTTTCATTGTATGGACAGACCACATTTTATTTATCCATCCATCTGTTAATGGACACTTGGGTTGCTTCCACCTTTTGGCTGTTGGGAACAATGCTGCTATGGACATGGGCATATAATCCTCTATACTTTGGTTTGGTTACTGACCACTGCCAGAATGACCATTCCCAAACTCCATATTTTTATGATATGCCCAGACCCCTCAGTGGTTGCACTTTTCCATTGCCTTATGAGTGCTGGGACGCTGGCTCCCGCTGGGGTTTCCCTTGGCTGCTTTAGTGCCTTCTGTTCCAGGCTTCCCTTTGCTCCCCTGCTCTCCCTCAGACCTCTCCCTCCCCTTTCTCCTCTGTTTAGATCTCTGCTGCCCCTGCCCCCCCCCCCCCGCCCCCTCCCCGGCCCTGGGCCCAGCTCCATGTGGTCCCTGCTGAAGTCAACAGGTGGACCACACTTCTTTCTTGGAGCCCCTGCTGTGTGTAGCTTGCGGTGAGCGCTTGCTTGCTTTTAATGGGATAACTCCCTCTCTGGGCATCTGAGCTGGGTGTCCTGTTATGTTTTGTGTGATGGTTCTCTGTAGCAGGTATGCGTTGGCTCCTCGGGCATCCACGGGGTGTTAACGTTTGTCTGAGTGTGCATCCAGCCCGCGGTGCTGGCTGTGTGAGGGTCACTGCAGGCGAGCCCTGGGCTCTGCCCTGGGGGGCACGGAGTGTGTGGTTTTAGAGCCCATCAGGACTGGCTGCTCCATGAAGGCAGGAGTGTGTTGGTTTTGTTCACTGCCGACTTCCCAGAACCTGGAAAGTACACGTTAGCACTTGGGAGGTGTTTTATAAGTATTTGTTGGAAGAATGAATACATCTAGTCCCGTACCCTCATCTGAATCAGGAGGAAACCGAGGCACGGCAGTGAAGGACCAATCTCAGGCCAAGTGGTGGTTGGTTGGAGATGGAACCAAGAGTTATCTGGTCCCTGAAGACCGACCTGGTGCCCCTCCCCTCCATCAAAGGCCCCCAATCATATTCAAAGCCTCAGCCATTCAAGGGCCTGACCTTTAACACCACATCCATGAAGAATCGCCTCAAAGTACAGGGGGGATCAGATACGTGGGGTTTCCGCACTGATTATCAGCTTGTTTAGATAATTGGCTAATTGAAAGAGTACAGGTCACTCAAGGGAACTGGAGCATCGTAGAGCCAAGTAAAATACTTTTTAAATGAGTATGTGAATTCTAAGTGCAATGATACGTGTTCTACAAAAGCCAGTGAGATAGAATGGGGGCCACAGGGGCGACTTTTATTTTAGAAGACTTGCCTGTTTCTGAGTAGAAAATCCAAAATCATAAGGAAGAGGGAAGAGAAGGCAGACGAAACACATTTTCCAGGTCAGGCTGCAGCAGGTCTGCTTGCCTCTCTTTGATCCTACTGTATACCTCCCGCAGGGCCTGAGCCCCATAGCGCCATCCACTGGCTGCACGGATTCAGGGTTCGGAGGCTGACGCGCTCTCACACCTGCACTGTGGTGTGCCTGGTTAGCGGTGAGGCTCCCACAGGGCCCGTGGGGGCCTGAGCAGGTGGCTATAACCAAGGGAGTCTAGTCCCCGTGTGCTGCTTCATCAAAAAGGCAACCAGCCGTCAGAACTGGAAATAAGTAGAAAGGATGGGAGGCTTTCATAAAGGCGCTTTTGAAATACAGAGACTTAGAAAGAATATTGGGCTTTCGATATTTTAAGATCAGAAAGGGATTTGGAGTAACCGTCAGAGCAGGCAAAGTTGTTTTTAATGAAGACCCAGGAAAACAGTTGGTGCGCCTCCGTTGAAACAAATACAGCTTCCTTCTTTACCAATCTGTCTGGCCCCAGATGCTGTATGTGATGGGGACGCTGGGGCTTGTGTTCCCTACAGCCTTTGAATTAATTCCCGGTAAGTTTCCATTTCTTCATTGGCAGGCAGGATGTAAACATCTCACTTGTCTTTGTAAGTTCTGTGCCACATTGTAGCACTCTGTTTTCAAGTTCAGAGCCTTCAGGACTACATATTATATGTGCATGGGTTTTTAGGTTGTGTATAGTAGACATGGCTCTTACTTGGGGCAGTGAACTTGTTCACTACACATTGAAAATTACACTTGATTTTTAATTTCTGTCCCCACAGTCACCTGTGTAATGCAATCCCTTACATTCTTAAGATGGCCTTTAGTTACTGAATGTGTCAGGTGGCCGGACTGCAGTCTGTGTAAAATATAAATGTACATACACAACGTAAATACATCCTCATTGATACAGAAAGATAAAAAGGCTTAACATGAATTGTGTCTGTTTACATTTACACAGAAAATTCTACTTTAACAAACTTGGGAGTATCAGTAGTGTTTGTTATCATAACATTGTCTTTTTTTCCCCATCTCTGATTTTTTTTTTTTTTTTTTTTGCGGTACGAGGGCCTTTCACTGTTGTGGCCTCTCCCGTTGCGGAGCACAGGCTCCAGATGTGCAGGCTCAGCGGCCATGGCTCATGGGCCTAGCCGCTCTGCGGCATGTGGGATCTTCCCGGACCGGGGCATGAACCTGTGTCCCCTGCATCGGCAGGCAGACTCTCAACCACTGCGCCACCAGGGAAGCCCCATCTCTGACTTTTTGGTTAGTTGTAGTCTACAGAGGAGAAGCTGGTAGAAAGAAACCCATGCCCTGCCTTCCCTGAGCACAATAGAGGGTGTGCTGAGACCTTTACTCAGGGAAGGGGCCGCAGACTGAACAGCCACGGGTGGACTGGGGGGCACTAGGGACACTCCAACTCCACCACCTTTTCCTTCTGCTTTGCTGTGCTTCCTACATTGTGTCTGTGGGATGCTTGGGGATTTTCTGGTGAAGATCACATTAAGAACTACAGGTGCACAGGCTTTTCCTGCATCACATAGCAAATGCAGTGGGCAGGGAGGGTAGTGACAGGTAAGGGGGGGGGTTAAAGTATTATTTTCTGGGGCAGTGGTTCTCAAAGGGTGGTACCCAGGCCAGCAGGATCAGCATCACCCAGGCACTTACTAGAAATGCAAGTCCTCAGGCCCCTGTGTTCTGTGTTTTACCAAGCCCTCCAGGTGGTTCTGATGCATGCTCACGATTTTGAAGACTGTCCTTCAACCTGCAAAATGAAATTGACCTACTGAGCACTTGTCTCAGTCTGCTTTCTAGCATCTGCCCTGCTGTTACCCTTGTTCTTTCCCTGTCACACAGGCTATATCCCTGGGGTTCCCCTGAACTGCCACCAGCCACCTCCAGGTATGTGCCCCCCTTCCCCGTTCCCTGCCTGCCTTTCCTGGCAAGACCCTGCTCACCTTTCAGGTCATCCTCAGGGATCCCTTCCTCTGAGAAGGCTTCCTGATCTCCCTAGAGGTGGGGTGTCATGGGCCCCCTTCTTTGCGGTTCCTGAGCCCTGTTCATTGACTATTAAAACTTTTGTTTTACTTTCCACTGGCTTGAGAGGTGGTTGCTATGTCTCCTTGCACAAAACTCAGCTATACATGAATCCTCTCCTAATCTCTTGAATCTGTTTGGCTTTCATAGAGTGATAGCGTCTAGAGGGAGTTTTGCAGTACTAAGTGATTGGTTCCAAAGAGTTAATTTTAAGGGAAATAAGGAACACTTATCCTGGGCCGATGGCCAAGACATCGGTTTTGTTATGTTGGGTTTTACCACCAGAACCAGAGATGACAACTGGTTCACGAATATGTTTTTCTTTCATCATTTGCCTGTAGACCTGCAGGAAAGTGATGCTAATTATGCTTCCCGATGTCTTTTATTTCCAAGTACAGCGAAGACTGTCCCATGTCCCATATTTTTAAAGAAGAGTTGATCAAAGTGGAGAACATTTTAATTAGATAACTACCTCTGCTATTCTTTAATGGAATTGGTGTCAGAAGGCTAACCCACAGTTTTGCTCATTTCCCCCCTTTTTTATATATTAGTAATATTTAGATGGGGACAACACAATGGATGAATGTTTTTATTAATGTTTAATTTATGTAGTAATATTGCCTCAAGCTTATTACCGTCTGTAGGAACACAAAAGCCCTTATCTGATTCTGTGACAGCCTCTGTGTGGTAGGTATGAACAGCCCATTTTGCAGGTGTGGAAAATGAGGCTTAGAGACGGGAGGGATGTGACCCGTTGAGGTCAGGAGCCAGGCAATAGCACTCCAGCGCTTGGACCTGAGTCACCCCATTTTTCTTTTTCTAGGATCCAAGATTGTGTTTAATATTGAGCATATGATAGAGTTGTAATTGAATTTCTTGTATAGCTCTTCCAAATACTTAGATACACAGCTTTTGGGGGGCTTCTCAATAAATGCTTTTCATTAGCCCTTCTTATATTAGCAGTTCTTAGAGATTTATTTTCCAAAGATGTGTAGTTTGTTTATACCATTCACTCAAGTCCCTAGAGCAGAAATTCTGCCTTTTTGATTTTTTAAAAATACCTAGGAATTTGGGGGGAATAGTATTTCTTTCAATGGAAAGACTATTTAAAATGGTCTTTGGGGGGAAGGGCCTTCTACCCCACCCCCTTGCCGGCCCAGGCCCCCATCCTTACCTTCCAGCAGTGCTCTTTCCCTCTGCTTCCTGCTTGCCTTCAATTCCATGAGCTTCGATGATTATTTCTTTACAGGCCAGCCTGCGATCTCACATGCCAGTGCCTTTTCTAAGGTTTGCGAGTTCTTTGGCTCTCTGTTGCTTTGAAAAGGGAGAAGCGGTGTTTTACAATTTCCTTTTAATCACCAATGAGTAGTAGCAAGGGTATGCCTTTCCTTCCTACACTGTGTGGAATACTCACTCCCTCAAAGCTTGTATTATTTCGCGGCATAAATGAAGCATCCTGTATTCTCTTTCCTGTTTGTGGCTTGTGCCTTCCGAGCACTGTGCTATCATTAATGGTCCAACTGGGTTTTCCCTCTTCAGTTCCTATCACAAAACACCCGGAAGACTGACAGTGTCACTGATGGAATCCAAAATGGCTGGCGGTCGGGTCCTGCCTTGCACTTTGTGGCTTGGACTTGTCTTTTCTTCAGGAATAAGTGGGTAGTTTCTTCCTACTTTGCTTCTATAAATGGGGAAAAAGTGTCCAGTGTGGAGGCACCTCTATTGTTTGAAGAAGCTGTTGGTTCTGGCCCTGTAGTGTGGCCTCTGTGAATGGAATGGTCTATACTGGCTATGGAGGGGAGCCAGGAGGCAGAGTAAAAGGGATTCTTCCCTAGTGTCTGTTTTGGTGGCCATAGAAAACTTCAGCAAACTTTAGTTTTGTGTCTTTATGCTCTTTCCCTGGGTACTGAATTTTCTGGTCTATTGGAGAGGATAGCAAACATTTATTGATGCTAACACTTGCTAGTATCATCAATATATGAATATCAATATGAATACAACAATAATAGATTGCATCCAGGTACTCCTCTATAAAAACTTCTGTTTACTATTTAGGAGGAAACTAATATACTTAATTTACAATAGCATGGAAGGAATATGAATGTTTAGACTGGGCATAGGAAGGAATAAATAGTACAAAAGAAAAAAAAAGACTTTCTCATTGAGTCATTGGCCTGAAGCTGGGTCGTATGTCTTGATTTGGAGAGTCCTCTGGGGGCAGATACCTGATGGAGACCTTGTTCTCTCCATTTCACCTCAGGAAAGGGGAGCAGGAGTGGGAAGCAGGATACAAGGCTTCCTTGGCCTCACTCGGGCAGCACATCTTTCCTGCAGCTGCCGTGTGCCCGACGTTAGGCCTGGGAGAAAAAGCAGTAAACAAACAGGGCAGAGCCTGTGCTTTCAGTGGGGGTAATAGACACTGATCGCTCAGCTAAACACATCCGTTCAGGTATTGACATTTTTCAGACATGAAAAGTGCTCTGAAATCGATGAAATGGAGAAATGAGGGAGGGAGAGGCAGTAGGGGAGTGCTGGTGAAGCTAGGGTGTTTGGGCAAAGCTCTGAGGAGGTGACATTTGAATGCAGAGCCTCATGATGGGAATGAGGCAGACATGTGACAGGAGGTGGACCCCAGACAGCAGGGCATGAAGGAAGGCGCTTGGGGGCCTAAGTGCACTGAGTGAGAACATACTAGAGAAGAGGTAGAAGGAGGCCTGGGTGGTGCGGGCTGGATTCTGGGGAGGCTGTCGCTGTTGTCCAGGCTGGAGATGACGGTGGCTCAGGTCAGAGTGAGAGCGGTGGACGGAGACAGGTGGATGTGGAGAAAGGGACTCGCTGTGCGTGTGTGTTAATGATGTGTGGACTGTGCACAGCTGCTGTTTCAGGCACCGGAGATAGAATTGTGAGCTAAATAGAAAATCACTTCCTGTCCCCTTGGAGCTGATGTCGCAGTGGGAGTGGTCAGCGTGAGAAGAAAGGCCAGGACTTGGTCCTGAGGAGGGTGGACACGCCCTGGGGGGGGAGTGGATGGCGTGGTCGAAGAGCTGTGGTGGGAAGAACATCTGAGATTCCCACAGGCTTGGGAGCTGGAGCCAGGAGGACCGTTTTTCTCAGCTTTACTGAGATGATATTGACATTAAAATATGACATAAACATAAGTTTAAGGTGTATGGTGTGGTGATTAGTTACATGGCAAAATGATCACCAACATAAGGTCAGTTAACACCTCCATCCCCTCACAAAAATACGATTTCTGCACATCTGTGGTTTTAACACTTAAGATCTACTCTCTTAACAGCTTTCAAGTATATAATTCAGTATTGTTCATTATGGTCACCAAGCTGTGTATTCGCTCCTCCAGTCCTATTGGGGAGTTTATACCCTTGGACCAACATCTCCCCTGGCCCCTGGCAACCACCATTCTAGTCTATTTCTATGGGTTTGGCTTTTTTAGATTCCACATATAAGTGAGAACATAGTGTTTGCCTTTCTCTGTTTGACATTTCAATAAGCATGAGGCCCAAGAGGATGTGTGGCTGCACTGGATACCATGTGGTATGGGGGGGAGAGGAGAATCAGGAATGACTCCTTGGTTTTTGATATGAGCAGTTCAGGGAATGGGAGTGTCAGTGACCAAATATGGAAGCTTGGGAGGCGGACTGGGGTGGGGGTGGGGGACATGAGTTATTAGATTCCTAAGTGGAGCCATGGAGTAGGCAGGTAGATTTTCATCTTCAGAGCTCAGAGCTCCGGAACCATGACACGCCACTGAGAATGAACCAGTGTAGGGGCGGCACACGAAGCCTGTTGCCCACGTGAAATGACAGAGGCCGACATTTAGAGGTCAGGTTGAAGAGGAAGGATGGACAGTGGGTATGTGGGATCAGAGGGGCCTAGAGAAGGAGGCGAGGCCAGAAGACTCTGAAGAGGTCAAGTAAGATGAGGACTGGAACTGTCCTTGTTTTTCTTTTTTTTTTTTTTTAACATCATTATTGGAGTATAATTGCTTTACAATGGTGTGCTAGTTTCTGCTGTACCACAAAGTGAATCAGCTATACATAAACATATATCCCCATATCTCCTCCCTCTTGCGTCTTCCTTCCACCCTCGCTATCCCACCCCTCTAGATGGACACAAAGCACCGAGCAGATCTCCCTGTGCTATGTGGCTGCTTCCTACTAGCTATCTATTTTACATTTGGTAGTGTACATATGTCCATGCCACTATCTCACTTCGTCCCACCTTACCCTTCCCCCTCTCGTGTCCTCAAGTCCATTCTCTACGCCTGCCTCTTTATTCCTGTCCTGCCCATAGGTTCTTCAGAACCATTTTTTTTTTTTTTTTTAGATTCCATATATATGTGTTAGCATACGGTATTTGTTTTTCTCTTTCTGACTACTTCACTCCGTATGACAGACTCTAGGTCCATCCACTTGACTACAAATAATTCAGTTTCGTTTCTTTTTATGGCTGAGTAATATTCCATTGTATATATGTGCCCCATCTTCTTTATCCATTCATCTGTTGATGGACCCTTAGGTTGCTTCCATGTCCTGACTATTGTAAATAGAGCTGCAATGAACATTGTGATACATGATTCTTTTTGAATTACAGTTTTCTCAGGGTATATGCCCAGTAGTGGGATCGCTGGGTCATATGGTAGTTCTATTTTTAGTTTTTAAAGGAACCTCCATACTGTTCTCCATAGTGGCTGTATCGATTTACATTCCCACCAACAGTGCAAGAGGGTTCCTTTTTCTCTGCACCCTTTTAGCATTTATTGTTTGTAGACTTTTTTTTTTTTTTTTTTTTGCAGAACGCGGGCCTCTCACTGTTGTGGCCTCTCCTGCTGCGGAGCACAGGCTCTGGACGCGCAGGCTCAGCGGCCATGGCTCACGGGCCTAGCTGCTCTGTGGCATGTGGGATCTTCCCGGACCAGGGCACGAACCCATGTCCCCTGCATCAGCAGGTGGACTCTCAACCACTGTGCCACCAGGGAAGCCCTGTTTGTAGACTTTTTGATGATGGCCATTCTGACTGGTGTGAGGTGATACCTCATTGTAGATTTGATTTGCATTTCTCTAATGATTAGTGATATTGAGCATCCTTTCATGTGTTTGTTGGCAGTCTGTATACCTTCTTTGGAGAAATGTCTAGATCTTCTGCCCATTTTTGGATTGGGTTGTTTGTTGTTTTGGTATTGTGCTGCATGAGCTGCCTATATATTTTGGAGATTAATCCTTTGTCAGTTGCTTTGTTTGCAAATATTTTCTCCCATTTTAAAGATTGTCTTTTCGTTTTGTTTATGGTTTCCTTTGCTGTGCAAAAACTTTGAAGTTTCATTAAGTCCCATTTGTTTATTTTTGTTTTTATTTCCATTTTTCTAGGAGGTGGGTTAAAAAGGATCTTGCTGTGATGTGTGGCATAGTGTTCTGCCTATGTTTTCCTCTAAGAGTTTTATAGTGTCTGGCCTTACATTTAGGTCTTTAATCCATTTTGAGTTTATTTTTGTGTATGGTGTTAGGAAGTGTTCTAATTTCATTCTTTTACATGTAGCTGTCCAGTTTTCCCAACACCACTTATTGAAGAGGCTGTCTTTTCTCCATTGTATACTCTTGCCTCCTTTATCAAATATAAGGTGACCATATGTGCATAGGTTTATCTCTGGGCTTTCTATCCTGTTCCATTGATCTCTGTTTCTGTTTTTGTGCCAGTACCATACTGTCTTGATTACTGTAGCTTTGTAGTATAGTCTGAAGTCAGGGAGCCTGATTCATCCAGTTCCGTTTTTCGTTCTCAGGATTGCTTTGGCTATTGGGGTCTTCTGTGTTTCCATACAAATTGTGAAATTTTTCGTTCTAGTTCTGTGAAAAATGCCATTGGTAGTTTGATAGGGATTGCATTGAATCTATAGATTGCTTTGGTTAGTATAGTCATTTTCACAGTGTTGATTCTTCCAATCCAAGAACATGGTATATCTCTCCATCTGTTTGTATCATCTTTAATTTCTTTCATCAGTGTCATAATTTTCTGCATACAGGTCTTTTCTCTCCTTAGGTAGGTTAATCCTAGGTATTTTATTCTTTTTGTTACAATGGTAAATGGGAGTGTTTCCTTAATTTCTCTTTCAGATTTTTCATCATTAGTGTATAGGAATGCAAGAGATTTCTGTGCATTAATTTTATATCCTGCTACTTTACCAAATTCATTGATTAGCTCTAATAGTTTTCTGGTAGCATCTTTGGGATTCTCTATGTATAGTATCATGCCATCTGCAAACAGTGAGTTTTACTTCTTCTTTTCCATTTGGTTTCCTTTTATTTCTTTTTCTTCTCTGTTTGCTGTAGCTAAAACTTCCAAAACTGTGTTGAATAATAGTGGTGAGAGTGGGCAACCTTGTCTTGTTCCTGATCTTAATGGAAATGGTTTCAGTTTTTCATCGTTGAGAACCATGCTGGCTGTGGGTTTGTCACTTATGGCCTTTATTATGTTGAGGTAGGTTCCCTCTATGCCTACTTTTCTGGAGAGTTTTTATCATAAATGGGTGTTGAATTTTGTCGAAAGCTTTTTCCGCATCTCTTGAGATGATCATATAGTTTTTCTCCTTCAATTTGTTAATATGGTTTATCACATTGATTGATTTGCATATATTGAAGAATCTTTGCATTCCTGGGATTAACCCCACTTGATCATGGTGTATGATCCTTTTAATGTGCTGCTGGTTTCTGTTTGCTAGTATTTTGTTTAGGGTTTTTGCATCTGTGCTCATCAGTGATATTGGCCTGTAGTTTTCTTTTTTTGTGACATCTTTGTCTGGTTTTGGTATCAGGGTGATGGTGGCCTCATAGAATGAGTTTGGAGTGTTCCTCCCTCTGCTATATTTTGGAAGAGTTTGAGAAGGATAGGTGGTTAGCTCTTCTCTAAATGTTTCATAGAATTCTCCTGTGAAGCCATCTGGTCCTGGGTTTTGTTTGTTGGAAGATTTTTAATCACAGTTTCAATTTCAGTGCTTGTGATTGGTCTGTGTATATTTTCTATTTTTTTCTGCTTCAGTCTCGGAAGGTTGAGCTTTTGTACGTATTTGTCCATTTCTTCCAGGTTGTCCATTTTATTGGCATAGAGTTGCTTGTAGTAGTCTCTCATGATCCTTTGTATTTGTGCACTATCAGTTGTTACTTCTCCTTTTTCATTTCTAATTCTATTGATGTGAGTCTTCTCCCTTTTTTTCTTGATGAGTCTGGCTAGTGGTTTATCAATTTTGTTTATCTTCTCAAAGAACCAGCTTTTAGTTTTGTTGATCTTAGCTACTCTTTCCTTCATTTCTTTTTCATTTGTTTCTGATCTGATCTTTATGATTTCTTTCCTTCTGCTAACTTTGGGGTTTTTTTTGTTCTTCTTTCTCTAATTGCTTTAGGTGTAAGGTTAGGTTGTTTATTTGAGATGTTTCTTGTTTCTTGAGGTAGGATTGTATTGCTATAAACTTCCCTCTTAGAACTACTTTTGCTGCATCCCATAGGTTTTGAGTCATTGTGTTTTCATTGTCATTTGTGGAGGTATTTTTTGATTTCCTCTTTGATTTCTTCAGTGATGTCTTGGTTATTTAGTAGTGTATTGTTTAGCCTCCATGTGTTTGTATTTTTTACAGATTTTTTCCTGTTACTGATATGTAGTCTCATAGCATTGTGGTCAGAAAAGATACTTCATACGATTTCAATTTTCTTAAATTTACCAAGGCTTGATTTGTGACCCAAGATATGATCTATTCTGGAGAATGTTCCATGAGCACTTGAGAAGACAGTGTATTCTGTTGTTTTTGGATGGAATGTCCTATAAATGTCAGTTAAATCCATCTTGTTTAATGTACCATTTAAAGCTTGTATTTCCTTATTTATTTTCATTTTGGATGATCTGTCCATTGGTGAAAGTGGGGTGTTAAAGTCCCCTACTATGATTGTGTTACTGTCGATTTCCCCTTTTATGGCTGTTAGCATTTGCCTTAAGTATTAAGGTGCTCCTATGTTGGGTGCATAAATATTTACAATTGTTATATCTTCTTCTTGGATTGATCCCATGATCATTATGTAGTGTCCTTCTTTGTCTCTTGTAATAGTCTTTATTTTAAAGTCTATTTTGTCGGATATGAGAATTGCTACTCCAGCTTTCTTTTGATTTCCATTTGCATGGAATATCTTTTTCCATCCCCTCACTTTCAGTTTGTATGTGTCCTTAGGTCTGAAGCGGGTGTCTTGTAGACAGCATATATACAGGTCTTGTTTTTGTATCCATTCAGCCAGTCTGTGTCTTTTGGTTGGAGCATTTAATCCATTTACATTTAAGGTAGGTATCGATATGTATGTTCCTGTTACCATATTCTTAATTGTTTTGGATTTGTTATTGTAGGTCTTTTCCTTCTCTTGTGTTTCCTGCCTAGAGAACTCCTTTAGGATGTTCTGTAAAGCTGGTTTGGTGGTGCTGAATTCTCTTAGCTTTTGCTTCTCTGTAAAGGTTTTAATTTCTCTGTCGAATCTGAATGAGATCCTTGCTGGGTAGAGTAATGTTGGTTGTAGGTTTTACCCTTTCATCACTTTAAATATGTCCTGCCACTCCCTTCTGGCTTGCAGAGTTTCTGCTGAAAGTTCAGCTGTTAACCTTATGGTGATTCCCTTGTATGTTATTTGTTGTTTTTCCCTTGCTGCTTTAAATATTTTTTCTTTGTATTTAATTTTTGATAGTTTGATTAATATGTGTCTTGGCGTGTTTCTCCTGGATTTATTCTGTATGGGACTCTCTGTGCTTCCTGGACTTGATTGACTATTTTCTTTCCCATATTAGGGAAGTTTTCAACTATAATCTCTTCAAGTGTTTTCTCAGTCCCTTTCTTTTTCTCTTCTTCTTTGGGACCCCTGTCATTCGAATGTTGGTGCATTTAATGTTGTCCTAGAGGTCTCTGAGACTGTCCTCAGTTCTTTTCATTCTTTTTTCTTTATTCTGTTCTGCAGTAGTTATTTCCACTATTTTAACTTCCAGGTCACGGATCTGTTTTTCTGCATCAGTTATTCTGCTATTGATTCCTTGTAGAGAATTTTTAATTTCATTTATTGTATTGTTCATCATTGTTTGCTCTTTAGTTGTTCTAATCCTTGTTAAACGTTTCTTGTATTTTCTCCATTCTATTTCCAAGATTTTGGATCACCTTTACTATCATTATTCTGAATTCTTTTTCAGGTAGACTGCCGATTTCCTCTTCATTTGTTAGGTCTGGTCGGTTTTTATCTTGCTCCCTCATCTGCTGTGTGTTTTTCTGTCTTCTCATTGTGCTTAACTTACTGTGTTTGGGGTCTCTTTTCTGCAGGCTGCAGGTTCATAGTTCTCGTTGTTTTTGGTGTCTGCTCCCAGTGGGTAAGGTTGGTTCAGTGGGCTGTGTAGGCTTCCTGGTGGAGGAGACTGGTGCCTGTGTTCTGGTGGATGAGGCTGGATCTTGTCTTTCTGGTGGGCAGGACCATGTCCGGTGGTGTGTTTTGGGGTGTCTGTTACCTTATTATGGTTTTAAGCAGCCTCTCTGCTAATGTGTGGGGTTGTGTTCCTGTCTTGCTAGTTGTTTGGCATAGGGTGTCCAGCACTGTAGCTTGCTGGTCATTGAGTGGAGCTGGGTCTTCGCTTCAAGATGGAGATCTGTGAGAGAGCTTTCACCGTTTTTTATTACGTGGGGCTGGGAGGTCTCTGGTGAACTCGGCTCTACCACCTCAGAGGCTCAGGCCTGACAGCCGGCTGGAGCACCAAGACTGTGATTGTGGAGGCTTGGTGAATCCAAAATCTGATGTAGTAGGCCAGCAGGCCGGAGACTCTGGGAAGAGTTGCAGCCCAAACGAAGGCTGCCGGCAGAATCCCTGTCCTTGGTTTTGATAATGTCATTGGAGGCTTTGCTAAGCTATTTGGTATCATGACCAGGGCAGAAGGGTAGTTGGAGTGGGTTGGAGGTAACCGGTTGGTGAAGATGCTAAGAGATGGGACTGTCCAAGAACTATGGGAAGTTTGGCTGTGAAGGGGCTGGTGTGTTGTGTATGTGACCTTATGTGAAGTACTTGTCTCCTCAAATCGAATTCCTCACCTTCCAGCTGGTGATGGGATTACATAATGTGAGGTACTGTTGAGAGCATCGCAGGAAATGAAGCACACTGATGCATCCAGAGCTTCCAGCACAACCTCTTGCCTGACTGTGGATGTTCTCAGAGTGCTTGTTTCTCCCGTGCTCTTCTCTGTCTGAGAGGCTTCATTTCCCCATCAGTAAAAGGAGGAAATTAGGCCAAATGAAGTTTCCAGTTCTAGGTTCTCACACGTTGCCTGCTTCTCAGCCCAGGGGCTCCCCACTTCCCCCTCTCCCACTGCCTCTGTCCAGTTTCTGCCTGTGGCTGTAAGCCCCACTGGACTCTCTTCCCTTTTCCCACATCTACTCTGTTTTGATTCTGTCTTGCACTCGATCACCAGATTACTTCTCCAAAAAAAAAACCACAACACCTTGCTTAGCCTTCTCTCTCACCCAAGAGTCTTGAGAGGGGCCTCATTCCTGAGATGAATGTACCTGTCCCCACCTGTGATCCTTTATGACTTGAGCTGTGCTAGACTCACTTCTGCTCTCCTCTGCACCCCTGGCCATCAGATTGGCTGCCGCTTGAATGTATCTTGTTCTGCCTTTTCTCTGGCCTCTGGAATGTTATACCCAGTTTTAAATCCCACCTGTCCCTCAGGAGCTGGTGCATGTGCAGTGCCCCTTGGTGCTGTGATACAAAGGACCATCTCTCTGCAGGAAGCTCCAAGGCTACTCCTGTCTGCCTTGCTTAGTTCCACTCACATCTAGAGTGGGCCTGCAATGTGCACACACCAACCTCCTGCTTCACCTGACAGTTGTTTATCACAGGTCTCAGCTCCCGCCTCCACCACGAGCCTCCTCTGAGGTTTCTTTGCATCTCCTGCAGTGCCATGCATGTTGGGTGCTTCACAAATTAACAAATTACATCAATCAAAAAACGTCACTTTGAGAAGCTGTAATGGAAGGTTTGGGGATTATTAAGTTTTAAGAGAGGATAGTAACCAAGGGTTTTTCTTTGTGTATATGTTTAGAATTAAAAAAAAAAGTTTCCAGTATTGAGGCTGTTTTACCAAAAGCCTTTAAAATCTGCAGATGCCTTGGCCCAGCAATTCTACTTCTAGGGATTTGTCCTAAGAAAACAGTTTTGAATATCTGCAGAGAATGTCCACTGCAGTGTTGTTTATGATGTGAAAATATGGAGATAACCTAAATATCCAACAATAGGGGATTGGTTTAAAAAGAAAAGAACTCACGGTGCATATTCATATCCTAGAATTACTGTCTCCTTAAAATAATGATGTAGTAAGGCAATGACTTGGTAAAATGTTCATATGAAATGAAGGAAGTATGTTTGAAAACATATTATTGTCCGATTTCCTTTACCTTAAATTATAAAGAAAGGATAATTGGCATAGGTAGTGGTATCTTTGGATGTTGGGATTACTGATGATTTTTACTATCTTTTTGCTATCTGTTACCTAACCTTTCTGCAGGAAGCATACTTTCTTGATTAAGAAAACACTTTATTAAAGTTGGAATTGGATACCTCTTTTATTCATATAAATCACATATTCTTATCTTGCTGCTAAGTTAGCCTTTCTGTCTACACTCATGCAGTGTTGGGGAGAGCCCAAGGCCACCTGCCCATGTCAAATGGTGGTAGGAAACATGGGAGCGTGCTTCTTGGGGTCCCTACCTTCTAGGTCACAGTGACTGTTCTCCAGTGTATACTGCATGGTGTCCTTGAGGCTGGCTGCAGGAGTGAGTCGTTGTCCCTTGGCTCCTGAGCTCTGTGTTCAGGTGCAGGGCACTGACGCTCTGCAGCAGGGGTGGGGAATGTGCAGCCTGGCAGCTGTGCAGTCAGGCCTGGGTTGCAACCTTGACCCTCCCCTGTGCTCCTGTGCGGCCCTGGGCTTTAAGCTGTGGTTTGCACATTGGTGGGATGGGGATGGCACCTCCCGTGACAGTGAGTGTGTTGCACAGCATCTGGCCCAGACTGGGCACTTCCCCAAGGACGGCTGGCTGCTGAGCTCCCCAGATAGCCCACCTGCAGCCACTCCTAAATGGGGTCTTATTTCTTTAATAATAATATAGGTTTCCTGGAAACTGGTCATGTTATGGGTTGGGAAATAGTTTTTAAAAAGTGGTTTCCTTGTAACTGAGACCTGTCCCGCCCTCCCCTCTTGTCTCCCTGCAGTCTGTGGGCCAGGCATCGACATCCGCAACGACTACCAGCAGCTGAAGCGGCTGGAGAACTGCACGGTGATCGAGGGCTACCTCCACATCCTGCTCATTTCCAAGGCTGAGGACTACCGCAGCTACCGCTTCCCCAAGCTCACGGTCATCACTGAGTACCTGCTGCTGTTCCGCGTGGCCGGCCTCGAGAGCCTCGGTGACCTCTTCCCCAACCTCACAGTCATCCGTGGCTGGAAGCTCTTCTACAACTACGCCCTGGTCATCTTCGAGATGACCAACCTCAAGGATATTGGGCTCTACAACCTGCGAAACATTACCCGTGGGGCCATCCGGATCGAGAAGAATGCTGACCTCTGCTACCTCTCCACGGTGGACTGGTCCCTAATCCTGGATGCCGTGTCCAATAACTACATCGTGGGGAATAAGCCCCCAAAGGAGTGTGGGGACCTGTGCCCGGGGACGATGGAGGAGAAGCCGCTGTGTGAGAAGACGACCATCAACAACGAGTACAACTACCGCTGCTGGACCACGAACCGCTGTCAGAAAAGTAAGATGAGGATATGACCGTGGCTCCCCTCCTGCTTCTCTCTACCCCCCTCCCCCGCCCTCCCTCCTCTTCTGAATGCGTGGTTCCGACGGGTGGGTACGGCTGTATTGCAATTAGGATGTGGGGTCTTGAGGGGCTTCCTTTTGCATCTGGGAACTGGTAGGTGCAGGACTGTGGCCTGGCTGCAGGCCATCCCGGCTTCTGTCAGACCATTCCAGTCACACACTAGAAACCGTCACTGCACTCCTGGGCTAGAGGCTTGAGGAACTGCTGCTTTGAATTTCTGATGAGAAGGGTGACCTGGTGTGCTTGAAAGTGCCTAAGCCCTGGCAGTCAGAGGCTGCATACGTATCAGCTCTTCCATCCTTTGCGTGAAAGGATGTTTTTTGGTAACGCAGGGCTTCCTTAGCGTGAGTACACCTGGAATATTGTGGAATAAAGGAAAGGTAAAGGCTAATTCACATCCTGTGAAAGTGGTGACCCGCACCCAGTCCTTGGTCCTTAATGATGACGTTACAGTGCTTGGGCATCCTGGTTTATGATGGAGCATCCTTGGAGCACCACCCCAAGGCGGTGGGGGCAGGGGAACCCTGGACCAGTTTCTAGGAGTCCCAGGTTCAGGTCGACCTTGCAGGCTTTGTACACCCCAGGCTACTGCTTCCTTTCTTTTCTACCTCTTTCTTGAAGAATTGTGCAAATCTTGTGAATCACTTATTGAAAGAACTTTGCAGTGTGTTTACTGGTCTTGGGGGTCAGGTGGTGGTATTTGGAAGATTCTCGTTTATTCATCTGCTGTGTGTGCTTATTTTCCTTTGAGTATAACTGAACTCTTGCCTGATTGTGATCGATACCTTGAGCGCCGGGTTGTTGGGTATTGAAATGTGACTCTGGGCCTTTGTCTTCTTGCTTTCAGCAATGTTTAGGTCTGTTGGCCAGGAGGGTTCCCCTCACTGGTTGGAAGGCAGTGTGGTAGCTATAAATAGCTGTTTAATGGTTGGCCCAGTTAGAGACCCAAGGAGCCCATGTACTGTGGCTAGTCACGGAGAGCCAAGAAATCCCAAATTGGTAGGCTTGCCTAAACCGTGATGCGTGTAAAATAAACAGACCAAAGGCCAGAGCCCACAGGTAACATTGTTTCAGTTCCCTGCCAGCCAGGGTGGAAGCAGAGAAAGGATGCTTGCTTTGAAGAGCACACGCTTTCCTGCCCTCTGTCATTGGATCAGCGGGTAGGTGAACACTGGTTCGGTAAGGGAGGGATCCCACTGGCTGAAACCAGGACCTTGAAGAGCTGAGAACACCATTGGGCCACTTGGAGAATCCCTTTTGGCTAAGGTTGGGGGAAATACTGTGCTGAAGTCATATTTGTGATTGATTAAAATAGTATCCTATCATTAGGTTACCTGCTAGTTCTGAGAAAACAACAAAAAATATTTTCAAGTAGTCTTGACATTTAAAACTTTTATTTTAAAAGAAAAAGCCATCATCAAAGGAGGTGTCATGTGTCGTGGAAAGATGTTGGATGTGGTATAAGAGGCCCGGGTGACCGTGGGCCAGCCAGCCATTCTGGGCTGTAGTTGGATATGTTTAGAGTGTTCCATTGGGCAGCCCCATACTATTCCTTAGTGGTGATCACGTGTGTGTGCAAAACTGATTTGAAAACTCGTAAGGTCTGTACAAAAGGGAGGTGTTACATAAAAAGTCGTTAGGTGGGCACTTGTTCAGTGATTCAGTCGGTATATTTAGGTCTCACTATGGACTTTGGGCTGTTTCTGGCCAGCTGCTTGTTGAAGAAGCCTGGAGCAGGGGCGAGGCATGAGTTCTGGGCCCAAGTCTAGTAGCCGTGACTAGAAATGAGCAAGTAACTTAAACTTGGCTTGGCCCTCAGTTTCTTCATCTGCAAAATGTGATAGCCCCTTGCCTTCCCCATAGGGCTGTTGGAAGATTAGAAAGAGAAAGAGGAAGAGCTCCATGAGAAAGGACCAGGAGATGGAAATGGGGCCTTGCTGCTTCTACAACTGATGCTGATGGGCCTGCTGGCCAGACACCCTCTCCTCCAAGGCCACACCCTGCAGCCTTCTCCCAGGCCAGTGTCTCAGGCCTCCTGATGTTTTTCTGTGATTTCACAATGGAGTATTTATTTAAAATTAATAACAGCATTCAGGGAAATTGTCTCCCCTTCAGCTTGTCCTGAAAACTCAAGCGTTGGCAGGTTTCTTGGAGATTTTCTAGTTGAATCAGAACTCTTTCCCTTTGCATAGATTCCCTTCTGACCTGCTCTGTCCTGTGGAGTAGCCACTAGCCCCACGTCTTGTCGAGTACTTGAACTGTGGCCTATCCGAATTGAGATATTTTTAAGTGTAAAATACACACTGGATTTCAAAGTGTAGTATGGGGGAAAGAAAGTAAGATATTTCCTTAATATTTTGTATATTGATTACATGTTAAAAATGATGCTTGAGATGAAGTAAAATATATTCCTATAATTTCACCTGTTTCTTTTTACTTTTTAATATGGCTTCTAGAAAATTTGAAATTGCAGATGTAGTTCGCATTCTAATTCTTTTGGAGAATGCTGCTTTAGATCATGCCGTCAAAGGCCCTGGGTTCTTGCCCGCATCATCTCTCTGGCTGAGCACTGCAGTGCTGTGGTGCTCCACAGCTCTCCAGCCAGAGAGCTTAGGAACGATTCAAGGAGCCAGGTGGAGGGCATTGAGTCCAAACAGAATGTCTGCCTTGGGGTCCACATTAGACTTAAGATGGCCAATTTAAAAGATTTAAGCATAGAAGAATCCCATTCTATTTTTCTTCCCAGGGCTGGCTACAGACGGAGGGGGAGCATCTGGAGAGATATGTCCAGTCAGGGATATGTGTGACATTTTTGACATAACGGAGAAACACTCAGTTATGCAGTGCTGATAGGCAGTTTTCACCTGACGCTCTCCTTTAAACTCCCTCTGTAGATCCTGACTGCGGTGGCAGGCAACTTCGTCTACAGCCCCGCTAAGGAAATTACTACGCTGTGGGTTCTCTGCCCGCTTCTGTATTTCTCTGTTGTCTTACAATTTTGAGGGGTGGTTTTATGCAGGCTTGAGTTACTCATTCCTAGAAAGTGATTGACCCTTAGAAAAATGGAGTATGGCTTTTTCCTTCCATGACAGTGTAACTGGTGCCCCCTGAGATGCGACACCGTTGACTCCTTCATCCCTGCCTGCCAGCGTCACTGATTCTCCTCCTACCTGTGCAGCTGTCTCTTTTCTGGCTCCTCGTCCAGTCTTTAATAGCTGTTTTCCAGAGTAACATCCTGGGCCCTCTCTCCACTGTCCTGTTCCCCCAGAATATCTCACCCACTGCTTCAGCATCCTCCCATCTGCATCTGGCTTCCAAATACCATCTCCAGCTCTGACCTCTGTGTGAGCTCTCGACCCCGTCTGCTGTCATGACTGGACCCCCATGGGCGTTTCAGCATCTGGTGGTCTTCTCTGGCTCCTCATTTATAGCCCAGGGTTTTCCTTGTTTCCACTCCTGTGGGTAGTGTTCTTGTTCTCCAAGCTCCCATGTCGGACACTTGGGTACCATCTGGATGCTTCCTTCTCCAACCAGACACCAAGCCCTTTCCATCTGAAATGTTTCCCTAGTCTGCCTTCCTCTGCTCTCCCCGTGTTCGGTGACACGGCCTCTCCCCAGCCTTCTTGCCTCTCTGTCTCGGCCCAGTGACCTTCCCCACACACATGCTGACCAAGAGGCTCCTGTCCCTAAAATCCTGTAGAGGAGCCTGTGAAACCCCATGAAGCGGGCTGTGCACCTGGCCTTGTGCCTTCAGGTCCTTGACCGCGGTGGTGTTCTCCCCCACTGACCAGCTGGCCGCCCACTGCTGGAGGACTGCAGGGCTTTGTGGACTCCGGTGAGCCCTTCCTGAAGAGGAGAAGCCTGTCTGTGGTGCTGAGTAAATTCTGGGCATATCTTCCAACGCTTGGTCAGTGTGGCTGTCCCCCCAGGGGTGAGCAGGCACCTGCTTTGTGAAAGATTGATTGTCAGGAAAATACATTTTCCCCCTTGCGCAGAGAAGGGTGTGGAGTAACAGTCCTCAGCGAGCCAAAAGCCTCGAGGATTATGAAATGCGGATGTTTCCTGTGTAATTTTCATGGTCGTTGCTCCCAGGGAGTCACCCAGACCGTCCCCAGCTCATAACTGGCTGGGAGGGTCAACCATGGGTGGGAGCTCTTCTCTCCCCTGCCCCGGTCAGAATGATTCAAAGCCAAAGATGATGGAGAAGGGTGGGAACCATCTTGAAAGTTGAAGCTTGGCCTGGGGTGCTGTTCATTTATTCGCTGGAGGTCGGCCACGTCCACGGAGGGAATGGGGTGAACCTTCTCTGGGCACCTGTGCTTCTTTCCCCACCCAGTGTGTTGCCTAACTGTGTGTGGTGTTTGCTTGCGTTGGGGCTTTCTGGTACCTGATTTCAGGTATTACACCCCCCTCACCAAAAAAAAAAAAAAAAAAAAAAAAAAAAATCCAAAAACTTACTGCTGAAGTTAGTCTCCAAGTACTTTGTAACCCGTCAGGGTGAACAGCTTGTGGTCCACTCGGATCACTATGTTGCCTGTGAGCAGGCCTGGTCTTTGCCAGGCAATCCACCAAGCCTGCAAGCCTGGCCGTGTTGGAAGTTGGCTTCGCTGGTGGTGCAGCCTTACTGCAATTAAAAAGGCATTGACTGGGAACAGCTGTCCCGGAGCTTGTTGCATTTCCTACTGCCTTCGAGATGAGAAACCAGAAAAATAGCAGAGCGGAGCCTTCAAGTGACAAGGCAGGAAATGGCTCCCTTTATTGACAAAAGGAACACATTATACTGCCGTCTCACTGATGGGGTCAGGGACTTCAAATGAAGGCAGGTGGTGTAAAAAAGATAATTCTACGTGTTTTCCCCCCAAACATGTTCTTCTGTTTTTGTTTTATCGGACACTCCTCACAAGGGTGGTATTGGTGTGTGGGGCGGAATTGCACCCCTTCCTCATTTGCTTACAGATTGATATGTCAGGCCTGCCAGGTAAAAGTGGGGGGCTTGTTTAAGTTTTTGTAAATCACCTGCTGCATTGAGATGAGGTGGGGAGACAGTTTCTCTGCCCTGAGACCCCATGCATTATTTCATCCTAACACTTCTGGCTAATTCTTCTTCTTTTCTTCTTTTTCTTTTTTAAAGCTTCTTATGAGGGAGATTTCCCCCTGTGAAATACCGTGTAGTCTCTTGCCACTGTGGACCAGGGTAGGGGCCTGCGTGTCCGCGTGGGGCAGAGGGAGGCCTGAGCATCCGAGAGGAAGGGGCAGACCGTCCAGAGGGCTCCGGCCTGTGTGTAGCTCGGAGCTGGTCTCTCTCCCCCTAGAAGGCCCCTGCTCTGGTTGGCTGCTCCCAGTGTGGGGGTTTCTTTATTTAGAAGGGGGTCACATGCCCCTGGGCCTCACTTCTCTGCCTTCTATAGTCACGCATAAAGGTAGCATTCTCTTCTCCCTGACTGGCGACCCTGTTACCAAGATGGAGAGGCACTTTGTGCCCCTCTGTCCCGTGGACCCTCTTAGCTGACCCCGCCTCTTAGTTCCCGTGCCTTGTCATTGAAAGGCTTCATTCTCGGCTAAGTGTCACCTAATTAAGGTGTCACTCTCCTGCGCTCCCTTCAGAAGTTTGTTTTTTAATAGGGATCTCATCTTAGAGATGAAAAAGCTTTCAGAATAAGTCTCCTAGGGTGATTTTTGCAATTCTAGGTGTTTGGAAAATATTCTGGACTCCCTTCCCATCTCATCAGTTAAGCCTACTTGTAAGACCATTCTGGTTTCTTCCTACTCCTAAAAAGCCTCTTTCTTTTGTTGCGTTAATATTTCTATCTTGCTTTCCTTGTGTGTGTGCCAGCGTGACATTCTCTGCTAGAGTGGGGATGACGTGGAACGTGTGGGCCCGTGGCTAATCCTGTCCTGGACTGCGTTGCTCAACTTGAGTGCATAGGGTGGCTTGGGACTTAGGTTTGGCTCGCAGTGGAGCTGGGAGCCATGACTTGGAAACACGCCTCCTTCTAGCACATGGTGTGATGCCGGGACTCAGGCAGCATGAGGTGGGGTCTCTGACACCATCCTGGGATGGAGTGCCCCCCTGACTTGGAGGAAGCAAGAGACAGCCAAGGTGTTCCAGGAACGCTGGGGGCAGGAGATGGAATCTCTGTCTGCAACACACAGGATACAGAATAGGCATCTGTTTATCACTGTGCCTAACTTCGGAATCTGGACTTAAGACATGTACAGATCTTTTATGTGGAAGAAGGAACCCCATAAACCCCCTAGCTTTATGGAAATCCAAAAGCTAGACCATTCTGGGTTCTGCCACTGGCTAACACATGTGAGCTGGACGTTGTCATGAGAGCTGGGGTTTTGTCTAGTTCCTGACAGGCCTGTCTTCTCAGTCTCTGGAGGAATAGCTCCCTGCAGAGCCCTCGTAGCTGTGTGAGCTGCCCTGCAGGAGGAGGCGAGGGCTGAGCACTTCTTAGAGCTCGGGGGAGACAGCTGCCATCTCAGGTCAGGGAGTGATGGGGGCTTCTGGGGCCTGTGTAGGCAGGGAAGAGTGTCCAGGGAAGATTGTGCTCCTTCAGGGTCAGGATGGCCACTCTTCTGCAGTGTTCAGGGTGTCTTGTTGCTGGCCAGGACCTCACTCCTGGTTTTCCCAGCGTATGCATCCCTGACAACACTGTGGAGGCAGCAGCTACCATCACGTGCCTGCCACCTTCTACTTGACTGGTCTTCAGGCATGTTTAGGTGGCCTCACACCTGGAAGGTGTGGGTTTCCCCTGTGGACCATTATGGTATTTAAGATTGAGATTTGCAAGAATATATAATTTTGTACAAAATAGGATTTAAAAAAAAAAACCCTACATTCCAGTATGGACAAATGACATCATATGGCAAAGGTTTAAGAACAGTCTGTGAGGCTTCCCTGGTGGCACAGTGGTTGAGAATCTGCCTGCCAACGCAGGGGACACGGGTTCGAGCCCTGGTCTGGGAAGATCCCACATGCTGTGGAGCAACTGGACCCGTGAGCCACAACTACTGAGCCTGCGTGACTGGAGAGGCCGCGATAGTGAGAGGCCCACGCACCGCCATGAAGGGTGGCCCCCGCTCGCCGCAACTAGAGAAAGCCCTTGCACAGAAACGAAGACCCAACACAGCCAAAAATAAAATAAATAAATAAGTAAAAATTTTAAAAAAAGGAACAGTCTGTGAATTGAGAGGATTCCATACATTAGCCTTCTGTGTTCCCAGGTGCTGGGGTGAGGCTTCCAGGACCCATCTTCCATCTCTGAAACAGGAATGAGCAGGTTTGGAATTTGTAAAGCACTGGACAGAGGGTACAGCACATAGTAGGTTCTTGGAAAATGGTAGCAGCTGCTATTATTTTTAAAAATCGAACTTAATACCTAAGAGCTGCATTCTGAGGTTATTTAAAATTCTGAGCATTAAACTGGATTGACTGTGTATGTTTACTGCCATGTCTTATATGGTCTTTCTCTATTGCTTTTTCTAAATTGCAAAAATTCAATTATCATAAATAGCATGGCATAGTGTAGGAGTGGTTCTTGCTAGTTTAATCCAAATTGTTCAAATTGCTGTGTCTGTCCAGATAAGCCATATCTTTAAAGGACATTCGGTGAGGTACATATGTCTATATGGGGATGCCAGTGGGGCCTCTATAGTTACGTGTAAACTCTATTTATTTGGTTATCAAACCATATGAATTTATTCCGCTTGCAGGCTTGGTGTTGGGAAGAATTAAGAATATCAACAACAAGATTCTTGTTTGATTCTAACATTAAATATTATCTTTTTAAAATGTGTTTTTCGCAGAGAGCAGCAGAGTGGGCACAATTTGGGGTAAAGATAACAAGGACGTACATTTTTATTTGTGACAACTGCAGGTCTCACAGGGTAAAGGTAGCTAACTGCCTGCTCCCTGCTGAAGCATGTGCCTGTTTATTCTCTTCTTTGGGTAATACTAACTTGGTGTGTGTGCGTGCACGTGTGCGCGTGCATACCACTTTATTCTCCCACCCAGCCTCTTCTGCTTTGGCTGTTTTGTTTTATTTCCATCCTCTCACCCCCAGTGCAGGAAACAAACACTGGGTCTCTCTGTCCTCCCTTAGATCTTCCTTCCGTTCAAGGGGATCAGGTGGGTGGGAAAATGCTGTGCAGGAATGTCAGGCCCTCTCCCGGAAGCCCAACTTCTATTTCAGCTCATTATCTGACAGAAATCGCTTTTTGTTTCTCTGCCGTGGTCACAAGCAACCACCGTGTCCTCTTTCCTTTCTTTGTGCCATTTTTCACGGCATCCACGTGGGATGGGAACAGAGGCAGTGTGTTTGGGGACTCTGCATTAAGACGGTGCAGACAGACCCGACCCATGTGTAGCTGCCTCCCATTTGTTTTTGCAAATCCTAATGAAGGGACTCGGGTGAAGGCTGTGAGGTTACTGGAGCTGGTGCAGGCAAGCAGGCCGCTGAGTGCAGGGACTGAGGCTGGGCAGCCCCTGGGCCCTGATCCGTCTGTGCCCGGGGCCCCTGGGAAGCAGGGCCCAGCTGTGACGCGCCTCCATCTGCCCTTAGCAGCAGATCTATGAACCGAGGCTGCCGTTCTGGGTTTCTGGATAGATGCAAAGTGCTTGGATGGTTTTTAGCAGCTGCCAAGACCGGGGAGTAGGGCTTAGTAGTAAAAAGGGTGAAAAAATAAAAGAAAATTAGGAAGCGTAGAGCCTGCAATACAAAAAAAGGCAAGATGAAGGTTGATATTAGAAACACTTCCTGGGCAGCCGAAGTGTTCGAATTAGGATTTATTTATTTATTTATTTATTTATTTATTTATTTATTTATTTATTTTAACCCCAGAAGGTATTAGTGGTAATATGGAGACAAATGGAAACTAGTCAGATTTCCTAGGTCCAGAAAATGCAAGCTTTATTCCTGTGGTTCCCAGTGTGATGTTTCTGTCCTGATTTCTTGACCTCCAAATGGCCCCTTATGCTTTGCTAAATCGACAATGTTATTAGGGTCTTATTAGACTGTTCCTCAGATAGGTTATAGGATGTATTTTTGTTCCCTTCCTCAGGGGACTTGAAATGATTGGATTATTTTGTAATACGTTGATACTTCTTTTAGAAGCATTTGCATAACTGTGTCAAAGAAGCTTTGGAACAGGTTTTTAAGCAGTGTTGCAGGAAATGTCCCTCGTGCTCTCCTCCACTCATGAGGGAAGACAGAGCAGCCCAGATGCAGGATGGGGCATTTCATGCTCCCTCTTTGTAACTTCACTCATGGGCTGGGTGCACCGTCCAGGTGGTACAGTCTAGGTGACATGGTATCATCTTCTGAGATCAGTGGGTTTCCTGCCCCTCTGACCCCAGCCGCCCCCTCTTTGTGGCCATCATTTCACATTCACTGTGGGAGTCAAGGCTCGAAGGATCTTGACACCGTCGTTGCTTATGAATAGAATTCTGAGAATGTATCATTTTCTCAGAAGAATGCTTCTTTAGCTCAACAAATATTTCTTGTTTGCTAAGAAAAAAATCCTTGGAAAAGTCATTGGATGCCCAAGATGGGCGACTAGGAGGGGGGGTGGACTTCTGGGTCTGCTTAAATAAAGCAGTATTTTATTGAGAGGCAATTGATAAAACAGCCAAAGCCAACTTAACAGACTGTCATTTTAAGATGAATTTGTTTTGCAGGATTAATTTGATTTTACATTTTAGATACAACAGCTCTCTGGGCCCCACTGTTGCTTCTGCCTGTTACCAGGCAGAGGAAATGGTTAGGCTGCAGCCACAGATTCACTGAATTTCATGCTAACGCTGTGGGGTCAGGGGACTTAAGACCCTCAACTTGACTTGGTCCCATGGGAAGGTTTATACTGTTTTTTTGGGTAACTGCAACTCTGTCTTGTTGGGCACTGTTGTTCTAACATGGAAAGCCTCAGAGCTTAGAGAGGAGCCACTGAAGATGTGTGAGGAGGGATTAAGTGGTTGTGAGAGGGAAATGGTGATCGGAATGGTGTTCAGACCCCCTTTCCACTAGTAAATAAAAGGTGAGTGGTTTTGGTGACTGGTTTAGCCTGAGCCAGTGCAGATTCTCTTTTCGTAAACAAGCCTGGTGTACATCGTGCAGTTTTAAAAGTGTAAAGTGTGGACTTTCATATGCCAACTCTTCAACCACCAGTCTCAAACTCTTCCACCATTATCAAAATAAATGCAGACCTCTCGTCAGCATCTTCTCATCTCTGAAGCTAGGATGGAGAGACAGGTGGTGGGTAATCAAAAGGCAAGGAGGAGTAGGGGGCCGCCCTGCCTCACGATCAGATGGAATTTGCATGGAAATTGTGAACACACAAGCATCATTGTTTATTGCAGAAAGCACTGACGAGACTCCTCTGCTGCCGGGTAGCTGAGCGGCCCAATGCCAGCCCTTCCCCTCCCTGCTCCTCGGTTTCCTCATCTTTCCCTGTTGCAGAGTAAGGTGTTGGGGACCTGGGATGGAGCCACTGGCCCTGGCCTTCAGGAAACACTGCTGGAGAATGGAAACAGGTGTTCTAGACTCGCCGTGGTGTGAAGCAGTTGACCTCTTTTGGGATGGGCCCTACCCTTAGGGACAGGCTCCGAGAGCAGTCCTTGGAGAGTGGGCTGCGAGTAGTGGTCTCTGACAAGCTCACCGAGGGGTAGCAGATAGAGCATAGGCTGGCGAAGCATCTCAGTGAAAGGGTAGAAGGAGAGAAAAGCAAAATTCCCATTGTTTCCTTCGGTCAGCCTGTTGTGTGCAAGTCCCATGACAGGCAATGAGATGATAGAAACTTAGTATTTTGTTAAGAGAGAAGATAAAAACGTGGCATTGCAGAGAGAGACACACACACAGCGTATGCCGTGTGATGAGGCACTCCACATTTTTTGCCTAAAGAGAAGGAGAGGCAGCAAGTGCTAAGAGCTCCAAGGGGGGAGAGTTCTGTATTTGGAGCTTTGCATGGAAAGAGCATTTGCCTCAAGTGAAATGGAAGGCTTTCATGCAGAACGTTCCCACTTGCTCAGTACTGTTTGCCTAGCACTGTATACACGGCCCTCAACTCATGAATGGGTTGCATTTTGCAAGCCGTATGGAAGGTGGAGGGTATTATTTCACAAAAACAGAAGTCTGAGTGGTGATTGAGGTCCCAGCCGGCAGCCCTGCCCCAAGCCTGTTCAGCTGAGATATCATCTGTGTGTAACTCCTGCCGACAGCTTGTAGAAGAGACTTGTTGAGCTTTATCCCAGAAGGTGGTGCCTTTGCTGACTGATGGGTGAGGCAGGGGTGGTGATGGGAAGCTGGTGGTTTCCACTTTATATCTGATTAAAAAAAAAAGAAGCCCTCCCTGAGGGCTCAGCCTTTCCCAGATGGTCAGACAGGCCTGCGGGACGAGGCTGGAGTGTGCAGTGGGAACAGGAGCTGGGACTCAGCATTCTGGTGTCCCACTTGGCTGGGTGGGAGGATTCTAAGTTGAATCCAGAACACGTCCACCAGAAGGTGCAGTTTCTGCCCTTGAAGGACTCAAGTTGGTTTCTGTGGTGGTGGACTTTTGGTTCATTACTCATGTCATGATGTTTATGAAGTGCGGATTTGTGACCTATGTCTGGGTTAGATTCCCTGCTCCACCACCAGGGCCACCAAGCAAGTTTTATTACATAAGGTCAGTAAAGTGTCTGACAGTCTCTGGAACCAGAACAGTCTCAGGACATTTTAGTTCATCCTCTTTTTCCCACTTTGGATCTGATGTGTTTGGGGGGCTGATTTAAGCTTTTTATCACTTTTCTTATTGTGAACTGTTCTTTGTAAATTGTGACAACAAAGGGATCACAGACAGCCTCCTCCCTCTCTCCTGTCTCTGTCCTCTAGTCAGAGAAAAACTCAGCCTATGATCTTTGGCCTAGAGAAATATTAAATCTATGTTAAGTATGCAGACATGAATGGGCAAAGGAAGGATTTGTGGCAATGAGGATCTGCTGAAACAAATAAGTCATGTAAATAGGCAGAAAGAAATGTGAAATTGATTGCATCTTTCAGCTCCTGGTACTTAATGCAAAGATAAAGTAGTGCGAAAAGGTTGTCACTTGAAGTAATAGAAAGATGAGGGAATTTTGAAGCTGGCTGGGATTTTCCTGCCTGCTAATAGAGTGACTTGGATTACAGACTATAAAAGTGAAGATGTTTGAGGAGGGCAGTTCCATTTAGTACGGATCATGACACTCCCTGCTTTCTGAGCATCTTCTGTTCCAGAGGGGAAGAAGCAGAAATCCCCAGGCCTGGAAGATATTGGATAACAGCTCATTAAACTCTTGTCATAAGCCTTCATTTAGCGTCGTGGGAAGACTCACAATATCTACATTATGAAACCACTTAGATTTTTAAAAAATGCATGTTGTTAACATTTTTTGTTTATTAAGTGGAGCAGTAGATTGGAACTGAATGGATTTGATTCTCTCATCCTGTGTCGTATGCTCAGAAGCCCAAGGTTTCCCAGAATTTTTATTGTGGTAGTGAGAGCACATTTAATTAGTAGGTTTGAAAAGCTTTGGAACAGTTTAGGCCTGTCCACAGTTAATTGACTCAGTGATTAATATTTTGAGAAAATGTGAAGAATTAAACAAATTTACATTTCTTCTAGGATTTTATTTTGTTATTTAAGGTTATACTAAGTGAGTTAATTTTTGAACTAATAGACTAAAGCAAACTATAGCAGGTAACCACTAACTGTTCATGTTATGCATCACCCTCCAGCACACCCCAGATTATTCCATGCGCATCACCTGTGAACCAAGAACCTATGCGCTTACAAGATTAATTTTTAAGGAGGCTCAACTTTCTGGATTTCCATGGTAAGGAAGTTTTTGGTGTGGGCCCCAGAAATGAGAGCTTCCTGGGAGGTAGAGACCGTCTCTCCAGATGGGTCAGTGAAGGACTGTTGTGCGTTGTCTTCTAGGCACTGGCAGTTCTGAAGCAGGGGCTACTAGTGCAGGATGAAAAAGCCGGTTCAGGGAGCTGCAGTATGTCTGTGTGGATCTCACAGTGGAAAGAAAGCTTTAGAGATCATCTAGTCTGACCCCTGACTTGGTTCAGAAATCCCGTCTCCAAGGACCTCAGCATGTGCTCTCACGTGTCTGGCCATTTTCACTCTAAGTTGCAGCTGTCATGGTGAACCTCTCCTGGGCCCACAGCTTCATTTTTCCATTAAGCTAAGACCTCTGTAGTAGATGCACCCTTGACATTTTTCCTTGTATCTAAACGTATGCTTGACTGGGGGTGGGCTTTCTAGCTGAGAAGGGGCCTGGGTTAGAGCGAACAGGCTGTGATGGCTCCAGAGCGCTTTGCCCTTGTAGAACATGTTCTGGTTTAGGAAGTGAGAAGAGAGCTTTTCCTTCAGTGGAGAAAGGAGGCAACAGGAGGCTGAGACCCCTGGTCTCACCCCTTGTCCTCACAGCAGGATCCTTCAGCCCTGCCCAGGTATCTATGGATTTGGTTATTCAAGGGTGTGGTGCCATTAGAGCAAAAGAAAAGTCATGGGCCCTGGAATATATAGAAGTTCAATTAGAACTTTGTGTTCCATGTGACTTTGTAGGAACTAGCTTCACATGCCGTGCTTAATCCCCCTGAAAAGTCATGGTGAATTAGAGGGAAACTTCGACTTGAAAAAGGTCTGGAAGATTGAGCCAAGGCCACCCCCACGGCTCTTGAGGGTCAAGCTGTTTTAGAACCTGGAACACTCCCCTGTCCACCGTCTCCAGCTGGGCACACTCCCTCCTTCCCCTGCCATCATCCGCCCTGCTCCCTTTTCCACTCTCAAGGGCTCTGGGCCTGATGAGAGGGTGGGTGAGTGCCCTAGGCCATACCGATAACATTGTGAACAGTGCCAAGAGAAAGGTATTCACCTGATGGTAGAAACATAGCTGCAGCATCTTATTAGGTCTGGGTCATTGTCTCCTTGTTCAGTATCTTTACGTGATTCAGTGTTTTCTGTGGGATAGGAAAAAAATCCACATCTAAATCCCAGGCATCTAACAATATTGACAAAAGGGCATTTTTGCTAATCTCTGGTTAAAGCTCTTCAAAACCTGTTAGCAGATCCCCCTACATTTGGAGGTTTTGCAGATTAGAACCCCACCATGCTTCTGCAAATCCCGAAATGAGCTGGCCCTCCAAGGAGCCTGTTGATCTAACCGTGGTGGACCCTGGGGTCTAGCGGGATCAGCTCAGAGGGGAGTTCTTCTGCGTGAGATCTCTGTACAGGTGAACTGACCCCTGCGCCCCCTGGATCCCTGTGGCAATTAGAAAGGACTGTGTTTATGATCGCAGCCAGCCTTCATGGAGCAATTACTACGTGCCAGGCGCCTCTCGAGTGGTCTCCTTCAATCTTTGTCGAAGCCTGTAGGGTGTATGTGGCCATTCCCATCCCCTCCATTTTTTATGGATGAGGAAACTGAGGCACAGAGAATGACATAACAGGTGTAAGTTTTCATGCAGCTAAGCTGCCAACCTGGAATCAGACCTGCTTTTCTTTGATTCCATAGCCTGTGATTCTCCCCATCACACCATGCCACTTTCCAGGGAGCCGCCATGTGCTGTCCAGTGAACATACACCCAACAGTGACCGGCTGGCCTGTCTTGCGCTGGAGAAGGCTAGGCCCCACGGTTGACCGATTCTTGATATCCTGCTCTAGCCAAGGGGCTTCGGTGCACAGCCACCTAGTAAAGGTGGTGAGGGTTCTGTTAGCGCGGCCTCCCCACCTCCTCCCTCTTATTCCTCCCCCTCCCCCCAACCCACCTTCTTTACATGGTCAGAAAATGTATGACTCTAAAGATAAAGGAAAGATGAAAATGAAAGAGTAACATAAGCATAGTCAAATTACAGATGCTTAATTATGAAATGACTTGTTTCTGAATTTTAAATACTTGTGTCTCAGACTTTACTCCCCCCTCCCCTCCCCTCCCCTCCACTTAGGGTGGATTTATTTTTACATTGATGGATTATTTTCACATAGGGAGCAAAACTTTGAGCTGATCAGTGATCAGGTACCTTTGTTTGGCTGATTTGTAACTGGGAGACTTTTTTTTTCTTTTTAAAACCCTTCTTTAATCTTGTAAAAATATCTTTAAATGAATGGATGCTTTAGCTCTGGTCAAGGGCAGGTTGTGATAAAGGACTAAAGGGATGTGATTTACAGGAAACTTTTTATTCTTTTATTTAAAAAAAGAAGTAACAGTCATGCAGGGAGTAATATGAAGTGTCAGGAAATGATTTCTTGAAATCAAATCTTGGATTGCCGATTTCACCATGAATTAGACTCCTGAATGATGAGTTGGCCACGTAGCCCTTTTTTTTTTTTTTTTTCAGTTTTCTTTTATTTATTGGGTAAACCAAACTTGTTGCCTGTCCGGTGTTTAGTTCTGCTTCCCTCAGGCAACCATCATTTACTCAGAGTTTTACTCAAAGAGATAAAGGTGCACCATGAAACTCTGCTCTACGATCCGTTAGCAAAGTTAGGCCTGAGTCCAGAGCCCAGATGCTCTGCGAGCCCCGTGTATGTGTGTGTGTGGTGGTGGTGGGGGGCGGGCAGAGGGCTGTCACTGGAGTTCAGGTGGCCCCACCCTCTGCAGAAGTGACTGTCCTGCCCCTCCTGCGCTGCACCCCGGCTAGAGGGCAGAGCTCAGGTTTTCTCTCTGGGGAAGGGGCCCTGGGCTGCTTCCTCCACCCGCCTGTCCTCCTGTCCTCTGGGTGGGCTGGGCACCGGCGAATTCCTGTGCACTTAGTCACCAGGCGTGCAGCCGCGGGACGATGGTGAGACCGAGACCGCTGCGGCTGCTGTCACCCCAAAGGAATGCCCGCTGCCCAACTGCTGGGCTGGAAAAGGTCTCCTACAGGCAGCCCCGCTGAGGCCAAGGGAAGCCCCCTCCTCTGCTTTCCCATCAAAGGAAAAAGGAGCCAGAGCTAGCACTGTGCTCCCTGGATATGACCCTTCAACTCACTTTTTAAATGCGTATTTTTGTTTTGCACATTCCTGGGTCTGTAAACACACCCATGGCTATTCAAGCTAGGCATGTTAGTGAAAAGCGATGTTTCCGGCAAGAATTTCTCCCCATTGGATCACCTGTCCTTTTGTCACTCTGGGAAAGGCTGGCCAGCTTTGGTGGGGGTGGGAACGGTCAGGTTGGCTTCTTCAGCCTGGGTAGTCTCCTCATCCAGGGCTTCCCTCGAGACCCCTGTTCATGGGACAGCAGAACAAGGATGAGGGTTGGCCCCCAGTCTTACCTGTGCCAGCTTGTTGAGCCCATCCTGCCTGTTCCCCCAAAGTCAGCTGCTGGGTGAAACCCCAGGGTATGGCTGGTAGTTTTTTCTCTGAACAGATTTTTAAGTGGCTTCCTTTACTCTAGTGGGGAAGCCAACACCTTTACCCTGTGTCCAGAAAGCTCCTTCTAGAAGGAGATAGTAGAATCAGACAGATCCAGCTGAGAGTCTTGGCTGTGTTAGCTCCTGGCTCCGACACCTTGGTCCGGAGCTTCCCTTTCTGTGGCTCTTCTGTGAGCCGGGTGCTGGCTTCCTTCCCAGGCTGTAGGGGGTAAAGGACAGGGCTCAGCACAGGGCCTGGCACAGGACCCTTCCTCAGTGTAATACCAGCAGACGCCGTCGTGATGCTTTTACTCCCATGGGTGGAAGTGTTACAGAATGAGAGGATTACAAAGTAGGCACAGAAATATTGCATATTGAATGCTTTGGGTTCATACATTTCCAAAGAGTGAGATTCTCACCACACCGCTGTTTTCTTAGAAGTTAGATCTTCATATGCCGATAGAAATTAAGTGTAAAAAGGTGCAGACCATTGTAGGTAGTGTGAGCCTTCAGGTCTGCCTTTAGAAAGAGCATATATGGTGGTAAATGCTTGTACAACCATGAAATAGTTTTCCAAAAGGACTCCCAGACAGTGATAAGCACTTATACTCTGTGGGAAGAGGCTGGAGATGCTGGGTGACCCCCACTGTTCACCTTGTGCTCTTTTAGCACTGTGTGGATTTTCTGACCATGTGCATTTAGTGCTTTTATTCTTTTCGAAGGTCAGCGGGTATTATCTGGACAATAGGATTATGGTCCGTTTTTTAATTTTCTTTGTTATACTTCTTTGCCTTAAAAAAACTGTAATGTGGTTTTTTTTAAGGTAGTTTTTTGTTTTGTTTTATCTCTTTTCTTTCTTTCTTTTTTTTTTTGTGGTACGCGGGCCTCTCACTGTTGTGGCCTCTCCCGCTGCAGAGCACAGGCTCCAGACGCGCAGGCTCAGCGGCCATGGCTCACGGGCCCAGCCGCTCCGCGGCATGTGGGATCTTCCTGGACCGGGGCACAAACCCGTGTCCCCTGCATCGGCAGGCGGACTCTCAACCACTGCGCCACCAGGGAAGCCCCCCCCCCTTTTTTTTTTTTTTTTTGCTGTTTTGTTTTATTTTTCTTCACATCTGATTGTCCTTCGGTGAGAGCAGGCTCTGTGTGAGGACTTAGTGAAATCCTCAGCTCTCTGGAGACAGTAGCTGGGAAGCTCCTTGCTGTTCCTATTGAGAATTGGGCTTTCTCAGGAATAGAAGCCTGGGATTCACCTTCATCCTCTATAAGAGCCCAAACAGTAGGTGCTGGCAGGGACCTTGGTCCGGAATGCCCTTGGGACTGTGTGTGTGTGTGTTTCTTTGGTAAATGGCCTTGACAATGCCGTGTACTTTTGGCAGGCTTGGATAAGGTATTCCCTGCGTAACCCTGAAAAGAACAATTCTCACTTGTAACACCCTGTTTCTGCAGTTCCATGATTTTGTAATTAAAAATTTATGGGATCCCAGGGGCCCATTTAAAGGGCGTCTGGTCTTAACAGACTAGGTAAAAACAGAATTTGTGTCATTGGTTCCTTTAATTTCTCAAATATGATTATTTGTAAGTGCCTCCTACTGGATGCTTGTGCTCAGTGTTTTATTGATGAAAGAGGCAAGATTACCTAAGGAAACCAGGTGGCCTCACATTCTAATGTCTGAGTGCATCACTGCTTCTCGGGCATTACCTTGGGCAGGTCACCTTGCCTCTCTTGGAAACAGGAAAAGGCATTGTACCCCATCAGTGGTTTGCAGGTTTTTTGACCAGACCCACAGTAAGACGTAGATTTACATCCTAGCCCCAGGACAAAATAAGGATATAACTAAGATAAGTGTTTCCAAAACACTTCTTATCTGATACAGTGCTCACTCTTCCTACCCAAGAAATACCATAATATTTTCTTATTCGATTCTAACGCTGGTAAGAGATGTATTCAACTGATTTTGAGAACTGTCACTGGGTGGCAACTTGGGGTTTGAAAAACACATGATTAAGGTCTTTTCTAGCTTTGATTTTGAGATTAAGGTCTTTTCTAGCTCTGATTTTGAGTGTGTTGGCTCCGAGTTGAGAATCCTGAACTTAGTACACATGGAATTGGCCTTTGAGGTCAGCTTTCTGTTTTCTTATGAAAATGAGGAGGGAAGAGCATTACTTATTTCTTAATGGCTACCCCCAAGGATGGGAGGGTTATAAGAATTTGAGTGTATGTTCCTAGTGGAAGGGTGTATTTTGTTGTCCATCCACAAGCATTTTTGAATATTGTGATCAATTGTATCTTATATACTTTATATCACTTCCTACTTTGTAAAGTAACTTAAGTTTGCCATTATTTTTGTTACTTCAATAACTGACTTTTATACCTTCCTGTTTTTCCTCATACTACTTTAATACATACCAAAAAACTAAAGAATTTATCACGTCATTGTAACCACCAGTGTATTATTTTATACTAGAGGCTTTTTATTAGAAGGGAGCTTGATTCAGAGTGACAGCAGATAATGTATGCGCGCTTATTATGTACTGGGTGCTCTTTCTGTTAACTCACACTTGCAAATAACCCCATTAGCTAAGTTCTAGCCAAGCTTTGTTGGGCGTGTGAAATCATTAGACGAATTTTGAAAATAACTTGGTCTGTTCTGAAAGGCTCTATGTGATCCAAACCCTGTGGACCAGTCCCTGGTAACTTTGACGGCCATTTTGAAATGTTACCATAGTGATAATTCTTCTGGAATCTCAAGCCATTAAAAGTGATATGGCTAACTCTGGGCTGTGTGCTATAAAAATAGGTGTCATGGAATGTGTGAATCCTTTTCTCAAGATTATAGTCTATACCAACTGAAGGAATATTTTAGTTGATCCTAGAATACTTATTAGGGGCTTGTTGCTCTGCTACCTCTTTTCTTCGTGACGCAGGTCATCGATCCGCATAATCATTAACCTGTTGCAATGAATGGCGTTTAAAAAACTGTTCAATTTTTCCCTCAGCTGATGACTTCAGTTATTTTGTCCCTTGCTTCCTTCTCCCAGTGAATTTTTCAAATTGGGTTATGACAAAAGATTAATGACTATTGATATAGCTTCCATAGATTGGTTTGTTTAACTGTGTCTGGTGCTCCTTGGTCCTGTGGCTGGGACTTTGGCCTCTTACCCCGCCAGTCGTGGCGCCTCTTCGAGGAGGCTTGGGAGTTGGCACCAATTATGTCCTGTTTCCTGGAATGTGCTGTGGGCACCTCAGTGGACAGAACACCCTTTCAGCTTTGTGCTGCCCCTTTCACTTCTGAACCCCAGGGTAATAATTAAAAGAGTCTATATTAGTCCCTTCTCTCGTTAGAGGAATACAGGTTGGCGACTCGTGAATAGCGATTAACCCAATGGTCTGGGACGTGAGGCAAACCGCTGGAGAATGTGGTCGGCAGGGACAGTTGACAGCATGTTTACACACAGTTGTGCTGTTGGTTCTATGTGTTGACTGGAGTTACTGTCACTGGGGGCAGGGGTTGGGGGGGAGACCAGCTTCACTCCGCCAAGTGGGTAGCGTTAGACCGACTGTGTGTATTTCACAGTCATGGTCCTCACCTCCAAGCTCTCAGTACCATGCGTGCAGCACTGAGGTTCAGCACGCATTGGCTGGTTGCTGCCTCTGCCGGGCACTGAGCTCAGCTCTGGGGACGTGAAGATGAGGGCGCATAGCTGCTCTCCTGGAGGAGACTCACCTAGTGGCACAGACTGAGGTGTTAATAAACTACACAGCAGTGTGGCGTGGATTTTATCAGGGCTGTGTGTGAAGTGTCATGGGAGCCTGGGAGGGGGCTGGTTGGCGTGGAGGGGTCAGGGATGGGTCACACATGAGCAGGGCCTCAGCAGATGCAGAGGAGTTTGTTAGGTACCAGAGATTGAGGGATGAAGTGAATAAAGGCAGTACAGGAATAAATTGGATAGGCAGATTGCCTCAAAGAATGGGGCGGGGAGGCTGGCAGAAACCAGGTTGTGCTGGGCCAGTTTGTCTGCCTGACTGAGGAGATTGGACCTGACTTTACAGGCAGGTGGTGGCTGAGAAGCAGGAGAATGCTAAGAGCAGGTTTGTGTTCTGTAAAGATTCTCTGACAGTCATTGGGGGAGGGAGGAAGAGAAGCTGGTAGACGCGGTGGGTGGAGAGCGAGCATAGAAAAGGGTGCCAGAGGGCTTTGGAGAAAGATTTAGCAGGACCTGGTGAAGGATGAGGGTGATGGGGACAGCAGAAGAAAAGCAACGAGCCTAAGCATGACCAGTTGAAGAAACTGAGTGATCGCTGGTGCCATTGACCAGGATAGAGGAAGACAGGATAGAAATTTGGTGGGGAGGGAGGGAGAGTGTTTACAGTTTCAACGTGTTAAGTTTGGGGTGCTTGGTGTGAGCAGGTGGACCAGTCTAGGAGGTTTCTGGAAACACCAACATGGCTAGAGAGAGAGAAAGCAGTGGATGCTGTTCTGGAAATCATCCCAGGACTTTGGAGGGGTGTGTGGAGTGGGAAGAAGAGAGTCCCTGGGCCCACTTTTCAGGATAAATCTTCATCTTTTAAATATTCTATATAAGAAAGAGCAGCAGATACACAGAAGGATGTCTGTGCATCATCAAGCACCTGGCATATTCCCTGGAGGAGAGCTCAGTGAGCCCCTGTAGCAGCAGGAACCCCCAGCCCCTAGTGACCTGGGGACTGGGTCCAATGGCAGCTCTGAGTCTCCAAGGGAGGAGGCTGTTTTGAAGGGCCCAGGTTCTTCCTGTCAGGTTTCAAACAAAGATAGAGGAACCACAGAGAAAGTTTAGGTTAAGCCCCATGTGGTCCAGAGGAGGCCACAGTATCTCAGGAAGGGAAATTCATCCAAGGCCTTTGGAGGAGCCAGGCCTCCCCTACTGTTGCCTTTCCCCCAGCACTATCACTTGAGAGAATAATCCTCCAGAAGCCTTAAGCGTATTCTCAGTATAAGTAGCGTGAGCAAAACTACCTGATAAAGGTGAGAAGGGATGGAACCCCCTCCACCCTACCCAGTAAGATCTTAACAAGATGTGGATGTAACACAGGACTGCTTGTGAGCTACTTCTGCTTCCAAAATCACCATGCTAGGGACCCCTAAACAATGACCAGAAAAGGGTCTTTGGGAGGCAAAGCCTAGGGGTTTATCTGGTTTACCTCTGATCACCTCTTCCTTTCTTACAAGTCTTATGTCCAGATAATTTAGTACATTTGATCTGCTAGCGGGTGGGACCATAATGGGGCTGATATTACACACCCTGAAAGTCCTTTACAAACATACCATGGTGGTGATAACAATAGTTTCCCGAGCAGCGGGTAACATTAGCCTGCCTCATGGGACCCTCGGATGCTGGCCATGCATGTTGCCATTCTTAGATGGAAGCGTGTGCATTCAATTCATGTAAACTATACTGCTGTTTCCATTTGAGGTTTTTGCTGTACTGTAATTTCTTTAGATTTTGTATTTTCCATAATGGTATCACTTAATGTAAAGATCACTCAGGCTTCGTGGCTGGGCATAATAACAGGTATTCATTCTCCTTTAGCAATTTTCCTGTCCTGTTAACCTACAGTCACAGGACATGACGTTTTCATTCAACCTTTTTTTTTTTAATGTTTAAAATACTTGGCTATAAATGCATCCTTTTTTATTTCAAAGTAGGTTAGCCTTAATCAAGTCTCAATATTTCTCATCATGCTTTTTTCCTTCAAGTGGAAACACATGGAGAGAAAGTCACGTGTTTCTATCCTCTGGCTCACCTGGTACTGCCCAGAATGGCATACAGAGTTTGCATCCATGGAGGCTTTGTAAAGGTGGCATTAACTTTGCAGTAAAGTAAGTGACCCCAGACCTGTGTCACTTCAGACTTGGTCAAGCGCTAACCAAGCACCTTAAAACTTAAACAGAGGTGTGAGCTTGATAAATCAGTGTGTGTTTTGGACTAATTGGTGACCACCATTCTGAACATTAACTGCCCTTGGATTCCAGGAGGCTGATTGTGTGTAACCTTTGAATACCTCCCTGAGTTCGGACAAGAACTAAATTCATATGGTGCCTTTGTATTTTAAAGGACTCTGGGGGGCCATGAATCACTTTCTTCTAAGGGCAATTTTTGCATTGTTTACTTTTTACCGTTGTTGTTCTGAATTTGGCATTTCCCATCTATGCCAAGACAAATTTATAGGTTAGACTTAAAAAAAATCTGTACAACCTAAATGTGAAAACCAGCCTGGGGGAAGGACTCTATAACTCTACACCCAATTTCCTGCATTTAAAAAAATGCATTGGTAGCAGTATCCTTTCTTCTTGTCTCTGCTTTCTGGTGACATGTGAGACGCTGGCATGTCCTTGTGGCAGTGCTGATTGGACTGTGGCTCTGTTCACTGTGGTTTCCAAGGTTGGGGGAGATGGGGGTGCTGTTTACTGAAGTGCTCTCATGCCAGGGGCTCCTGCAGCGGCCACTTCCCACTTCTTCCAATTCAGGGAGGGCTTCTTGACCTCATGGGAAATGTGTTGTATGGAAATGAAAATGTAGTTTCATTTCCAAGGGGCGATAAACCCATTTCAACTGGTTAATGCAAAAAAAAAAAAAAAAAAGCCATTTTCATCTCAATGGGAAAGTTTGGGAATGGATCAAGCTTCAGGAGAGCCCCTGGGCACTGCCTTCCCCCCGCTCCCCCGACTCGCCTGCTTGCCACGTTGTCTCCATTCTTAAGATACATATGGTGGTGAGAGGGTTGTTAGCAGCTTCAACCCTGCATCCGCCCAGCTTTGGGTTTGGTGCCCAAGAGCCAGTGGTCTGTTCTAATGGCTCAGACTCATTTCCTTACATCTCTGTTGGCTGAGCTCGGCCCTGGTCCCTGCACTCTACCAGTGTGTTCCAGGGAAATGATGCTTTGATGGGCAAGCCCAGGCCACGTGGTCCCTGAGCCTCAGGGAGGAAGAGGGCAAGGTGATCTCCCCGAGGAAAATGTGAATGTTCTGATCAGAAGAAAGAAAGTCAAGAAACAACACCCACCCACTGTATATAGGCAGCACAAGGTTTACAGGAATACATTTCAGCGTGTGAACAGGTTGGAGGTACTTCCAAGGGCAAACAGGACTTTGGTTTCTTTCTCTTAGTGAGTTTAGAGGCAGATACTCTTTCTTCATGAGATGCTTCTTACTGTGGGGCACAGACGGCCTCTAGCTTCTCCCTCCTAACTCTCCTGCCCACTCTACCCAGAGCTCTCTGCCCTGGAGGAGGAGGGCCTGGTGCCATTGCTCTGTTGTCAAAATTGCATTGAACAGGCACATCAAATTAAAAACTTTTGGGCTCACTCACCAAAATGGTTTCCTGTACAATAGTCCCCTGAGGGGGGATTGCAAGTAGTTATTTATCCATTTCATTGATCTATTGTTTTTATTAAAAAGAAAAAAAAATCCAACCAACAGAGGAAGTGTAGCCAGCTGCCTAAAGAGTAGAGATGATGGGAGATGATATTTTGATTACATTAATCCATATCCTGTTAGTTCCCTTTGCTTCTGTCGCTGCTACTGGTGAAGTTACTAATGTGAACTAATTACATTTGCTCTGAAAAGCCAGAATTTTTAATGTGTCTCAGCAAGAAAGGTTAATATTATCAATTTAACAGCATGAATGAAACATTGTGTGTATTGAACTTGAACTGTCCTAAAAGCTTGGATAATAAAAACCCAGTGGCTTCTTTTGTAACTCACTGAATAAACAGCTATTGGTGAGAGATGGTTCATACTTTCTTCTTCTCTTTGAGTCTGACGGGGTGCTAGGCAGGCAGTGCTAGATGCTGTCTGTTTACGGGGCAATCTGGCGTGTAACATAGCAGACCACGTGACTAAAGGTGCTCCCTCCTTTTAAAAGTGTGGTGAGGGGGCTGCATATGTCTTCCTGATCAGTGGGCGTATTTTATTTTATTTTTTAACATCTTTATTGGAGTATAATTGCTTTACAATGTTGTGTTAGTTTCTGCTGTACAACAAAGTGAATCAGCAATATGTATACATATATCCCCATATCCCCTCCCTCTTGCGTCTCCCACCCTCCCTATCCCACCCCTCTAGGTGGTCACAAAGCACCAAGCTTATCTCCCTTTGCTATGTGGCTGCTTCCCACTAGCTAGCTATTTTACATTTGGTAGTGTATATATATCAATGCTACTCTCTCACTTCGTAGTGGGGGTGTTTTAAAAGAGAAAAACAAATCACTTCACCCCCCCAGTGCTAACAGACTTCCTGTTTTAAAAGCATCTATGAATTACCAGGACTTAACAGCACAATATATCAATACTTAAAATGTCAGTCGTTTCTCTGGAACCAGCCAGCCCCTAAAAGACAGCATTTTGGAGAGCAAGGTGTTCTGGGAGGGGCACCTCACCTTCAGGGACTTACATGGCCCAGTCTCTTGCCCACACACATGGTCCCTGCAGTGCTCCCTTATGTGTAACTGTTTCCTGCTTTCCTGTGACTGACTCAGCGGTGAACAATGAGAGTTGGCAGAGCCCTCGGCTGTTCTACGCTATCTGTGTCTTGGGAACCGTCAGGTGGCTTTCTCTCTGGGGCAGTGTGTTGAAGTTTTTGGCTGGTGACACTTTGGTGACCAGTTGGTTCCTCGGTGTCATTCAGTGTTGAGATTAGGAGCCCAGAGTGGATCTGTTCTGCTGAGAACATGACTGTCTCTCTCTGGCCTGAGAGGGATGGTAAGAGTAAGTTGATGGCTGGAAATCTGGTAAGATCTGAGGATGAGGTCGTTCAGATAAATTCCAAATGGTCCTCGGCTAAGTTTTTCAACTGGAATTTTTCCCAAAAAGTCATTTTTAGAAGAATTAAAAAAATGATCTTGCCTCCTTCCTTCCTCTCCCCTCCTCACCAGTATCCTAAGATGAAGAGGAGCAGGTTTTAGAAATACTTTTTTTCATCATGTATTTTTCAGCATTCTGAGCCTGTTGAGATCCATGTTGATCACCGTTGACCTGAGATCCACTGTGGAGCAGAGGGATGGAGTTAGAAGAGGAGGGGAGGTCTCGGGGGTGTGTGGGTGGGGAGGGGCGGCAGGTCTGTAACCTCCTCTCTGGCTCTCAAAGAGTCTCAGGCCAGCCCTTCAGGATTTGTGCCATTTGTATGGCGCTGACAGGGAAGGGCCCGCCCAGGCCCTTGATGTCTGTTGTGGGCGCAGAAGTGTTTCTGGGTCCTGATCTGAGCTCCTCCAGTCTTGTTTGTGTGTTTTGTTTTTTGCGGTACGCGGGCCTCTCACTGTTGGGGCCTCTCCCGTTGCGGAGCACAGGCTCCGGACGTGCAGGCTCAGCGGCCATGGCTCACGGGCCCAGCCGCTCCGCAGCATGTGGGATCTTTCCGGACCGGGGCACGAAGCCGTGTCCCCTGAATCGGCAGGCGGACTCTCAACCACTGCGCCACCAGGGAAGCCCCTCCAGTCTTGTTGATGAGGGCTGTCATTCCAATTCCTCTGGCTGCCCTTGTCATTCAGGTGTTTCTGTGTGCTGGGTCACGCTCGTGTGTCTGGACTGAAATCCTATGACAGTCCATCCGGTTCATGCCTAAATTTGGTCAGGGAGCCTGACGATAGAAAACGATGACGGAGGCAGCAGTTACCCTCCATCTGAGTAAACCATGGTTTATTCCTCAGTTTGGTACTGTTGTAAGGCCAGGGGAGGGGCCGGCTGTTGAAGAGCTTTAAAATGACCGGTGGGATGGGATATCCTATTCAGACTTAGGCTTGTCCAAGTTGCCGGTGCCCGTGCCCAAGGCCCTTGTCTCAGATGCTGTCTGTCCGTGGTGATGTCCTGCTGGACGTGGCCGAGTGCCCACCCTGGCTGCTGGAGACCATGCCTGGCACATGGCTCAGGCCTGATAAATATCAGAGAGGCTATTTATGAACATGTGTGGTCATTTTCTTTATGTTCCAGGTATTGTATGTGAGCTAGAAAATTGCCCCACAGAACTTTAGTCCTGACTTGTTCATTATTAGGCAGTTGTGCCTTTTTGAGGCCAAGTCACAATCCATCCCCTCTTCCTACCCCCATCCCCCACCTCGCTATTCATAAACCTCAGTTTCATTTTCAGGTGAATTTCTCTATTAAGGTTATAAAAGACCAAAATGACTGGAAATTCGGACTTGTACTTGAATACCTCATGATGTCCAACATTCTCTTGAATCCTGTTTTACAGTTTGCCCAGCATACTCACTTGATGCTCCCAACGGCCATTTAGGTGGGTGTAATTAACTGCAGTTTACATTCTAGATGATTGAATGTTGTGCAGTGTCGTTGCCCAAGCTTCTTAAGTGAACCCTCACACCCTTCCAGTGCCAGGATGTATACTCATATCCTGAAACACAAACAGAACAAAACTAAATAAGAACCAGATCTAGATGACCTTTTGTCCTACTTAAATATTCAGAGCTTATACTGCTTTAAAAAAATGAGTTATAACTTGAGTGTGGAAACGACATGCTCGCTGCTTTTATGCTGTAGCTGTACCATCTGGGGGCTGTACTCTGCATTTTAGACAGAACTGACCTTGATTAATGCTTGACTCAGGAACTATGCAGAACATCCAGGAAATGGTGGTGGCTGATCTTGGCCATTCCTGGTTTTGTGAAATAAAGGCTCACGTGCTGTGTTATCTGGGTGACCTGGTGAAGGTCTAGTGTGAGAGAATCTGCTGCTCTTGTGTTTGTCAACAGCCCTGTCAGCGAATCTTATGCACACATATTATTTTTCCATCATTTTCCTCAAAATGGCACTTTGGGACTTTTCCAGAGTCGAAGTGTAACTGGGGGTATTCATCAAAACAAAATTATAAATTGATAAGACATTATGTCTTTTGATACCAAATGGCATTTGCTTGGTGCTTCATCAGACCCTCTGTTAAAAATTTGTCTCTTGAACCTATACTACCGGCATGAGATTATTATGAAAATAGTCTGAAAAAGGGTATCTTTGCTAAAAGAAAATATTAACCTCGTGACTGGAAACTTGATCTGAAGGAGAGGACGGGAGTCTTGTGACTGTATCTGACATTCATCCTGTCCCCTCTGCTATGTACGTTTATGGGGGACGAGGTTTAACAATTCTGTGAAGAACTCAAGCCTAGAGAACAAACCTGAGAGCATGCTTACATAGTGTCACGTTCTACTTGAAATATTTTGTCTTCATTATGTATTTCAGAGAGTAAAAGCATTATGGCTCAATGTTCTATTAAGCTTTGGGTTAGTTCTCTTGATGTTTGAAAATGTCTTAGCATTCCTGTGTTTGTTGGGCTTGCGATGTAGTTTTGCCCTAATTTACATACCTTGCGCAGGTGATGAATTCACCGTGGGATGTGTGTGGTTTTATGAACTCTTCTTTCCAGTTTTTCCTTTAGAGAATGTCAGGGCGGCAGTTAGGAAGATGATAAATGAGGCCAAGAGTAAATGAAGGCTAAAAAAAGCATTTAACAGGTCAAGAATCTGAAGCTTTTGAGAAGAAAAAAACAATAAACAAGAAACCCAAACAAAGCCAAAACACAGCCCTGAAGCACAACCCATCAAAACCAGGGTTTCAGCATTAACCATAGCCTTGCTGCCAACTCACACTAAGAGCTGAAAAGGCTTTTGTGGTTGGTTATGTGTGACATTAAGAAATCGATGTGTCTGAGAGAAGGAGGGGTTCTCTTTTTGAGGAGAAAAGGACAACAGAGGGAAATGTTTTATTTACAGTAAATACGCGGCTTGCGTCTCTGTAGGGCAGAGCTTGGTTGCTCGAGTTTGGGAGGCAGGAGAGGGGAGGATATTAAAATGTCTGTGCTGCGGAGCTCCCATTAGGGCTGCATGTGTGAAAACATTCTAGAATTCACACAACTTAGACAAAGTGTTTGATTTAGGAATTACTCCTTCCTGCTCCTTGGCCCCCCCCAAGTGCCTCTCCCCCACTTCCCTGTTAGGAATCTGAATTGGCTCTTTAAAGAGATTGAGTAAAATTTAATTATCTAGGGAAACCTCCACTTTGTATTCCACAGGAATAGTCTTTCTGGTGGGCACATCTCAGAATATCTATAGTCCAAAAAAATCCTTCCTGAGTAGAAATATTCAAAGGATGGTATTTAATATTGCTTCAACTTTTGTTTTTAAAAAAGTTTTATATGCTCTGTAGTTCCCAGTCTGACTTCACATTTCTAGACCCCATATTTTAGAATAACCCTAAACTGTTGTGTTGACCTGTCCATTTTGCTTTCCATTAAGCTGCCCCCATTGTAGGACTTTTGCTAGAGCTTCACTGTGGTTTTCCTGAGCATTGGGGGTACCCAGGAATCTGTGCACTCTGAAAAAACTTTTGGCTTCTCTGTTCATATCACTTCCTAAAACTTTTAGACACTACATAGAGAAGTGACTTTCTTCTAGGGTTAGGTAAAAGAAAGAAAGACAAATACAGTATGATATCACTTATATGTGGAATCTAAAAAATGCAACAAACTAGTAAATATAACAAAAAGAAGCAGACTCACAGATACACACAACAAACTAGTGGTTACCAGTGGGAGGGGAAGGACAATATAGGGGCTGGGGAGTGGGAGGTATGAACTATTAGGTGTAAGATAGGCTACAAGCTTGTATTGTACAACACAGGGAATATAGCTAATATTTTGTAGTAACTATAAATGGAAAGTAACCTTTAAAAATTGTATAAAATTTTAAAATTAAATTAATAATTTTAAAAAGAATTAGAGTTAAGCTTTTGGAAATAAATCAGTGTGATTGCACAGGTGTAAATAAATAAACAAACAAACAAATAAATAAATAAATCTGTTTTGAGAGCAGGAAAAAAAGACTTCCTTCCTGGATGAGGTTTGCTGTCCAGTCTTTCTGCCTGGTTTGCTCATTTCCTTCTTCAGCAACAGGAGGCTCTATATTGGCCTTTTATCAGGTACCCAGAGTGTCATGCCAAAAAATAGTAGACTCTTACCAAAAGCATCCCCTCATGGAGAAGAAACTGCCAAGTCCTTTCCAGGCCGCCGAAGGGTTCTTCAGGTGTCACATCACCCTGTGTTGGAAAACAGACACACTTGTGTACCTGCTGGCTGACACCAGTCCATCACTGCATCCTAGTCCTGTATTTCCTCAGTTTCTGTAGAGTAGTTCTTCTTGGACTAGAGGGACTCTCGGAGTTGTTGGATTTTTCCAGGAGATACTGTGAAGGATCGTCATAAAGAAGCAAAATCAGGTCTTGGTCTAAAGCTTTCAGTAAGTAGGTTTAAAGGCGTAGTCCTGTCATTCTCTTCCTACATGTGGATTTTTATGTGGTTAGTAATACAGTTGTATACATTTATTTATCTAAATTTCTGTTCTTTGTTCATGTTCGTGTGGATACATATTAATATATATACACTTGTGTTCAGACAGACTTCCAGCGTGTTTGAAAGGGTTGAGATGCCTAGTTTACAGAAGCCTCTGAGAAGTCAGGTGTGGGGGGCAGAAGGTGAGCCGGTGTGAGGTGGGGAACTTGGTGCTTTAAGAACCGGTCTGTCCTTGGAAAGCTAAGGCTGTAAGCATTCTCTCCCAGAGCTGGGTCCTGAAATGGTTCACCCTACTCTCGTCTGGGTGGGAAACATTCTCTTCAAAGATCAGATCTTCTCCCTGAGGAGTGTGTCCAGCTGTCCCGCTTGTGTATCCTGTGAAATATCCATTTAAAATTAGCCCACACCTGGAGTGTGGACAACACGGAGTTGGGTCTAAAACACATCATTTTGTGGATAAATGAGGAATTGAGTAACATTTGAAAATAAACCCGCCAGAACTAGTGCTGGTCATTGTTAAAGCAGGCAGGAGCGGAGGGTAGCTTGGTCTGCCTGAGAGGTGAGATGCTTGAGGGGACGAGTGGGCCCGCGCATGGGGCATCTGTGCGCTCTGATACTGTGGAGATGTTGTAAACATTTCTGAAGGGATTAAGATAATTTTGTAGCATTACCTCTAGGCTAATGTGGCTTGATCTGAACCAGTCCCAGCCACAACTCCTGTGATATATGATTAGCGTAAGATTTTCTGAAGTTCAAAATTTCAATGTAATTTTATTATTTTTTAAAAAAAGACGTAGTGATCATTGGGATTGTTTCAAATAATATTATTTTCACTTGTTACAAAAATTAAGTTCACCTGTATAATAATTGCCCTCATAATGAATCCCTTAAGGAAACACGTGTTAATTATGATTCATGGTAAATAGGTTATTTTTAGATTTTTTTTTTTTATTGCCCCTTCTTCCAGTAACTAGCACTTCTGTGTCTGCCTTTTGAAAATAAAGTACAAATTAGAAGGTTGTAAACCTAAGGGAGGTAAGATGGAAATGCATTTCTGTTTTTATAATTTGCTGCTGATAGGATTTAGAAACAAACAAAACAGTGTTTCCACAACACAGATGTATCATCAAGGTCTTACAATGTACCTTGAGGTAATTGGGATTTTCATGTCATTTGGAGGAGGGCAGGCCAGTGAGTCATTCATCTCTTCTTTCATTGGTTCATTCATTATGTAAACACGTATTAGATGCTCATTGGGCACGAAGAGTCATTTGCATACATTGGTGCCTGCCCATGTGGACTGACTATTGGGAAGTGCATTAATCACACCAGCCACAAACAAATACACTAGTTCCCCCTTATTTGAGGGGGATACATACGTCCCAAGACCCCCAGTGGATGCCTGAAACTGTGGGTGGTACTGAACCCTATATGTACTATGTTTTTTCCTATACATATATACCTGTGATAAAATTTAATTATAAATTAGGCACAGTAAGAGATCAACAACAAAAATTCATGATAAAGTAGAATAATTATAGCAATATACTGTAATAAAATTTATGTAAATGTGGTCTTTCTCTCTCTCTCAAAATATCTTATGGTACAAATTTAGTGCCTTTTCCATCTTAACTAAGCACTTACCATACACCGTGGCCATAACTTGTGCAGTTTGAGGTGTGACAGCAAAACTAGCACAAATTTCTTTTTTCCTTCTTCACAATTTTATAAAGGGAAGATTCATTCTTACCATAGATCTTAGCAACCTCAGCATATGATTTTTTTTTCCCTTTCTTTTTTAAGTCTAGAGCTTTCAATTTTCACTTAAAGGAAGCACTTTACAGCTTCTCTTTGGCACATCCAAGTTGCCAGCATCACTACTCTTGGGCTTTGGGGCTGTTATTAAGTAAAATAAGGGTCACTTGAACACAAGTCCTGTGATACCATTGATCTGATAACTGAGACGGCTACTAGGTGACTAATGGGCGGATACGCTGGACAAAGGGGGGTACTCACGTCCCGGGCTGGATGGGGCAGGAGGGCCTGCTTTTTCATTGGGCTGCACAGAACAGCATGCAATTTAATACTTATGAATTGTTAATTTCTGGAGTTTTCCATTTAATATTTTCGGACTGTGGTTGACTGAGGGTGACCAAAACTGTGGGCAGTGAAACCGCAGATAAAAGAGGGCTACTGTAGAACATGGCATCTGTGACGAGGGCCACCAAGGCCAGCTGTGGTGCTGTGAAGCTGAGAGGGAGAAGAAAGCCTGTGTCCAGGGCCCATGGTGGGAATGGAGGGGGGCAGGGACGGGGCCAGGCCACGGCAGGGTCCCAGAGGCCAGGTCGAGGGCTTTGTGTTCACCATGTCACGAAGGGAAATCAGATGTGGGGTGCGCATGTGTGAGAGAGAGAGGATATAGTATTGAGAATGTCATATAAAGAATCACCCTGGTCCCCGTGTGCAGAGTAGGTTAGAGAGCAGGCCTATTAGGAAGCTATTGGAGGAGCCGAGGCAAAGCGTGCAGTGAACTTGGACTAGTGGCAGCGATAAGAAGAGGTGAGCTGTGGAGAGGTTAGGAGGGCAAGTGGCCCAGACTCTGCTGAGCGGGTGGGTGAACAGGACTCAAGGATAGTGTGCAGGGTTCTGGCCTGGACGGCGGCTGTGGCAGTGCCTGTCCCTGAGCCAGGCGATGCCGGAGCAATCAGGCGGCAAGGATCACGAGTGTGAGTTTGACTTTGGAGGCAGGGAGTCTGAGGCACCTCCGAGTCAGACAGGCCTTTGGAATGTGGACTGGTGCTCAGAGCGGGGTCTGGGATGGCAGCTTAGTTGGGAAGTTCCTAGTCCAGCATCCGGGGAGGGGGTTTGGGGTGAAGAGGCTGTGCCAGGGATGGAGCCTGGAGGCACGTCGACGGTCAAGGGCCGGATTGGGGAACAGGAACCTGTCAAGGAGACCGAGTGGTCCAAGCACAGGGAGGAAGGCAAGGGAGTGTGGTGTCAAGGATCCAGGCGAGAGGTTTCTAGGAGGGAGTGGTTGGTCAAAAGTGCCCAAAGCCACCACGGAGGAAGAGAAAGGAAGAGGGCCACTGGGTCTTGCCACAGGGAGGCTTTGAGTATGTCACCTGAGAGCTGATGCAGGGGCGTGGTTGGAGGGGAAGTGGATGGTGGGAGGCGAGGACATAGAGACGGGTGGCCGTGCCTGAGGCAGAAGGGATGGCAGCTGGAGACTTTGAGGATGGAGTTTGTTTTCTTTACTTTTTTTTTTTGGCCATGCCACGTGGCTTGTGGGATCTTAGTTCCTTGACCGGGGGCGGGGGGTCGAACCCGGGCCCCCTGCAGTGGAAGTGTGGAGTCCTAACCACTGGACCGCCAGGGAATTCCCCATGGACTTTGTTTTCTTTAACAGAGCCTGGAGTCCATGGGAGGGACCCTGCTGAGAGGGAGGGGGGTGGTCAATGAGAGAAGAGGGGAAAGCCCCGCAAGGATCTGGAGGCTGAGGATGGCTCCAAAGTGCAGATGCAGGGATTCGTTTCAGATAAGAGAGGGGGCAGATGGTTCCTTAGAGGTGACAGTAATGCTGACTGTTCCCTGTTTCATGCCATATTATGACATTTACTGTGGACTTTGTGTATGTTTTCTCATTTCATCCTGGCAGAACCCTATGAGTAGAAGCTGCCATTACCGGCTCATAGAGGAGGACGCTGAGTCCTGGAGAGGCTTCAGAACCGTGCCCGTAGTCCCCCAGGAGGGACACAACCTAGTGCAGGACACGACCCCGGCACTTCCTTTCCATGAGCCCGTAGCCTTGGCGAGGAGCTGGGCTGGAGTGGTGGCCTTGTGCTCTGACCCAAAGGCCTGGGGGTAATGGCAACCGTGTCGTGACATTCTTACCCAGTAAAAGTTAGCATGAACTTAATGCTTTCGGGGATGGTTGCATTTATTTTCATGGTTAGTTCTTTTCCTAGAAATATTAACTAGTGGAGGGAGAGGAAAGCTAAGTACTCTTGGAGTAAAACAGCAGTATCTGTGTATTGATTTACTCAACTGAGCTTTCACCTCAATTACTGGCGTTAATTTACACTTTTTTATATTCTTGGTGTTATGAAATGATGGCCATGCATTTATTATAAAATGGTACCAGTTACTCTTTTTTGGAATACATGCATTGGGCCACTGGCTGCATTACGCATTTGCCTACATGACCCCCATTTGATGCTCCTGGCACCCCCATTTGGTTTGTGTGTTGCCACTGACACCTGTTGCAGGTGAGGAAGCTGGGAGGCACAGAGACCTAGAGGCAGTGACCCGTCAGGAGCTCCTCAGTGGCAGAGCTGTCTCTCCCTCCCGGGTTCTTCTCTCTTCTCTCTCCTCTCTCGTTTCCCTTGAAATGAGAGGGGACTTGGAAACTGGCCTGTGTGGGGGCCCTGGTGGGGCAAGAGGGCTGTGCTTCTCTTTGGTCCTGTTATGGTGTCCTGAGGATAAAGGAGAAAAAAAAAAAAGTCTTTGAGGAATTGCAGATGCTGTGTGAGAGATGTCAGGCTGAAAATCCTGGAAGCTGTTCAAATTCCTCTTCGGAGAAACTTCTCTTTTCTCTTCCTTTCCTGTTTGAAGGTTAAAGCTGCTCTAAAATCTAAAAGTCCAACAATCTCTATTGTCAAGACTTTGGAAAAACAACACTTAACACATTGCGGTTGTGACAGTTTGGCGGTGGTATCTATGAAAGTTATGTAAATGCAGGTAACCTCTGAGCCGGAAGTCCTACTTCTGGGAATTTGTCGTATGATACACCTGCACACATAAAAATTGCAGCATTGTTTGTGATTGTAGTAGACTGGGAACAATCCACGTGTCCTTCAACAGGGACTGGTTAATAAACTAAGATATAGGCACAGAATGGAATACTCTGTAGCTTAAAGAAGCACAAAGACACTCTATTCTCTGTGTGACTAGATCTCCAGGATATTAACTGAAAAAAGGCAAGGTTTACTTCTTTTTTGTAAAATTAAGGAGTGGAAAATAAAACTATATCTTTGCATTTGCTGGTGTTTATATAGACTGACACCAGAAGGAAAACCAAGAAAGTGAGTAATGTGAGGACACCTGGGGGCAGGCGGGGAACAAACCAGGTAGGGACAGGGTGGAAGTGACACACCTCAGTGTACATTTTTGTATTATTTTCAGTTTTGTCTTGTGCTTATGTTATGTATTAAAAGTTAAAAAAAAATACTGCTGTGCTTTCTCCTGCTCAGGTAGCAGTGTGCTCTGGAACTCCCTCTATGTTGATCTTGGATGGCATTCCCCTCTTGCAGGAAGACCGAGTGGAAGAGGCCAGTCCATGTCCCTTGGATAGATTTCCTTATTCTGTAACTTACACATCATTTGGGTGGTTGCCTCTCGCCACTTCTAAGAAATCACCTTGGCACTCCTTGCTGCATGGGTGTTTCTCCCACAGTCCACACCCTTCTAACATCACCTACACCAGTAGAGGGGAAACTTGTGCATTTTCTTAGTTTGTAGAAAGGGGTATTTCTAGACATGTTTGTCATCTTCTTTTGGCTTCCTTATCCTTCTCATCATTCAAGTCACAAGGTCTGCTGATCAAATATACTCCCATTTTTAAAAAGAACTTACTTTCTGATTGTTCTGCTTTTAATAGAGGGTTGAGGCCACTACGTGCATATGGTAAGGAATTCAAAGGGCCACATGGATGTGTCTCGTTACTTGTTTTTCTTACCCTCTTTGGGCACTTGAATGGTGTTGATTTTTTCACTAATAAGCATTGGTGAAGAAACGCTTTGAACGCTGGTTTGGAGCAGTGTTATTCTACATCTCTTGAGTTGATCCTAAGCTCTCTCTTGCTCTCTCTTCCCCATCCCCCCACCCCCCGCGCACCTCTCGGCCTGTAGGATTTTAGTTCCCCAGCTAGGGACTGAACCCCGGGCCCCAGCAGTGACAGTGCTGAGTCCTAACCACCGGACCGCAAGGGAATTCCCTGATCCTAAGTTCTCTTGATGGATGAATATGTAATTCACCAGGTTCATGGATCACTATGATTACTTTTTCAAGCTATCAGCTATTTAGCTGTCTAATGCCAAATGTTCAGGAGATAATATAAATTCGGTGTAATGTAAATTCAAGCTGTTGACTCCAGCAACTTACCCTTTGAATTATAGCTCTATTGGTTCCCATTTATAGCCACCCTTTAACCACTCAGTTTGTAATCAGAGTATGTCACTTTGGGTGCTAAGTTGAATATGGCTTAGTTTGCATCTTAGATTCCCTCTGACAACTCAGTCTCATAAGAAGAGGTGTGTGAGCATGAGAACCGTGTTGTGTGGTCCTGGAGGGCATGTGGGGGCTTGGTAGTGATTAGAAGGGGATTTTGAGATTTAAAAGAAAGCTACTCCAAACTGCGGCCCTTGGACAATGAATCGACTGGTGGATCGCCACTCTGTGGTTGGGACTTTCGGAGGAGTCCATAAGTTCTGCTGCATCTCTCCAGAGCAAGAGAGAAATGATGCTATGATAAATTTGGGTCAGCTGTGTTGCAGCCCATGGTAGTGGGTATCACTAGTTTGTTGGGAAAATGGCTCCTTACCGACTCTGAAAAATATCACCTATAATACTTGCTTTAGCAGCAGAATGTTTCACTCGTGGTGTGTATGTGTGTGTGGGTGTGTGTGGGTGTTGTGCGGTGTTGTAGGGAGGGGATGAGTTAGGCCAAAGATGTTTGGAATATATTTGTAGGAGATAAACGTTTGCCTATTGAATAATTCTAAAACTAAAAATACCCCCCCGCTTAATTTTGATTTGATTTGATTTGCTTATTGCTACCAGGGAATGATTCTTACATGATCAAAGTATGCTTTCACATATATATTTCTGCATGTCCTTTCTTTATCCATTTAGGTGCATTCCTCAGCGATTATATGTAAAATACAAATGTGTATGCAAATCGTCTTTTTCTATTGACTTTCATTGTAAAATCTGAAAACTGTAGGATCTAAAACAAATCCTGTTTATGACTCCTAATATTCACTTACAAGTGATTGCCTTTTTCAGCATTCTGAGTGTTTTGAAACCTTTTGCTATCGCTACAAACATTTAGTTAATTGCTTTTATTCTTGAGCCATCCTTGCTGTACTCTAGGACCTGATTTTCGGCAGCTACAGTGGCTACTCCAGGAGTTATTAGAATTAAGAGCCAGAGGGAGATGCTGTTTAAGTTCCATTTAGGCTGGGTGGGTATGCGCACATCTTCCGTGTGGGGTGTCTAAGGGGCTCTGTGCTGCAGGGTCAGGCTGGGAAGAAGGCCCTTTGGATGCATCTCTTTTCTTTCAATGAGGCCCCAAACGTGCATTAGTGAAGTGCTTCCTGTTGACCCATTATTCAACAAGTATTTGTTGTTCCTGGAGGATAACATTGCCTCTTTTTTTTTTCCAGTTGGTTTAAAAAATTGAGTTTAGGTAGGATTCATGTTGAAGCAGTATAATTTAATAGGTTATTGACCACCTCTCTGAAACTCTTCTTCATCTGTAAGATGGGACTGATACCACCTACCCAACTGGCTCACATCCTACAGGTCAACACCTATAGGTCAATATAAGCAACGTTGGGAGCTAATGACCTAGAGGTTGATTTCAGAGATGCTTTAGTTTCAATTTGAGGTTGCTTTGCAACCAGCAAGAGATATTAACACTTCAGTTTGTGATGCTCTCTCCTCCTTGTGACACCCTCCTTGTTATTAATGCTTTAGACACTTATACTAGTACTCACCAGGAACCACAGAATAAGTCCTTTTATTAAATGAATAGCTTCTAATTTACCTATTTTTAAAACTTGGGTTTTTTGTACTCGCCTTATATGTAACCAAGGGGGAATGCTATCTCTTCAAGTGCAGAGGTAACGGTTTAAACTGTCTTAAATATTTATTTGTATTTCTGTTTGTTCTTGGTGACATAAAGTGATTTGAGTCACTCTGACATTTAATCAAGTTAAACAGTGTGGCTTGTAGAAAAAATGTCTAGCCGGTAATCTGAGAGCTTGATAACTAGTAAACAGCTGAGAAATTTTATCAGGATTAATTTATTAATTTCTTAAGCACCTCTTGTCCAGTTTGCCTTTAATTTTCATTTTTTCTAAGTTTCCATTAGCAACTGTGGCCTCACTCATTATTTAATAATGAATGGTTACAAATTGTTTGTGTGTTTTTGTAATTAGAATGTGATAGCAATCATCTATCAGATGAGCTGACACTGTAATGACATAAAGTCAGTAACAATTATGCCTAACAGGAAAATTAATTATGTAATCCTATCATACCCTATTTCACCTAGGAGATTAGATTTGGCTGTGACTAGGCTGGGCTAGGCAGGTGACAGTGTGGTGTAACACTTCTCATTTTTCTGGATAGGCTAGTCCACTGTCATGTTCACCGTATGACCCTGGAAAATCACTTGATTTAGATTTTTAAAAGAAATATTTTCAGGCTTTTGATTTTCTGCTTAAAGGGAGAGAGGGAGAGGGAGAGAGGACCGCTTTTACTTGGGTGGTTTATTCTTCCTGTTTTTTAGTGCATAAGGATATTTGCTGGATTTTCATCCAAGAGGGGCCATCCTTTCTTCTCTTTCCTTACCTATTAGGGACAAGAGCTGTGAGAGTGAATTGTCTGCATACAGCGATACCACTTTGACTCCAGAGAAAGTTCTTACTTTACCTCCGATCTAAGGCACCCCTTCCTCCAGCACATGGAGCAGTTGCAAGTCCAAGGTGCAGGCAGGGACTGGACAGGCTGAGGGGTTCTCAGGTGACTCTGGAGCACCTGACCATGCCTGTACTGGGGTCCCGGGCTGGCCTGTTGTGCAGCCCTCACTGTCCCCTGAGGTTTTGTGGGTCTCAGGCAAGGTGGATGGTCTCTCAGGTCAGGTGCACTTTGCCTGAGAGGAACCCTGATATTATCTAGTCCGGCTTCTCATCTTCCAGGTATAAAAACTGCCGTACTCGGGTATTTAATGATTTGTCTAAGGGTGGAGCTGGGAACACAACCTAAGTCTTCTGAGCCTAGGATGGTATTCTTTCTATCACACCTTGTTCCTACTTTGTTCTGTTTTTTTATTTTTTTTAATTTTTTTTTAAAGGAATTTTGCCTTTTTTATTTTTAAATTTTATTTATTTATTTATGGCTGTGTTGGCTCTTCATTTCTGTGTGAGGGCTTTCTCTAGTTGCGGCAAGCGGGGGCCACTCTTCATCGCGGTGCGCCGACCTCTCACTATCGCGGCCTCTCCTGTTGCAGAGCACAGGCTCCAGACGCGCAGGCTCAGTAATTGTGGCTCACGGGGCTAGTTGCTCCGCGGCATGTGGGATCCTCCCAGACCACGGCTTGAACCTGTGTCCCCTGCATTGGCAGGCAGATTCTCAACCACTGCGCCACCAGGGAAGCCCTGTTCTGTTTTTTTTAAATTGCTTAAAACTACTCAGCATCTAGGGATAAAAGTTTGTCTCTCAGCTGAAGAATTTGGAAAAACTCCAGAAAAGTCAAGCCCCATAAGTTCATCACTGAGAGCAGTTGAGTACATTTTCTTCTAGGTTTTTAAAGCATATTTTACCATAGTCAAGCCTCTTCTAGTAACACGTTTATTTCCTGGAAGTTTAAAGTCTTTCAGTGCCATGAAGTCATTCTAAGCCTTATTTTTTAATGATGATGTAACATTGCATGGGATGAAGGTGTCACAATGTATTTAATCATTCCCCAGTGTTGGCCATTTGTACTGGTTCCAGTTTTTCATAATTTTTCATGATTATAAATAAAACTGCAGTGAACACTGCCATACCTTAATCTTTGTCCTTTACTTCAAATGAACTCCTTAGGATACATCCTCTGAAATAGGGTTTCTGAGGAAAGGTATGAACTTAAGGCTCTTGCCCTGTTGCTTCCCAGATAAGCTATTGCCAGTTTAAACTCTGATTCCTGCTCCTAAATCCCATGTGTGAGATGGTGACGTTCACTTTGTGAGAAGTACCCCACAAATAAGAAAACCACGAGAAGACAGACTAGCACCACTGTTTGGGTATATGCTGTGGTTCACGTGGGTTCCTCCTACCTCTTTCCCCCTCCAGCCTAAGTCAATCTCATTCTAGATAATCAACATACACAATGTAAACTCTTTACTGTTTATATTATACATTTATTTTTAACCCCCCCCCCCCGCTGTCAGTGTTTGTTTGCATGGGAATCAGAGCATCGGGCTGTGTCCTTCAGGAGGTTTTCCATGCCCAGGTGTGTACAGTCTTAGTTCTTTGGGGACTGAGTTGGGGTGGCCCCAAACCCATTTACACATCTCCCCACACACCTGGCCTCATCGTTGGCTCTTCCACATCTCCCTGCCCCCAATATTAGTCAACGATAAGTCGGAGCTTTGAATTAAACATTCCCTAGTGGACTTTTGTGTTTGTTTTTCTTTTTTTATCGAAGTATAGTTGTTGTTTTTTTTTCTTTCGGCATTTGTGGACTTTTGACATTTATGACTATTTTCTGAACCCCAAACCAGGTCATTTTGTATAAATCAGGACACACAACTGTGAAAACTCAGGGCATGGGGCAGTTTTAGCCAGTGGGTCCTGCTGTCTGTGGAATTGTCTTGCTTTAAATCCATTTTTAAGGAATGGAGTGTTTATGAATGAAACCATACTTAAATTTTATCCCCTAAATATATTTACATGTGAATAATATAGCTCAACCTAGTGATTTTATATATATATATATATATATAAAATTTACTTTGAGTTATAAATGATACATAACTATATTTTAAGTAAAATGTATTATTTCAATCAATATCAAACCTCCAAAAAGAAAAACCTATGATCATAATAAATAAAAGTTACTCAGATGAGTTGAGGAATATGTTTGGGACTGGAAAATTAGATAAACTTTGATATAAATTCTTAGAGGAAAGCAGAGTTTCTTTTTCTAAGTATATTTATAAAGTTGATAGGATTTTACATTAACATAGTTTTTGAATTACTTCATTTAGTTTTTAACTTATCATCTGGAAGGGGACTGTGAGGAATTCCCTGTTAGTGAAACCATGGTTTCTTACAGATGGTTTTATTTCCTTTTTGTGATATTGCTTGGATCATGAAACAAGTATCTTGGAAAATGTGAGATACAAAGATGTGAGTTGAGTGATCTCTCTTGCATGTAAGCTCTTTCTGTAATAGAGAAAGGCTACTTTTAGTTTAAGCTGAGATGTTTCTCGTTTTCACTCTTGGCTGTGACTTTGTTGAGAGGAGCTTCTGTGCCTTTCTCCTTGAGGACAGTGTCTGCTTCTTGACATTATAGTGTTCCCCCCACCCTCTTGGCCAGCTCGTTTCCCAGGGAAGCCCAGTTTTTCTTTTTTGGAAAAATTTAGACGTATTTTAACACCCAATTAAACTCTCTTCCCTGTTGTTACTTTTTCCTTCTCCATATTTTGTTCTTAATGAATAGTGTCTTACAGAATGGGACCAGTATCAAGACAGGGAGGGGACCAGGTCTCAACATTGCCCTTTTTCTTTTCTGCTTTTTTTTTTTTTTTTTTTTTTTGCGGTACGCGGGCCTCTCACTGTTGTGGCCTCTCCCGTTGCGGAGCACAGGCTCCGGACGCGCAGGCTCAGCGGCTATGGCTCACGGGCCCAGCCGCTCCGCGGCATGTGGGATCTTCCCGGACTGGGGCACGAAGCTGTGTCCCCTGCATCGGCAGGCAGACTCTCAACCACTGCGCCACCAGGGAAGCCCTCTTTTCTGCTTTTAATGATCCCTAATTAATCCAGGCAGCTTGGAAGCAGTAGCAGTGACTCTTCCTGATGTTTTCTTTCTACATTTCCATCTGGGATTTGTATATAGAGGGTTCTACCAGTGCTTCCTTTGTCCTTTTCTTATTGTCCAGAGAGTCTTAAGAGATCTTCTCCAGGAAATCCCTAGCTGCTGCCAGCAGTCTGCCTGTGAATATTTGAGAGAAGTGTCTGCTTTTTAAATAGCAGTGAAGAAGTTCAAGGCTGGTGTTGTGGTTGTGACCAACTCCCAATGTGACTGAGGACTGCAAACGTTTTCAGGTCACCTTTGACTCAAACTGGCAGCAGTGGTAACATTGAAAAGAAATCCGAACAGAACCTTGGCTATAGTTGGAAGCAGCAAAGGCTGTGGATTTAGGTGCTGCCAGGCAGCCCTTGGAGACCCACAGGGGGAAGTTTAGTTCCTTGTTTCTGTTCGTTTTTGAGAGGAATGAGCTAATAAAAAGACACTAGTAATGACGAGCTTCGTAGGTGAGGTTAGACAGTTAACCCTCTTAACAAGCCAAAGACGGGTGGGAGAAGCTATCCCCATTTTACAGATGAGGAAACAGAGGCTCTGGGAGGCTAAGGAACTTGCTACTATGTGAAGTCAGGATTCAAACAGTTGATCTGAGGCCAGCTGCTGCAAGGTATTCCCTTCCTACCTTCCTTTCTAAATTGTCTGTGCCTGGAAGGCGCTTTGTGCCATCAAAACAGATTTTGGCGGGGGAGTGGGGGTCTCTTTAAAATTTTCTTTAACAGAATAAAGATAATTTAAAAATGATGCACATGAAAGATAATATCTATATATATAAAACACATCTCAATGTGTTCTTTCTCTAGGAATATGAAAATATGCACATTTGTACAGTATAATTTTGGGTTTTCATAAAAATAGGATCATCTATTAATATAAAGAGTATTCTATAAATAGTATTCTGTAGCATTTTTGTTGATTTTTCTTAAAATATGGATGTCACTTTATGTCAATTGCATGTATTAAAATGATGGCAATTTCCAATATGCATGTACTGTAATTTAATCAGCCATATTATACTGATGGACAACATGTTGCTTCTTGTTTGTTTTTTTTCTGTGTTTTGTTGTGCTACTAAAACAGGATTACAGTAAATTCACTTATATATACATATATATCCTTGTTTGCTGCTACTTTTGTTTCTGTGGGAAAGGGCATTATTACCTTGCTCCTGATTTTAATAAAAATATTTCAGGGCTTCCCTGGTGGCGCAGTGGTTGAGAGTCCGCCTGCCGAGGCAGGGTACACGGGTTCGTGCCCCGGTCGGGGAAGATCCCACATGCCATGGAGCGGCTAGGCCCGTGAGCCATGGCCGCTGAGCCTGCGCGTCCGGAGCCTGTGCTCCGCACCGGGAGAGGCCATAACAGTGAGAGGCCCGCGTACCGCAAAAAAAAAAAAAAAATTCAGTGTTTTAAGCATTGAATATGCCTTTGTTAAGTTTTGGTAAATATAACTGATCATATTTAAGTAGCGTATATCCATTCATGTTTTAGTTTTTATTGAAAGAAGTTGATGAATTTTATTAAATGCCTTTTTGTCATGATATATCGATAATTGTAAGCTTTTGCCTCTATTTTGTGGTGTAATAAATTACGTTGATTAGATTTCCCAATACTGAATCATCTTTGGATTCCTAGAATAACCCTGATTTGTTATGGTGTGGTATTCCTTTCATATGTTGCTAAATTTGATTTGCTAATACTTTATTTAATTTTTATGACTGCAGTCTTGAGATGGGTCTGGAGTTTCTTCCTTATTTGCACTCTGTCAGGTATTGATATTAGGATTATGGGATTTTTTGTTTGTTTGTTTTGTGGTACGCGGACCTCTCACCGCTGTGGCCTCTCCCGTTGCGGAGCACAGGCTCCGGACATGCAGGCCCAGCGGCCATGGCTCACGGGCCCAGCTGCTCCGCGGCATGTGGGATCTTCGCGGACCGGGGCATGAACCCGTGTCGGCAGGCGGACTCTCAACCACTGCGCCACCAGGGAAGCCCCTAGGATTATGTTTTTAAAATGATTTAAGAAGAATTCATCCTTTTCTAAAGTCTGAAAGCATTTGCATAATACAGGAAATACCTAGTTTTTAAATATTAAGGGGAAATCAGCTGGAAAACCACCTGGGCTTGGTATCTCCCCCAGCCCTATCCCAAAATCTTTTAAAGCACATTCTTTAATTTTTTAGAATATATTACAGTTGTTCTATTCATCTCTTTACATTTTCTCTGGATCTTGATATTTCCTACTTGCTAGCAAATTAGTTTGCCTAAATTTAAGTTTATTGCACAGAATTGTACATAATATTGTTAAAATTTTTTTTGATATTCATGGTAATAACCCCTTCCTTATTGCTAATGCATATTTTTGCTTTTGTCCTTTTCCCCCCTTAATCAGGCTTGTTAGAGGTTTATATATTTTATTCTCTTCAAAGAACTAGGTATATTAATTTTATATTCAATATTACTTTTTAATTTAATTTCAGTATGTAATCTTTATTAATTCACTTTTACTATTCCTTTTGACTTAAGTTTAATGCCTGTCTCATTTTACTTTTAGTCTTTTAAAATAATGGCATTTAAGGCTATAAATTTTCTTTAACAACAGCTTTAGTTATGTACCTTTGGTTTTAAGATCCGTCTCCTTTTTGTTATTTTCTAGATGGTTTATAATTAAAATATTTACTTGCACTTTGATTCTGAGATTATTTAGGAGCATGTCACTAAATTTTCTTTGGGGTATCTTTTGATATCTTATTACCATCTATGAATGTGGCTCTGAAATATCTATCTAGGGGATTTATTAAAGTTTACTCGTGTCCAAGTACATGATCAATTTTTAATTGTTCCAGGGACATAAAAAAAATTATATCCTTGATAAAATACAAAGCTTTCATTTTCTATATTTAGTAAATCAAACTTATTGATTGCATTATATTCAGAGCATCCAAATCTCTGTTTGTTTTTACTGTCAAATTGAGAGGTATGTTAAAGTGTCTTTTATAATTTTTAAGCTGTCATATTTCTAAGAGCTTTTGCTCTTATTCACCTCCCATTTTGTTTGATGCATAAAGATGTATAATTCTTATTTTTGCCTCAGATTACATATTTATCATTATGTAATATCCCATTTTGTTCAGTTTAGTACTTACGGCCTTGAATTCTTCTTTATTTGATTTTAATATTGCCACCCTTGTTTTCTTTGTATTTGCTTTGTATACTTTTGTTCAACTCTTCATTTTTAAACTCTTTATCACTTTGTTTTGGGCAGGTTCCATGTTTTGTTTTTGTTTTAAATAGAGCTGGACTTTTAAAATCCAAGGTGACAGTCTTGTCCTTTAACAGGGAAATTCTGCCTTGTCTCTATTGTGATAACTGATAAATTTTGCTTTATTACTTTCATCTTATTCAGTGGTTGTCTCTTATTTTACTTTGTTTTGTTCTTCTCAATTCTTATGGAATTGTTAATTTAAAAGTTGCATTATTTTTTGTTTTGTTTTGTTATTTGTTGGTTTTTTTTGCGGTACGCGGGCCTCTCACTGTTGTGGCCTCTCCCGTTGCAGAGCACAGGCTCCAGACACGCAGGCTCAGCGGCCATGGCTCACGGGCCCAGCCGCTCCGCAGCATGTGGGATCCTCCCGGACCGGGGCACGAGCCCGTGTCCCCTGCATCGGCAGGCGGACTCTCAACCACTGTGCCACCAGGGAAGCCCAAAAGTTGCATTATTTTTAATCCTGCCAGTGCCTAACAGTTGAAAGTAAAACTCTCGTAACATACCAGCATTAAATCTTTTGTCCACCTGGATGTACATTTGCTGAACTCGTGTTGTCCCCATAACTCTGTATCTCATGGGTCTGTCCTCCAAATCTCTTATCCTTTCACTCATGAATTCCAATTCTGTGTTCTTGTCCTTTGCTTCTTAATGCCTACATTTCTTCTCCTTAATCCTCCAGAACATTAATTTAATACTCTAGAGCAATAGGTATTTTCTCTTCATTTAATTTAATTTTTTATTTTTAAAATTTTATTTTATTATGGTAAGAACACTTGACATGAGATTTATCCTCTTACATTTTGAAGTGTATAGTACGGTATTGTGACTATAGGTACAATGTTGTACAGCAGGTCTTTAGAATTTAGTCATTTTGTTTAACTGAGACTTTATGCTTTCCTGTTAAGTTTTTCATTGTTTTTTTTTTTTAATTCAGAAAGTTTTTTTTTTTTTTTTTTTTTTTTTACTATTTATTTATTTTTGGCTGTGTTGGGTCTTCGTTTCTGTGCGAGGGCTTTCTCCAGCTGCGGCAAGTGGGGGCCAGCCTTCATCACTGTGCACAGGCCTCTCGCTATCGTGGCCTCTCTTGTTGCGGAGCACACGCTCCAGACGCACAGGCTCAGTAGTTATGGCTCATGGGCCTAGTTGCTCCGCGGCATGCGGGATCCTCCCAGACCAGGGCTCGAACCCGTGTCCCCTGCGTTGGCAGGCAGATTCTCAACCACTGCGCCACCAGGGAAGCCCCAATTCAGAAAGTTTTTAAGCTACGATCGCGTCTCCATATGTGTTCTCATTACTTTTTTGTTAAAATTTTCCTCTGCTTCATTAGTTTTACTTCCGTGAGTGGCACTTGCAGTTCAGCTCATTCACCCTCCCTCAGCCCCTTGTCCCTTTGCCTGCTTCCAGCTGCCCTCAGCAGCCATGCAGGTCCCAGGTTGTGTCACGCAGCTGGTGGCAAAGTAGCAAGTGGTAGATGCTGGAACTGAGGGAACAGATAGTCTACTGCTGCGTTCTCTGTCCCCAGCGTCTCCTGGCCACAAGGCTTGGGAACTGTGCCACCTCCCATTGAAGCCACCTTCCCTGGGGTTTCAGCGGGGTCCAAAGCCTTCTCCCCTTCACGTGGACCCTCAGCTACACTGACTGTGGAGAATCACACCTGCTCTCTCTTCTGGAGCTATTCCCTGCCCTACCCACCCCTTAGAAGTCCCTCAACCCCAGGCAATGCCAGCAAGCTTTATAGTTGTCCTTGTTACTTCAGGAAGACCTGGCAGGGAGGCAGGATCAAGTCTGTTTGCTCAGGCCACCATCTTCCCCATAGAGAATGTGTCAGAGTAGAAATTTATTTGCTCTGTGTATTGTGAGATAGAAATAGAAAAAAATGCATACCTGCATTGGGAAGCAGCTGTTAAGAGTGATGATACTTCAGTGGGGCAGGATTGGCTTTAATTTAACTGTTTGAAATTAGGATACTTCTGTGAAGGAGACATGCACAGTATGTTTGTCTTATGGAAAGGACTGTGTTTCTTACCCTCATCCCCAGCACCTTTGCCCCCACATCACTCAGTACAGAGAGTAAGACATCCTACCAATGGAGTAATCAACATCAATTATACACCTATAAGTGTACACACACACATACACACCCCCCAGCCCCACCCCCCCCCACCCCCCCTCCGAGAGAAAGGTGGAATTTCCTCTCTTCACAGGTGGAAAACTTGAAGCAAGATACCTAACCTGCTCGGCCCAAATTGGGGAGTGTTAGCATCTGCATCTTAGGATAGGTGTTTGTGGCTTATATTAGCAGGCTAGTTATATGAAGTAGCACTGGGGTGTCCCAGAAAGGACTGCAGAATTAGGTTAAGGCCATGTATGCTTCATTTTAATGAGTCTTATCTTTGGAATTAGTGTGTTTTCCTCCTTTCCAGTATCTTAGAATGGAAGTGCCCAAGTACATCCAGGATTTGGTCCAACGTGGGAAAGACCTTCCCTTGCATCACAGAAGGGCCCCTTGTGTGGTCCATTTGATGAACACACGGATTATTGCAGCGAGGTGCTATAGAAATAGCTTCATGTCCTTGCAAAATTGCCAACACAAGTAAGAACCTGGAAATTGTTGGTATGCATGTATATCAGGTTTCTTAACCACTTCCATACTGAATTTTCTAAAAGATTTTTTAAAATTTTCAAGTTTTGTAGGCATCTGGGGCAGTATGTCAGACAAAGTTGACTATTTTCAAGGCATTTTTAGACGCTTAGGTACATATTCTGTTTAAAATATCTCTGTGTATCAGGTCTCAAAGTTAAAGTGCCTGTAACCTGCTAATAAAATAGGTGTCTGCTCTGGCCAGCTGAGGTTAAACCACAGTACAAATTGCAGGGTTACTGAATGTTGCTAGCTTTTTATTCCTCAAACGATTTATCTGCCTTCCTGTCCCAAAGCACTTTGAGACTTACTTCTTATCTAAGTTGACCAGTATTTGCAGACAGGGCCAGTGCCTTTGCTGCCACTTTTACTTGTTTTCTGCAAGAGAGCACCATCATCTTTGTCTTTTTTAATGAAGCATTAAGGTCCGTTTACATAGTGATAAATAAAGTAATTACTGCAGCGATGGCATTCCGCCCAAGTTACCTCGAAAACTGAATGCAAAATCTTTTTAATAGCTCCGTAAGGGTCTCTTGAAGTGTCACAGATTTTTATAACGATAGCTGTAATACAAGTGCCATTATTTACTGGGAGACTTGAACTCTCTGACCATTTCCATGGGTCCTCGTGCATCTCCAGCTGAGCTGAGGGAACATCACCGCAGACGCGTGTGTGCTGGCTCCTGTGATGGGTGTTTGCCAGGGTAGCCCTCCGCCAGCGGAAGGAGGCTGGCCTACCACCATCTTGTGATGCCTGGGCTGTGGCTAGTCCAGCTCCCTGTTGCCATGGAGGAGGTTTTAGGATATCTTCTTTTCTGGAAGAAGAGAGCTTCTGTTTTGGGAACTCTAAGGCACTGCCTGGTTTGGAGAGTGTTATGTAAGGAGTTATTCTGTTTTCTGATTGCCCATCATTTGATACAGACCAAACAAAGAACACTTCAGTGATGAAAGGGGAAGGGAACTGTTGCTCAGCTCTTTTCTTGCGGGTATCATTTGCTTCTTGATGTCTAAGTTATTTCGACATTTTAAAGGGACATATATTCTGAACAGTCTCTTTGTGCCAAATGCAGAGTGAACTAGAGATGAGTTTAGCACAGAGCTGTACGGACAGTCACCCTCTTGGGAGAGTCTGGACCTAGGTGCCATGTGGCCACCCTACAGTGGGGATTCTGCAGCTCTATGTGGAAGGTGCCCCTGGCTCTGAGTTCCAGAGTGTTCTCCTGTGGGAAAGGCTGCAAGGGCGAGGCCTAGCGCTTGGGTTGTTTGTACATCTGTTATTGGCTGTCACTGGCTTTGATGGCTTGGGGTCTCAGGGAGACATGCCATTGTCACTCCCTGCAGTCTGCCAGCGCACAGCTTTCCAGGTCTTGCTGGGTCCCAAGTGAATTTCACAGAGGCAGAGAGGGAGAAGGAACACAATCCAGAGCCAAACTGGGGAAGAGAAAAGGGTCTACAGTCATGGGAGGATGGGGTGGAAGGTGTAGCATTCAGAGCAGGTAGGGAAGTGATGTCATCGCACAGTTCACAGAGAGGGGCCCAGCCAAGGGTGACGCCCTCGTGATTTGACTTCATAGCTGGTCCAGGGCTGGCTACCCGGGTGAGGGGCCAGAGCCAGGGGTACAGGCTAGATGTGCTCCCCGTCCTAGGCTAGGAGAGCCCGCGTGAGCCTCTAGCTCTGCGGGACCCTGCCCTTTCCTGCTGAGGTTTAAGGTGGACCCTCTAATTGCATTCCCACCTGGTAGTCTAGTGGTCTCACCCCTGGGCTTGAGCTCTTGCCCCTGCCAGACAAGCCTTTACTCCTGGGGGTATTCTGTAGGTCCTATTCAGTCCTAACTCCTCTATGATGGCTATCGTGAATGCATCTTTTCAACAAACATGTATTTGCCACCTGTAACTGCCAGGCACTGTGCTAGGCATGGGGTGGTGGGGTGATGATAGTGATGAACTCGCCTTTGGTCCTGCTTTCAGGATGCTCATGGTCTAGTGGGAGATACAGAGAAAACTTACATCTTAGCCACACAGCCTTTTATTCCTCACCTGTTTTATCAGCCAGTCTTGCCTTCCTATCATTTATTCCCTGTTTAGAGTGTGTCTGAGTCATGTGGCACTTCCATACAGAGACTGCACTGTGGGTTTCCCCACCTTTTGTAATGATCCCACTTACCTGTCTGACGATGACAATAATTCTTGCATGTGTACAGTGACCGTTACATTTGCATAAAGAAATGTTGAAGAATATCCAAGAAACTCAGGAACATTGTTACCTCCTAAATATGTACCTTTTCGTATTATTTTGATATTAGAACCATGTGATTATATCACCTATTACAAAAATGTTTTGAATTTAAAAAATGCACACATTCCAAAAGTTAATTTTTCTGCTATGGAGATCATATTCATTCAAATATGTAAATTAAATTTAAAAGAAAAAGTAGACATTTGAGAGAAAATGAAAACCAACATAATGTGTAGAAATGCAGCTTTGACCATCTCTTGTTATTTAATATTAACATTTTCTGCTGTTCATCTGATACAGTTTAGCTAGGGAAAATCTTTTCATTTCTTTTCTTTCCAACTTTGTTTTTCTCACTGTATTTAAACCTTTCTCCATCCTGTTGTGTTAATTTTCAGTGTTGTGTTTTCGGATGTGAATTAGGGGTCACAAATGATCTTTGAAAGCAAGCAGACATCCTGAGGGCCATAGTTTGTTTGCTTGTTTGTTTTTAGCAACAGTTGACATGGTACAACTGACACGGCTGGGACTTCTGTTTTGTGTTTTTACAACAAAGCACTGTGTCATTGTCATCCTCATGTGGAGCAGGTGCCCCCCCCCCCCCACCTTTCCCTTGTCTGTGAGGCCTTGTGACTGTGTTAATGCACAGCGTCCTCCCACCCTGGGAAGGATGCAGGTTCTCTTTGGAAATCCTTGGGTCTTAGTCTCATCCAAGTTATAACCTTAAATTCTGGTGCACACTTGCTTGTTAAAACTGGTCTAAGTGGATTTAACCTCTTTTGTGCCTTCATTTTGAATGCTTGGGCTGGAGAGTCCCTTGGAGACCACCTGCCTGGTCATCCACATGTGCTTGCAAATGGCATACAAGTTTTGGGGATTCTTTTTCTGGTAACAGCTTTACTGAGATACTATTCACATACCATACAGTTCACCCATTTAAAGTGTACAATTCAGTGGCTTTTAGTACCTTCAGAGTTACACAGCCATCACCACAATTAGTTTTTTTTAAGAGTATACAATGTTATGATTTAATATATGTATACATTGTGAAATGATTACTACAACCAACGTAATTAGCACATCTACCACCTCACATAGTTATGTGAGGGTTTTTGTTTGTTTGTTTGTTTTTGGTGGTAAGAACACTTCAGTTCTACTCTCCTAGCAAATTTCAGGTGTTGATAGTATACAATACAGTGTTATTAAGGATAGTCACCGTGCTGTGCATCAGAACCTCAGAACTTATTCATCTTATAATGGAAGGTTTGTACATTTTGACCAGCATCTCCTCATTTGCCCCACCCTACGACCCTTGGCAGATGTGTCTGGTTCTATGGGTTTGAATGTCTAGATTCTACATATAAGTGAGATTGTGCAGTATTTGTGTTTCTCTGTCTGGCTCATTTCACGCAGCGTAATGTCTACCAGGTTCATCCATGTTATCACAAATGACAGGATTTCCTTTATTTTTATGACAATAATATTATATATACGTGTATATATATATATATATACACGTATATATATATGTATGTACATGCACACACACATGCACACACACGTATATATATATGTGATATAGAGATATCTCACATTTTCTTTTCCATTCATCTGTCAACGGATATTTAGGTTAGATGTGGATATCTTGACTATTGTGAATAATGCTGCAACGAACATGGGTGCACTTTCAATAATGGCCGTACACTTCTAGCAGTGCTCCCCAGCAGTGATACTGTCCTGCCCAGTGTGACCCTGTTAACATGAGTGGCCTTTAGTGAGAGAGTGTCCGGTTTTTAAAGCATTTTTTCCCCTCGTGGGTCCCTTAGGGAGTGGTCCTTGCTGTGTGCATGTGCCAGGTATGGGTACGTGTTTCAGCTTTTTTATTCTTCTGGAGAACATAATTGTTGCTAATGAGAACGCTTGGCATTGCATCTGATTTGTTTTTGCTGCTGCTGTATTAGTAATAAATAGGTACTCAGTTTGCATATTTAACACCACGTCTTCCTTCAGCCCACACCTCCTCACTACAGGATCAGCTTTTCATTGCTTGGTAGAGCTTTTAATTACATGGGGCTTTTCTGTCTTAACTGGGATATAACTTTTCTCCTTATTAATCAGAAAAAGTCACCAAGAATGTTACAGTGTATAATGGGGAGGAATATTCACAAATAAGCTTTTTTTTTTCTTTTCCTTCCCTTTTTTTTTTTGGTTACACTACTTTTATCACAAGAAAAAAGAGGACTTTTGAAAGTAAAAATAAATTATTCATTTGCTAAAATCATCGACCTTCATGAGTAATACAGTTGGTTTAGTGTTTACAACAAAGGAATTACATACAGGAGAATGCTGGGGACTTACTGAATAAGAGAAATTAGATTTCATTACAAATACAGGCTTTCAACACAGAGAAAGGGTACACTTTATAAATATTGTGAAGAGTTTTTAGAGGTAATAGAATAATAGAGAGTACTAAACCAGTTCAACCAATTTCTAGTGTATTTTTTAACAACACTGTTTCAATGATAATGCTTTACATTGTCTTCGAATCCACAGCTCCACTAAGGTGCCTTGTGTTTTCAGAGCCATTGAGAGTCTGTTTTAAGACTTCCTTTCTGATGTATGTGGTGGGACATTTGCTTTTTTTAAAAAAAGTTTATTATTTTTTTTATTGAGGTAAAATTCACATTACATAAAATTAGCCTTTGAAAAGTGAACAATTCAGTGACATTTAGTTCATCACAATGTTTTGCAACCCCCGTCTCTAACTATCTAGTCCAGAACATTTTCATCAGTTCAACAGGAAACTCTGTACCCATTGAGCAGTTCTCTCTGTTCCCCCTTCCCACCGGCCCCTCACAACCCCTGATCTGTCGCTATGTATTTACCTACTCTGAACATTTCATATGAGTGGAATCATACACTATGTGACCTTTTGTTTCTGGCTTCTTTCACTTATCATATTTTTAAGGTTCATCCATGTTGTAGCATGTATCAGTCCTTTATTACTTTTTTTTTTTTAAATTATTTTTGCCTGTGTTGGGTCTTCGTTGCTGCACATGGGCTTTCCCTAGTTGTGGCAAGTGGGGAAGCCCTTAGTTCATTTTTTATTAAGGTATAATCGGCATGTAACATTATATTAGTTTCAGTTGTACAGCATACTAATTTGATTATTTGTATATATTTACAAAGTGATCACACAATAAGTCTGGTTAACACCCATCACCTCACCTAGTTACAGAATTTTTTTCTCATGGTGAGAACTTTGAAGATTTACTCTCTTAGAAACTTTCAAATACGCAGAACAGTGTTGTTAACTGTGGTCGTCGCCATGCTGTGCATTACTTTTTAATGGGTTTTTGTGGTAGTTGTGGAGGTGATGGTGTGGTTTTCTCTCTCTCATTTTTTTTGGGGGGGGTGGTTATTCTTAATATATCTTCATATATCTGAGTAGTTGAGTTGGTGATTGAATAACTCATTTCTTGATTATTTTACTCTCTGTGGGTCTACAGGGACCTGTCTTTATATCCCTGTTTAAGTCCTCTTTTTAAAAATTTCACAATGTTAACCTCTGCCAAAGTGGGTGCAGTTACTGTGGGTGGTAGGAAGCAAACCTATTGATTTATTCTTGCAGGCATCAGAAGCAGCACCACTTTAAAATGTTTTGTCATGATCATCTTGTACCCATAGTTCTGTACTAAGTCAGTTACTTTGTTAATTCAAGTTACTCAACAGGAGGTTACTTAAGCAAGTGAGAAATTTATCATTTTATTTGTAGAAAGACTCCATTTCAGCTAGCCAGCCACTTTATTCCAGGGCTGCATGTTGTAAGAGTGGGCTTCCTCCAGGTGTGCCCTTCACCCCTACCCTCCCAGGATGCCTTTTGAGCTATTGGAAAACCCAGATAGGTGTTTTGCATTGGTCAATGGGAATCATTAATTTTCCCATCTATATTTGTTCTGTGTTCTCTGGATTATTAGTTGTAAATAGTTCATTTTTACATGCTTGTATTAGATTCTTTATGTGATCTCTTAATGTAAGTGCACTAGGGGAAGAACCATCTCAGTAGTATTATTTTTAATAGTTCAGAGGAAATATCTTTTCTGAGCATGGATTTTTCTGTTCCATCTTTCTTTTCCAGGTAGGCTGTAATTCTGTGCTGTGGTTTTGTTTGGAAGTGGTGTTTTTGTCAAGGTTGCTACCACTGTGAAGTAAGAAAGGGTATGTCAGTGTACAAGGCATAACCGTAATTACCTGGTTGGGCGTGGCTTGTATTTTTTCCTGACTCTTCATGAAATTTTGAAAAATTGAGACCAAAAGCGAGGTTCCTTTTTCCCCTCTAAAAGCTGTTTTAAAATAAAAAATGTAATGAATGTTACATTTGTTAATGTTATGACTGCTTTGAATAACCCAGAAAATATTTTTTATTGTCGGTATTCAATAATTTGCAAGTATAATGATCTCATAGGTAGGTTTTACCTTGATATGTTTTTAGAAATGGTGGTACTTAATATATTAAAATGTGTGGCTCTTAGTTAAAATAGGTTGTCACGGGATGTTGCGCATGAACAGAACTTCATACTTGCACCCAGCTTGTTTCATTCCAGGCAGCCAGCATCCTGGCTGGTGAGGGCCACACTTCCTGCTGGTACTGCTAGGATAGGGAGAGGTGGGGATCACTGTGCCTGTCTTATCTCCCAGCTCAGATCCTTAGCATTGCTTGAATATTTGTGTGTTTGTGTGGGGGTGATGTTTTCCTGAGAATGCTGCTAAATAACAGGAATTCCAAGAGTTCCTCAGCCTGCAGCCCAGTGGTGTGTGTTTCTTCTAGCAATGAGGTAAAATTCATATTGCTGGGGAGACAGCCAGACTTAGAGTTAGAAAACCATCCTCCTGGAGGAGGGGGTGGACTCTTTGGAAATCCACAGGTCCTTTTCCCACACAGGCCACCCTTCAGGACCTTGGATGAGCTCATTTTCCCAGGAAATTGGACTGAGGTCTCCTGATAGCTTCAGCTGCACTGAGATTTTTTTTTCCCCCGTAACTTTGATTTCAGTTGATATGTAGTCTCTCCAAAGAAAATATTGATCAGATGCCCTTTCTACACCGTGGCATTGTGCAAGAGGTATCAGGTTTTAAAGTAAAAGTGCACCATTCTGGCCGCTCAGAGCTTACATATTAATACATTTAGCCAATGTGAAATATAAGCCCATTTGATGTTTGTTGCAAAAAAAAAATAGTTTATCTCATCTCTTATTTTAACTCTTTTTGGCACAGAATGTATCAAAAGAGTCAGCAAGAGTTTTAAGTGTGTGAATAAATGTTTTGCTCTGTTTTGTGAAAACTTTTAAACAGAAAGACTTAATATTTTCTTTGTAAGCAAACAGCATCAAAAAATAACATTTCTCTGCCTTTCTAGGCTGCATCTTATGGCTAATTTGTCCATGAAGGGATATGTTTTGTGTGATATGGTTTAAATCACTTAAACCCTTGAAAACGTTGCCAAACTCACTCATCTTTGCTTTGACAAGTATAAGGCGTCAGAAAATGAATGGAAGTTAACTCATATTCTCCCTTTTCTGCTGGCTCCCTTCTGTTCTTTTTCTGTAAAAACTCCTAGAGCTCCACTCCTAGGCCTACTCCCAGGAGCCTCCTAAGCCCTCAATCTAGCAGCAGAGCTGCCTGTGTGCAGGGAAAGTAGGAAGATGCTCTCCCGTCATCCCTTTCTTTTAAACTTGGTAAGAAATGTGTCCCAGCATATCAGATGCTCTCAGAATCTCAGCGTGTTACACTACTAGTAATTAAAACTGGAGCCCAAATTGAAGGAGAAATTTTTTTTTTTTTTTTGTCGGTACGCAGGCCTCTCACTGCTGTGGCCTCTCCCGTTGCGGACCACAGGCTCTGGACGCGCAGGCTCAGCGGCCATGGCTCACGGGCCGAGCCGCTCCGCGGCATGTGGGATCTTCCCGGACCGGGGCACGAACCCGTGTCCCCTGCATCAGCAGGCGTTCTCTCAACCACTGCGCCACCAGGGAAGCCCCGAGAAATAATTTTTTATTGATTGCTGGCGTTTGTAGAAAAGGTTCAATTAGACCAGGATACTAAGGGGGCTTAATGGTGCTTTTATCTGCCAGCACTGACATGGGTATTTTCTGTATCTCGTTTTGCTTGGGAACTTATGAGTCTCTACCACCTTCTGATGAGTGTACCAGCAGCACAGCTTTTACACTTATTAACCATGGCCGTTTTGTTTTGTTTTGTTTTTAAACTTACACATCATGGCACATGCTCAAAGGTTTTCCCAGACACAGTTCCTCTGAAGCGGGATTTGAGGTACTTGCCCCTTCTGTCCTAGGGCACATTGTCTTAGCCCTTCTGTGGTCTTTCCTGTCCTCTGTGGCTCTCTGGGTGCCAGTGGGCCATTAGCTGTCTCTCAAGTCCCTTCCCCTCCCAGCTGTACCCCAGCTCTGTGTAACTCCTCTCGGATATGGAATTTGGGGTCTCCACCACGTCGGCGGACTTCCTAGTTTGTAGGTGATGGTGAGTCACCATAGACTGACTAAATGTCCTTCTGCTGGAATTAGAAGTTAGGGGAAGAGAGGTTTGGGCAGATTTTTATCCTGAGGACCTTTGAACCAGGGAATGGAGGGGTAGGTTCAGGGTGTGGGAGTCCATGAAACTGTGAAATATTGTGTCAGCAGTTTGTCTATGTGCCTTGTTCTGGGCTGGAGGGACGCCTACAGTCATCAGATTCTCAACTATATTTCTGACCCCTAAACCTTTAGAAACCACCAGTCAATAAGAAGTTTCCAGTTGTGTCTTATTAGTCCCCATGGCAGTTCTTGGAGAGAGAATGGAGAAAAGTTGGAGAATGGCTCCGTCTGGCTTCATCCCATTGATGAAGCTTTGAGTGGGGGTTGTTGATGAGAGTTGGGCCCCTGTTGTGTAAGGAAGCACAACTCTCCATCTAATGGGGCCCTCAGCGTGCAGCGGGTGGGGGGCGTGGAACGGGACGATGGTGGCCCTGCTGTTTCTATCGGCTCCATCCATCCGTTGTGTATCCTTCTGTCCAAGTCCCTGACGTGGAGATCAGGAAGGGGCTGATCTATAGACCCTGCTGCTGCTCTGCTTTCCTAACGTGTGGCGGGACAGTTGATATTTAGTCTGGAGAACAAGGCTAAGTAGGATTCGTGAGTATTTTCCCTGCATGCTACCCTCCTATTCTCCACCCCTCTATTCGCCCATCCTTCCCTCTCTTTCTCTGTCCTCACCGCTGTTGCCTGGGGCTCCCAGATTCCCCCAAATGGAGCAGACCCACCTGCAGATGTGTGTGCTTACATGTGCATGTGTATTTGATGAGAAAAAGGGACAAGAAAACGGTGCAGTGGAAGGTGAGGCAGTTGGTCTGGGCCAGAATGTGCCCCCAGAGTGAACTCTGGTGGGGCCCAAATGCATCCTGGAGAGACTAGGTCTCAGGCCAGGGCTTGGGCTGCTTACTGAAGTTCATCTACAAACAAGCAATGACTTATGCAAGAGACGCGTTCAATGATAAAGGGAGAGGAAAAAATTTAAGGGCACAGTTAGGTTTGGATTGTTTGCTTGTTTGTTTGGTTTTTGGCAATTATTGTAAAGCCCAGGGTGTTCTTTGTTTACCAGCAGCGTGCTGATCAGGTTATGGCCCGTTCAGGCTGACTTTCCCTCCTGCCCTTCCTCCTTCCTTCTCCTGCTCTGCCTACAATTTTTTTAAGTAGGCAGGAAGTCTTTTAATTTTTTAACAGCATGGGAATCGCTTAAAGGTCCTCCCTTCTAGTGGTGTATTCATAGCAGCTTAGGTGTGGAAAGACCAGTTTGCACAGCTGAGTTCTCAAATGAACACGCTGCTCATGTTCTTTACATGCATGCATCGAGTGCTTCTCCACGGAGACCCCCAGACTGTGAATAAACATAGAATTTTAGTTGAACTAAAAGCATGAATTTTTTTCTTTAAGATATAACCCCATGGCAATTGTGGAATAATTTGAAAATTTCTGAAAACATGAAACAGGTGTTTGATGATCAGTTTTCTGACTTATAAATTTGTGAAATAAACCGTATCAAAAATTGCTGTTTTACATGTGTAAATATTTTGTTACAGTTGATTTATTAATACTTTCTAGCCTCTGGAAAAAGAGGAACTTTTTGAAAGTGGCTGGTATTTTTGCTATGCTTTTTCTTTCTCTTTTTTTCTTTTTTTGACTCCTCATGGAGTAGTAGTAGGCTCTGTTCCGTGGAATTACTATTGGACAGGCTATTCTGAACACCAAGGCTTGTGAAGAATTAGAATGGAAGAAGACTTCAAAAGGTCCTTTTTTTGGTAGGGAAGGGGAAGGGGAATGTGGACCAGTAGCAGCAGTCGTGACTTGTTGTTACTCTTTCCATGGCAGGTAAGTAAAGATCATACACAGTGCGTGCTGGTCTCAGGATTGTGAGCGAGGGGGATGTTGAAGGCCGATAGTTAGAATCATTCTCCTTCCCCTTTGGCTAGAGCCATTGCTACTCCTTGATTCAAAGTGCTCCTTACATTATAAATACATGGATTTATGTTCTAAGCTCAGAATTAAAGAATCTTGCCTCACATTTGCGTGCCTCTCTTTCTGAATAAATACTGGTTAGGATCAGGTCAAGTATAGATAAAGTCAGAAAATTGTTTCCAGTAGGGGAACTTTTATCATCATCTCCCCTGGCTACAGTACTCAGATACTTTTGTGTCATTGTTTTTGCCATGCTAGGTAAGTAGCTGGTGTTTCAGAAGATCTCAACCCAACCCCCAATCACACGTTCCCATCCAGAATGTTGGGGGTTGTGCAAAACTTGAGGCTTGAAGTGACTGTCATTTTCTGAAAGATACATGTGGCTGCTCTTGGCCTGGAAGTTCAGCTTTATAAACATACATATAATTAGGGAGGATCAAGGTACCTGTGAACTCTTAACTTGCTCATAAGGGTTGAATCAATTCCCTGAGTGGGGAGAGCGGGAAGCTGTAATGCTAGATAGCTTAATATTCTAATGAAAAAGTTCTTAAGAAGTATGTGAAATATTGACACAAGGGTTCCCATGGAGTGTTGCTTAAGCTGTGAGGTGCCTTGGGGGACATGGACCAGCAACCATTTCCTTTTGCTCACAGCACCCAGGTTTTCCTTTGAGGACCCTATCTGCACTGTGTAGTAGTCACACATTTTGGATGACGTTAATCTCAAACTTGGCATAAGGGGATCAGAGCATCCTCCCATCCCCAAAGGATGGGCTGTCACACAGGCCCACATTATAATCAGGGGGAGGCATTTCCTGGCCACCATTAACAGTACAATTTGGGTTGATTCATTAGAACACTACTCAGGACTTTGGTTTGGTGGTTCTGGGAAGCAGTGTGAATAAGCTTGCGCATTGCAGTTGTGCTGGAGGCATCTTGTAACCACAAGGGACGCCAACTTGAAGACGAAGCCAGTGGGGAGATGGGGGCAGGACAGGGAGAATCACTGAAACATGGAGCAGTAGCCCAGAGCAAACTGGGTGGAGTAGAAATCCACCCTGTTTCTGTATGTTTCAGTTTTGAGCAAATCTTCTTTATTGTATAATCCATTTAAAGCAATTATTTTTATTCCTTTGGAGTTGATTGTTGGTCAATGGCCAATTTGGAAATAGCTGAAGAATTAGGCTATGGGTTAGATAATAACACTATGACAAAACAGAGAGGATCTTAAAAGAGGAGGGCCATTCACTGAGGTTTTATGAGCCCTCCCTCAGTCCCTTCAAATCAGATTTTAGTTCTTTCCCCTCCAAGTCTTCTGTGCTTAGGAATGTTGTGTCTTAAGTCACGTTGGCCACAGTGCCATCGTGGATCCCTCTTGATTCAGGTTGGATTCATTCGTCCAAATGTGGGGCCAAGATACAAGGCAGAGATTGAAAATTGGAGAATGTCATGCACATTTTCCCACAAAGGATTGAAGGATTTGTTTACCACAAATCGCATGAGAACTGTCTGTTGCATGAGAGCAATGTCTGGGTTTTCAGGCATGGAAAATACAGAGCTTGACTATAGAGTATAGTTTTTTTTGACTGATAATTGTTTCTTTAAGAAGAAATGTAGAATATTATTCAGCCTTCAAAAGGAAAATTCCACTACATGCTACAATATGGATGAACCTTGAGGACATTGTGCTGAGTGAACTAAGCCAGTCGCAAAAAGAAAAATAGTGTTTGACTCCACTTGTATGAGGTCCCTAGAGTAGTCAAATTCATAGAGACAGAAAGTAGAAGGGTGACTGCCAGGGTCTGTGGGAAGGGGGGAATGGGGAGTTAGTGTTTAATGGGTACAGAGTTTCAGGTTTTTGAGAGGAATAGGGTTCTGCAAATGGATGATGTTGATGATGGTTGCTCAACAATATGAATGTACTTAACAGTACTGAACTGTGCATTTAGAACTGGTTTAAATGGTAGCTTTTATATATATTTTACCACAATTAAAATAACTTAATTTTTTTTTTAAAAAGAAGAAATTAATTGAGCAGGTCATTGGATATTAGATCAGAAAGCAGGAGGTGGGGTCTCACTTGCTCATTTTGTAGCTCAGGGAATCCTGGAGCTGAGCTCACATGCCTGCCGGATGGTCCTGGGTGTGAGTTCTGACTTGGGTTGGGGGCTGTGTGATTACTAACATGCCTTAGCCCCAGATTCCTTATAAGGAAAACAGGTAGATAATATCTGAGGCATTTTCATCAAGTCTTTGGCGGTGCCAGGTCCCTGGGAGCCCTCAGCATAGGTGACACCTGACTTGTCCTAGGCTAGACTTCAGGTTTACTGTCCCCCTCATGCCACGGCCCCTCTACAGCCCTGTGTCAGGTATCATGTGCTGCCATGTCTCTATTTTATCAGTCATGGATCAGCAGGAAGCCCTAACTTGTTTGTTCATTGTAATCACTGGGGAGCTTTTTAAATCTAGAGCCAGGCTGCCCTCCCCCGAGACCAGTCGAATTACCACTTGCGGTGGGACAGGGCATCGGTATTTCCCCCCAGTTTTATTGAGGTATAGTTGGCAAATAAAATTATAGATCTTTAAAGTGTACAAGGTGATGATTTGATGTTCCTATACATTGTGAAAGGATTCCCAACATCAAGTTAATTAACATCCATCATCTGACATAGTTACTTTTTTTGATAAGAATGCTTATGATCTGCTCGCTTAACACATTTCATTTATACAATATAGTCACCATGTTATGCATTAAATCCTCAGACTTTATTCATCTTAAAACTGAAAGTTTGAAACCCTGTTACCAGCCACTCCCCATTTCCGCCATGCCCTCAGCCCTTGACAACCCTCATTCTACTATCTTGAGAGTGAAAGTTTTTCTTAATTCAACATTATCTTTCAGTTTCCACATGTTAGTGATTCCCTGCAGTATTTGCCTTTCTCTAAGCTTTGTCTAGATTGTTCTACTTGGTGTAATGACCTCTAGGTTTATCCATGTTGTCGTAAATGCAGGATTTCCTTCCTTTTTGCTGCTGAAAAATACTCCATTGTGTATATAGACACACCATATTTTCTTTATCCATTCATCTGTAGATGGACATTAGGCTGTTTCTATATCTTGTCTATTGTGAATAATGCTTCCGTGAACACGGGAGTGCAGACACTTCTTTGAGATAATGATTTTGTTTCCTTTGGGTCTATACCCAGAAGTGAGATTCTTGGATCATGTGGTAGTTCCACTGTTAATGTTTTCAGGAAGCTCCATACTATTTTCCATGGTGGCTGCACCAATTTACATTCCCACCAATAGTACATAAAGGCTCTCTTTTTTCCACATCCTCGCCAACACTTGTTGTCTCTTGTCTTTTTGATGATAGCCATCCCCGCAGGTGTGAGGTGATATCTCACTGTGGTTCTGCTTTGCATTTCCCTGATGGTCAGCTGTGGTGAGGACATCCCAGGTGAGTACTGTGTGCGAACAAGCTGAGGGATGCTGCCCTGGACAGTGTTCTTCTTATGTCTCAGCCTGGTGTCCCGTCACTGCTACCACCACAGTTATGCCACCTATGGACTGTCCCAAGGTCCCGCTTGTGGGAAAACCCTGGGGAAGGTCCTCTGCCCCCTCTGAGATGTGAGAGTGACGCCCGTAAGCCCCAGCTGAAGCTGGGCAGGGGTGGCCAGGGAAGGACCATCTCCCTGTGCGGTGATTCTGGGAACAGGACCCCTGGGGGGCTTGTGAAGTTTCACCTGGCTGGGCCCCCCCCCCGCCCCCACAGGGCTTCGTGACCCAGCACTTCTCTTACAAGTTCTGCGGTGACCCTGCTGCTGCTAGACCTAGAGTGCACTTGGAGAACCACTGGCCTGTTGAACAAATCTTTGCAAATTAGGGAGGTGTGTCATGGGAGGAAGTATATCTAGAGTTGAAAGAGTATTTGCTTGAATACGTTGCTGAGCATTTGCCAAGAACACAGCCTTCTTTCTGGCTTTAATCATACATAGAGTCTCTAAATCACACGTAATTACACATCCTTTAAGCAGCTTTTGACTGACTTTGGGTTTCTCTTTATGGTGATTTTCCTTAAACTCCTGAAGGGAGGGCAGGTAGGGCAAGAGAGATTGTATTTCTTTAAAAACAAAACAAAAGGCATATTAGTTACTAGTAGAGTTGCCTTCTAAGTACTTGACTTTAGAAGCGTTACTTTCAGGAGCCCCTTCAGACCCCCCTGGGTTGAGTTAGGGGCTCTGTGTAGCTGAGGCACATGTGGGGGCCACCCGGCAAGGCACCTAGTCAGGATGCTGATCTGCCCTTGCCTCTCGACTCACCTGAGGCCACGTCAGTGAGCGAGGATGGGGGTCTGTCTTGTCGCAAGAGTGTTTTCAAACTGATTGTTTGGTCTGTGCCTGGCTGTTAGTCCACAGAAAAGCCCGAAAGAACTCACGTCTTAAATGCCCATGACCTTGAATGGTCTTTCCCAAGAGGTGGCCGGATATGTGCTCCTGTCACCTCAGGTATGCGTCCAGACTGCTGTTGTTTCGACGCTGGACACAGGTGCTTAGGAAAATTCCTCACCAAAGGGCTTTCGGGCTTGACAAGCTCTTGCTGTTTCTGTGACCTTGTGCGGTGTCTGGTTTCACAGAAGGCTTTGTTTCTGGGTTCTCGTGGCTGCACTCAGCCTGGCCCTGTAATCACTGGGCGCCTGGAAGGGCTGCGGTCTGCTTCCTGGGGTGCGCTCACATACCGTGTCAGCCCACGTGTGTCGCCGTGGCGGCAGGGGGCCTGGGGGGCAGGGTCGCGAAGCGCACTCAATTCCTGATCATGGCCTTTGTTTGAATTTTGCACTTGCCACAGATGGAGACATTCCTTTGAGCTGCTCAGTGTGGTTTGTTTGAAATGGGCCATCTCTTAATTCACGTGACCCTGGAGCTGGGTAGGGTAGGTCCACATGCTTTTCCACGTTTAAAGTTTAGAAGCTGTTAGCTGTAACCTTTCAAAGAGAGAAGAACTTGCCTTGAATTCAATTTCAGCGTTTGGAAGTTTGAGGAAGGTAGTGAAGGGGGCAAGGGAGGCTCTTAGGAGGTCAAGGGGCCAGCCTTGTGGCCTACGTCGGAAGTCTTTAGTGTCCTATGCAAGAAAGGGATCTCAAGGGTTCAGATGGCTGTGGCATCTCAGGCTGCACATGTCAGTGATGAGAAGAGCACCTAAGGAATGATGTACACTGCAGGGACCACCCAGAGTCGGGGGATGCTGTGGCGGGCGGGAGGGTGACGCAAGCACACCCTGAAAGCTCATGGAGAGAATGGCATTTTAGCTTAAGGAGGACACAGATGCATCATAGAGTCCACAGACACACACCCTAGACTTGGAGAGGAGCAGCTTGGAGCGGCTGCATTGTTTTTCAGAAAAGTAGGGTAAGTTCCCTGTCAGGATCCCACATGGAGATTGTGACAGTAAGACCCACATGAGGACTGACAGTGGGGAAGGAGAGGAGAGGAGAGGAGAACCTGACAGTACAAAGACCCATGCATGCTATTGTGGTTTTGGTGAGCGTGGGGGATATTGTCATTTATTGAGCACCTACTGCATGCCGGGTGGAGTATTTTCCATAGGGATACTGCAGAACTCAGTAAAAGCAGCTCTGGACAAGTCTGTGGGGGAAAAGAGAGCAGAAATGGGCAGTTATACCCCCTGTTCTGAGAACACAAGAGGGGCATCATGACCAGCTCTGCCTGTGGGCTGCTGAAGGCTTCACAGAGCAGGGGCATCTGCTCAAGGGCTCCGTCACCCCTGTGGTGCATGACATCTGGTTAACTTAACTAGTGGGGAATGGAGAATTTGTAAGGTCTGTTCAATCTGCCTGTATTGACAGTTTTGTTCTTTGAAAAATTAAGAGTGTCTCGCTCCTTTGGCTCCTTTCTCACAATCCTTGGTGCTAAGGTATAGATAGACTTCGTTTATTGGTTCATAATCCCTCATTTTATTATTCATTATTCATGACCTACATGCCTATTGGAAGTCATCCGGTCCCACCCCTCCACTTCACAGGTGAGAAAACAGAGACCTGGACTGGGGCTGTGATTTACAGTTTGTCACATGGTGCAGAAGCCCAGTGGGCACAGGGGCTCAGCCTCTGACTCTCTCTAGTCCGCAGGCTCCTTGACAATAGGAAGGATGCCTTCCAGGGGAACAGAGTAGGGAGTGGAGACGGCCCTGGGCTGGGTGTGCAAAGGCCGGTCTCTGACTGGCCCAGTGACTGAGCAGGTCCCCTCCCTGACCCCTGAGCCTGTTCCCTTTGATGGAGTAGGAGGTGAGGCTGCTCCCTTCTGACTGACAGCATTCCCTTTCACATCTGTCCTGTCTGGAGCCACAGCCTGGTAGTGGCCTTGAAGTGGGAGCCACTGGAGCCATGTGTCGGATCTCAGACGGTGACCTTTGCTGTGTGATTTCCAGTGACTGATCACTGTGGTGTCTCTGGAAGTTAGCATGTGAGTAGTTCTCTGCCTTTTGAAAACAATGGAAAAACCCATTACCAGCTCCCAAACCAGCTGTCTTTCTGCTGATGAACAGAGAGCAAACCATGAAGAACAGAAGAGTGGTTCCTTGTAAGTGCTCTGGGAGTACATAATACCTTTTAAATAAGATTAAAAATTATGTATTATTCTTCCATCCTGGCATCACTGTCAGATAATTGAGCATGAGAGCATTAGGCACTGTGTGCTAGGTACGAACTAGTAACATCAATTCCATGTTCAGTACAGCCACTTTGTTCAAGAACAATGTATTCAAGGTCAGTGTATTTTGGCTGTGCTGCAGGGTTCTGGAAATTCCCAAGAGAATAACTTTTTTGTCTGTTATATAATCCAACACAAGTGAATGCAGTACCTCATGTTTAGTAATGACTTTAAAAATGCAATTGATTCTAAAATTTAGCTTTTAAAAATTTTGACTTGTTTAAAAAAATTCTCTTAAGGTTTAAGGTAGAATTTTTTTTTTTTTCCATTTGTTCAAGAAGTAGTTACAGAGCACTGCTCTGTGCTAGGTACCATCCCAAATGCTTTACAAATATCAGTTTATTTAATCTTAACCTCATTAGGTAAGTACTGCTGTGCCCACTTTACAGATAAGGGAACTGAACCACAGAGAGGTTAAAGTAAGTTACTCAAGTGACACGGCTAGTTGGAGGTTTTGATTACTTTTTAAGTTTCAGATAACCACTGTGAAATTTTCTTATCTTGAGCTACACATTTCAGAATCGTTTCTGATGCAGACCAACCATTTAAACAATACTGTCTCTTTCTCTGGAGTCAAACACGGTGATAACATAGTAGCACATGGCTTGGGCTTGTCCCTGGAGGAGGATGCATCCACGGGAGCTGAGGCAAGGGCTGCAGCACCTCTGGGACCACAGCCCTCCAGTAGCTCTGCCAGTCTCAGGATATCCCGGTGGAACAGAGATGAAGATGGCCGGAGGGAACCCAAGCAAAGAAGGGTCAGAGATGCTTTCACTAGCAGTGGAGTTTTCCTACCAGGCCTTGGTGGGGCAAGTCTGAGGGCGGAGCTGGAGTCCCCTGTTCTTTTGTGATCGTTAAAACACTCACGGAGTTCTCTGGCTTGGGGATGTTTAGCTGTTGTAGCGACCTGTATGCAGCTTTATGGGGCTGTCATCTAGAGAGCCCTGCACCAGAGGGCAGCCTCCAGACAGCTGGTGCAGCAGGGTCTACTCAAAATACATACCTCATACACTTTAATGCCACCTATTCAAAGTTAGTGGCCAAGAATGGAGCCAGGTGGACATTTTTCTCTAATAACAACAGGCATTCATATTTATTAAAAATATATCTCTGTGTCAGACACTATTCTAAGTGCTTTGCAATATATTATCTGATTTAATAATTAACTTTGGTAATTTAATAATTCTCAGTATTGTAAATTAATAGAGTAAATAAGACTGTAAGGTGAATATGTAGCCTACTTGATAGAACTCTTTTAAGTACCTTGAAGAGTTTTACAATTTTTTATTTACAGGTGAAATTAACATGCGAATTACAAATCATCCTTCACTGTTCACTCAAGCAGGCTGGCTCCTGAAGGATCCCCTTAAGGTTTAGATGGACAACTTAATTGAATTGCTTAATATATTTGAAATTAATAACGTTGCATTTCTTTTTAATGATATAATCCAAATGACAAAGAATAACTCTAATAAGAAATTGCAGGACGTATTTATGAAAAATCTACCCAATCTTACTGAACAATATAGAAAAACAATTTAAATATAGTGAAACGTCATTTTTCCTAGGTGGGAAGCTGGAATATTACCAACGTCACTCCTCTCCAGATTGATTTATAATTTAAAAACAATTCCACTGCTTTTGCACTTTGTTTGGAGCTTAATAAAGTGATTCTAAAGTTTATCTGGAATATTCAGTAGGTGCGACAAATTTAAAATTTTTTGGCAGAAAAAGAGGAATAAATTGGGGTTGGAATGTGGAGGGGACTTGTCTGATCACTTTTGCTAGAATTAAGTGTCCTCTCACCTCAGCTCCTATTTAAGTCCATTATAAGATTTTTACTTTTTAAGGGGAACTACCAAATAACTGGGGAAGACACTGCTTATCATTTGTGGAACCCAATTTCTCAGTTATGTTAGATTTATTTGACTGAACTTTTTGCAAAGTAGTACTTGGCTTTATTTTTACTGTTTATCAAATAATTTTTGAATAGAAATAATGAGGTATCACATTTATTCTGTCTTGGTAAATATGATAGTATAAACAAGATTGTAAGGCAAATATGTAAACTACTTGGAGATTTTATAACTACCTTGCAGATTTTATAACTCCTATTTGCATATGCACATCACATACTCCTTATATATGATGACCTGTGCTATCATAGTGCCAGGTACTGAGGTCATACTGAGTCCATTTCCTGTCTTTGTCTACTTGATGGATAATATAGACAACATTGGGATATTGCAAAGGTGAGGGGGTCAAGTTCACTGTTTCTCAAACTTCGAAATCCACTAAGCATCTATTCATACACTGGCCAAGTAAAAGGCTGATTATCTTATCCCCTCCCTGTTTATGTTTTAAACAGCATTTCTCGAATCTGTGTGAACAAATAACTTTCCTATTAATATGTAGAGTTCCTTGAAAGACATGAGTTTGTGAGTCCCTGTTCTAGTCACTTCTTAAGAAGGAACAAGTCAGTGACAGATTTGGATAAATACCTGAATCTGATATATGAGATGATATGAAAAGAAGTAACTTTTTTTTTTTACCAAGTTGAATTAAGTGGAAAACACACGTTGTTTTAATCACAGTTGATTGATAGAAATCTAAATTTGCATTCCGATTGACTTTTTTTTTTAATTACGGTGAAGATACATTTTTAAAATGTCTGTAGCATAAAGTCATTCCTCCTTCATCCATCCAAGTCATCATCCCTTTCCTCCGAATCATTACAAATAACTTTGAAAATACTCTATCTCATTTATTGACATCTTATTATTATTTATAGGCACATATTCTAATATAGTTTTGAAGACTGAAATGGGATCATTCTTTTGCATTGTTCTGTACCTTTTTTCAGCTTAATAATTTACCTTGATTATCATTTACTGGCAGTACATGTGGATCTACCTTGTTATTTTTAACCATTGCATAATGCTAGAATGATGGACACAATTTGTTTAATCACTCCAAATTAGGCATTTAGGTTGTTTCCAGTTTTTTAGTATTACAAATAACCCTGCAATAAACATGTCTTGGATATGCATTCTTTTAGTTTAAAATAGTCTTGTTCCTTCAGAAAGTTGCTCAATAATTGGCTTAGGAATTCTTTTGTGCTAATTATTGTGATTGCTTACTTTTGAATTCTTCCCTTAGTTTATTATTTTTGTAGTATATAATCCTAAACTATTATAACTGAAGTGGTCCTTCTGCTAAGAATGCAGTTTAGCTTAAAGATGGGATTTCTAAATAAAGACCTAAAAATTAACCTCTTTGGAGCTGTGACTTCCTGATGAAGTGGTAACACATGGACAGGATATGTTCTACATCTGGACAGCCTATATTGGGAAATTATGTGATTTGCAAGAAGCCATTTGTCTGCTTAGGCTGCCTCAGGATGGCAAGTGAACGTATTGTTGTTGAAAGATTTTTTTCCATTAAATAAAAAAAAATTTTTGAGATAATTGTAGATTCACATGTAGTTATAAGAAATAATACAGAGCAATCCTATACACTAGTTTCCCCCCATAGTAATATTTTGTAAAACTATATTACAATATCACAGTAGGGCTATTGACATTAATATTAACATAGTCAATATACAGAACATTTTCATCAACACAAGGGTATCTCCTGTTGCCCTTTTATAGCCACACCCACTTGCCCCTACCTCTGTAATCTTTTTAACCCCTGGTTACAACTAATCTATCCTCCATCTCTGAAATGTCATTTTAAGAAGGTTAAGTAGAATCATACAATATGTAACATTTTGGGATTAGTTTTTTTCCCACTTAGCATAATTCTCTATAGAGTCATCCAGGTTTCTGTGTGTCCCGTATTATTGCTGACTAGTATTTCATGTGAGGGATGTACCACTGTTAATTTAACCATTTACCCTTGAAGGGCATCTGGATTTGTTTCCAGTTTGGGGCTATTTTTTTTAAAAAAGCTACTATAAACATTCATATATATGTTTTTGAGTGAATGTGTTTTCATTTCTCTGGGTTAAAAGCCCAGGAGTGCAATTGCTAGGTTTTATACGAGAGGCATGTTTAGTTTTTTAAGAAACTGCCAGACTGTTTTCCGGAATGGTTGTGCCATTCTACATAACCACCAGCAAAGTCATATGAATGACACAGGTCCTTCACATCCTTGCGAGCCTTTGGTGTTGTCATTATTCTTATTTATTTACTTACTTATTTATTTAACATCTTTATTGGAGTATAATTGCTTTACAATGTTGTCTTAGTTTCTGCTGTATAACAAAGTGAATCAGCTATATGTACACATATATCCCCATATCCCTTACCTCTTGCGTCTGCCTCCCACCCTCCCTATCCCACCCCTCTAGGTGGTCACAAAGCACCAAGCTTATCTCCCTGTGCTATGCGGCTTCTTCCCACTAGCTATCTATTTTACATTTGGTAGTGTATATATGTCACTGCTACTCTCTCACTTCGTCCCAGCTTACCCTTCCCCCTCCCCATGTCCTCAAGTCCATTCTCTATGTCTGCGTCTTTATTCCAGTCCTGCCCCTAGGTTCTTCAGAACCAATATTTTTTTAGATTCCATATATATGTGTTAGCATACGGTATTTGTTTTTCTCTTCTGACTTACTTCTCTCTGTATGACAGACGCTAGGTCCATCTACTTCACTACAGATGACTCAATTTTGTTTCTTTTTATGGCTGAGTAATATTCCATTATATATATGTACCACATCTTCTTTATCCATTCATCTGTCGATGGACACTTAGGTTGCTTCCATGTCCTGGCTATTGTAAGTAGAGCTGCAATGAACATTGTGGTACATGACTCTTTTTGAATTATGGTTTTCTTAGGGTATATGCCCAGTAGTGGGATCACTGGGTCGTATGGTAGTTCTAGTTTTAGTTTTTTAAGGAACCTCCATACTGTTCTCCATAGTGGCTGTATCAATTTACATTCCCACCAACAGTGCATGAGGGTTCCCTTTTCTCCACACCCTCTCCAGCATTTATTGTGTGTAGAATTTTTTTTTTTTTTTTTTTGCGGTACACGGGCCTCTCACTGTTGTGGCCTCTCCCGTTGTGGAGCACAAGCTCCGAACACGCAGGCTCAGCGGCCATGGCTCACGGGCCCAGCTGCTGCGCGGCATGTGGGATCTTCCTGGACTGAGGCACGAACCCGTGTCCCCTGCATCGGCAGGCGGACTCTCAACCACTGCGCCACCAGGGAAGCCCGTGTGTGTAGATTTTTTGACGGTAGCCATTCAGACTGGTGTGAGGTGATACCTCATTGTATTTTTGATTTGCATTTCTCTAATGATTAGTGATGTCAAGCATCCTTTCATGTGTTTGTTGGCAATCTGTGTATCTTCTTTGGAGAAATGTCTGTTTAGGTATTCTGCCCATTTTTGGATTGGGTTGTTTGTTTTTTTGATACTGAGCTGCATGAGCTGCTTGTATATTTTGGAGATTAATCCTTTGTCAGTTGCTTCCTTGGCAAATATTTTCTCCCATTCTGAGGGTTGTCTTTTCCTCTTGTCTATGGTTTCCTTTGCTGTGCAAAAGCTTTTAAGTTTCATTAGGTCCCATTTCTTTATTTTTGTTTTTATTTCCATTTCTGTAGGATGTGCGTCAAAAAGGATCTTGCTGTGACGTATGTCATAGAGTGTTCTGCCTATGTTTTCCTCTAAGAGTTTTATAGTGTCTGGCCTTGCATTTAGGTCTTTGATCCATTTTGAGTTTATTTTTGTGTATGGTGTTGGGAAGGGTTCTAATTTCATTCTTTTACATGTAGCTGCCCGGTTTTCCCAGCACCACTTATTGAAGAGGCTGTCTTTTCTCCATTGTATATTCTTGCCTCCTTTATCAAATATAAGGTGACCATATGTGCATGGGTTTATCTCTGGGCTTTCTATCCTGTTCCATTGATCTCTGTTTCTTTTTTTATGCCAGTACCATATGTCTTGATTACTGTAGCTTTGTAGTATAGTCTGAAGTCAGGGAGCCTGATTCCTCCAGCTCCGTTTTTCTTTCACAAGATTGCTTTGGGTATTCGGGGTCTCTTGTGTTTCCGTACAAATTGTGTGATATTTTGTTCTCGTTCTGTGAAAAATGCCATTGGTAGTTTGATAGGGATTGCATTGAATCTGTAGATTGCTTTGGTTAGTATAGTCATTTTCACAGTTTTGATTCTTCCAATCCAAGAACATGGTATATGTCATCTGTTTGTATCATCTTTAATTTCTTTCATCAGTGTCTTACAGTTTTCTGCATACAGGTCTTATTTCTCCTTAGGTAGGTTTATTCCTAGATATTTTATTTTTTTTGTTACAGTGGTAAATGGGAGTGTTTCTTTAGTTTCTCTTTCAGATTTTTTATCTATAGGAATGCAAGAGATTTCTGTGAATTAATTTTGTATCCTGTTACTTTACCAGATTCACTAATTAGCTCTAGTAGTTTTCTGATAACATCTTTAGGATTCTCTATGTATAGTATCATGTCATCTGCAAACAGTGACAGTTTTACTTCTTCTTTTCCGAGTTGGATTCCTTTTATTTCTTTTTCTTCTCTGATTGCTGTGGCTAAAACTTCCAAAACTCTGTTGAATAACAGTGCTGAGAGTGGGCAGCCTTGTCTCCTTCCTGATCTTAGTGGATATGGTTTCAGTTTTTCACCATTGAGAACCATGTTGGCTGTGGGTTTGTCATATATGGCCTTTATTATGTTGAGGTAGGTTCCCTCTATGCCTACTTTCTGGAAGGTTTTTTATCATAAATGGATGTTGAATTTTGTCAAAAGCTTTTTCTGCATCTGTTGAGATTATTATGTGGTTTTTATCCTTCAGTTGGTTAATATGGTGTTTCACATTGATTGGTTTGTGTATATTGAAGAATCCTTGCATTCCTGGGATAAACCCCACTTGATCATGATGTATGATCCTTTTAATGTGCTTTTGGATTCTGTTTGCTCGTATTTTGTTGAGGATTTTTGCATCTATGTTTATCAGTGATATTGGCCTGTAGTTTTCTTTCTTTGTGACATCTTTGTCTGGTTTTGGTATCAGGGTGATGGACTCGTAGAATAAGTTTGGGAGTGTTGCTCCCTCTGCTATATTTTGGAAGACTTTGAGAAGGATAAGTGTTATCTCTTCTCTAAATGTTTGATGGAATTCGCCTGTGAAGCCATCTGGTCCTGGGCTTTTGTTTGTTGGAAGATTTTTAATCAGAGTTTCAATTTCAGTGCTTGTGATTGGTCTGTTTATATTTTCTATTTCTTCCTGGTTCAGTCTCAGAGGTTGAGCTTTTCTAAGAATTTGTCCATTTCTTCCAGGTTGTCCATTTTACTGGCATAGAGTTGCTTGTAGTAATCTCTCATGATCCTTTGTATTTCTGCAGTATCATTTGTTTCTTCTTTTTCATTTCTAATTCTGTTGATTTGAGTCTTCTCCCTTTTTTTCTTGATGAGTCTGGCTAATGGTTTATCAATTTTGTTTATTATCTCAAAGGACCAGCTTTTAGTTTTATTGATCTTTGCTATCGTTTCCTTCATTTCTTTTTCATTTATTTCTGATCTAATCTTTATGATTTCTTTCCTTCTGCTAACTTTGAGGGTTTTTTGTTCTTCTTTCTCTAATTGCTTTAGGTGTAAGGTTAGGTTGTTTATTGGAGATTTTTCTTGTACCTTGAGGTAGGATTCTGTTGCTATAAACTTCCCTCCTAGAACTGCTTTGCCTGCCTCCCATAGGTTTTGGGTCGTCGTGTCTCCATTGTCATTTGTTTCTAGGTATTTTTTGATTTCCTCTTTGATTTCTTCGGTGCTCTCTTGGTTATTTAGTAGTGTATTGTTTAGCCTCCATGTGTTTGTATGTTTTACAGATTTTCTTCCTGTAATTGATATCTAGTCTCATAGCATTGTGGTCAGGAAAGATACCTGAGACGATTTCAGTTTTCTTAAATTTACTAAGCCTTGATTTGTGACCCAAGATATGATCTATTCTGGAGAATGTTCCATGAGCACTTGAGAAGAAAGTGTATTCTGTTGTTTTTGGATGGAATGTCCTATAAATGTCAATTAAATCCATCTTGTCTAATGTGTCATTTAAAGCTTGTGTTTCCTTATTTATTTTCATTTTGGATGATCTGTCCATTGGTGAAAGTGGGGTGACTATGATTCTCTAACTGTCAGTTTCCCGTTTTATGGCTGTTAGCCTTTGCCTTGTGTATTGAGGTGCTCCTGTGTTGGGTGCATGAATATTTACAATTGTTATATCTTTTTCTTGGATTGATCCCTTCATCTTTATGTAGTGTCCTTCTTTGCCTCTTGTAATAGTCTTTATTTTAAAGTCTATTTTGTCTGATACGAGAATTGTTACTCCAGCTTTCCTTTGGTTTCCATTTGCATGGAGTATCTTTTTCCATCCCCTCACTTTCAGTCTGTATGTGTCCCTAGGTCTGAAGTGGGTCTCTTGTAGACAGCATATATACGAGTCTTGTTTTTGTATCCATTCAGCCAGTCTCTGTCTTTTGGTTGGAGCATTTAATCCATTTACATTTAAGGTAATTATCGATACGCATGTCCCTGTTACCATTTTCTTAATTGTTTTGTGGGGTTTTTTGTACGTCTTTTCTTTCTCTTTAGTTTCCTGCATAGAGAAGTTCCTTTAGCATTTGTTGTAAAGCTGGTTTGGTGGTGCTGAATTCTCTTAGCTTTTGCTTCTCTGTAAAGGTTTTAATTTCCCTGTCAAATCTGAATGAGTTCCTTGCTGGGTAGAGTAATCTTGGTTGTAGGTTTTTCCCTTTCATCACTTTAAATATGTCCTGCCACTCCCTTCTGGCTTGCAGAGTTTCTGCTGAAAGATCAGCTGTTAACCTTATGGGGATTCCCTTGTATGTTATTTGTTGCTTTTCCCTTGCTGCTCTTAATATTTTTTCTTTGTATTTAATTTTTGATAGTTTGATTAATATGTGTCTTGGCATGTTGCTTTTTGGATTTATCCTGGGACTCTCTACGCTTCCTGGACTTGATTGACTTTTTCCTTTCCCATGTTAGGGAAGTTTTCAACTATAATGTCTTCAAATATTTTCTCAGTCCCTTTCTTTTTCTCTTCTTCTTCTAGGACCCCTATAATTCTAATTTTGGTGCATTTAATGTTGTCCCAGAGGTCTTTGAGACTGTCCTCAATTCTTTTCATTCTTTTTTTTGTTCTGCTCTGCAGTAGTTACTTCCACTATTTTATCATCCAGGTCACTTATCCGTTCTTCTGCCTCAGTGATTCTGCTATTGATTCCTTTTAGAGAATTTTTGATTTCATTTATTGTGTTGTTCATCACAGTTTGCTTTTTTGTTCCTCTAGGTCCTTGTTAAACGTTTATTGTATTTTCTCCATTCTATTTCCAAGATTTTGGATCATCTTTTCTATCATTACTCTTTTTCCAGTAGACTGCCTATTTCCTCTTCATTTGTTTGGTCTGGTGGGTTTTTACCTTGCTCCTTCATCTGCTGCATATTTCTCTGTCTTCTCATTTTGTTTAACTTACTGTGTGGGGTCTCCTTTTCACAGGCTTCAGGTTCGTAGTTCACGTTATTTTTGGTGTCTGCCCCCAGTGGGTGAGGTTGGTTCAGTGGCTTGTGTAGGCTTCCTGGTGGAGGGGACTGGTGTCTGTGTTCTGGTGGGTGGAGCTAGATCTTGTGTTTCTGGTAGGGAGGTCCACGTCCAGTGGTGTGTTTTGGGGTGTCTGTGAACTTAGTATGATTTTAGGCAGCCTTTCTGCTCTTGAGTGTGGTTGTGTTCCTGTCTTACTAGATGTTTGGCATGGGGCATCCAGCACTGGAGCTTGCTGACCATTGGGTGGAGCTCGGTCTTAGCGTTGAGATAGAGATCTCTTGAAGAGCTCTCACCGATTGATATTATGTGGGGCAGGGAGGTCTTTGGTGGTCCAGTGTCCTGAACTTGGCTCTCCCACCTCAGAGGCTCAGGCCTGGCACCAGGCTGGAGCACCAAGACCCTGTCAGTCACACAGCCAGGTACATGGGTATTTTCTTGCCTTTTGGGAAGTCTGAGGTCTTCTGCCAGCATTCAGTAGGTGTTGTGTAGGAGTTGTTCCACTTGTAGAAGTATTTTTGATCTATTTCTCAGGAGGAAGGTGATCTCCATGTCTTACTCATCTGCCATTTTGAAGGTCCCCCTTGTCATTGTGGTTTTAATTTGCATTTTCCTGATGGCTAATGATGTTGAACCACCTTTTCATGCCTGTATTTGCAATCCATATATCCTTTTCGGTTAAACATCTCTTCATGTGTTTTGCTGATTATCTAACTGGATTGTTTTTTAATGTTGAGTTTTCAGGGTTCTTTCTGTACTCCAGAGACTAGTCCTTTGCCGGATTATGGTTTGTAAATATTTTCTTCAAGTCTGTAGCATATCTTTTTATCTACTTGATAGGTAGGGTCTTTGCTAAGCAGAAGTTTTAAATTTTGCTGATGTCTAATTTATCAATTTTTTCTTTCATGGTTTGTGATTTTGGTGTCTAAGAACTCTGGCTAGTGCTAGACCCCAAAAGATTCTCTTCTATTTTTTTTCTAAAAGATTTATAGTTTTATATTTTAAATGGTTCATGGCCCATTTTGAGTTAATTTTTGTATAAGGTGTGAGACTTAGGTTCAGTTTTTTTTCACCCCAAAGGATATCTAGTTCATCCTCATTTGTAGAAAAAGCTGTCATTCCTCCACTGACTTGCTTTTGTTCCTTTGTCATAAGTCAGTCATGCATATTTGTGTGGGTTTATTTCTGGGTTCCCTATTCTGTTCCATTGATCTGTGTCTCTTCCTCTGCCAGTATCACACAATTTTGATTGGTGTAGCTCTATAGTAAATTTTGAATCAGGTAAACTGATTCCTTCCACTTCATTGTTCTTTTCCAAAATTGTTTTAGCTATTCTAGTCCTTTGCCTTTGATATAAATTTTGGAATAAGCATGTCTACATTTTAAAATATCTTGCTGGCATTTTGCCAGGAATTGCACTAAACCTGTGTATCAATTTGGGGGAGAACTGACATATGTATGATGTGAGTCTTTCATTCCTTGAGCACAGTGTGTCTCCCCATGTATTTTAGTTTCTATTTGATTTCTTTCATTAGCAGTTTATAGTTTTCAACATACTATTCCTGTGTATGTTTTGTTAGAGTTGTACCTAAGTATTTTTTTTTTTCCATTCCTAGTATATTGAAATACAATTTGCTGAGCTCACATAATAGTATTAGGAGGTGGGTTGGGGTTTTGTTTTGTTTTGTTTGTTTTGCTTTGTTTTAGAATTTCTTGGGATTTTCTACATAGACAGTCATGTCATCTGCTAATAGGAACAGTTTTCTTTCTTTCGTTCCAGTCTGTATGCTTTTTATTTCTTTTTCTTGTCTTATTGCAGTATCTGAATAAGGATGATGAGAGAATTCCTTGCCTTATTTATGATCTTAGAAGGATTTCCATATTTTTTCTTTTAAACCTTAAGCTAAAATAAAATCTTACTTTTCTTAAAGATAGAGTAGAATATTTTTCTATTTCAAAACATGTTCTTGTACTAGATAGTACTAACATCTGCCTTATCACCATACCATGGCTTTTAACTTTAATTTAATGTAGAGGAGTTAGTTTATGCTCAATATATTATTTTTATTAGGAAGCACCTCATAAATTTTGTGTAGCATAGTGATGCTATTTCCCAGAAAAAGCACTTTTGTCATAAAGTGAGTTTATATATGTTTAAAACAACTTGTTTTGTAAAATTCCTTCCTTCTTCCTGGGAAAGATTAGAAGTTATTTCGGTACTATGTGCATGCACAGTTTCTGATTGGTCTGTCACATATGAAATGGCATTTAAGTCCAGTTTTTAAGTATAAGTTTTTGTCCACCTTGGGATTAGTTGATATATGGTGCAGAGAGCTGGCATTCTCCTCCTCATGGCAGTAAACAGAGGAGGCCTAGGGGAATCTTTTCCCATTTGTAAATACAAAATATCTGAGAATCCTTTTTTTTTTTCCTTTGCTTTTACTGCTAGAGAGAATAGTGTATGAACCTATTCGTACAGGATGAGGCATGAACCTCGGTGGTTGGGGCTGGCCAAAGCACAGATTATCCTGCTGAGCCCTTTAGGCCAGGCTAACTCATACCTGACAACATGTCCTAGTTTATGGTAATCGTTTACCTGAGTTATTATAATTCTAATCAGTTGTCATTTAAAACTGCATATTTATAACATGCCTAGTTTTTGGACAACTTATTAAACTAGAAAGAATATGAACACGCATACATTGTGTATGTGTGTGTGTGTACATTTAAAAGGGTGCGAGCAGTTAAACATGGGAACAGTTCCTAGTAGTTCGTAATTTTATGGTTACAATTCAGTTTGCAACTGAAATTTGTCTTGATTGGTTAGTGTCTTGTAGTAATTAACCTCCAACTCATCAGCATGACATCTTGTTACAAGGAATTGAATCTAATTTTCTTATATAAAGGATGTTTTTAGAAACAATACAGTGTATATCTTGTTTGTACCAAGAATTGAATGTACCCAGTCAGGTACTTGCAGATTCCTTTTGACATGTGAGTTTCTTCATCCTTCTTTCTCTCAGATGCTACAATTCCCTATTTCACTATAACACGTGAAAGTAGGGTGTGTGTGCTCAATTTGGGAACATCAAGTAATAGCATCCATAGAAAATACTCACTGATTTCTGTGCTAGGTAATCCAGAGTTTAAAACAATGTCCTTATTGGGGAGGAGTAGCAAAATTTACGTTTAAATACTGATTATAAGAGGTGGTGTTGATCAGTCCTAGGGGCATGGGCTTTGAGATCCAACAGAATTTGTGGCTTCTAGGGTTTTGTTTTTCTTCCAGTTGCATTGAGATATAATTGATATACAAGCACTGTATAAGTTTAAGGTATACAACATAGTGATCTGACTTACATACATCATGAAATGATTACCACAAGTTAGTGAACATCCATCATCTCATGTAGGTATAATATGAAAGGAAAAAGAAAAAAATATTTTTCCTGGTCATGAGAACTCTTACGATTTACTCTCAGGAATTTTCATATATAACTTACAGCAGTGTTAGTTATATTAACCATGTTGTACATTACATCCCTAGTGCTTATTTATCCTCTAACGGGAAGTTGGTACCTTGTGACCACCATCATCCAGTTGCCCCTCTCCCCACCCCCGCCTGTGGGAACCACAAATCTGATCTCTTCTTCTATGAGTTTGTTTGTTTTTGATGTATAATTGACCTACAATACTATGTTAGTTTCTGCCGCACAACACAGTAATTTGATATTTCTATACATTTCAAAATAATCACCACGGTAAGTCTAGTTACCATCTGTCACCATACAAAGATATTACATTATTATTGACTATATTCCCCACATTGTACATTTTATCCTCGTGACTCATTTATTTTGTAACTGAAAGTTTGTACCTCTTAATCTCCCTCACCTATTTCATTCATCCTCCCACCCCCTCCCCTCTGACAGCCACCTGTTTCTTCTCTGACTCTTTCTGTTTTATGTTTGTACATTTGTTTCATTTTTTTTAAGAGTCCACATATAAGTGAAATCACATGGTATTTGTCTTTCTTTGACTTGTTTCACTTAGCATAATACCCTCTAGGTCTATCCATATTGTTGCAAATGGCAAGATTTCATTCTTTTCTATGGCTGAGTAATACTGCGTTGTATATATATACACCACATCTTCTTTATCCATCTATCTATGGGCACTTAGGTTGCTTCCTTGTCTTGGCTATTGTGAATAATGCTGCAATGAACATAGAGGTGCATGTATCTTTTCAAATTAGTGTTTTTGTTTTCTTTGGAAAAATACCCAGGGATGGAATTGCTGGATTGTGTCATATTTTCTATTTTTAATTTTTTGAGGAAATTTCATGCTGTTTTTCATAGTGGCTGTACCAATTTACAGTCCCACCAACGGCACCCAAGGGTTCCTTTTTCTTTACATCCTCAGCAACAGTTTTTATTGCTTGTCTTTTTGATAATAGCCATTCTGACAGTTGTGAGCAGGTATCTCCCAGGGGTTTTATGGAGCATGTCTGGAGACCTCATCAGTACATTGGGAATAGACACACCTTTAGAGGTATTTTGAGGATTGAAATAGATAAGTGCATAAAGCAGTCTAGCTTGCTGTTTTTATACTATTAATGTTAATACTCAGTAGCCTGTGTCATTTTCCCCTTGGGGCTCCTTCTGGCATGATTCCCTCCCCAGGCAATAAGGGAAAGAGAGGCAGGAGGTCGGACCATGTGGGATGCCCAATACGGTATCCATATTGTAAATCTGGAATGTGGATATCTTTTGGGTTTGCTTACGCAAAGCACACCTGCATGGCCACTAGCTGAGACACAGCACACTAACTGGGCTGATGTGATGAAAGCATGGGTTGCTGGCGGCTGTCTAATCCAATTATGGATGGTTTCTCCATGCCCAGCCTTCTAGTTGTGCCCAGCCCATCTCCCCTGCAGGCCCTGCCCTCTCTCACCCTTCCCTTTCCATGCGTGGTCCGTGGCTGCCCCAGACTGTACTTGTAAGCTTCGCCAAGTACAGTCTCCTTAATCACAGGTGTCGAAAGCAAGTTGCTGAGGTCTATGGTTGAGCGTTAGATTTCCCAGCAAATGACCTCAGTACAGGTCTTGTTCATTCCAGCCATTCAGGGCTGGCACACTTGTGAGGCCAGGAGACTCAGAACAAGGGGAGGGAAACTTGAAGGTGTAACATGGTTTCCTTGGCTCATCTAATGGAGACTCAGAATAATTATCATTGTTGCAAATGGTCCTTACTTTGTGGTCTAATTGTTAAGCAGGGAGTTAAAACAACAACAATGCCGACCAGGAGGAAGACTAACATCTTGACCTTTTTGAACAGATCTCCCACTTGAAAGAAAGCTGCTAGCTGCAAGAGAGGGCCCAGGTCTCACAGTGTGGGGACCTCCAAGCTGCCTCTTTATAGGTTGCATGTTACAGTGAAATCACCCATCCCCTTTTGCCCATGTTGGGAAAAAAAGTCCAGGTTCGTGTATGTATTTTTCACTCATAGGGCTTATTTGGCATGGTTTGGGCACAGCTGGTACAAGATGGTACAAGATGACCCAGCAGGTAGACTGTGAGCTGGGCCTCTGAAATGTGAACACCCTCCCAGCTTGTTGCCATCCTAACCTTTTCCTCAGTCGTGGAGAACTGATCCTGACGTGGGCATTCCTTACCTCTCTCACCCACTTGAGGATTGCGCAGGACCTGTGTTCGGGATGAAAATGGCACTATTTCTGGTTGTTGATGACATACACGAAGGCTGCAGTGCAGTTTAAATATCCTCAGGAGTGCCCTGGATCCATATGTGCCAGTGAGTCCTCGGTCATGAGACCTGATGGGAGGGAGTCAGGTAGAGCCTCCTGTCCTGGTTCCTGGGAAGGAGTCACTGCATGGCAGGAGACTCCAGTGTGGTACCCGTTTTCTGTCCTTGCCTGAATCTGTCTGGCCTGTAGAGCAGAAGAAAGTCACCATCTGGGCCACTCCTGGCCAACCAGAGTTTTCTGCATTTGGGGATTGAGTGGAAGGCGCCCCTGTAGCCCTCCAAATAAATGCCTTCAGACAAATCCAAACACTGTTACAACACCCACCTCAAAATTGTGACACTGTCAGGTTGACTGAATCCAGGAGACAGTGTAGGGCCTTGAGCACGTAGAAATGGTTAAGGAGACATTGCCTTTCATCATCCAAGTTAAACGTTACCCAGCCCTCTCCCCCACCTTTACTAGAACGCTGAACCTGTAGAAGATGGGCATCGACTGTCCTATTTTTATTGAGCCTGAAAAAGGCAACCTCTCACCCTCAACCCAGCTGTATTTCTAACTAAAATCAGTTCTACATTGGAAACACTCTGCAGAAACTTTTAGAATCCTCAACTCAGAAGGAAAAAATTGGCGTTATCAGGTGGTAGTTTCTGGAAAAGTTATGTGTCTGCTTCTTGAATGGGTTACAAGTATTTTGCACATGTGCCTGGAGGCCGTTTGTGGCATGAGAACCTTTTCTTTGAAGAGGGCAAAGGAGGCAGAAGGGCAACAGGAATGATTCTTGAGGTTGCCTCTTTGTGAGGGACAATGGGGTCCTCAATTTGTGTATTTAACCTCTGGAGCCTTGGCTCATGTTCCAGTGATGGCTAGGGATTTTCTTTTTCTTCTGCAGTTTTTTTAGTTTTGGTAACTGGTTTAGTGACTGCTGTAGGTTGGTGAAGAACTCTGGGGTGACCTGCATGTGCTGATGCTGGACTGAGGGGCTTTGTGCAGGAGCAGATGTTTTATACGCCCTCTGAATGGATAGATTTTAATCTGAAAGCATCAGATTCTGTGCCACTTCCAAAGTTAGAAAGCGACCTGCATGGAAGCGGCGGTTGCCCTCATCCCAGGGTTCAAGTGAGCCTCTTGGACACGGACAACGTTGGAGGAGGAGATGCAGGCACCTCCCTTGGTGGGCAGGGCAGCCACCATCTCTGAGTCATGAGCTAGGACTAGTGAAAGGTCAAAGGGAAGAGTTGTCCTGCTGTCTTCTACATTACAAACTCTCTTCCTGTGCTCTGAGCCCAGTCACTTATCCAGGGTGCTTTTTAGTCAGAGGTGCCAGTGTCTGTTTACATAGTATGTGCATCTCTTCTATTAAAGGATTTTAAAGGCATTTATCTAATGCAAGTCTCCCTCTGTCAGGGGATCTTTTTCCTGATTGCATGTAAATAATGATGTCAACTTTGCACTTTGTGTAATTTCTCAAACTGTTTACTGCTTGGCCTTGATCGGGACTCCCTGAGGATGCTGTGCCCATGCAGACAGCCCCGGGAGGGTGGTGAGGGGTGGTGTTGTCCCCTGGGCACCATCAGGTGATTCCACTCAGTGTGGAGGCTGTGCAGAAGCAACTCTGTTCATCCTTGTGCAAAACACATTTTTCTCTGTCCTTTTCCTTTTTCCTCTCTGCCTGACATCTCCCTGGTTTTCAGCAAAGCAGTGGGCTTCATGTTTATTCCTTGTGGTTTCTCAGCAGTTACTTCTAGCATCAATTTCAATCGATTAAAGTGGTTAAAGAATTTTTGTGCTCAGGAGTCAGTTAAATATTATTTTCTCTTTTAACTTAGAAACTAGTTTTACAGTGGCTTTTTTCTTTTTCTTTTCTAACCCCCTCCCCCCCCTTTTTTTAAAGTTTCTGAAGGCAGATCCTGCTCATAACAGAAGAGAACACGTGAGCTCATGGCTTACTTTTCCCAGTTGACTTTTCTGGTCATTTACCTTTCTGTAAAATGGAAAGACAAACAAGCAAACCCTTAAATCCAACTCAGATCATGATTGCCAACTTCTTTCTTTGTGTGTAATATTTTCTTTGTGTAGTTATATTATTTCTAGGTTATGCCTTCTTTACCTTTGAAAGAAAAAAGAAAAACCTTTACACTGTTTACAAGAACTCGTTGTTCTAGGCTGTACAATTGCATCTGTGACGCTTTTTCCATTTGGAACCACGGGGGCGATAAAGATGTCAGCTGGCTAGCCGTTGTTTTTAAAGGCAAAAATCCATAGTCTTAATTTATACTGTAATCATTTTCATTATGTTTGTAGTATGTTTCTCAGAAAAGCAAACGTCGCGGTTTCAGTCTCTGTGGTCGAAGCCTCTGGTTCGTCCTTCCTCTGCCTACCACCTCCCTGCTCCTCGTCTAGTCCTTCTCCTTGGAGGATGGGTTGTCTTTCATTTGAAAAGTGAAAATTCCATACCTTACAAAGAAGGCGACATGCCATGTCTTCAATGTAATTAAATGCAACCGTGACTTGAAGTGGACCTTTAAATTTATGCCATTGAACTTTTTCTTTGGGGAAGGGGCTTTTTCATTGAATGGTCTTACAGTTTAATAATGGGGGGGAAACAACAGGCTGTACAGGGATACATTCTTAAATCCTGTGACCAAGACCCATAATGTAACCCAGGGGCTCTTTTGTGGCCTTGGGAGGGTCTTCCCACTTTGATGAGGAGGGGAGTCCCGGGGGAAGCACCATTGGAGGGAGAATGGTACGTGGGGGTTTGCTCCTGGAGCTCAGAGAAAAAGGAAAGTCCAGGGCTTCCCTGGTGGCGCAGTGGTTGAGAGTCTGCCTGCCTGCCAATGCAGGGGACACGAGTTCGTGCCCCGGTCTGGGAAGATCCCACATGCCGCGGAGAAGTTGGGCCCGTGAGCCACAGCTACTGAGCCTGCGCGTCTTGTGCGCCGCAACAAGAGAGGCCGCGATAGTGAGAGTCCCGCGCATCGTGATGAAGAGTGGCCCCTGCTTGCCGCAACTGGAGAAAGCCCTCAGTCAGAAACGGAGACCCAGCACAGCCAAAAATAAAAAATTAATTAAAAAAAATAAAAGGAAAGCCCATACCCTGAAAATAGCCCTGAGTTGCTCTGGGTACACTTCATCTGCCAACATTTAGTATCTGTGACTTAGCCAGAGGAAATGCATATTAGCCGCTGAGTTTCCATGGCTTGTGTTCTGGGACTTTGCCCCATGAGGGTACTCTGTGAAGGAACAGGAGGCTCTGTGCCACTGGGGTTTGAGAAGGGCTGGGCAGGTGACTGGAGGAGGAGTCTTGGCAACACCGGAGGCATCCTGCTCGGTCATCTCAGTGTGCATGTTGGGGTGCGGCGTGTGCTGTGACGCTGCAGGTCAGAGTGCACAGGGGAAGTGGGGTGCAAAGTGAAGGGGGCACCTGAGTGACCCGTATCCTTGCCTAGAAAGATCATCACTTCTTTCGTTTAAACAAAGCATGTGACGGAACCGTCAGGGATCATTTCTCCCCCTTGTTTTTCCAGGTGGCCTGTCCCTCGATAGAGCTGTGACAGACCTGCACAGAAAACCTTAACTTCCACATGGAAGCACATCTGGGGAAGCTTATTTCAAATGCAGTTTGCCCCGTGCACAGGTGCTGTGGTGCAGCGGGTGGAACAGGGAGCCACTGTCCAGGGGCCTGGCAGGAATGCTGGCCTGGGAGCCTGGAGCCCTGGGCCTTGCAGTTTTGATTGGCTCAGCAAAGCCCCTGGCCTCCCTGGTCTTTTCCCTCTGTAGGACCTCTCTTTATGCCCTGAGGGAAAAACAGAGAAGGGGCTGATCAGAGTCTTCCCCTCACAGAGGTAAGAGGAAACAGTATTTAACAACATGAAAACAAAGTATAAAACTTCTGCCATCTTATAAAACCTATTTTTCTTTCACTTCATGTTGAATCATATAGTCAAGCTAATCAAATTATAGAGTTTTTACCACCCTAAGTATGTGTGTTCATTTACCTTGTAATGCTTAAAACAAAAGCAGAAAATAATATGGGTAAACATAAAGAAAAGATCATTTCCTTTTTTATATTCTTGATGCCTCCTAGCCAGGTAATTAGAGTCACATACAAAACCATGTGCAAGCCTTCACGAGACTGAAGCTTGTACCAAAATTTCCTTTAAAGTTTTCATAGCTGTTGGTGCCTGCTCAGATGGCTCCATGATGATAGGTTCTTGATTAGAAATTACTTAACAATGCCTAATGAACTACTGACTAATAAATGTTAACATATATTCTTTTAGTGCCTAAATCACATCTTTGTGGTGCCAGGAAAGCCTTATGTGTGTGGTTGCCCTTATTATAGGCCGCTATGCCTTTGGCAAATGCAACACATACTACTCTGGTATCTCAAAAGACTTAAAAAAGCAACAACCAACTTACTTTGTATCTTTTCCTCTAATAATTGACTTTTAACTTATTTGTAACTTATTATTAAACCTAGTAAGCAGTTTTCTTTTTATTAAATTTTACTTGTATAAGAATGAAGCCAAAAAGAGTGGCGATCTGTTCAAACATTAAAGTCCTTATCTATGACCACCAACCATGTAACGTGTGACTGGTGGGCTGTGAAAGAGGACAGTTTTCCCACCTAAAGCATTGATATCATAGATCGACAAACTATTTTGCCACCTGATAAAAAGTAAAATGGATGGATGGATCTTGGAGACAATGTCCAAGTGAAAGAAGCCAGTCACAAAAGACCGCCTATTGTCTGATCCCATTTTTAAGTTGTAAGTTGATGAAAGGCTGTGTGACCAATAAATGCTGAGTGTATTTTAGTAAACAGAGTTGTGGTGCTAGAATGAGTTAAAAATGCACAGGCATGCGTGACGTAGTTAATGATGTACACAGTCAGTATTTTGTTGATGCACAGCAATGATGCACAAATGGAAGGTAGCACATTTAAGGTGCCTGTTATTTTACACAAACACAAATGAAGGGTCTCAGTGGTGTGGTTTGCTGGGGAAGCAGAAGGTGGAAGGAGAGACGTTGGCAAAGTGGAAATCTGCTCGGATAACTTCTGTACATACTGTAGGCATAGCTCCTCACCTGGCAAGGGGTTCGGTGGAAGAGGCTGGGTAGGGTTTATATAATTCTCCCCCTTGGAAGGGCCAACCAGGCAGTTCAGGGAAAATTTTTTTGTCCTCCCTATTACCTTAAAAATCCCCAAATTCACTTCCTGTAGAATTCTTGAGTCAGATTGTCTTCCTGACTTTCAGTTTTAAGGTATGAAGGGCTGACAGTAAACCCCCCCCACCACCAATGTTTCTTTGCTGATCCAAATGAGTGTTAATTGGTAGAATATTGTAAATGTAGGGGGGGTGGAATTGGAGACTTCAAATGGTAGCTGCTTAGTCTCAGGAGAAGGGAAAGTGACTGACACCCACACACATACCCACCATTATATGAACTAAGCATTTCTGAGGCATTTTCATGTATCTTGAGAGATAAGAGCACCCAGATTTCTGAGTGAGATTCATCTTTGGAAATATAGAAGACAAATTAGCAAAATCTTTCTAATTTTAAAATGTGCTTTTTGATTTGATGTCTGTTTGTTTGGAAAGAGGCTTTTAAAGTAAAAGCTATCGATGTGTGACCATTACCATCAAAGGCTAAATCCTGGCGGGAAGTTATTACCCGGGTTACCATATTAAGATGATTATGGCTGGCGCACGTTATAAGATCTTTTCATATATATTTTTTACATTATAACTTCAATGTTTTTTATTTACATCCCTAGATGGGGACAGGTGGGAGGCCAAATTCCCAAACCCCAAATTTTAAACAGTTATTATTCCTCTTAATTATTGGATGTTTCCTTGAATTTACTGGGTTTTACTTTTGGAAAAGTTCACTTTCATTTTTGGATATTTTGTACCAATATTCTGTGCCTAAACACGGAATTTTTTGTGTGTTCAATAAGAGTTGATGTTTTGAGAGGTGGTGGTGGGTTGCTTGTGACAGACCAAGTACAGATTTGAGTTCAACAAGCTTTTGAACCGGATGTTTCTATGTGCTAAAACTCTGTAAACACTTGTAGCTTTGTCTGCCATTGTATATTGCTGTATTGATTTTTTTTTTCCTCCTGAAAAGCTCCAGGCCTGTCTGTTCTATACCAATACAAAGGCTGGCCTGTTCCCCAGGGCCACTGCACGAGAACCTCTGGGGTCTGTGCACTGTTAGATGTTACCATCTGTGAAGTTGCTCCAGATTCTCTTGCACTTGATCATAAAATTCCATTCCAATTTTATATGAAATTTCTTTGTCAAAAAGAATAAATGGTTGCTCAACAGATCCAGTTGTCAGTTGCTGACAGATGTGAAAATTAACAAACAGCAAAATGTCTTCCTTTTAGGAAAGGAACGCAAGTACTTAAAAAAAAAAAAAAACCTTATATTGTCAATAAATGAATCCGTTTTAAAAGCATTTTCAAACATTTGTAATGAAAATGGAGGCCTTCTAATGTTTCAGGGCTTAGGGAGAGCCATACGTAATCAAATGCTCCTGTTACTGTTATCACTGTAGTAATAGGGCTTAGTTCTGCCCTTTAAGTCACGGACTCAGGTTACTCCCAGTTTTAGCTGCAATCACAGTATGTTTCTCTTTAAAAAGAGATTGTATCCCAACACTTCTCTATACTAAAACATGAGGAGAAGGTAGCTTGTTAAAGTGACAGTTCAGATGTTGTTATTTTGACAGAAATATTAGTAAATGCGTCATATTATCCCTTGCTAAATATTTATAGCTTAGAATGTATACTCTGATGCATAATATTTTATGAAAGAAACATCCTTTTCCTCAAATTTCTTCCACTTCATTGACATCAATCTGTAATTTACACCCAGAGATCTGTAGGAAAAAGACTATATTAAGACCCTTTAATTTCAACGAAGATAAAACTATTCTAAGAGGGAACACCCTTGAATCTTTGGGACCCTTAAAGGTAGAATGTTATGAAATATTTGTATTTACTCTTTTGCTCAGATTTTAATAGCTTCACTTTTGCAGAAAGGCACAAAATGAGGGTGACTTTAGTGCACAGTTTTAGGTTTTGAGATGAAGCAAGGTGCACGATGGTAAGTTACCTGATCTCAGTGCTTACGTAACGGCCATGACAAGTGCCCTATGCATTCCCATCCAGAAAAGAAACGCTGTTGTGAAAATGGCTGTCTTCTCTGCGTTCAGCTCTGTGACTGAAAGACGTTGTTCAACAGCTGTGGGTTTACAAGATGTTGCACATGGAGTACTTTCCTTGTCTCATTTAGAAAAACCAGTCTAGACTTCCACGGTTTGGTATTCATGGCCATGGTTTTGGACTTTATTAGATGGCTCTCAGAGGTACTTTTCAGGTGGACATTGATTTCGTGCCAGCTGTCTGAGATGTTTTTCCCTAAATATGGGTGGGTGTGTAGGCTACGGTCTGCAGTGGAGAGCAGTTGCCCGCAGTGGGCCTCAGGTGGATTGTGTGGAAGAAGGAAAGGAGCAGAGGTAGAGGAAGAAGCCTGCACGGCTCTGTTAACAGCTGAGTAGTTCTCCAGGATAGGCCAACTACAGTTTTTATTCACAAAATGGACTTGAAAATCAGTTAGTAAACAAACCGTCTCCTTTAGATAAGTGACGTTCTGATTTGTCTGTAAAAAGTTCCGTTTCCTAGCTGACGTCCTCTGAAGCACTTTTATGTGCAACCGCTGTGCCAATGTTTGCTGTCATTTGGTTGTAACGAAATCAGTCGTGAACTTCAAAGTGGAATCATTTCAGAGCCTTTCCTCTACAGTAGTTCGGGAAACACAATACCAAGTGACCTTGATTCACTGCGAACTCAACTGGAAAATGTGCCTAGTGTCTCCCTGAAGCAAGAATCCCTCACCTCTTGACCCTCATCATTTTGGGCTTGAGTCCTCAACCTTGTTGTGCAGACGTCAGCACCGTGTAATCTGTGACCTTCTCTGCTCTCTTCTAAGCTATGGCCTGATTGTTTATACCTTAGTGTTGCTATCAGTTTGGACCAGAAGTCATGAGTCTTTCCCTGACCTTAACCTCACTGTGGATTGGCTTAAAGAAGAATCTGGATCTGCTGATGTATAAGCACTAAATTATGTGAAAATTAATAACATTTAACCCTCAACTCCTTAAGTAATAAAGTAGTGGGAAAAGAATTGAATGTTTTATAGCAGTTGTAAGTTATCTAGGAAATAGCTAACAGGTAAGTTTTTATTTAACTTAAGTTTCTGAAAGTGGGATGAAAGAGGGTGGGAAAGGAAAGAGCCATTAAGAAAGCTCACTTTAACCTGTATGCTGTGTTATTTTAACTTTGCCCTCCAGGCTCGGTTAAATAGTCATGTACTTTAGGTCTTAAAAAACATACCCACATGTATTAGTAAGTTAAAAATTTAACAGAACACAAATTATGTTAGAATTATGTTTCTTGAAGAAATGATCTAACTTTAATAAGCATATTTTACAAATGCTATTTCCTGAGAACCGCTGCTTTTAGATGGAACATGCCTTTGTGTTGGTCATGCTTTCTTCCTAGTAATTTGAAACACCTATTTAAATTATCTTTTGCAAACAAGCTAACTAGATCACCACTGAGGTTTGTAATGTGCTTTTTGGATATCTGAAATACTGGAGGTATTGAAGGATCCATCTCTGCCTCGTGGATGTATTGTGCTCCACCGTGTAGCCCTGCAGGCGGCCCAGGGCTCAGCTTGGACAGGGTCCGTGAGCACCCCAGCCCAGGAAGAGGTGGCCAGCAGGGGACGTGGACTGCGGGGCCCAGGTGTTGTGTTGGGCACTGTGCTGGCAGGTTGTAGTGGACCTTCCTGTGCCCCCCTGGGAGGATGGGGGTGGAGGAGAGGTAAAGGTGCCTCTGTGTGTGTGTGTGTTTGGTTTTGTTTGGGATCTGTTGTAAAAGCCCAGGCCCTCCCTCACCTTTGGGAGGTTCTGTCACAGAAGTGAGAACTTTGTGGTGAGCATTTCGTTTCTTCAGCAAATGCTGCTGAGCCTCTGACCTGTGCCTGGTGTTCTTCTTGAGCTGAGAATCCTGCAGGGAACAAGCGCAACATGGATAGCTTGGTCCTGCAGTTTACATTACAATGGGAACACATTTGTCTGGCAAATAGCATAACTTCTCAGATGTCTCTGAACCCCACATCCACAGTCTGAGCTGCTGAGGTCTCGTGACTGGTAATTGGTGATCTTAACCTGGATTTCTCCATTTATTATTTTCTAACATATGATTTTAACTTACTTAATAATTAAGTCTTTGGTATATTTTCTCTGTCTGTGTCTCCCTTAGACCCACACAAGCTTTACAAGGGCAAGGATCTTATCTTTTTGTTTTTCTTCCCCATGTCTCCCAAACACCAAGACAGAGCCTCCGTTCCCAAAGCTCCAGTCAATGTTTGCTGAGTGTGTGTTCACACTGGGTTTGTTTGAACACTCTCGCTAATGAATCCTATTGGAATTCTGACGGTGCATCTAACTCTCAAGGCCGGGGGCCCGGGGTCTCTTGGGGTGGGTGAGCTTGCTTCCACCTCGTTTGCGGGGTGCTCGTGTTGGAGTGGGTCCCCCACATCTTCCGCAGCTCTCCCCCCGCCCTATGTGTGTAGTGCCCACAGTCACGTTTTGTGATCCTGGTTTCCCCGAGGTCATGACAGCAGCACCATTAAAGTCCCACCTGCGGCCTTGCGGGCAATTTTTCTTGTTCAGGGAAGTCACCTGATGTCTCTGCTGCGCAGGCAGTGAGTGCATCAGAGGCCAGGAGGCTGGGCGCTGGGGTCGGGGTGCTGGTTTTGAGCGGTGTCCCCAGGCAGCTGTGATGACCGCGCTCAAGCCCGCTCAAGGAGAAGCGGAGCTGACACCTGGTGTTTGGACAGGTCATGCCGTGCAGGATCATTGGCTGTGCGTAGAGTTGCTCATCTGTGGTGACAGATGTTGAGCTGTTATTTAGTAACTTAGGTTTGTTTTCCTTTGCACACAAATAACCTCTTAGCTGCTGAGTGTTTCTGCGGGCGACCACAGAGCCCATCAGCCGGCAGGCGTTTGCAGGCTCCAGAGGTGTTGCATTGAAAGAGAACTTTCGGAGTGTGTGGCACGGGGAAGAACTGGCCCTCCTGCCCCGCTCCCAGATTTCCTTTGTAAAGAACATCAGTATAAGCACCACCATTCTTCAGAAACACAGGCCAGGTGCTCGGGTACACTGTTGTAGCCACTGAGGGCCCAGTGATGGAAACGTTCTAGTGGCAGAAACAGACCATAATCAAGTCACAGTGTCAGACAGTGATGAGTTCTGTGAGCAAGAATAGATGAATAACTGGTGGGGGGTGGGGTTGGGGTTGGGGTTGGGGTCTCAGAGAAGGGCTTTCGGAGGAGGGGACGTTTGCCCTGAGAGTATGAGTCAGCCAGGAGGAGACATGGGGACGTGGTGGCAGGGGACCATAGGTGCAAAGTCCCCAAGGTGGGGATGATCTTGGGGTGTGTGCATGTGGGGAGCAGGGCTGTTTATTCACCCCACACTCTCTGGGCACCTGCCCTGTGGCAGGTGCTGTTCTCGGTACAGGAACAGAGCCATGGACGAGTCTCTGCCTTCGTGGAGCTTTTGTTAAATCAGGGCGGCCTGGGGACTGTGCTGGGTGGGGTGCTCTTTTCTGTAGGGTACTCAGAGGGGGTCTCTAGTGAGGTGGCATTTGGGCAGAGACCTAAAGGAAGGGTTGCAGGAAAGCCAGGAGGCTGGAGGGCAGGGGGCCATGGTGAGGACCTTGGCTTTGACAGGGACAGGAGATGGCGGGATTCTGAGCAGGGGGGTGACACTGGCTTCTGTGTTGCCAGTAGACTCTAGGGCCGGAACAGAAGCAGAGAGACCAGTAGGAGGTGGCAGTTGCCATGATCCAGGGCAGAGAATGTGCATCTTAGACCAGGATAATGGTGAAGGTTGTTGGGAGATGCAGTTGGAATCCCAAAGCGCCAGCAGGACTGGCAGATGCATATGGGATGCATATGGGACAGCAGAGAAAGAGGAAGAGACAGTCGTGGGGCTGGAGCCCATGAGGGAGGGGTAGAGGGTGGGCACAGCCAGATCATCACGTGGGACAGAAAAAAAAAAAAAAGGATTTTGTTCTCTGTGTTGGAAAGTCGGTGCAGAGAGTTTAGATGGGGGGTGAGGTGACATAATGACAGCTTAGCAAAGCAACTAATATTTATTGAGCACTTATTCTGTATCAGCCCTTATGACAACCCTGCAAGAGTCAGCTTCATTGTTATATCCATTCTATAGATGAGGACGCTGATGGACAGAGAGCTTATAAGGTATCTTGCCCTATATACCACACATTTAGTTAGGGCCAAACTTGATTAATTGATGTGCGTCGTAGGGTGTATTTTATTTTTCCTTTAGGGAAGTTACCATGTCTTTGGGTAACCATGCCCACCCCCAAGGGGTTAAGAAACATTTTGATGTTTACCAGTTGTTTGCAGATGGGGCCAGAGACAATTTAGGTATTAAAATCTCACTAAATCTGTATCCATTATATGACTCATCTATCTCCTTCTTCCATGGGCCCCCCTCAAAAAATGATCATGGGTACATTCCCCTTACCTGTAAAGCATGTTCATGGTCACAGAAAATACATAGAGAACCACAGGTCCGCAGGTTTCTACATGGGAACTCTCACACTATGGTCAGAAGGTCTGAGACTAGTTAAAAAAAAATGGTTGTGGAATCCGGGCAGCAGCCACTAGGTAATCTCTTTATAAAGGTTGGTGTAATTTCTGTAAGACTCGTTTATTTTGCTCTCAGTTGGTTATCTTGACATTGTTGCCTTGAAGAGGTTATTGTGATTTAATTACAGACCAGGTATCTTACAAGATTCATTTGCTATCTCCACATCATTTTCTCATTTCTTTGGCTGTCAATCCCTGGGTGAAGGTGGGAGGGGGAGGCCTTCGTGGGGGGAGAGAATGTGGTAGCAATGAATGTTTACTGCACAAGAGCGCTCAGGGCTTCTATTATAGTCTGGGGGTGGGGGAGGGAGTGGCGGGGAGCACGCAGGAATGTGACCTCCTGGGCCCCAGCCCTGATGAGCAGGGCGGGATTACAGAGGGACTGTAGTGTTAAAGTTAGGATTTTCTGGAAATGTAGCAGACTCCCCCGCACCCCTTGCCATTTGAGATTTTGAAACCCTACTTCTGTTTTGCAAGAGCCGAGAAGGGACCAGTTAATAGCTCTGATCATCTTGTCTCTGGAGAGAATTTATATCTCAATTTACCAGAAGACAGCTCTGGTATTAGGGCAACAAGAATGGTTTTATTCCTGTTTCCTCTTCCTGCACTCTGTTCCTATTTAATTCTTGCATTAAAACCATTCCTGGTGTGCTTGCTTCGGCAGCACGTATACTAAAATTGGAACGATACAGAGAAGATTAGCATGGCCCCTGAACAAGGATGATGCGCAAATTCGTGAAGCGTTCATATTTTTGAAAAACAAATACTGTATGCTAACACATATATATGGAATCTAAAAAAAAAAAATGGTTCTGAAGAACCTAGGGGCAGGGGCAGGACAGGAATAAAGACGCAGACGTAGAGAATGGACTTGAGGACACGGGGAGGGGGAAGGGTAAACTGGGACAAAGTAAGAGAGTGGCATGGACATATATATACACTACCAAATGTGAAACAGATAGCTAGTGGGAAGCAGCCACACAGCACAGGGAGATCAGCTCGGTGCTTTGTGACCACCTAGAGGGGTGGGATAGGGAGGGTGGGAGGAAGACGCAAGAGGGAGGAGATATGGGGATATATGTATATGTATAGCTGATTCACTTTGTTATAAAGCAGAAACTAACACACCATTGTAAAGCAATTATATTCGAATAAAGATGTTTTTTAAAAAAAAACATTCCTGGTAAATTAGAACATGCTCTGTGTTCAGGCCTTGTTTTGAAGAAGGGTTTTGAGTCTAAAAAATTTGATAGCCTCCCATCTATCATGGTGATTTCTGACTTTCCTAAGGGACTGTGTACTTGAGCGAGGCTTGTTCTTTTGTAAGAACCAGCCTCCCTGGGCCTGGGAAGTGGTGAAAGATGCTCTGCTGGGAGGGGAGCCATGGCAAAGGGTTGGACTTGGGGGACTTCAGGATGCAGCATATCAACTGTTGGTGTGTTTGGAAATTTGAAAAGTAATATTAAGAATTAAAGTTGTACAAAACCTCCTAAGATTTCTACCATGGCTGTATAAAGTTTGAGCATGGTGCTATCAGTTTAAAAGTGGACAACTTAAAAATTCCACCTCTTTTGGAAATTTGTTGCCACCTCTACCCCAATTCGGCAGTCTTTAGATAAACTGACAGCCCCCATTTACCAACAAGGAAGAACCTTCGATTTTTGTTTTTTATTATTATCTTTTAAATAGCAGGGTGGTGAGAGATACGGCGTGTGACTCAGCAGATGGGAATTTCTTTAATAACACACTGGGTGTGTAAGCATTAGCCCTGCTCCCCACAAGCAGCTCTGCAGAATGCCCTCCGCCTGTTTGGGGAACAGACCTGGCGACCGAGAGAGGCAGCCCAAACTTCCCTAGAGGAGGCAGACTCGGTGGTGGAATCTGAGGGATTCTCTTTGTTTCATTTGTTTTCCCTCTGTCTTGGAAAACACGGACGCAAATCCAGTCCGGCTCCTGCAGCTGCTGAGGCAAAGCAGGCTTTTTATGAATGAGGCCCAGGAGGGGGAGGAGAGGGCTTGTGTTACAGCAGCAGTTGGTTGGGTAATGCATTTCATTCACTCCCAGCCATCTAGCCCCGGCTGTATTTTAAAGGATATTGTTCATTTTTTGTCGATTCAAATTAGACTTTTCTGCCCCTTGTGCAACTGTGTGTAACTTAGAACACTAAGCATGTTGTGTGCGTTAATTTTTTTTTCGTTTGTTTTGTTTTTTCTGAGTGTTTGCTCATTTAGTTGGAGGAAATGGTAAGAGAAGTGAACTGGGAAAAGGGAAAAAAGGCTTTGTCATCCCTGGGGGCGTTGGTTACATCTCTGTCCCCAAGCCACCCAAGAGGAGGCAGGTGGGGTCCCTGTGCCCAGCCCTGAGAGTGGAGCGCTGATTATGGGCCACCTATTACCTGGTGCCCCAGGTCTGCACGTGCTGGCTCCCTTGCCCTGTCCCCCTCTCCTGTTCCCAGTGGGCAGCTCATTATTTGTGGCACTTGAAGCCTCATTGTTGTGGTCACAGGGTTGTGTGAATTGGAAGCTGTGTGACAATGCTGGCCCCCCTCCCTGCCACCGCTTCCTGCTGGGAGCAGAGAGAAGAGGGCAGGCATTGTCTTGGGCATAAATGAACCTCTATCAAAACAAACACCAGAGAGAGGGGCGGCTGGGTTACAGCTGCCCCTGTGAGCCCCGGCAGAGGGCCGCCGTCCTCGCAAAGAGCGCTTTAAGCCTGGATGAGGCGTGTCCTCGCTGACTGTCCTGTGCGCAAAGAGCGAACCCCAAACCGACGGGCCATCCACACCACCCTCAAAATGATTCCCCATATCAGAAATGCCGGATTTGTGTCCTTGAGCATGGTTGGGGGAAGAGAATTACCCCGAGGCATCATGGCTGTATATGAAGGATAACGCTATTGTAAAGTTGTTCTGCCAGAGACGTTAAGCACACCCTTCTCCAACGTGGACACTGAGAACAGAGATAGAGACGATTAGGCTGTTTTTTTGCTCCAGCTTTTAAATAGGACCCTTCCCTCCCCATTGCTAGTGGTGCTTTAAGGCACCTAATGCCTGATGTCACGAACTCTCCAGATGTGCCAAGCGTCTTTCTTTAGTTCTCCATGTTTTGATGTTGTATAAACACAACTGGCAATACCCCTAATGCCCATTGCCCAGCACCAGTGTGGAAGCTCACCATTGCATGCCTGACTCGCTTTCCTGGTTGCCCTGGTTTCTCTCCTGTGTGGGTGTCGTGTGTCCCATTAACACCACATGCCCCTCCCCAGCCTAGAATGCCACATCTGGGCTGTTTTAGGCATGGGTGATATGAGTTCGGTTTCTTTTTTTTTTTTTTTTAAACTGTAAAAGGAAAGTCTTTCATTGCAATTATACCAAAGGAAGGGATGAGAAGGAGTGCATTAAGGACTTGATATAAACAGCTAGTCTTGGGTCCTAATTGTCCCGTTTCTCTTTTTGGCCAGCAGCCAACATGATGTCACTGTGTCCACGTCCTGAGGGTCTGAATTAAAGGCACACTGCATGGGCCAGCTCTGGGTACAGCGATGGCTTTGGCTTTGAAGTTCAGTTGGGGTCCTGATTAGAAAAAATTTGGGGTAAGCTGACCCAGGGCATGGCTGGCTGGTTCTAAGATGTGATTCTGGCCTGAGCCTTAGTACTAACAGTGGTAGGTCACTTAAGTCCACAGGCTAGGCCCTTGGAGGACTTCAGGACTTAAGGAAGGAGAAGGGATAGAGAAGGATTGCAATAAGAAATAAAACAAGGAACAAGAGAGAACTGCCATAGAAGGAGAGGGAGCAGAACACTTCCAAAGGGGTATTTCCTTATTTAGGAGATTGAGTCATTATAGTGGATGACTGTGCCACTGGCGGCAAAACCATTTTAGTTGAAGGAGCACACCCTGGGTGGCCCAGTGGTTAAGTTGTCAGCAGAGGCAGGGACTGTAGCCTCCTCCTTCTGAAAGATGGGTAGAAAATGGAAGAGGGGAGATAACGCAGGACTGAGGAATGTTTGGGGTTTTGTTTTGTTTGGCTTGAGGGTGGAGGATTGCACCCATGAGGTCAAGGAAGCCAGAATTGTCAAATTCAAGAAGCGTCTCAGATGTTTTGACCAACAGCAACTTTGGAGAGCAAAGTGTATACAGGCTTTGAACTTACCTCCTTGAAAGACTAGACAAATTCACATTGAAAGAATGGATCCCATCATCGCCATGGTCTTGTCTACGTGCAGACATCTTCTGTATGCATTGTATTTGTCTGGCATCATTGGAACAGAAGTTTTTTGCTTGAGTTGATTTCCCAGGTAATCAAAGCTCCCTTCTCAGAGTGCAAGATATTTACATTTTTCTCTTAATTTTTGTTCATTAACAGCACTTTGCTGTCTTTAATGTGGATCATTTTCTTGGCATTCCAGGGCACTATTGTGAAACCTGATGCCTCCGAATCTGTTGCTATGTGGGGCTCCAATTTTTCCTTAACTTAAATGGCCTTGGACATCTATGCATGTTTACATTTTATGCATTTGGTGTATTCTCCTTGTATGCAGGGATTGCGAATTCTGACTTAGTCTATCTGTCTCTCGGTAACGTAGATAACTGTGAATATTTATAAATGATTTTTGCTGAAGCTCAGAGGACTTTTGCTTTGCTTTTATGTCAGCATCAGGTTCCAAGTGTTTCGTGGTTGAGGTACTAGAATCCTGTTCATCAGGTCCATGGAGCATTAAACACATACTCATATAAACACATACTCGGCTATGAACTCCAAATGGGAAAGATTTTTATTTAATGATTTTAGATTTTTGAGCCACTTCTGTTTATATCGCTATATTTTTGTCTCTCATATTCATGGTCTTCAGCAAGTCAGATCCCCTAAGAATTTTTGGTTCGTTTATCTTATATTTTTTTTACACATAGCTCTTTATGTTTTCCCAGACAGGAATTGCGCTACTTGAATTGAAAAGTAAATGTAATATGTAATGTTCTGTTGGTAATTGTTTGTTTCTACTTTAGGCTGACACTGAACTAATGATTTTTTAATTGTACCTGGCTTGAAACACAATGAAAAAGTGATTTCCTACTGCTTTTTTCCCTTAAGCTGGTTCAGTAACTTGAAGGTAATTAAAAATGTACAGACCTCAGGAATGTATTTATATTCCATAGTCATGGGGTGACCAAGTAGTGCTCATGTATAATAGCTGGATGGGAGGTACGAACACTGAGGTAATGAGTAGCCTGTTTTATATATTTATTATGTTATTATTTATTTAGAGGAATAAAAAAATCTTTTCTCTGTAGTTCTAGAATGCCGTGAAATGTCTGTTTGAGGCATTATCCTGCCATTTTTACAGGGTGATCTTCCTCTTCTGAATGGTGTTACATGTTGCCAGTGTCCCAAGGGCTGGTTTGGGACTAAGGCAAAGGATTTAGGAGGCACAAGTGAAAGGGAAGAAATAAACACATGCCTTTTCTTCTTAAAAGAAGGGTAGTAGTTAGCTTGTTGATTTAGCTTCGAGACTGTGGAGGATGAAGCCTGCACTGCAGGGTAAGTAATGTAGGGGGAGACCCTGAAGGGGAGGTTACGGGGTGGTAGACTGGGCACCCACAGTATTGTGACTGTGAGTTGGGAAGGAGAGTGCTAAGAGTATTTTCTGAGTCACAGCCACTCAGACAATACTCGCTAATCCATTTGTTTGAAGATACAGTGAACTGGAGAGGATAAACAAAAATGGGAGATTCTTGCAGATAAGAAATCCAGGATAATTATTCACCGGAGTTTGAAATCATCACCATATTCAAGGACATTTTCTTTTGGGGTGGTTTTATATCTAAGGTTTGCATTTAGATGATGCATGATTCAAAATCCTGGGGTATTAGTGGAGTATCTAAGGTACACGGAAATTGCATTTGAGGATACTCCTGTTTAAACTTTCTGCTGCCAGAGTTGGCAGGCAAGTGAAAAGTTGAAAGAAATTTGGATAGGTCTTGTTCCCCACCCCCTTCCAAAGCTGATACTCACTTTGGGTGGAATGTTTCTCATTTTTTACAGGGCTAATATTCCTCGAGGATTGTTTTCCCCAAAGCGGGCACTCATAGACCCTAAAATTGGGCAGAGCAACAAGACCAGTCTTCCAAATGGCAGTCTGCATGTTAATGTGCTTTTGTGCTCATCCTTTCCAGAAGGTGTCGGTGTGTTTATATGGTATCTTTGTGTGTGGGAGTGATTCAAGGCACTTTGCATCTGCCCACCCTCACCTCCAGCACCCCTGAAATGCAGCCCCTCTTGTCTCTCTTAGTTGCCCTGTAAGTGGTGACCTGTGATAACTCCAGGAGGGTCAGGAAGAAGGATTTGTTTTTCTTGTCTTGCTTAACGAATAAAACCTTTAACTGTGGCCCTTAAAAGAACCTCTAAAATCCTAAAGTAGCTCTGATAAGTTATTATCATAAATTATTTTTCGTTAGCTAACATGAAGGACTCAAATACCCTTTTCTTTCTGATTGGTGGGCTGTACGACCAAAACCATTTCTAATAGTTTTGTCAGCTTGTTAGGGAAGACAAAGTGCACTTTTGGTCCTTTGAACTAGGAAAGCACTAGCCATGCACTTCCCACGGCCCTTCTGCAGGGTGAGTGTTAGACAGAATTTGTTAGGGGACCGGGCAGGAGGCAGGTGCAGATGTGTGTCTGCAAAGGGCCAGAATCAACGTGGACCCACACATGTTCCCGTCCAGTCTCTGGTTCCTTACCTGTTTCAGGTTTCTGTTAGAGTCTGTCTTTGCCTTAATCTTTTCGGTGCTTTTGGTGAGCTACTTAGGAATGTTGTGGGGAGGGCTGGGATGGGTCGGCACAGTGATTTTGGTGAGGCCCAAGAGTAGGCCAACAGTCCAGGACTGTCTTATGTATCAGAGGAAGATGCAGAAAGAGTCGTCACATGTCCTCTTGTCAGCCCTTCCTGCCCCCTCCCACCAACCCCGCTCCTCACTTCTGGGCTCCAGGGAAGAAGGCCTCCCTGCTGCCCCTGACCAGCTGTTCCTTGAGTGCAGCGGCGGCTCTGGGAACTCTCCAAGGAGGCCTCCTTCCTGTGGTTGTCACTCCACTCATACAGCTAGTCCACAAGCACCTCAGGACAAAATGCAGTCTCTCTCTCCCCATCCCCTCTCCTCTTCCTTCCTATATTTGGAAAGTCTGGGGCTAGCCTGGCAAGAAAGTGGGAGACGGGGTGCAGGAGGAAGAACTGGGAGCAAATGAATGATGCTTCTGTCAGAGGCGTGCAGGCTCTAAGAAAGTAAGAATGTAACCGCAATGCCTTGTCCATCTGCTAAGCCCCCTTGAAGTGGGCTCAGCTCCGTGTGCCACGCTGACACTGTGAGGCCAGCGTGGGCCCAGCCCATCTTGCAGCGCCTGTGCTAGTATCTCCCAGCTGAAAGTTCTGCCCCTCCCTTCCCTTCATTTTTTCTTGATAAGAGCTAAAAAAAATTTTTTTCTTTAAATTCTGGTTGAATAATAGGAGCCTCCCTCTATAATTGGCATGTGTGGGAATATATATTAAATAAACACCTTCTAATAGGTGTTACCAGAACTCCTGTGGGAATTCTTTCACAGTGTTTTTTCAGCATTGAGAGGAGAAAGGCTAAGGATGTCTCTTGCCCTATAGTCCTTCTTGTGAACATGTGCTGAAAGCCAGGAGTGGTCCTGTGCCTGGAAAAGTCCATTCTCTGGTGTTAGTAAGTGATAGACAAGGGTGTGTATTTACCAACATCAGGCATCCACAAAATATTGACGTAAGTGTTTTAGGGTACAGCTGGCCCTAAACCTGACACGACAGTTAATATCATGCAAGTTGAAAGTTTTGTAAGTTCTGATGTGATGCGTTCTGTGGGCATTGAAGTCAGAGCTCCCTTGCTCATCCCCAGCGCTCGCAGATCATACCCCCTGTGCCTGGCTCACAGCTCCTCAATACGATGCTTTGTTCATTGTAGCATGGTGGGATTTTTATAGATTCAAATAAGTTGGAGGTAGTTTCACATTTTTAACAGCTAAAAACATACTAATCATAAAGCTTAGATTCTCCCAAGTAGGGCGTTGAACACAGGCTGCATCCTGGATGTATTGACAGAGGAACCACATAGTGTGATGGATTCTTTGTCCCTTGGAGCTTCCCTTTGCCTCCCCGAATGCTATATGGTCTAGGCAGCTTTCTAGAGACTTTCCTTATGCAACATGTACCTGTACAAGAAATGTACTCCTTTGTGCCGTCTGAGGCATTTGGGTTGTATGGAGCTTGTTCAATTTCGATTCCCGGCATAGTTTCAGATGTGGATGTATGCTTAGAGAAAGGGTAGGGGCTAAAGCCATCCACGGCTGCCAGATGGGGTTCCGTCCTGGCTCTGTTGCTTACTGGGTGTGACACCCGTGCCTCTGTTTCCCCCTCTGTAAGATGGCATGAACAGTGGTGCCCCCTCGAGGGTTTGTGAGTTTAAAGTGAACCAGTGACCGTGAGGACTTTACAGTGGTGCCTGGACCACAGTAGAACACTGTCCGTGGAAGTGTAAGCCATCGTCACTTTTGTCAACATTACCAGTCATTAATGCATGCACTGTCCCCTGGCTTTTTTTTCTTTCATCCAGCAGTTAGGATTTTCTGTCAAACAAAAGAAAGCCTCTGTGTTTCACACAGTGTACGTTCAGAGGAAACAACAGCAGCTGTATGAAAATAGTAATGTTCCTTGCAGAGTCATTATTTGTAGATTTAGTCAGAATGTTTGATCTACAAGTTTTTGTTATAGATATTGTCTTGTAATTGGAAAATTCTCTAAGAGCAGCTCCAATGAACATTCCTTTTTGATGGTTGAGGTGTCACTTTTGTGTGGTAAATAAGCTGTGATGCAAAGACACCAAATACATGTTGTTCAGGACAGGCATTTGTGACAGCATGGCATGGGACAGAGTGATGTTGGGTATCCCCACGAGGAGCTTAGATCAACCCAAGGGAAAGTCACATTTGTTGGTGTAAGAGCCATTAATATTAGAAAGAATTTAAAAATAATAATAAGGTATTGGGATATCAGTTAGCACCAAATTAGATAACTACAACTAAATAGCCTTTCATTAATTCTGAAACCTGAAGTTGAAAGATTTCCATTTTCCTCATCAATATGTTTATCTCCCTCAAAAATGTTTCCAGCTGTGGGATAGATTATGAAGAATTATTTCACTTGGATTTTTAATATTACCAATGCAGCAATTTTGCAATGAAAGAACAGTGGCTATAGGAATGACTCTTTAGCCCTCCAGGACTACTGTGTATACCTGTGTTGCCAACAACACATGGGAACTTAAAAGGCTGGTGAGTTTACTATCCATCCACTGAGAACGCTATAGGCCCTTATGGGTTTTTGTACTGGAGTCATGATGATGAATGTGACATGGACTTCACTTATAGTCTGTGCAGGTATAGGGGAAGTATGTTCTTGAAAGATTCCTATGAGACAGTTAAGATTAGAGGCTTTTTAGATGCGAACCTATTCTGAATGTTCCAGGCCCTCCAGGTGCTAGGTGAGGTGACTGCAGGGTTGATCTGGTGTGGATAATGAAACTCTGAGCAGGGCACATGTCCCAAGGTTCTGGCTGAGCCCCTTTGACATTCCACAGGGCCCTGACTCTGACTCTGCCCGGGCACGTACTGGAGGCAGCCTCAGGGTGGCACAGGGATTCGGGGCACGGCTAGTGGCACTTCAGGGTGCTGGGAGGCTTACCGACCTCCTGTTGTAAACTTGGATTAGTCTTTTTCCAGAGCAGCTGAGATTGGACTCTGCCACCTCAGGGTCAGGAGCTGGAAGTGCTGGCTTATGCTCAGGTGGATCCCGGAGAAGAGCTGTCAGCGTGAGCTCCATGCCTCCCAGGTCCTGCCGGCTCAAGAGGCTTGCCCAGCACCAAGGCTCTGGGCGTTGGGAGTGCTGCCTGCCTGCCAGCCAAGAGATGCGAACCACCGCAGTGAACTGGCAGTGAATTAGCAGGCTCTTAAACTGCCTTTTTTTCTCCATTCTGTGTTTTTATAACTCTGCTGCGTAGACACCAGATTATAAATCCTGTGCACATAGTCTTAGAGTTTCTGGATTCAACCCCAGAGAAGACTCATTTGGTTTTGAGGAATACTTAAAGAAAACGTTGGTCAGTTCCATTTTCCCGCTTAGAGTGCTGCATAAGGGCTCTGCTGTGACAGCCAGACGTGTCCATACAGCCCTCGGGGAGTGTCTGCAGTGGACTCAACTGCTTTGGAGGGAAATGGTTCCAATGGGTTTCCCATCCTCCATCTTTGTTGCTAAAATTGTGTTCCCTGTGTTGTGTTTTGTTAATGTAATGAGAACCCACTACCCCTACTGTGGGGTCTAGGTGGGAGAAGACGGCCATCCAGGACTAATACAGGGCTTGGCATGGGCTCTGTAGGTGTGCTCCATCCTGAGGGGGATCCAGACTGGTCCTCACTTTGGGGATTTTGGGTGCACTAAGCAAAAAAGAGGTCAGGAGAGGTCATGAAAGTCAGTTTTATGGTTTGAGTGAAGGCCAACCTTAGAAAATGGGGCCCAGGGTGTTGAACTTTATGGTGGAAGGCGTAGGGGGCGGGGGGGGCAGTTTTTTCCTTGCCTCTCTGTGTAACCTGACCAGCGCCCTGCTCTCTGCTTTCTAGTGGTCAGTGGCCATGCTGTTTGCTTAGTATCTGCATTATATCAATATGGTGTGTTAGAACCTAACTATTGCCAAATTACAGTGTGACATATTTTAGGTAAGATTCCCCACCTCATCCCCAAACCAGCACTCTGCCATTTAAAAATGAAAAGTTAAAATGTTTTATTTTAGTCTTCTGGGATAAATTAATCTTGAGAAGAGCAATATTTATCGAACATTTATGTATGTATATGGCCATCCCTTTATATCTTATTCATAAGTGAGCAATTCTCTTGTAAAACAAAGATTCCAAATAATTTTCTTAAGTTTGACTCAAGGTTTGAAAAACAATAGCCCATGCCACCAAAGCAAGCCCGTCATACCTGTTTTTGTAAATAAAGTTTTATTGGAACACATTCATACTCCTTTGCTTACCTCTGTGGCTGCTTTCTTGCTATATGACACAAACAGCACAGTTTTCAAATCTCCTTACAGAAAAAGTTTACTGAACACCAATGTATTTGGTAGAGGAATAACTAGTCTCTCCTTGAACACCTTCATGTCCAAGAACCTCTTCATCTTATGAGGCAACTTGTTTCATTTTCAGACAACTTAAGAATGCTAGAAGATTCTTCCTTTTTAGAAACAAACAAAACCCTACTTCCTTATAACCTGGTTCCTTTGTGTTGGTTCTATTTGTATCTTATGAACCATAAAAAATAAGTCAAATATCCCTTCAAGATAGTTGCCCTTTTGAATATGTGAGGACAGCTATTCTGTACCCTCTGAATATTTCCTTCTCCAGATTCAACATTTCCTGTTCCTTTACATGTTCTTTACTCCATTTGATAAATTCTAGTTTAACAACCCTCTAAACCATGTCCCAGAGAATTAAAATGCCATCTTTGAGGGTTGTAGCCAATAGAAATCAGACCCAGACTGTTGACTAGCCTTATTTTGGATGCCATGGCCCCTGGGATGCAGCTGAAGACTGTGTCATCTTTTTGGAACTCATTGACATGGGCCAGCAAAGCACCTTGGACTCTCTGACCCTTTCAGCTGTTAGCCACGTCACCAGTGTATTATGCTTACATTGTTGTTATTTTTCATTAGAACTTTTTTTTTTTTTTTTTTTTTTTGCTGTACGCGGGCCTCTCACTGTTGTGGCCTCCCCCGTTGTGGAGCACAGGCTCCGGACGCGCAGGCTCAGCGGCCATGGCTCACGGGCCCAGCCGCTCCGCGGCATGTGGGATCTTCCCAGACCGGGTCACAAACCCGTGTCCCCTGCATTGGCAGGTGGACTCTCAACCACTGCGCCACCAGGGAAGCCCTCATTAGAACTTTTTAAAACTTTGTTGTATGAGATTTGGACCCTCTTTCCAACCTGATCTTTTTATATCCTGTTTTATCTATTTGCCCTTGCTCTCAACTTTATCTTTGAATTTCATATGTATGTTGTCCAGGTCCCTCTTTGAAGCCTTGTCCTTGGGCTTAGCCCTGGATCATCCCCGTGGACTTGACTCCAGATGAGCTGCCTTCACAAGTGTCATGAAATGTACTACTGTTGGCAAGCGACCATCAGCCCATTATCTTAAGTCCATAGACCCACTTCCTTTCTCTTATGCTGTTCTAATCTTCAGCTGAAAAGCAGTGGTTTAAGTGGCTTTGCTGGCAGTGCTGATGAATTGGGAGGTCCTCTTCAGATGTTCTCATCATCCTCTTGACTTGAACGAAGGGTACTACCTGGGGCCATGAAAGTTTTGACTTAATTGACTTGTGCTACCTTTCTCTATTAATCATGCCTTTTTGTGTACTGTGATTCTGGTGCTTTGATATCTTGAGGCCTTGCTCACTCTGGAGAGACTGTCCCTCCCAGAACTAGTTAATATCTAGAGACAGTAAGTGAGTACGCCTTTCATGTGTAAACTAAGCAATCCAGAGGCCATGCCCTCCTCCGTCCTTCCAGCTCCCGTATAGGGCTCTCACGCTCAGGTCCATTATCCACCTGCCCTCCTCACCCCAGGGCCAGGTAGCAGCCAACTAGGGACAGCCCCTACACCCCAGAGCCCACTGCAGTATTCAACTCCAGCCAATCCTAAGCCTGCTTACCCTGCCTCACCCATTCCTTCCTGCAGAAGCCACAATTAAAGCTCTTGTTCATGTTTCCCTCTGCCTCCTGACTGACCTGGTGCTTCCCTGTGTGGCTCTGTGCGGCCTGGTGCAGCACTCCTCTTGGGAACTGCAGGTAACAAACTGTCTTTTCAGTGGCAGTCGTCTCCCAATCTGCTGGTCTCACCATACGTGAGTAACAATAAACCCACCCTTATAAAACATGTTGAGATTGTCATATGCTGAGAAATGGATGAAGATTAGGGCAATTTACTGGATGCAGAGTGGACCCATCAATTCCTTATGTCTGAGCTCTGAGACTGGAGAAAAGGTGTAACGGAGCCTGAGTACTGAGAAATTCCTCTTCTGGTGAAGTAGGTTGGAGATACCCAACCCAGCTCCATCATTATGACTCCATATGTTGAAAATCACAATGAGTTTTGACAACCTAGCTCCATCCAATGGGAAAAGGTTCGTAATAGACTCTGGTCTGGCATAGTCGAGGTTTTTTACTTTCAGTGCTGAAGCCCAGGCAAATGCGAAAGCATCCCTCAAGTGTTGTGTCAATCGTGAGATAAGCAAAGTCGGTGCAATGCTGAATAAACCGGAATCTCCTACTTGAGCCTTATAACAAATGAAGCACATGATTGTGGACTGCTCGCCTCACTAGGTCCTATCGAGAAACCAAGATTAAACTTTAAAATACATTTTAGTTTAAGTTACTGGCATGAATGATAAATCCCTTCAGAAGAACACTTTACCATGCAGCTAAAGGTCCTTTTTCTGCCCCGATGTCGCATTGATTGCTGTAGCCTTATATGGTTTGTTGACATGGTTTGAAAAACAAAAATGTATAAGCTCTCCAGATGGCTTTCAGAGGGTTTATTAGTATCTTGGCCATTTGAAACTCCATTTCATCTAAATTGGGAGAGTGAAAGAGGTGAGTAGGAGAAAGACCATTAAAACAGGAGGAGAAGAAACCTCTTTGTGTCAAATGTCAGTGGCTCAGACTGGGAGAGTGGCCATTCTGAATTACTGGAAATAGAAAGATGATTTTTAAGCTTTCTTAGTGGAAATATTCTAACTGGTAAATAAGGGCATTCTGGCTGAGGCACTTTCTTGTACCTGTGGGGAAAATCAAACTTAAATTCTGAAAGGGAATCATAATGCTTTATATTTTTAAACACAAATGATGTCTTTTTCAAGCAGCACCTATAAAGTAATGAGCTTTATTCTTTAGTTCATGCTTTTTTTTAAACCAGGAATAGGAATTAGTACAAAAATATAGGCACTCACTTAAATTCTATTTAATTCCGAAAGAGTATGAAGATATAAGATATAAAAACAGGAACATTTTGAAAGTTTCAGCTTATTACAATTTAAAATCATGGATGACATTTCATAGAAAGTTTAAAAGAAATCACCAGCATAAAATTGTGTGATTGGAATTTTAGAGCAAACAGCTCTCTTCTGGTGAAAGGAGAGCTTCCTGGATAAAGCCAAAGGCAAGGGAAAACCTGGGGAACAATGGCCATTGTCTTTAATGGGTGCTGTTCCTTTTCCTCCTGGTAACAGCCTCTTCCTTTCGTAAAGGAATCACTGCAGTGAAGTTACTGAATAAATGAGGAGGGGGAATCACACCCATCCTTCTGCAGCGGAGAGAGGCCCAGGCCGTGAAAGCAGGCCTTTGTGTGCTCTGGGCTGGGCCCATGGCAAACAGGGCACAATCCAGCTATTGTTTGTTTGGGAAAAGCTACAGCATCCTATTGCAATTATTTACGGAAGAAAAGATTTGATGTTTTTGGAAGAGGTTGGGTGTGTGGGGATGTGGGAGGGAGGGAGACTCACCTCTTGTGCCATCCATTCCCCAACTCTCAATGTGTAGGAGAGAGTGTTACGTGATCCCAGGTGTTGGGGCAGTGCAATTCAAAGCATCCCCAGCTTTGGTCACAGGAATGAGAGAGGGGTTCACCTTCCCCTACGTAAGGCTGATGGGAGGCAGCTCTGTTCCCTTTGAGCCTTCCAGTCCCTCTGACTTTTTGATGCTTTCTTGTACTATTGCCCACACTCCCTCCACGCTGGCTGAAGTCTGGACCTGTTGTGTTGATTGTTAACTAAACGTTAGTGAAAATGAGAACATGTTTGCAGCATCACCACTCACCCTCAGTGTGCATCCTGAAGCTGGCTGCTCTCCCCTCCTCCAAAGGGGTGTCCCACACTCCTGAACAACGGGCATTGCTTGAGACGCTGTTTCTGACCCCCCAGCCCACATTCCCAGTCCTCTCCGATTGGAATTCATGTTCTAACAATTACAGCCCTCCTGCCTGTGCCCACTTCATCTCCCCTCTCAAACATCTGCCTTTCTCTCCTGTGGCGTTCATCATGCCCTTCTCCCTCTGAAGCTTCCCTGACCCTAATCAGGGGTCTTTCACTGATTTCCCTGACCATCTGTGATTTGAGCGCCCAGCTCTCCTCAGGACTCTCCCAGAAATTCCGATCAATAACTCCAAGAGCTGATTGGTACCTTGCCCATAGCAGGCCATCAGGAATTTGTGTGTTTACTGTTCCATTATACATTTTCCTTTATAGAATCATCATTCTTCATACTGCATTTGTGTGCAGACCGCCCTTTTCAAAGATCCAGTAATTCAGAAGCACCTGTGTATATGGAGTATGGTAGAAAGAAAAGACATCGATCCTGGTTGGCGGGTCTCTCCCCATCTGTCCTCCCCTTCTTTGGCCTCCATGAGTTGCCTTAGGTTTCTGGAGCAGCTCAAGCCTGGGCCCTTGAGAAGTTGCGTGCACACTGGGGACTAACTTTGCCTCTCCTTGGGCCTGCGTGCTTTTGTTCCCCAGGCCTGTGCTTTAACATAACACTGAGATTTGATGCTCCCCGGAGTGAGCAAATATGAATAACTACTCACTGTAGGTATTACCATTAATTATTCTCTCCTGTCCCACTTGGTCCCCAGAGGACTCTGAGATTGGCACAAACACGATGACTTTCTTTGGGAGGTGGGAGTGGGCCGGGCTCAGAGAGTGGCTGGAAATGCCCAGTTTAAGTTTGAAACCTGCAAAGGCAGGTTCATCCACTTACTTATCAATTTAACTGATACTTAGCATCTACTCGATGTCCTGTCCCGATATAGCAGTGAATGAGATGGAATCGGTTTCTACTGGGTTGGGGATGGGGCGGTACTGTGTTAGGCTGAGGAGTCAGGGAAGCCTCTCTGAGAAGGTGGTTGCTAGGGTCAGCCATGGGACGTTAAGGGAGAAGAGCAAGAAGAAAAAGCCGTGAAGTGGATTCAGACTGGTGCCCAGGAGGCTGGAACTTGTCAGAGGAGGGAAACGGTGTGTTAAACAGCTTGGGACGTGATACCAAAATACCAGCGCCTAGGTGGCTTAAACTAGAGCCATTTATTTCTCACACTTCTGGAGGCTGGAAGTCTGAGATCAGGGTGCCGGCATGGTTGGGTCCTGGGGAAGGATCTCTTCTGGCTTGTAGATGGCTGCCTACTCGCTGTGTTCACACACGGCAGAGGGAGATCTGGTGTTTCTTATAAGGACACTAATCCTGTTGTATCAGGCCCTTACCCTGATGACCTCTTTAACCCTGATTACCTTCTCAAAGGCCACTCCAATACAGTCACGCAGGGGTTAGGGCATCAACATAGTAATGGGGGTGTGGGACACGCATGCAACTCAGTCCATAGCACTGAGTTATGAGATGAACCAGAGTGGTAGGCAAGAGCCAGAGCAGGTGGGGCCCGTAGGCTGTGGCAAGAGTGACAACTTACTTGACCTGCAGCAGGGAGCCAGTGATAGGTTAGAAACAGACACGCTCTGATTTATATCTTATAACAATCACTCTGGCTGTTGTGTGGAGAATGGACCAGAGCCTGGGGAGGGGCAGTAAGACCAGTGAGGAAGCTGTTGGGATAACCCAGTGGAGAGATACAGGTGGCTTGAACTAAGCTGGGTGTCAACCTTGGGATTAGTGACATTTGGGGTCAGATACGTCTTGGCTGGGGGAGGGGGGCTGTCCTGTGCATTGTGGCGAGTTCAGCAGCATCCCTAGTCTATACCTACTAGATACCAGCACTCCCTCCCTATGACAATCAGTTGCCAGATGTGCCTGGGAAGGGGATGGGGGTCACTGGGGTGGGGCAAAATCGTCCCCTGATCACCTCGGGATCAGAGTGATAGCAACTGATAGTGAATTGATCTAGGAATATCTGGGGATTTGTGAAATGTATAGAATATGAAGAATGGAGGGAGAAAAATAAAGATAACAGAGACTTCTTGGCTTGGATAGAACAGGGGATGGAGGTGTTGGTTCCTGAGCTGGAAGGGGAGTGGGGGAGGAACAGATCTGTTCGGGAAGCGTGTAGAAGAAGCAGGATCTCTGTTTTGCATTTGCTCAGTCTGCAATGCCTCTTAGACACCCAGGGGAAGAGCTAAGAGGGAGCTGAATATCGGAGTGTGGGGTTCAGCAGTCAGGGATGAAGGAAGCATTTGGGATCATCTACTGTTGCTGCCCTTGGAGGAAGGATGAAATGACCTAAGGGTTTTCAAACTCTTTAGTCTTGGGACTCCTTTACCTGGTTAAATATTGAGAGAACCCCAAAGAGCTTTTGTTTATGTGAGTTATATCTATGGAAAAGTAATATTGAATAGGTAAAAAATATTTATTGAATAGGTAAAAAATATTTATTAATTCATCTAAAAAATAATAAACCCATTACATGTAAACATATTTTTGTGGGGGAGGGACCTTATCCCCCTCCATCAAAGTAGTGAGGCGAGAGGTGATGTGTTTGAAAATCTCTTTAATGTCTGGCATAATAGAATTCATTTGGGTTCTGTTATCTGTTTCCGCATTCAATCTGCTATCAATATCACACGCTGAAAAAGTCCACTGTACACTCGTGAGACGGTGCAAGTGAAAAAGGCAAGTAATATCTTCGCAGTGTTAATGAAAATTGGTTAATCTCATACCCCCTGCTCCCCGCCTCCCCAGACCTGGGCAAAAGGGCTGCAGAACCCCCAGGGGTCCACAGACCACACTGAGAGAATTTTTTTTTTTTTGGTATAAGAATGTTCATAGCAGCTTTATTCATAGCAGCAAAAAAAAAAAAAAGAAAGAAAAGAAAAGAAAAGTGGAAACAGCCCAGGTGTCCACCAACAGGAAAATGGAAAAAACAAACTGACATATTCATACAAGAGAATACTCAGCAATAAAAAGGAATGAACCACTGATACAGGCAACATCAATTAATCTCAAAAACATGCTGAGTGAAAGAGGCATTATGCTTTGCATGATTTCATTTATATGAAGTTTTAGAATAGAAAAATTTAATCTGTAAGGCAAAATAATCAGAACAGTAGTTACATCTGAGAGTCGGGGTAGGGAATGACTGGGAAGGGGCATGAGGAAACTTTCTGGCATGATTGCAATGTTCTAAATTTTGAAAAGGGTTTGGGTTACACAGGTGTATGGATTTGGGAAAAATCAGCAAATTTATACTTAACACTTGTGCATTACACTGCATGTGAATGTACCTTAAAAATTAAAAAAATGAAACCATACTAAACCCTACTTAATGATATGCCTTTTGAAGTATTAGGGGGATATATACTGATGTCTGCAAAAGCATCATAAAAATAACATGGATGGATAAGTATTAAAACATGTAGAATAAAATGTAGAATCCATGTGGTTGGTATTTGGGTATTTACTGTAAAATTCTCTCAATGCCATTGATCCAGAGATTCAATTCCCTGATTTTTATGCTGTTCAGAGTGTGGCTGAGGCTCATCAACACTCCCTTACAGACAATGAGTTCCATGCCCCAAGCTGATATTTCAGTTTGGCCCTGTTTAACTAGAGACTTGCTGAAGCCATTTCCATATATGTATAAATTTAGCTTTACCCTCTGCTCATCCAAAGACATGTACATGGGTACCTTCATATCACAGAAATATGTCCTAAACAGCAGAACGTTCCAAGAATATGAAGAAAAGTTTTAATTATATAATTAATAACTGAGTTACCTGGGTAGTGAGTCATCCTTTTTAAGCAACATATAAAATAATTATTTTTAAAGGAAATATTTCTAAAGGACATTTTTAATTGCTTGCATTGAAGAGAATATAATGAACGTAAACTCACTTTTCTCAGTAGGCAAGGTCATCACTGTGAAAGTAGCTTCATTCTCTGATGAGATAATAAAGTGAAGTTCCCAGGGGGGCAGAGTAGAGTTTTTCATCTGTGGCAATTGAGACCCCCTTTAAAGGTAAAAGATATTCACTGCCCCTCAGTGTCATTTATAAATTGCTCTGCTATAAAGATACCTAAATACTACAATCATTAAACTAGGCATAAATGTCTTATGATTCTGGATTTTTTATAGCTATAAATTAAATAAATGTACACATTAGATGCAGATAAGACCCCCAAATTCAAACCTAAACATCAGTTTCATGACATGGTGATACTTTCCTGAAACCAGATCAGCACTTAGAATGTGAATAAATAACTGACCTCAGAGGCATGAGTACCTTTCAGTTGTGGGATGCCTCTCTTTGGCATTTCAGGTAGCTTTTCTTTTTAAGTATCGAAGAGCCTCAGTTCACACACAACACCATGACATAATTTGGTCTTCACATGAGTATGTAAACACGTGTTCGTATATTAAATGCACCTTTTCTCTTCCTCTTGGTGTACAAGAACTAGAATAACACAGTCTGCTTCCAGTGTGTTTTTGATGTAAATGCTGATGCTAAAATTGCAGCACTAAATTCTAAGAAGGTTAAATAGAGGAACTAGAAGTTAGAAAAATAGATCATACTCAAAATGAAAACAAACAAAATGAAAACTATTAAGGGGAACTCTCAAGCCCCCAAGAGTGTGCTTGACAACTTTTGGTGTGAGAAGCACCGCACTATGTAAATGGCCTGTGAGTGCTTGGTTTTTGAGATCCTGTGTTGGCTTTTTGTATAGTTGCCTTTTTTTGCATTCTTCATGTTGCTTTTGTTCTAACTGATTTTATCACTACCTCCAGCCTTACTCCCTAAAATTGGCTGCTTCTGATCTACTATAGGCTTAGAACTTAAATATTTAATTTTGCTAAAAGTATATGCAAGTTAATGTTCAGTAGACCATGAATTTAGATGAATAAAACAGAATTGTGAATACATAGTCATCATGGCCCCTTCCTTGCTGGATTTTGGATGTGTAACCATTTTGGAAGGGAGTGGAAGGGGAAAGGGTGGCTTGCTAGCTAATTGAGTTATGGGTAAGGTAGGTGTTAGATGTGCATAGTACTCTAACATGCCTCAAATATTTTGACACCTAGTATGACTTCTTTGCCACAGATGATGAAGCCAAGGCAGAGAAATGAGCTGTAGCTCTCTGACCTTCGTTAGTGATGGGAGTGCTACTGATTTATTCATGAAACTCAGTCTCAAACTACTAAATTTGCTTGCTTTGATACCTGCAAGGAGCTTTAGGAATAGGATGCCTGGGACCAATAGGCCAAGATTTGAAGTGTCATAGGGTGGAAGGGAATTAGTTACTGGCCTAGCACATGGAGAGATGTGCTCACGCGCACACACACACACACACACGCACACACAGGTTTACATTCACAGTAGCTTCTGAATTCCAACTCCAGACCAGCTCAGTTCCCTTCCCCACCACAGGTAGTCATGAACCTACAAAGGGTGTATGAAGTGCTAAAAATATTTGCAGAGTATGTTGCAAATATTGAACTACTCTATAAATGATAAGTAGTAATTGATGGGAAAGTCTGGGTAGAGCAGATCAGTGCAATCACAGAAAAGAGAGGGCTTCCCTGGAAGCCACCTGCCAATTCAGGGGACACGGGTTCAAGCCCTGGTCCGGGAAGATCCCATATGCTGCGGAGCAACTAAGCCCGTGTGCCACAAGTACTGAAGCCCGCGCTCTAGAGCCCATGAGCCACAACTACTGAAGCCTGCGCACCTAGAGCCCATGCTCCACAACAAGAGAAGTCACTGCAATGAGAAGGCTGCGCACCGCAGCGAAGAGTAGCTCCCACTCGCGGCAATTAGAGAAAGCCCGGGTGCAGCAACGAAGACCCAACGCAGCCAAAAATAAATCAATAAAACAGATTAAAAAAAAAAAAGTCAGGCCTTCAGAAAGGTGGAAAATTCCCTTCATCTCTGCAAGAACTGTTGTAAAGCGGTTGAGCCATCCTCAAATAGTTTTCTATAGTGAGTGTTCCACAACAAAGACGGCCCTGAGAGAGAAACCCTTCCTGAGGCCCTGCCTTCCTGAGATTTGCACCCAGGGCAGTGATGGAGTATGGGGCTTGGTCCTACCCCTGGCCTGCAGGCCAGGGCCAAGTTCTCCTGAGTGTGTTCACGCATCTTTTGGTGATGTTTCTGGCAGGGAGCAAGTAAGTACAAGATTGGGGTCATAGGCATGTTTTAATCTTGAGGCCTTTGTATGTTTGGTTAATGTGGCACAGTATGATCAAGTTCTAGAGTGATAGGAGTTCCTGTCTTACAAGAGCCCAGTGAGCCTAACTTAAAATTTAAAATGCATTTTGACCTGTGGGTATTGGAAGCTGGTGAGTCATTGGGCTTCTCATTGGTTTGGGTTTGTAAAGCCTGTTAATTTTTTTAAAACACATTATCCTAAAAGGAAGCGTTTTGCTTTGAGTTGAACATAAAAAGTTAATAATGTTGCACCAGATCCTTGAACTCTTTGTACTGTTTTGGGACTTGTGTGATCACTCACTGTATAGAAGATGGAAAAAAAACAGAACAAACTGCTTTATTTTCCAAATCAGAAAGGAGTTGTTCCAACTTCTGGTGGTCACATTGTTAACACAAAAACAGTAGAGTTAGGTGAAATAAATTAAGATGACTTATTGTGGAGAAAGAGAGGTAGTGTTTGACTAAATTAGAAACATTCTCTGAGTTTTCGACGTGTGAATGATTTAAATGCGGCTCCAGCACAGGATTGCATGTGGTTTCCATTTTATAGTTTTCCTGCTTGAAAACAAACTGTCAGGATTTTTATTTAAGTTGATCTGATTTAACTCATTCAGGGCTCAGCAGCAAGCTTTGCTCCTCTTCCCATCGCCCTCCTTGTGCCAGGAGGAAGGTCTTAACACGGTGGTTGTGCTGGTTGAAACATTCATCTCGCCAGTTCTGTTATAAACTGAAGTTAAACAGAGGATGTTTGACACTTCATGACTCCATAAGACATGCTTCTTCCTCTCTCTTTCTCTTCTAAATGACTTGGCCTGGTGAGGTCCTGAAGTCCCCGACAAGGGGGAAGCTGAAATACAAAGTTGAATAACAAAGTGATGTCACCAGGAGCCAATTGGAACAGTTGACATCATGTGCCTGGCAGCGACTTCAAATGCCCATCACACGAGAGTAAGGGCTTCAGACCCCCTCCCCGCCCCAATGCCTCCGGTCAGCAGCAGACTTCCAAAGAACAGAGGCAGAGCAGTTACTAAGCCAGGCTGAGCAGTTCATGGAGCTTCCATCTTTTTTTTTTTTTTTTTAACATTTTTATTGGAGTACAATTGCTTTACAATGGTGTGTTAGTTTCTGTGAATCTAACTGTACGTGAATCAGCTATACGTATACATATATCCCCCATATCTCCTCCCTCTTGCATCTCCCTCCCTCCCACCCTCCCTATCCCACCCCTCTAGGTGGTCACAAAGCACGGAGCTGATCTCCCTGTGCTATGCGGCTGCTTCCCACTAGCTATCTATTTTACATTTGGTAGTGTATATATGTCTATGCCACTGTCTCACTTCGTCCCAGCTTACCCTTCCCCCTCCCATGGAGCTTCCGTCTTAGCAAGATAGTAGGATCTCACAAAGCATCAAGACTAATTCAAAGCTTATTTTCTGTTTCTGCCCTACCGATATGGCCAAAATCATTTCTTATTGAGTGAGAACTGGGATAGGGTCAGCTTTGATTCCAGTTGACCTTTGGGAGCTGAGCAGGGCTGGTCTGTGAGCCCTGTGGCACCTTTCCAGGTGACAGACCCCTGGGGCTTTAAGCTAACATTACTTTTCCTGAGCTTAGAGCAATACCCTCTTGGTTTCATTAGCATGGGAGATTGTGCACAGCCTCCACAATTTTCTGTTTGTGACCTAATAGTTAAAACTCTCCAAGGACATGCTTCTCACTTGGACCACCCTGGTTTAAAAAAACATAATAACCATGACAAAAAAACAAAAGCAGCTTGGTTGAACTACTACTTTCAGGCATATTCTCAGAGACTAGACATCTTAAAATCAAGCAAGAAGACTGTACTCATCTTTTATCATTCAGTCGTTTGTGAATGATGTGGTTCAAACAAAACTGAAATGAGAATAGTCTTTCTCACCGAAAATATGTTTGTTGTGTTCGGATGGAACTAACTAGTGGAGGTAACAGGAGAGCACAGTAGTCTGTGCCACCCAGGTGGCGCTGCTTCTCCCCAGGTAGGAAAGAGCAAGTTCACCGCCTGTGTGCACACCCACCTGTCTCTTCTTACTTTCCCATGTGTATCAAGTGGCTCATCATAATTAGGCAGGACTTGGAAGGAATTTTCCTCTCTGTTCCTCTCCTTCATTCTTTTAGGCAGATGCCCCCCATTTCCCTCCCTCTTTTGGTCCCCCTGCCTCTCCCCTAATGTGGTCTCCTGGTTAGAGTCCTCACCATCAGCCTTTCCTCCCCTCTGATCCATCCTGTAAAGTAGCCAAACTGTTTTAGCTAAAGCACTGCTTTGGTTAAGACACTCGCCCACTCAAAATTATTCATAAAGGCTCCCTATTGTCTCTGATGTGAAGTCCTAACTGCTAGACTTAGCTCTCCCTGCTCCATGCCTAGGCTTATTTTTTGCAGCTTTCCGGAAATTCCTGCTAAGATGTCTCCCACCCTCAATCCTCCATTCATGCTTTCTCCCACGTGACTGGACTTCCTTCCCACATTCTTTCCTTGACCATCACTCCCTAACTAAGGTCTCTTTTTTCCCTAAGTTGTAATTTTCAGTCCCTCCCCTAAGACTTGATCATGCACTGAGCTGTTTTTTTCTTTAACTTCACAAACTTGGTATAACCTGGAGGACGTCATAATGGTCAACTCCCTGGATTTGGGAGCCCGGTGGATCCCCTGGTGTTATCAGCTGTGTGACCTTTGTGGCCCTCACCGTCACTTTCCATATCTTTCAAGTAGAATGATCATCTCTACCTCTCAGGGATGTTGTGGGGATGAAATGGTGTGGCCTGTGTGTGTAGAGTGCTTCTGGCAGTGCCCGGTGTGTTAAGTGCCCATTAAGCACTGGTCGTTGTGATAGTGATGGACTCCTGGAAACATGGAGATCCCCAATCCTTCTCCCACGTCCGGACACCTGCATGTTGCAGAAGTTCAGTAAATATTTTTTTCGTCCGTTACTTGTGTACATACACTGAAATTAGCTGAGTCTTTTAAAACCAGCCCAACTGTACATTTCCTTCAGGGATTTAACTTGCTAAATGTAGAAGAATGATAGAATAGGTAAGCAGTATTTTTCTTGTGATTCTACGTACTATCCATGTTGCAACTTAAAGATTTTTGGAAAGCAATGTAAAAATGATTTACTCTTCTATAATTGGTTTCCTGAAAGCAAAATGATATTTATGTGAGCTGCAATGAAAGATGCAGCTACTGTAATTTATCACCGAGGAGTATTTTCAAAGTGTACGGAATGACTAAAGCTTAAGTGTATGTATTAAACATTCTAGAGGAAGACATTTAGACTATAAATCTATAGACTTTTTGGGGAATTTGTTTTCCTTCTTCTCTGCCAGGTATATGAAGATCTTAAGTTCTTAGGCCTCGGTGGGAGGAAGATTTAAGTTTCCGGGAGTACAGTTGTATCTCTTTTAAATTTTCTATTGTTTATCAGTGACACATATAACCATTTTAGGGAAGTGTTTACTGTAACATTCCCCACCCTAGCTCTGTGTAGTTGTCTGGCAACCTGTGTGATAAAGATAGAAGGAAGTGCTCTATTTTGTTGCTGACAAGGGTATCTTGAAAGTGCTGGAGCACCTGAATAGGCAATAAAACATTGAGAACCACGCCCGGAGCTTGCTCACTGTGATGTGTCTATGGGGTTTATAATGGGAGACCATACAGCTGCCTACGATTACCCTCTCTTTATATCACACTAAACACTCTCCTTAGAAGAAAGAACAAGGAGATAGTTTATTTTAAAATGCAATTGCTATGTTACTAAGATTTGAATTTAGTACTGAGAATAAACCATTATCTGTTATAGAAGCTGATTGGCTAAAAATGTTCAGTCTGCAAGCACCGCCCCCCCCACCCACCCAAGAAAAAAGAAGAAATAACAAATGAACATGACTGGAGTCTCACAGTGGCATTTTCATACCTGTGTTCAGGAGTTTGAGAGTGAACAGCTCTTGGAAAACATGCAGAATATATGGCAGTGGGTGTCTGAATATATACCTCAGTACACAACTCCGTTCAGACCCCTAGTCTAGATTGCTTTGTTGCATTTAAGTGCTATTAACATCCTTAATGAACTGAAGAGGAAGCAGTTATGGGAAAACTGCTGGACTAGGTGTCATTCTAATGCTTATGAGGAGAGTTGGAGGAAACCCTCTGACTTGGTGAACTGGGCACTTGAAGGTAGTGTGAATTGGTTTAAAAGGCCATTTACTCCTCCTTTTGTAAATGGCCTTTTAAACCAACTAGCTTAGCTGATTAAATGTGGTCATTTAAACTACTAGCAACAATCAGAAGGAAAAAGAGGTTCTCATTGTGGCATTCCGCAGTGGAGAGGGAGGCTTGGAAAGAAATTTTTCCTCCCATCCCCATCTCTCCTGCTGAAAGCTGATGCATCAGCCAGGTATCAAGTTTTCCCTACTGGTGGTAAATTGGCCTCCAAAATTTGGTGGCAGAGGTTGCGGGTGTGGAGCGGGGGACGATCTGAGAAAGAAAGGCAGTCAGGAGACACATCGCCCAGAGTATTCCACACTGCACAAGTGTGCCCTTTAGAATGGTCCCTCTCGCATGAACAAGACTGCCCAGTTTGACTCTTTATTGACTTAGAAAGGAGTGAGTTCTCATGTTCCTCCCAGCGCTCTAGATGCTTGGCCTAAAATTTTCACAGTCCTTCCTTCAGCCTCAAGAGCGGCTGTTGGGAACTTTCCTTTGACTCCTAGGGAGTCAGACTTCAACCAGAATCCCAAAAGGAGCTCTCTCACCCAGTCATGTTAGACACGGCACCTGGGTTGGGTCCCTGCCACGGGGTGGGCTGAGAGACAGAACGGGCAAAATGACTCACCTGTACCTGACATCTTGTACTTCTGACTCGTTGGATTCTAACAGGGAGACAGAACGGCCTCTGGAAACGTTTGGGGAGAACAAGGGTAGTTGATCCGTTTTGGAAAGAGCACACACACTTTCTGAAACCCATCTAATCACATTGATGTTCAGTTCCTGTGCCCCTGCTGGCCGGGTGGTCTCTGTACCCCACCTCCTCTGCAAAGTAATTTATAATTTGCAAAGAAACACTTACAGGCATGAATAGGACCTACTATTCAAAGGAATCCTGAATGAGTATTTCTTAATTCATATTTGTCCTAATGTATTTACTGAGACTTTTTTTTTCTATTTTGAAGTTCTCTTTTTTAACCTAGGGAAGGCCTACTATGTGCTATTTAGTACATTTGCTCATCTTAATATCACAGTGCATGACAAAGTTGACCAATTCAGTTAAATGCCATACAGTCCTTTATATGAACTTGATGATATTTGAACTACTTGAGAACAACTACTTTCAAGCCCTCAGAAACACTTAGTTACAATTGTTGGCCTAATTGCACATTACTCTTATTCAGTGAAACAAGTTCCTGAGGGCTTCTTAGGATACTGCGCCTTGTTATTTTAAGTCCTTCTTGTTATAAGTCCTTACCAGTAGAAAAACTTCATTAATTTGAAAATAATCTACAATTCAGGCTTGTATTCAAACAAGGCATTTTACCAGCAAGTCCAGCTCAAAGAAATTTTTTTTAACCACATTTGATGTGTTTAGTAAGAGAAGACTATTTTTGCTAGATTCCCTGTTGTTCCTGAGATCAGTTCCCTCCACATCTCTAGCATTATCCCGGTCTGAGATTATGTGATGCTAAGTAACCGTAGCACTGATTTGATGGAATTGTTCCATGACTTCTCCACAGCAGTAGCTGCTATTACCTTAAAAAATAACTTGAGTTCTTTTGCCCCTGTATCAAGGTGTTACACAAATATATATTTAGGCTGTTTGGGGGTTACAGATGGCAAACAGCAAGTCCGCGTTTAAGAACGCATTTGCAAGCCAAAATTAAGTGGTGAACCGCTCCGGGGTGTGGGTCTACGGGGGGGTAATGTCTACTTTGCTTCATTTTGTGGGATAATTTTTCACATTTCTATTTAGCATTCATGATGCTCTAAATAGAAGCAGGAGAACACTGTAGTTCTTGGATCCCGGGAGAGGCAGGCCACGAGAGCTCCTGCTGTTTGGGGACAGTCTGTGATTCTACGTCTTTTTATATGCAGCAATTATGACCTGGAAAGTGGGTGACTCTAATGTTGGTATTCGTCGACTTGAAATTTTTTTAATGCACCAGTGCCAGAGACCAGATCGTCTCGGATGGACCAGAATTGACCACTGCTGTGTTTGGACCACAGTGGTTTGGTGAAATCTGATGCCCTCGCTTTTCTCTGTGTACCTTGTATTTTATTGGAAAAAAATTTATTTATGAAAATGACTGAATATGAAAAGCAAAGTATAATTGAAATTAAGGGGCAGTTCCATAGAGTTGTAACTAATTGACTAATCAGATGTCTATCATAAAATATGTTAAAGGTGGTTTTTCAATACTGAGACAACAGGGGCAGGTAGCCCGTCCTTTGAAGCCTTGTTTGTTCACTTGTCCCCACTGTATCCTGGCCTGGAATGTCCTTTCCCCTCCCTTCAGCAAAGCTGACCCACCCTTTGGGCTCAGCTCCAGCCTCACTCCTATATGGAATCACTACTGACTCCTGGACCCTCCTCCGAGCTTTTGGAGCAATGTTCCTATCTTCCTCCTTTCTGCCTGGGTGGGAGTCCCCGGGAGCTCATCACCGTCATGGCTTTATCTAACATGGCTGCAAGGTGCGTTCTGCCTGGACCTGCCTTTCCCCTGAGTTGTTTTGGTTTTTTTTTTGCCCCGTGTCTCCCATATCCACCAGACTCATGCATTGGGAAAGCCTCCCATCACCTCACACTCAGCCTGTGAAACACCACATGCCTTTTGCTTCTTCAAAGCCAGCCTGGCTTCTGGACTCTACCAGTGATGTACTGGCCTCAGCTCAAAACCTTGAAATCTGTCATCAGGCACCAAATCCTGCCACTTCCTTTCTACTTAAAAGTTCACCTTTCCATTTGTTCCACCCTCATCCGACCCCAGGATTTCTAGCATCCTGAGTGAATTTCCTGCACCCACTTTCTGCACGTCTGAATCCATCTTGCCTTCCCACCTGCCAGCTTAACACTTTTTTGCATGGATCCTGCTCAGGCCAGAAGGTCGCTCACTGTTACTGGATCTAGAACCCACACCCCGCTCACATGACCTCTTCCCCCCACTTACACTGGTGTGTGCTGTCCATACCTCTACCGTGTCTTGACGACATCGCGTCCTCTTCTATTTGCCTGTGTGTCTGGGTCCTTTTCTTTGTATTGCAGGAAGTTTTTCCTCTCAACTCGCAGACCTCACATTGCTTTTACCCTCTGGTGGTTTACGTCTGTTTAATTTTATCACTGTGTACAGCTTCTGTGTGCCCAAGGAGATTGTAAACTCCTGGAGGGCAGGGATTAGGTTTTACAGCACTGGAGGGTAGACAGACATCTTAATACACTCTTACAGCCCCTGTTGCACTCAGAGGTGTAGGAATCACACATGTCTTATACCCTAATGGGTCCCTGGCACCTGGCGCAGACACAGGCACATTCTGGGAGCTCATTACATATTTAAATGAATGACTGAATGAGGGAGAGAGGCCAGGAAGGAAATTTTTTATATTTTACATTATTAGGTTATCACTGAGATGTTTAACCTCCTCACAAGCTAGATGTTTTGAGCCACAGTCTAGGCATTTTATTCCTACTCAAGCAGCAGAAAGATTAAGGATAATCCTTTTACAGATATATGTTGACATGTCTCTGTGAATATGAATTAGCTATGTAAATCTTGATTGCCTTTCGTGGGTGCACAGTTTTCTCTCGAAAAGCAAACTTAAGTTAGGTGGGATGCCTCATGAAGATTTAGGCGTCTTTCTCTTCTCTCTTTTAAGACACAATTAATTACGTTATGCTAAATGGAAATTGGCTTCCTAAACTCTGTTTACTTGCTATATGTCTGCAAAAAAAAATTGATGTAATGTGAGCCAGGGCTTACAGAATTTCTGGCACATTCATCTGGTCCCTATTACTCACAGATTTGTAAAACCAGTTTCTTATTGCAAATAGTACTGTTATCTGTTTAATTGCTTCAGATCCTAAACAGTCTGTATCTGTGATAGTGATTGCATTCATTTGTGGCCTTGACTGGGATCTGAATTTTGACCTAGTGTGATGGGCTTGGGTTGGCTAAATGATGCTAGCCATTACTAGGAGGAGATGGTGGGGACTACATTATGGACCCTCCCTCCAAATCGTAACTGTCAAAGACAAGTCACTTTGGATTGAAGTGTCTACTGGTACCCTCTCCTGAAACTCAGTAGAATGACATGTTGTGTTGGACCATACCAGAAAAGCAAACGAACAAACTTAGGTTCTTGTATTAACTCATTTGATCGCCATCAACGTCAATTTCCTCATCTGTCAAACAGAGTTTTGAATAGTCAACCTCAGTGCTCCCCATGTGGAAATTTAAGAACCACTGTTTATGGAGTTGCCAACGGAGAGTACCATACTCTCCATTCTAGACCTTTGCCTGTAGTATCAATGAGTCCTATAAAGTGATATAAATCATAGTTTTTAGTGTTATACGGACTTGGACTTGACTGATTGATTCAATCTTAGTTGTTGACCTGGTCAACCTGGTTTGGTCCAACCTCAGAATGGATTTACAAGTAGACAGCTTTCTAATGTTTGTTGCAAGTAAGCAGCTGGAGTACAGTATTTGCATCAACTGTTTTGTAGAAGTGAGTGATCCTTTATTGATGGTAATACCTTCAGAACTTCATATGAATGACTTGACGATAGTTCCCATTATTGAATGGCCCATTGATAGTTGTCATCTAAAATTTTCCAGAAATTACAAAGGATTTTTTAAAATGGGCTGGGAGTGAGGAGGGGGCATATCAGTTCCACAAGAGTCTTTAGGGCAATTTTACGCTGTTAGGAAGTACATGTAATAGAAACACAGATACGCAAGCTTATATCACACAAATCATTAATCATGCATGCTCCTGACAGGGAGATTATTTTCCAGTTTTTTTAAAAAAGAAATCTTAAAAGCTTAAGCTTTTTTTTTGCTTTTTTTATTAAAAAGTAATTTGGAGCCAGTAACTTAACCTGTTTTTCATAAACGTGCTAGCTGGAGGCAGCCAAAAAAATATTCATGCTCGCATAGTCGGGGTCCTCAAGTGAACTTATGTCTTGGATCATGATATCTGGTAATTGCTTGAATTATCCTTGTTGAGTAATAGTATGGACCCTGAATACAGGGTTTGATTTATTATGGCCAGATGTCTACTCTGCTGGGTTTATGAGGACTTGCTAAATGGTATCTCCTAATTAAAACCCCCTTTGCCCTGCCACCGTTCTCCCCTACCCCCAGGAAATGAATCCATTCTATCTTCATAGCATGTAACAGTTTGTGTTGTTATATGTTTACAGCTTGATCTTTGGCTAGACTGTGGCTTTTTTAAGGGTTTTTAAGACTTTTAAGCTAATTCTGATTTATCTTTGTATCTCCAACATCACCATATGCCTGGCACACAGTAGGATTTACGCTTACGGCAGAAACACAAAATGTTCATGATAGAAATATCAGGAAGAGTCACTTCCTCTGGCCATGGTAGTCACCATCTATCTGTTTGGCAGGGGGGAAATACCCTTAAGAAAATGGAGGCCATTAAAACCCTCTAGCTTCAACAATATAATCTATGTGCTTCTTTGTTTATTTCACTAAAGGATCAGATTCTGATGAAAACTCTTGGCTTCATGCTTGTTTCTGCTTTTTTCTGCCTTATTCACCATTTAGCCACCAGAATTGATGCATGGGTCAATAAGGCCCCAGCCCTATTGGCAAAAATAGAGCTGGAAAAGACACTGAACTCTGGGGGTTACCAGAAATATCAGAAAACAGAGCAATTACTGTTAGGTGGGGATCTCCGAGAATTCTTAACTTTGCAAACCCTTATAACAGCTCTGAAAGACAGCATTGCTAGATGAGCCAGGCAAAGCAGTCCTGGATGGTTCAGCTGGCTCAGGCGTTGGGGATCAAGGGGACCTTTTGCCCATGGACTTGGAAGGGTATTAATTGGGAAAGGACATTTAGGGTGTACTCATAAACTAGCAGACATAAACACAGAATACTAGGGTACGTACTATTACTTGCACTTAGACTGTTGTCACTGTTACAACAGTTTTGGTTGGGGGTTTTCGGGGGGGCGCCAGTGGGACACACCTAAATGCTTGCCTGTGTTTGTAAGTAGGAAAGTATTGAGCTGTCTCATAGGCTATGTTGAGCCAAGACAATGTGATTTTTGTCAAAAGTAACTCAGGCTTTTTAGGTGGCCAGGGCAAGAGAAAACACAACACACACAGGATTTGAGGACTCTGCTGAGAGGATACAACTAATACAACTGTTGTTCTTTTGTGTAGGTAACTGGTGAGAAGGAATACAATAGGACTACCTACCATTAACTCTGACCAACTCTTACCAACAAGGTGGAAGCACTCATCTTTTTTCCATTCTTACCCTTTCAGTGAAAGTTGCAGAGGAGGGATGCAATTTTAATTGTGGCTTTAAAGTGGAGATTTCCTCCAGGAATAATTGTTCCTCTCAGTTAGGAGGTAGGCTTCCATAGTTGTTTAAGACTGTGTTCACCCCACAGGTTGACATAGGCAAGCAGGGTAGACCCTCTTCAGTTAAGTTAATTTTAGTTAAATTTTAGGCACAACTAGTCAAAGTGGGTGAAGTGGGGAGGGGGGAGTTACACGTCCTAGAAACATGTGAAGTTGACTTAGTCTGTAAGGGAGTGGAAAGGAGTGGAAAGCCAGAGCCATCCCCGCAGCAACTCCACGCAGTTGCAGTCTGGGAAGAGCACTGGTCTCCAAATCCTCTAACTTCTGTATAACGAAGTCGCTGCATCCTTAAGTAACTTACTAAAAGTTTGTCAGGACTGCATTTTCTACACAGCCAAGTTCTGAATAAGGAGTGTTTGCTTTGGAATTTAGCCCAATTACTGCAGTATTGTTGAGGGAGATGTGCCCATGAAGGGGTGGGGGTTAAATGAATTGTGAGGATGGTATGAAGTACTTTCTCAATAATTACACTTTCCTCAATGTCAGTGTGACTTCTTTATTCACCTTCTTCCTTCAGTCTATTGAATTTGAATTTCAACTATGTAATATCAGTGGTACTGAAGATTATAAAATCCGTTAAGGGAGAAGAATCTGGAGAGCTAGAACCAAAGCCAGCACCTTTGTAGTGAGGATGACCCCACTCACCAGGGCTAAACTGAACAGTCTCTCTCTTTCTTTTCTTTTTTTTTTTTTTAATAACTTTGTAATAATCTTAGACCTAACCAAAAAGTTGAAAAAACAGCACAGAGAGTTCCTGAAATGTCACCCAGTTTTCCCTAACGTTAACATCTTACATAACCATAATCCAATTATCAAAACCAAGAAATGAACATTGGCACAATACTATTAATTACAGGCTTTATTTGGATTTCACCAGTTTTTCCATGAATGTCCTTTTTTTCAGGCCCAGGATCCTTCATTGCGTTAGTTTACTATATCTATGTGGTCTCCTCCAATTGTGACAGTTCCTCTGTCTTTCCTTGTTTTTCATGACCTTGATACTTTTGGAGATTATTGATCAGTTATGTTAGAGAATGCTCCTCCACTTGAGTTTCTCTCATGTTTTCTCCTAATTAGACTCAGTTTCTGCATGTGGGGGAAGAAGACTACAGGAGTGAGGTTGTGTTCCTCTCAGTGCATCATGTCAGGGTCATGTCAGTATGTTTACTACTGTGACATGGTCAAGGGCAAGTTTCTCCACTGTAGAGTTTCCTCTTTGTAACCTAATATCTTGGGGGTGGAAGGATGATACTTGGAGACTGTACAAATGTCCTGTTTCTCATCACTCACTGATGTTGGCATCCCTTGGTGGAGCTTACCTGCAACAATGATTACTATGATGTTCTAACGGCAAGTTTCTGTTTCCTTCTATATGTATTCATTGGGATTTTTCTGTAAGGTTGAGCTGTCCCTTTTCCCCTGAACAGGCTCTCTAACCATATTTTTCTCCAGGTAACTTTCTGGGTGGCTGAAAGTGATTTACAAAGAATGGAAATGTCTCTTAAATGTTGAAAGGACAGCAGTGTACTGGGTCCCAAGAATGTCTTCTTCACCTGCCGTTGCGAATCTACAAACTGCCTTGACCGCCATTCTGATTTGGATCCATTGGATTGCCAAACCCGTTAGAGCATTTGCAAAATAGTTTCCATGGCTTGAGAGTCCTTCTGATACTGTTTTTTGTTTTTTTAGTGTTTCTTTACAAACAGCATTCATTTAGTAGGATTTTACAGAGCATGTTTTGGGCCTATTGGAAAGAATTTAGATTTTTCTTATTAAGCCTTTTCTTTTTCTACAAGCATTTAAAGATATTATCCAGACCCTTTAGTTTATCGTCTGTCTGCATTTGATCATCTCAGTGCTTCTTAGTGTCCTCACCAAATATTGAAAGGTCGGTGAATAAAATGAAATATATCTCTTTGGAGCTGTATCAGAAATACAAGCTATAGGTTAGAATACAAGAAGTTGACATTATTGACTAAAGGGAATTTCTAAGATTACCTAGATTTCAATTAACCATGCTCTTTGGCCTTGCTTACCGCAGATTATCAAAAGCTGGCCATCCGGCAAGGAGATAAGAGAGATAGGTTGTCATAAATTCTACCAAATGATGATAATATGTTATTGATGTACAGCAACTTGAATTGTGGGATCAAGATAGAGTCCTCAGCAGAGATGGTATCCAAACTAACTATACTTACAAGAAGATTAAAATGCCCTCTACATCTTGTATGTAAAGCAATGAAAACTGATACATGACCCTGAAAATTCTCTGCCCCTCATTCTAGATTTTGCAGTTAAAAACGATGTCTGGAATGTTAAGAACTAAGACAATTCTACGACTTCTTGGAGTATGAATATTTAGGAGATGGGAATGGTAGGGATGCCTACTTTGCTTTCTTGAATTCCAAACTTATTGTTCAGAAGATAGATGGCAGCCTGTCTACAGCTGGGCAAGGCTCCAGAATGGCCACTGGGAGCCTGTGCTCCTGCAGCACACGACCTTCTCATGTTCTTGCCCATCAAGACCTTCCCAGCACTCCCAAGGTCAAAGGGCTGGGCAGTGTGCTGATCTGAGCATAGTGTTACCCTTGACTGACTCATCTCTATTTATCGGTAGGTCCCAGTGCCCAGAGCATCCCTTTAGAATGGGACTTAGAACAACTTAAATCAGCTTCCAGCCAGAGGCGGCTGGCTGCAGTCCTGGGGGAGCTGCTCAGGCTCCTTTGTCATTGCCTGAAGCTCTGCCCTCCTGTCCCTCGGCTTTCTTCTCCTGACCACTCAGCGGACCTTGGAAAAATACAAGAATTTGTTTCTTAGTGTCTGTTGGAGAGATGGGCTCCTGCTTGTGCTGGGAGAGTTTCTGTTGTCTCAATGCTCACTCAACCCCAAACTCCTACCAAGGCCACCAAGGTCAGGGGGAGGACCAGAGGGCATTTAAAGGGTGAAGAGGCCACTGGGTTTCACAGCAGCACTGCCAACCAAGCTGTAGCTTGTTAGCCCTTCAGGACTCTCGTTCCTCCTGCAAGGTGAGCTTACACCTAGATTACAACAACAGCTGACACTGATTCAACATTTAACATATGCTAGGTACTACTCTAAGCACTTTGCACAAACTGACTCAGTTTTCACATAGAATTACTATCCCTACTTTAGAGGTGGGAAAACTGAGGCACAGAAGGGGTAAGTGAATTGACCAAGGAAGCACAGCTAGTAAATGGCAGACCTGGGCTTTGAACCCAGTCAATCTGGCCCTAGAGACATATCTTAGACGCTACTCTCTGCTGCCTTTTATTACAAGTCCCACCACCTACCCACCCACCCCCAGCCCACTGCCAAACACACACACTGACTCTAGCTGGATGGTTCAGATGTTCAGATGGCTGGAAGTGGTATCTCAGCTCTATATGCGTGAGATATGAAAATGTTAGATTCAAATGCCACTGAGACTTCAGATATTCTGGTGGCTTTGTGTAGAGGAAGGAGGGCCTTTCTGTGTTTGTGTTCCCCTTCTTCCTAGACTTAGTGGCAAGATCATTCTCCTGGATGGTGGAGATGCTAGTGGTAGATGAGATATAACAGCCCCCTGATTCTGCTTTGCCCCCATGAATGACAGGTCCAGGGACCCCCATCTTGCATGGATGTCTCTGCTCAAATGGTCCCTGGGTCTTCATTTCATTTTGGAAAGAAAATCATTTGCCTGCTGTCATTTTATCTATAATTAAAAAAAAAAATTACAATCCAGACTTTTTACCATATTATTTATTTGTCAGTTACTCTTTTCAAGTCCCTTCCAAAAGCTTAGTTGTTCCACCAAACTTTGACGTGGCCCTTGTGCTTAACTTTATACTTAAATCACTCTCCTTTGTAGTTTTAACTACACGTTCCAGTCTTTGCTGTCTTCCTGGACATTATTGCTAGCTCAGTTGGGGCCGGCAGGCTGTCAGGGATTCCCCACCCCCACCCCTGAATGGGGGCATTCTGGGGGGAGGGGTGTTAAATGAGCCCAAAGCACATGATGTGAAAGCTGGTGTTGATGAAAGATATTGCAAAAACAGTGTGTGCTGTTATCAAACCTGACTGCCCTTAAAACATTGCTTTCTGTGGTAGCAAAATAAGCTTTTTATAGTGTCCTGTTTCTTCTGGTATTATCTAAACTAGTGGGGGAAAAGTAAGTAAGTAGTAACCTTTAGAAAAAAAAGAAGGTAGAGGGAGAAAATGTACTGAAGGTCTTGTTTTACCAATAAGTTGTTTTAAAAAGTGTGTGTGTGTGTTGGAAATTAGCCTTACTGCCATCATAATGAAGTTATCTAGTGCGTTCTACAGGCTACCAAGAAAGCTATTTCCTCAGTCTTACCGTATCCCCATTGGGATACTTGACTGGTCACCCTACCTGTGTGTGGCTGATCCTCTGCGGATCGAGTGCCTTCACAGTACAGACCCAGATAAAGCGTGGAAGCCTTGGCTAAGAGTATTTGAGAGACAAGCTGCCTGGCCTTGGGGGCAGGGGGGAAGTCCGTTTCCTCCCATGTCATTCTGGTCATCTGCTGCAGGGTGCTTCTCCTCAGCCCGTGGGGGTTCCCCTCTGCTGTGCTTGTACATCTAACAAGAAGTTCAGCCTTGGAAGGTTCTAGAATAGGGGTTTCTCCACCGACACTGCAGCATGTTTGCTTCTACATGGGTGGTTTCCTGAGCAGAACTGTTACCCTTCCTGTCTTCCTGGAAGGAGGTGACTCCTGGTATCTTCTTTCCAGATAAACTCCTTACTAGGACGCCTTCAATAAGCGATTTTCTGGGTGCTTTGTTTTGCTTTTGTTATGTTTTTCCCATAGATAGGAGTAACATCCTGCTTAGAAAGTTCCCAGTTATGATACCTAAAATGGCCTCCTTGGAAACTTCCAGAACAGACCCCTTAATCTCTGCCCCTAGACAGGAGCAGAAGCAGGTGATGTGCTTTCCTGGCAAGCCGAGTACCCACCACCGCTGCACAGTCTAAGCTGAGAAATCTACATTACGTATGTTCAGTTTTTGGTTTTCACTTCCTTTGCAAAGGAAGAGACTTCCTTATTAAAACGGATTTTGCTCTGAGGGGGCTAAGAGAAAAACAACCTATTGTCCTGTAGAGGTCAAGGCCATGCTCAACAACAGGACCATTGTGCTGCTGCCCTGTGGGTTGGGGGACAGGGGGAATGTTTATAAAAACAAACTTTTGAAGCAAGGACACTGCAAGGCTTTGTTTACCTGGCACTCTAAACTTAAGGGACTTATTTTGCCTGAAGAATAATGAAGTGCAGAGTTGTAATTAGAAAAGGTTGATGTAATTGATATGTTAACAATCTCTGAGGTTTTTCTCTCTCCCACTTAGGACAGTCATGCACTTATTTTTCTGAAGCCAACATCAGAACTGTCCATCAAAGGCAAAAACAGGCCTCAAGAAACACTGTCTTTTGGCAAAGAAAGACAAAGGTCCTTGTTCTCCAGGCCAGTGCGTGTATGTGTGGAACGTTTTAAAGAACAATTTTGAAATGAACTCTTAGGACAAAACCCTGTTCCAGAGGTGCAACAGGATTTGTGCAAGCAAAGTGGAAATACAGTCATAACAGGACTTGTTCACTTTGACAGTATCTCTCTTAGTCTGGGAGTGAACATTTATAGAAACTTCTGTAGAAACTCAATAGTGCTCTTTTGTCTTTATTAACAAATGACAGTATATATGTAACATGGTGGGTGAGATTTAAAGTTTTCTTTTTGTTATGCGGTCTGAGATCTAACTTAGAAAGTTACATATCTTCTTGTAGTTGTTAAGGTGTGTCTTTTGTTCACTCACTAGCATGTGTTCCATTTCCACTAACTGGCTGGGGGGTTTTGTTCAGTTTTCTCAGATTTCTTTTTCTTTATCTCATCTTTTCTTCCCCCCCTGAAAATTAGAATATTGTCAACTCATTGGTATTAGTGAGATTCCCACCTATGTGGCTGTGCGTTCTCTTGTCTCTGTAAAGAGGTCAGGTAAATTCACTCTCAGTGGATTAGAGCTGTCCATCATCCCCGACCCGGGTGTGATGTACTGTGTGCCAGACACTGAGGGAGCCCTGGAGACGACAGAAATAAACAGGATGGAGCCTTTTCTTGTTTACTTTCTTGTTGGTTTAGAGTCTTGCCGCTTCTGGGTGGCATCTAAAAGGAAATTTCATATGCGCCCAATAGATGGCCAGTATAAAATATTGTTAGTCTTCCTCTTTGGCACTCACTCACTTGCCCTGTGCAGGTGGATACCTAGCTTTTCTTCATTCTTTTCTCTTTAAATATTTTTTCTACCTTTATAAAGAACACAACTTCTCCTGACACAGACATAAACACAGACATTCCAAGGAGGAGCCCATTCACAACAATGACAACAGAACTGGGGATAGTGGACCTTATTTAACACCAGTCTGTGTGCCCAACTTGGGATCACTGGGAATGTTTCCTCAGATGTGACATCTCACCTCAAAGAAAGGAGACCCATGCTACCCTGGGTCTGGAGGGTCCACTCACCCACCTGCCAGGCAAAAGCTGCACCCTCAGTCTTCTGCACCCTCAAACTGTCCCGTTTCAAAGGAGATCTTGGAATAATGGGATATGAGTGGAGGTGGATGGAGCTGGGTTATAGGTCATGTCTCCTTGTGGGGCACAGCACACCCAAGGTCTGACCTCTGGAGAAAGGCAACCCTGAATGTCAGCATCCCTATGGATTCCCTTAACCTGCCTTCAACTCCAGGTCCCAATCTTCATTAAAAAGATCAGCAGCCTGTTCCTCGGGTGGACAGCCGGACACCTCTTCTGACAGCTCGCAGGTATTCGGTTCCCCATCAGAATCCTCGTCATCCACAGCAAAGCCTTCCTCTTCAGAATGGGTGCCATCACCACGGGTAGGACTATCACAAGGGATGCTCTGTGCTCCACTAGCGAGTTGATCCCTGGCCTTCTTAGTCTCTCTCTCCTGACCGGAGTGATCAGCTGGGACAAAGCCAGGGGTCCATGCCTGGTGGCCCCCTGCTCAGCACCCAGGATGCTACTGTGCCATGTGACGCCTCTTCATTCTTAATCCAACCAGAGAGCATCCCTTAAAGAAGAAAAACGAGTCCATGGAAGATTCCCTTTGCTGTCACTGAGCAATCCAGAAAACATTTGCTGCTGCTTACAGGTCTTCTGGGCTTTTTTCAGAGTGGGATTGTTTTTTTTTCTTTTACCGTAAGTAAGTCTATCAGATTAACAGTTGCTAGAAGAGAAACTACATCTAGATACAGAATTACATTCTTGTCAGCAGTACATTTTCATAATAGCAATGGAAAAAACAAATTTTTACCAGCAGCTGAAACATACTAATACTGAAGAAATTCCTGTGAACTATGTGCGCTGCTTTTGTTTGTTTGTTTTCAGAGCAGATGGGCTTGTTTGCTTTTTGCTTAAACATTAATCAAAAATCAATTTATGGCTATGTAAGTGGCATTAGATAATTCTCATTCTGACTCCAGTAAATAATATCTATTTGTTCATGTTAGATAAGTCTGGGGGGCAGTGAAATGTAAAATAGAATTACATGAGATATGACATATGGCTATGTGTTTTATAAATTAATGCTTTTATGCATGTGGGAGGAGAAGTAATTTAGCTTACTGACAAAAGGAAAAGCAAAGGAAATTCCAGAGAAAGAACAGGGTAGCAAGTCTAAATAAATTTGGAAGATGAAGAGAATATGATAATTTAGTTATGTCTATTTAACAAATCATCCCCATTTCTATGTTGGGATAAGAACCATGAGAAAAAGAATATTCTAAGTGCTGAACATTTTAATATACTCCAAAGATGCTTTTATAACTCTTGTGCTGACCAAAAAAAAAAATGTATCTGGGGACCGGAGTGGTATCATACAGACAAATACATTTATATATTTTTTTTCCTAATCTTCTAGCAGGCATGTCTGCATTTGTAAATAAGTTGCTTGGGCTAGTCATGTTTGTGCAAAGGTAACTGACATTTCCCTGATATTAGAAAATTAAGTTTAGCTGAGTAACTACATATAGAACACCCATATTTTATATGTAGAGAGATGTACCTTCGTTGAAATATCCAGAGAAAGTGAGAGATTATTCAAATTACGATTAATGCTCCCTTTTTCATAGATGTAGATCTGTTAATTGTAAGAAGTCTGTTTTTAAATTAATCAACGGGAACTTTTTATTTCTTCCCTAAGATTCATTTAGCCTTGAAAAGGCCAAAAGTTTAATGAAGCTTCTAAATGCCAATCTTTCCTTCCTTCTGTGAGAGAATATGCTTCAACTATAATTACATTTGCATTGTTTAAAATATTAGTAATTCTACAGCCAGACCTCTGAGATAGCTGAGAAGTGTAAAAGTAAAAGCTTGAAGACATCATCAGGCACCCTGGAGACCCTTTCCTCATACCACATGCTGATCCACCAAAGGATTTCTTATGAGGCTTTTTTTTTTTTTTTTTGCGGTACGCAGGCCTCTCACTTTTGTGGCCTCTCCCGTTGCGGAGCACAGGCTCCGAACGCGCAGGCTCAGTGGCTCACAGGCCCAGCCGCTCCGCGGCATGTGGGATCTTCCCGGACCGAGGCACGAACCCGTGTCCCCTGCATCGGCAGGCGGACTCTCAACCACTGCGCCACCGGGGAAGCCCGATGCTTTTTTTACCCCAGCTTTACTGAGGTATAATTGACAAATGAAAATTGACCACCTTGACTGAGGCATACAACTTGAGTTTCTGATATGCATATACACTGTGAAATGCTCACCACAATTAAACTCGTGACCATATCCATCACCTCACTTAAAGTGAAGTTCCCATGAATATTTTTGCCTAATTAAACCTGGAAGGATCTGGGAAGTGCCCAAAACTTTGCAAACTCTTCTTGTATCTCATATCAGTAGATACTCAGTGACTCTGAGAGTAGGGAAAAGAATAACAAATACTCTTCTAATACTTTATTCAGGGTGTGCTGTTAACAGACTAGACATTCTGACTTTCCCTGTGAATTGTGCCTTAGAATTTATTTTTCTTTTACCCTGTTTCAGGATCAAAGCTGGCATGAAAACCTCGGAGGAGCTTTGTGTGTGTGCAGTATGGAAATTGAGTTAGTCCCTCTGGCTTCCTCTCCCCCATTCACATATATTCCCTCTTCTTTTCTCTTCCCACCCCCGCTCCCTATCAAGTATATCCTACCCCGGACCCCCTGATTTGCAGCCTTTGCTGTCAGTTGAGGTGAGTCTGTGAAGTTCCCTATTTGTAATTGATTGGCAATGTTCTGTTTCCCTTCTGCTGCTGCAGCTGAATCATCACTTGCCTCTGTCAATTTTCTGAATGCCTCACCTAGTGATCAAGGTGGGGAAATTACAGTGATTAGTGTTCCAACTCTTGTTTGCCCATAAGTGTTCCAAAGTAGTACTTTTAAAAACTCTCCTAAGATATCTTCTTCTTTCATAGTAGATATAGTGAATATTAAATGTCCCCTAATTGACTGACACTCCTGTACTATAAAATTGAATTGGCAGCTTTACAGAGTAAAAGGTTAGAGGTATGGGGTTGGTGAAGGCTCAGTTCCTGACAGCATCCTTAGGTTGCCTTGACTATCTTATTGTCGTATGACTACTGTAAGTGGCTGTTTTCATTCAGTCTTTGTTTTTCTAAAAGATATATTCATTTTCCTATAACTTCTTTGATATCAACCAAAGAAACTTTTTTTTGATTATATATACTTTTCTCCCCTCCATTCATTGACCTTAAAATCGATGTTTGCTCTTTCAAATGGCTTATAAAAATTTAAAATTACAGCAGTTGCATAAGCCATGCATAAAAAGCAGGTTTGTACGGTTGCCAAGGATCCATTCATATCTTGTGTTGTTTAGCAGTTGTAACATCTTCTGTTGATTCCTTAGTGCTTCTGCTAGCTGGCTCTGATAAAGTTATCAAGGGTACCATGGGATACATGAAGGCACAACAGTGTGGCTTTACTAAATTTGGAAATAATACATGAGTTAGGAGAGAATTTAAGGGTAATTTAGCTGAGTGTAATTAATCTTTACTTTTGTGCCTATAGCTTAAACTACAGTGGGAAGAATATAAAGACAGGAAAAGTTAAGATCCGTTTCCAGTAGCACCACTAGCAAGTTGGCTGCCTTTGGTCTGATATGTTGGTTTGTCCTTTAGCACTACTGCAAGGTGCTGGTACCAGAGGCACTGTCCAGTCTCTGGTTGGGGCATCCAGGGCTCCCCAGAGGTCTCTGTGTGGGAAACACACAGTGGAGAAGAGGCTGGTACTGATGGACTCAGTGACCCAATGCACCAAGGATCTGCCTTAAAAAATGTTTGAAAGCCACTGGATAAAGCCCTTTGCCCCTCCACCCAAGACTAACAATTCAGTGAATTAGTATGATTAAGGGAAACTACAGAAACACTTTCTCAGGATGTGTTTAAACAAATGTGTGAATGCTCAGTTTTTGGCTTGGCATAAATGAAGTATAGTCTTGACTCAGGAATATGTTACATGGCTACCAATTATTATATCAGCTTGTGAGACAAAGGCGCAACACACCATTGTTTACCGGGAAATGTCTCAGTATAGGTGCAGAAGCACTTGGGGATGCCTTGCCAGCCCCAAATCACACCAGCTCCTTGACTGTGCTAATAAACTAAGAGTGCTGGATAGTGTACTATCAGGAAAGAAAAGCCTTGGAACGGAGCAGACCTGCCTGCATCTGAATCCAGGTTCCACCACTTATTTGCATCAGCTGTTCCCTGTCTGTAAAATGGAAATGATCAGACCTGCTGCCCAGATGGAAGTGAGGATAAATTTAGATGGACAAACAGTATAACTGCCCAGCCTGTAGTAAATGCTCACTGATAGCCATGGAGGTTGGAGAATGTCTAAAATCTAATGACAGTAACCTTTGAAGTATGTTCATTTGACTCATGTGATTTGAGGCTTTTCTACTTCTGGTCTCAGAATTGTCTCATCCTACATTATGTGGGGATTTTTATCCCTTTCTTTACCCCCCAAATATTTTCTAAGCACCTTTGTTGCAGGTTGGGTTCTCCACAGACTCCAAGGTGATGTTAGGAATGCAAAAGGTTTACTAAGGAGGAACACTGTGAAAGGGAGAGAGGAGGAAGATGATGGTGGGGGAGGGGCAGGACATGTGTGCATCTGACAGGGATTCTGATCTGACAAAGGCTGTGCCAGCCCCTGGGGAGCTGAGAGCAAAGAGTGCCCGTTTGAGGAGTCCTTGTTGGATGGAGGACCACTGCCATGCTCAGTTTCTGGCCAGGGGCTGCCCTAAAAGAATGTGACCCTAGAAGACGTAGCAGCTGGAGGCCGTGGGTGAATGACACTCTGCAGCTAGACATCACTGTCTAGTCCCTTCTGGAAGAGGACCCACACTGTGCAACTCTCTGCCCACACAGCCCTAATGTTTAAAGTTGGGGTCTCTAGATTTGAAAAATACATGTTTTCAGTGAGAGTTTGGTTATTCTTAAGGGGACATATCTTTAAAACATATGGCTATGGGAGAGGAAACGATTTCTTGACTTATACCAGCAGAGCCTTGCAGTAATCACCTCATGGGAAGTACAGGCCATCACCCACATGTTCACACTTAAGTGCCAATCTCCTTGGATGTTAGCTGGTTTAGACATATGCATTGCTAATATAGTCAACCTAGCCAAGACAGTACCATCTTCCTCAAGCCCCCAGGAAGGTATGAAGTCAGCTGCTCATAATTGTTAGAATCAGTCCTTAATTCTTTTTCCTGTGTATTTCCCCTAACCTCTGAATTGGTTGGGTCCAAAGCTTAAGGATACCATCTTCTCTCTGCCAGCATCCTGCCTTGGCCTCTCCAGCGATATGCCCCACACCATTTGACTTACTTGTTTTATGGATGCCAACTCAAAACGTGTAACTTTGATGCTTGATTAGGATCTTAACCCTTATTTATTGTTAAAGAGTATTCAGCCTTTGAAATTTTCCATCCCACTGTATTCTTCTAAGGGCAGAGAATAGAATGTCCTCTGCTGGAAACAGCATAAACAGATTTGTCATAATTCAACCCTACAATATGCAACTAACTTGTTAGAAGAAATAATAGAAGAATAGAGTCTATTGTCAATGAAAGTAAGAGAAAACACCTAAGAATTAACAACAAAACTTAACACTATTAAAAAATACAAAGACAACTCAAATAAATGGAAAGACATATCATCAAACAGGAATGATCAACGTTATCAAGACATCAGTTCTTTTCAAGTTAGCTTGTAAATTTAATGTGATCCAAATACCAGTTAGACTAATTCTAAAGCTATCATGAAAACAAACAAGATAGCCAAGAAGACTGTATAAGAGCAATGAGGAGCCTTAGTGTTATCAGATATTAAAATAGTCCATAGAGTCTAAATAATTAAAACTGTGAAGTACTGGTGCATGAACAGGCCAATAAAACAGAATAGACAGTCCAAATATAGATACAAGTACATAAGGAAATTTAGTATTTGATAAAGGCAGCCTCTGAAATCAGTGGGATAAAGATGAATTCTTCACTTACTGGCATTGGGGCATGGGTAACCACCTGGAAAAGAAATAAAGTTGGGTCCATACATCATACCCTACACTGCGTTGAATTCCAAATGGATCCAAGGTAAAAATGTAAACAGCAAAACTATAAAAGTCCTAAAAGAACACATGAGGGAAACTCCTTTATAACCCTGGAGTGGGTAAGGCCTTTGTAGTTTCAACACAAAATCCAGAAGCCAGAAAAGAAAGCATTCATAAGAATTGAATAAATTATTTAAAAAAAAAAAGTCCTGCATAGCCAGAAACCATAAACAAAGACTAATGCCAAACTAGGAAAAATATATGCAACTTCTGTCATAGACAAAGAGCTAATCTTCCTAGTGAAAAAAAACAGCTCCTGGAAATTGTTAAGGAAAAGATTACCAATTCCAAAGGATTTGGGGTGAAATATTGAACAGATAATTCACAGAAAAGGAAATACACATAACTATTAAGCATATGAAAAAAATGTTTTACTCTCACTCATAAAAGAAATGGAAATTAAAACTACACAGAGATACCATATTTTCACCTCTCATATTGGAGAAAATTCAAAATGTTTGATAACACGCTCTGTTGGCAAACCTGCAGGGAAACAGCCCCAAGCTGCTGGAAGCTCTGCAAAATGGTACCACATCTGTGGAGGGGAATTTGGCAATATCTCTCAAGTTATAAATCCATATACCCTTGACTCAGCAACTTTGAGGAGGGCATTTATCCCACAGATATACTTGTACACATGCAAAGTAACAGTTGTGCAAAGTTATTCATTATACCATTGTTTGAAATAGCAATAGATGGGAAATAACTCAAATATCCATCAGTAATGGAATAGATAATTAGGTTAAGGGCAATGGCTCCCAAACTTGTTGGCTGATTAGAATTACCTGGAGATTTTTCTTTTTTTTTTAATTTCAAAGTTCAGGTCATACCCCAGACCAATTAAATCAATCTCTGGAAGGTGGGACACAGATTTTATGTTTTTTTGAAGTCCCCCCAAGTGATTCCAATGTACAGACAAGTTTGGGAACCATTGAATTAGGGTTTATCCATACAGTGGAATATAATTTAGCTGTTGAAGTAGGTATCTTCAACATATATTAAGTGAACAAAATAAGCAGAACCGTGTGTACAAAAGGTTATTACTGGTGTGAAAAGGGAGAAATAAAAATATTTGTATTTGCCACATACTGAAAGCAAAGTATGGGAAGGAAGATTCTGTGTTGTATCTCCTATATATATATTTTTTTTCATTTCTGAGCTACATAGTTATTACCTATACCAAAAATTTCAGTTTTTATTATTGAAAGTACGAAATTTGTCAATAATAATTTATCCTTTCCTACCATTAATCTGTGTCTGTTTGGGAAAAGCATATAAAGGATGATACATATAACGTGTATCATGTGCATCATGGGGTGCAAACCAGGGACCCCAGGTTCTAGCTGTGGAACCTGGGATTCTCAGGATGACTGGGACTCCTTGGGTCAAGTGCAGCCACAGAGCTAAGCCCTGTCCCCCCCACCCCCTTGTATGTTTCTGTGAGTGTCAGATTGAGGGTTCTGAAGCAAACCCTCCCAGAAAACTAGTCTTCCCTTTGCCTGGATGTGTGTTGCTGAGTGATTTGTTCTGTGCTATCCCTTACGGTGCCCAAAGTTCATTTGGACTAGGCATCCTCTAGGTATACTGGAGATGTGGTGGTGAGTACAACAGATGAAAAGGAAGACAGACTGTAAAGCCTGCAAGTGGATAATCAGATAAGAAGGATGATAGTTAAATCTCATGACGAAAACCGAACAGATCTGCATGATAGTGGCCGGCTGGTGGGCGTGGTGGGGGTGGCTGTGACATTTGAGCCAGAGCTGAAAGGTGAGAAGGAGCCTGCCATAGTCCAGAGGAGGCCTTCAGGAAGAGGGAGGGGGAAGGACCCCGTGGCAGAGCCCAGCTTGAAAGTGGGTGCACTGTCAGGTCTGGAGACCAGAATATACTGGTCTATAGACACCTGGGGGCGGGGCACCACTTTGTGGATTTGCCTTTCAGCTCTTGGTTCTTCCAGCAAACCATGCCAGCTGTGGGACTGTCATTATGCCCTGTCCTGGCCAGGCGGAGCGAGGAGCAGATATCCGGAGGCCTCTTTCTCTGAGATGCTCTGGGGGATGGGGTGGCGGTTGCTTGTGAAAGGTCTGCTGCCCAAGGTAGGAAGTAATTTTTTAGGCAAAGAGGAATTTGCCAAGTAGGGTGGGCAGCAAAGGGCCTAACTGGCAGAGGAAACAGCATAAGCAGGAGCAGCTGTGTGTGTGCAGGGAACCACTTAGAGGGGCAGGGGCAGAGCTGTCAGGGCCTCTGCCTGGGGGTGGGGGTGGGGGCTGGGGGTACGTATCTGCAAGGAGCCAGTTCAGAGAACATGAGGAGTCAGCTCTGGGCCGGGAGAGGATGAGGACTGCGTTCAGAGGTTTGGCAAGTCCGGAGCATGCTTATTGTGGGCCTGCATCTCAGTAGATACATACATCAGAAGGTGACACCACTTTTGCCCTCAGGAAGTTCAGGGTCTAATGAGGTGGCCAGAGCTGCAAGCAGAGCCCAGATGCGGTGTTGGACGTGCTGTCAGGGACACTGACAGGAGCGGTCTGCAGGGGCAGGGGAAGTTGTGGAGAACAGTGGCCTCTCCCGGGCTGGCAGGGGATAGCACAGAAAGCAGAAGGGGCAGTGAGTGAAGGGTGTGTGTGGCCAGCACAGGGGCCAGTGACAGGAACAGAGTGGCTGGAGGGAGGGACGGTGCTTGGAAGGAAGGAGGCTGTCGACTCGGGGGCTGGGGCCAGGCTGGAAGGGCCAAGGGGCACTAACTCCATGCCGCAGGCAGTGGAGGCTTTTTACAGAAGGGGTCGACTCAAGGGGTGAATTATGGGGCTCCCAGGGACAGCTGGAGGCGAGGCGCTATTGGAGCGGGCAGACAACAGAGGCTGGCGGACAGTGGGGCCTGGGGGTGATGAAGAGGACCCCCAGGTGGTCAGTTCGCCCTAAGTCACGTCCTGCAAGGAGTCCTTTGTATCTTTCTTTATGTTTAAAGCTTGCACAGTCTGGCTGGCTGGCCACCGGTGGCAGCATGGCTTACCATCAGAGTGTAGAGTCAACAGACAAACAACTGTAGTGGAGACCCCTCCTGAGCCCAGCCTCCTGTTTCCCTTCTCCATCAGTACAGGGAGGGGCCTCTCTGGAACCTCTCTCGGAGCTGGTGTGTGGGGACCTCTGGTGATTATGCCACTCCTGGAGGCAGCCCCAGGAGCTGTCTAGCTTGAGGGAGCAGCGCCTCCATGCAGGAAGCTGCAGGTCCCACGAGGATGGTGAGGTCAGAACGAGGAGTGGATTGTGATTCAAGTCAAACCAGATGGGGAGTTACCATGGGATGCCGTGTCCTGGGTGAACTACTCCCTTTATGGAAAATGCAAGTTAACTGCTTATTTCTTGTCAACTGAGCTTAATACCATCATCTCAGTTTCTTTTTATATATGTGCTTCCAAACACAGTCAGCTCTGAGTGAGATAACAGGTCCCTAAACTTGCGATGAGAAGGTCTAAAAAGGTATCTGATTCACCTTTGTGCCATGAGGGCGCGTTGTGTTAAGAAAACAATTTTTAGTACAAGGGTTTAAATCCACTTATGAAAAGACAGAACTGTAAAACTTAGAGAAAGGGGGCAGGAGGGAGGAGCAACTAAATTGGCTTTCGCTCCTTTTAGAGAGTTTTTAAACCCTAAGAAGGAGAGTAAGAATTGTATTTAGAAACAAAACCTTTTTGGTTTTCCACAGAACAAAAATGATGTGAAACTGCAAGTCAGCAGTTCTCGCCCAGGGGCTCTAAAGGACGCTCACTCGTGTTTGCTTTTCTGGGGGACCCTTGGTCGTCTTCCCGCTGTGGGTTCCTTTTGTCTCGGTGCTGCCCCAGCTCAGGGCGAGGACCTGCGGCGGGCATCCCGCGCCCTCCCCGCCTCGGTGGACCAAGGTTGTTTACTACTTTCTACTCCGAGTAGCACGCCAATCACGAGGACCCGCCCTCCCTCCTGTCCAATCGGCTCGTTGGGAAAGTCCACCTTTCCGCGGTGCCCGGGCGGCGACTGGCTGGGGCAGCTGTCAGTCAAGCGGGCATCCCGCAAGGATGCAGCAAGAGTATTGGGGACGCGATCACCAGAGCGGAGGAGGAGTAACCTTCTCTATAAACAAGATGTGGGCCCCCCCCCCAGTAAAGCGGGGGGGTGGGGGCGCAAAGCACTACCCAGCCCTCGGGCCCCACCGGAGCCGAGCGGGCTGAGCGCAGAGTCGGGGAATCCCTCCCTCCCTCCTCTGTCAGCCTCCCGCCCACCGCTGCAGTTGTAAACACGTTTCCCTCCATGTCTGTTTTCCTTCTCTCTAACAGTGGCCATTACAGGCTGCTGTTTACCAAAATCTCTTAGGGCACAAACGTCCTCCTGGCCCCGTCCTCCATTGCCCGCGCCTCGCTGCCCTCATTCTGGCTTTTTTCTTTTCGTCCCAATGGTCTGCAGACTAAAGGAGGCTGCGTTGCGATCAGGATTGTTTTCCTTTTATTCCTGTCCATGTGGGACAAGTCACGCTTTGTCAACATGCACCATTTTCTACGGAGATCGTGCTTCCTTTTTAAATTGCGTGCTTGGGTTAGACTGATTTTGGTTAAGAACACTGCAGCCGAAACGGGCGCAGCTCTGGAAGAACTCGGTGGTTTTTTGTTGTTGTTGCTGCTTGGGGACGCTTGGAATGCTGTTTCAATTCTGCGTTTCCTTCCAAGATGGGTCTTGAATCTTTCACCCACTCGTAGGTTTGAGATATGTGCCCCCCACCCCCCAAAAAAGGACAGCATTGTGTTGAACTAAATGTTTTTGTACCTTCTTCTGTGATCTGAATCAGGTTTCCCATTTCAAGCTGCACAATGTGGTTGTATTCAGTGTGATAGGGGCGTTGTGGACAGGAATTATTTGCGACAGCGCTGCCTGGAAAATGCGGAGTGGAGTTTGCGTGGCCCGGAGCAGCTCCAATGTCTGAGGCTTCTCTGTTACGCTACAGAAGCTCCCAGCAGGAAACGCAGGCAAAATGGCAAAATACAGCATGTGGCATTCGGTTCAAAAATGCCCCCCTTTTTAGGAGCTGCTGCTGCAGAGGACATCCAGTCTTGTTTAGCTCTTCTTTTCAAAAGAAAGGAAAAGTTCTCTATAAAGATAGCTTGTTTGGGATATTTTGTGAGAAGCTCCATCAACAGAAAAATGATGATTTTGAGGTTCTGGTTTGCTGAATGGAGGTTAGGCCTCCTTCGTGTTCTGAATCACAGTCACAGAGAGAGAAGGCCTCCGCTTCTTGGTTTATAGGAATTGCAGGAACGTATGCAGAGCTGCAGCCGTGGGGGCCGGATGGAGCCTTCCGCCCATCTCAGCCCTGCAGCCTGTGTACTTTTTCAGCAGTGGGACATTTGAGGTGCTTATACGTAATGAAAAGGGGGAAAGATACCCTGCAAATGTAAATGTACATTCCTAAATGTAAGGAATGGCACATGTTGGTCATGATTTGCAAGAGCAGCTTTCAGACCGCTTAAACCCCAGGAAACATGTCCTATTTCAACTTAGCCACCACATCTGATTTGGATTTCTCTCTCTCTCAATCTCTCTCTCTCTCTCTCTCTCTCTCTCTCTCTCTCTCTCTCTCTCTTCCTCCTCCTCCTCTAGTTGTCCCTTTGTACTCTACCCAACTAGGATAATTTTCCTAGGTGATCTAATTAATGTGTATCATGGTATTATTGTTAGGATAGGTTCAACTTTCACTTCATGATTTGACAGAAGTGGTTCTAGGGCACCATGAGATGAGGGAGGGGACAGGGCAGAGTTCTGCCTCCGGGCCCTGAAGTTCTTGGTGGCATCATCACACCACCTTGTGAAGTTACAAACAGGGTGATTGCTTGAAGACAGAAAGACAGTGCAGTATAAGGAAGTGTGCTGTCATGGTCCGTCCTCCAGCTCCTGGCCCTTCTGAGCTCATCAGGGGCAACTCATTTCACCTCTGTGAGCCTCACATCCCCCTGCATGAGAAGGAAAGAGTGATGTCCTATGCAGTGTCGTGAGGACTAAAGGAAACACCTTAGGAAGTGTGTCTGGCTCTCTGAGGGGCCCACGGAGGTACCCCACTTGCCCTCTCTGCTAAATCTTCCTTCTTCTGGGGCCCTTCCCGTGGGCCTCCTACTGATTCAGGGTGGCATGCTGAGCTCATCTTTCGCTGGGTTTCTGCGTCACCTGCTCTTCCTTGGCCAGGTCAGCCTGTTCATTTTTCCATGCCAACAGCCTCTATGTGCCAGTAAGTCACGTCTGAATAACCAAAGCATGTTTCCCTGCTGGAGGATGCCAGGGCAGGCCGGTCTGGGAGCCAAGCGGCTTTCTCCTGTTCAAATAAGTGGGGGAAGCAGGAGAGCCCTGGCTGCTCTGCTCCTTAGTGGCTTGAGGCCAGTTTTCAATCACCTTTAATCCTCACCCCAGTGTCGGGTTCCCCTGTTCTTTCCCACATGACTAGGCCGTGAGCTTTTGGTGATCTGACTTTAGCTTGCCTTGGCCTTGTCCTTGACATTTGCCCTCCCCCCACCCGCCTGAGAGTCTGTCAGCCTCCAGACTACTCAGTGTTCCTGGGTATGTGGGGCTCCTGTCTCCGTTCCTGACTGCCCTCCCCAGTTCTGGATGCCCCCTGTAGGCCCACCCACTCCATCTTCCAGAACCAACTTCAGACTGCCCCTCCACGAAGTCCTCCCCAGTCCTCACCACTTGTGGGACTCCAGCGTTGTCCCGTGCTGTGTCCTCCATGGGCTCGGGTTCATCTTTTACTTTCTGTGCGTATCCCAGCCTGGGTGAAAGGCAGTGTCATATAATTGCACCCTGGGCTATAGAGCCAGACACACCAGCACCTTGGACATATGACTGACCCTCTGAGCCCTTCTTTCCTCATCTGTAAAAAGAGGTGGTAATACCTGTCCCTTGGGCGAGCCGTGAGGATTAACTGTACTTGGCACTGAGTTTGCTCCTAGTAGGCGTTCAGGAGGTGTACATTATTGTAAGTGTTTTTTATCAGCCGTAGAAGGAGATGTTACCAACTTTAAAGGACCTCCAAGAGAATAACTAAGAATTATGCAAAATCACTTACTAGAAAACCTGTTAATGTTTGCTACCTTTCCTCCATGAGGACAGATGCCCTTTACTATACTTACGCCCTTTTGTGTTCTACTTGGCCAGCCCTTGATAAATATTTATTAAACAAAAAATTAGCTTTTCATATGTAGAAATTTAAAATCTGTTGCTCTGTCAATAGTGATTTTTTATGAAAATGAATACTTACAGGTCAGACTAGAACCCCTAATCTGAAGAAATTGGGCCAAACAGGAAAGTCTGAGCCCCTTGAAGACAGAGTTGTCTGATAAACACCTGGGGCCCCGTGGGTCCTTACTAAACCATTGTTCAAGTATGTTTTTAAAATAAATGGGGAGTTCTGAGTAGTGAAAAAATGATAACACTTGAGGAGCTACCAGCTCCTCCCAGTGTTAGGCAGCTGGTTAGACTGCAGTGGCAGGCTGGCCCCTGATATGGGATGGCCATGGGTGGCCAAAGCATGAATCCACTGTATAATGGGCAGGGGACAGGGTCACTGTGATTTCCCGCCGGCCCCTTTGGAGGGAGGTGGGGTGTGCTGAGCTCTGCCAACTGCTGTGACCCTAGTAGGCACCTTCCCCGATGCTGGGTAGCCCTGAGCCTTAAGGACTATTGAGTTTTGTTCAGCAAACATTTGTGAGATGCCAGAGGGCAAGCGCTCAGCTAAACTTGGGGTACAAAGATGCAGAGCCATGCCCAGCTCTTTCCTTGAAAGAGTGCCCAGGACCATTGTAGCCTTCCTGACCCAAGCAAGAATAGTATAACCCGGCATTATGATGGGCCTGGTCCATAATCGTCACCAGGGGAGCTTTTCCAACTGTATGACTACAGCTCTGTGACCTTGGGCAAGTCACTTTATTTCCTTAAGCCTTGATTTCCCCCTCCTCCTGGCTGAGAAAATATCAGAGCGAGGGGCAGATGAGATAGCACGTGTAAAATGCTTAGTGCTATGCCTTTTGGAAGGAGCCATTGCTGAGTATGGAAGATACTGAACTGTAGCCTGCATACTTGCATGAATCAGTCTGCTGAGTTATTTTCAGTTTGCATCTGAAAATAAAGGGTGGATTGCTCTCCAAATATAAAAGAATTGGATCCAGTCTCTAAAAGGATGTTTGCTGTTCTTCAGCAAAATACCATTCTTCTTAAGTTTCATTCAATCATTCCACAAAAATCTGAGCATCTGTTTTGTCCCAGGCACTGTGCTTGTAATGGGTTTACAACAGCAAACAGAACACTTGCTTTCTGCTCATATCAAGCTGACAGTTGGACAGGGAGTGTAGACATTAAATAAAGAGAAGTATCATGATGGCCATATAGGGGGAAGCCTGGTATGTGTTCTAATATGTAACACCTGCTATGTGTTTTAATATTTAAATAAATCTTGGGAAAGTCTTTCCATCTGAAAATAATGATTTACCCTTTTGCCTGCAAATGCCTCCATTCTCTGTAGGCAACAGGAATCCTTATTCAAGTTTTGGGTGAGAGGTTCTGTTGATAGGGAATAAGGGGTTTTACAATTGAAAGTAAACTAGAGATGATGTGGAGGAGAGATTATATATTGGGTTTTCCTTGGCTCGTGCTTTGGCGTTGCTTAGGGAAAGCAGTTGATGTGCAAGTGGAAAAGTGTTGCTTTAAAGGAGCTACCCCAAAGTGACCCCCAAGTTCAGGTAAACCATTTTGTGTACACTTTTGAAAATAAATGTAAATACCCAAAGCTCACAGATCTGTTCTTTGATCTAGACCAGAGCTGTCCTATGGAACTTTATGTGGTGATGGAAATGTCCTACATTTGCCCTGTCCGATAAGGGAGCCGCCAGCCACATGTGACAGTGGAGCACCTGAAATGTGGCTACTGGGACTGAGAGATGAACTTCAGATTTTATTTAATTTTTAATGAATTTAAATTTAAATAGCCACATGTGGCTGAGGTTTGTGGCCATAAGGCCGTACAGTTCTAGACACAAGATTAACTGACAAAATTCTTTCCCCTTAAAAAGTATGTGTTAATTCTCACAAGGGTAACTAAGACCTGTGTATTTCATTTTTCCTGTCATATTTCAGGTTAATAAAGGGGGCGTACAAAATTTTTTAAATGCAGCACAGTCAATTAGACCAGCTGTCTAATTGCACACATTTTCTGGAGCCATTGATGGTGATTATTGGCAAGTGCTAAATACTCCTAGTGACCTGAGAACTATAAAACAAGCAAGTCATCTTCTGTAATGGAATACCAGTGGGTTTCTTGGTTGAGAGACAACAACCGAGGATATCTTCAGGGTTCTATGAAGTGGCTGTTGATTCCTAGACATTCCAACACTTTTGTGGCTATGAAAATAAGCTGGATTTTAGAAATTTTGAAACAAAATTGAAACTCTCATTTAAGTTTAAATTTTTAGTGGAGTTGATTTTTATTTCTTCTTCTGGCTCATCTGTGTTTTTTTCCCTCCTGCTTTGTTGTTTCATCAGGTTGTGAGAATAAAGCCTGGCTGGTCAGTTTCAATTTTATTTAAATTCATTTTGTCTTCATTCCTTCTAATAGAGCACAGTTCTGTGATATATTGAGATCAGAGTGCTCCCAGGAAACACTGAAATATAAAAACATTTTCATGAAAACATTTCCACTTATATTTAATTTTTCTTCTCAATAGAAAAATATTTCCAACTTAATCCTCCCTCTCCCCTCTTGAAATGAATTGCATGCTTTAGAAATAACATCAATCCACCCAAGTACACAAGGACAATCTCGGCCATTTAATGGAGATATAAAGAGCAGAGAATGGTGGGGTATAGAGGCACAGACTGCCTTTCAGGATGCTAATAAACATGGGCGAGGCCCCCACCTAGACCCTTGGTTCTCCCCCCAGTAGCACAGCAGACCAACACAGCACTGAGCTCTGGGCCTGCCACCGAGAAATCTCACTCCATCTTAAACCATCATCGTTTTATTTTGAACAATTTCTAAGTGTTTGCCAAGGCCAGTTGATGTTGAAACTTCCTGTTTCCAAACCCCATCTGACATCTGGGACCAGCTTTTCTAGAAAGTGTTCGAACAGGCCACAGAGTGGCTCACCCCTTTCTTAAGGAATGGAGGCAAGCAAGCCCCTCTCAAGGGTGGACTTGTTCCTTCACTCTACCTCTTTATTTTGTTTTTGTTCCTTAGTGACTTCAGCTTACTAGGAAGCCCAGCCCCGGGAAGGTGAGCTTCTCTTCCAAGGAAAAAGTAAAAACTCAAAGAAAAAAATTGTCCAACACACAGACACATCCAATTTGAGCTCCAGTGTGCAAAGCCCATGAATATTGGTGTCTGTGTAAAAATTCAGCACACACCTGCATAACGAAGAGAGCTTACAGCACAGTGGTCAGGCACATTTCATTTAGTTTTTTGCAACCGCCTATGAGGTAGATTCTACCAACATTGTTTTACCGATGAGCAAAGGAAGGCCCAGAAAAAATAAATTGTCCATGTTCACACATCTGGTAGGTGGGAGAGATGGGATTGGAACCAAGATCTGCCCAGTTTTTAAATGTATGCTTTCACATGCTCTACTGCATCTACAGTCTTTGCCCTCAGACATTAGAGGAAATTTTGTTTCATGTTTTCCCCCAAGTAAGAGCCCATTAAACAAAAATTTCCAGTTTGTAAGCTTTTCTCTCAAGAGGGGAAAGAAAGAAAACCCTTGGGTTTCTAAAGCAATAAGATGAAAAGTAATTTTATTGTATCTGGGTTTTTTGATTAAGTTATATTTTGATGATCATGGAAATTTTTCAAACAATATCAGGAGATCTAGGATTTTTCCTTTAAAAATTGAGTCACTACTTAAAACATACGTCACATTCTTTTTTTTAAATAAATTTATTTATTTTACTTTATTTTTTTATTTGTGTCTGCGTTGGGTCTTTGTTGCTGTGCGCGGACTTTTCTCTGGTTGCGGCGAATGGGGGCTACTCTTTGTTGTGGTGCGCAGGCTTCTCATTGTGGTGGCTTCTCTTGTTGTGGAGCACGGGCTCTAGGTGTGCAAGCTTCAATATTTGTGGCACACGGGCTCAGCAGTTGTGGCTCGTGGGTTCTAGAACGCAGGCTCAGTAGTTGTGGCGCACGGGCTTAGTTGCTCCGCAGCATGTGGGATCTTCCTGGACCAGGGCTCAAACCTGTGTCCCCTGCATTGGCAGGCGGATTCTTAACTGCTGCGCCACCAGGGAAGCCCCATGTCACATTCTTAAATGCACTGATTACATGCACAGTGGCTCAGTTACAGGGTATTACAGCTGAAATATAAGAATGCATAGGTGTTAGGATTCTTTTCCTCAACAAGGAGAAACAGCTGGCAAATTCAGGAACTGTAGTTCCATGGGCCTTTCATGTTGTTATGTTTTTGTGCAGGCGTAGCTGTATAACTTGGTCGTGGGTACTGGTCCTTGACGTATTGACTGTTTGATTCCTGTCTGATCATAGTCTTAGACCAATTTTGGTTGCTCGTATCTGAAAATAAGTCAAAGCTTCTTTTGGTCTCAGTACTGAGTACAAGAGTCCAGACACTTGTGCTGGCTCTCCTGGTAGAAGTTGGGGTCTTGGGTATCTCAGATCCTTACCAGATGGTGAACTGCATGTGAGCAGGGGCCTTGCCTCTCTCACAGCTGTCTCTTCGGTGTGCTCAGTAAATATCCGTCCAGTGAACAAAGCTGAGACTACGGCACCAGTTTTTGTACACTCTCAATCTGAAAATCTTTCCAACGTAGATTATGTCCTTCTTTGCTTCTCACGCTTATGAATATGATTTAATTATTTCTGGCTGACTCGGGGACATCAGTGAGCAGAAGTTGCTGTAATATTATGCATAATACAGTGATAGCCTCAAGGCCTAGTAGGAGGCAGCTTGCGCTATACTGACGATTTCTCGTGCTTGTTGTGTTCTTATGGTCTGGTTTTATCATTTTTATGTCTCCATTTCTGTTTTAATAGACTTTCTGCAGTAAGGCAAGAAAGCTTTGTCTATCAGCCCCTCTGCCGGTGATTTGTGGCAGCTTCCTCTTTGCTGCAAGTACTTCAAACATAGATTTGCAAACTCGTCAGAATTGTGTGTAAGAGTAAACAGGCAGTAAGTGCAATGTAGCTTCTTTCTGGTTCTTGGCTATATATCCTGCAAATGTGGATTTGCTGGATAGCTGAGTTCCGGAAAGGTGAGGTGTTAGTCTGTGAGCAGTTTTTTCCTTCACGTGATAATTTTCTTCTTTTACTTCCCTTCTTCCTTCCATCTCTGTCTCTGTCTCTCTCACAATGTGACAATTGCTGGAATAATTAAGATGACTGGGACACATTAATCCACGTTGAAGCCTAACACAGTGATCAAAAACCATCTTCGAAAGGCATGCTGTCCCCACTGTTGGATCCTAGACCAGCCCTCGTACCATGTTTAATGACACAGTGTTTTAGGAGGGTCCCCGTGTCCCTCACTGTCAGATAAATATGCCTGCAGGAGTGCACCTCACTCCTGCCTTTCAATTACCTTGCATAGATGTGGCTCGTGTACTTAAAAGGGTCGTGCATTTCTTGACAACAGAATTCTCACCTTTTCTTGCACACCCCATAAATGCTGGGATCGCCAAAGTAAAAAAATGATAGCTTTTGCACATTCATTTTTGGCCTCAATCTTCTATTATTCCCCAATGAAGATCATTTCATTTGAGGCCACTACCTGGGGAAAAAAAGTAGATCAAGCTTTTCCAGTGAGATTTTAGTGCAACCCTAACAAACTCTTTCTATTGCCTTCGCTACCACATAGTGGTGGATCAGGAAACTGTAGGACTACGATGCTAGGAAATTGCTGCTAATGCAGTGGAGATTTTTGCTGTTGAAAGAATTTGGTCTCTTTTCTGCATAACACGAAAAGAGCAGAAGCCTATATCATCTGTAGCAGATGACAGAACAGAGTATATGTTCAAATCAGAAAAATTCTCACTACATTTAAAACAAAAAGACAAAGAGTTGTTATAAGGATCCAGGAGAGTCACGCAGTTTTCTCCCAGCCGTTTTTTGATTGTTTTTCTTTGCATCCCTCAACCATTTACTTCCTACTTGGAGGAATTAAATGTTCTGCAATATGGCAGGATGGAAAGGGCCCGCAACATGCATGCCCAGTTCTCCACCAGCCTTGTCGGCCTCTAGCAACAGTATTTCTCTGGGAGTCGAGATTTGCCTTATCTCCAAATTAGGTGTTTACCTTACTTAAGAAACTCTGTCTTGGAGGGTGGGGTTGTTAGTAACCGGTTCAAGTGGAAAGCACACACTGTGAAATTTTGGAGTTTACCAATGATCAATTGGCATGTATCCTGACAGCTCAAGAGTCCCTCAGTTTAGCTGATGATAACATTATAAGTTGCTTTCTTTTCCATTATGAACTTTTTAATAAGATCATTTTGTAACTTTTAAATTTAAAATAATTTCAGACTTGCAAAAGAGTTACAAAAAGTACCAAGAGTTCCCAAACACCCTTCACCCAACTTGTCCATATACTAACATCTTATATGACTGTAATATTGTCAGTTATCAAAACCAGGACTTTTAACACTGATGCAGTACCACGAACCTCTAGATTGGATTCAGATTTATACAGTTTTCCACTGATGTCCTTTTTCTGGTCCTAGATCTAGTAGAGGATCCCACCTCACATGTGTCATATCTCTTCAGTTTCATTGAATCTGGGACATTTTCATCAGTCTTCCTTAGACACTCACTCTCTTCACACATTTGAAGAGCATGGACCAGTTTTTGTTTTTCAATTTTTATTGGAGTATAGTTGCTTTACAATGTTGTGTTAGTTTCTGCTGTATAGCAAAGTGAATCATCTATACGTATACATACAGGGACCAGTTATTTTGTAGAATCTCCTTCAATCTGAATGTGTTTCCTCCTGATTAAACTCAGGTTATACATTTTTAGGAGACACATCATGCGCACGTGTATCATTTCTGACGATGATAACTTTGATCACTTGGTTAAAGTGGTCTCTGCAGGTTCCTCCGTTATCATTACTATTTCTCCCTTTGTAATTAAGAGGCATCTTTTAGGGGTAGATAATTGAGACTATCCTGTTCATACTATTCCTCATTATTTCACCCACTAATTTTAACATCCATTACTGTGGTGTTTGTCAAATGGTGATTTTTCTATTTCTGTTTTCTATTCCTGTTTTCTATTTTTCTATTTCTATTTCACTTAGTAATTGGAATTTTACTCTGAGGACGTTATGTATTTTTAAAATGAGGGACATAAAACTTTTTAAATAGCAGTAGCAGCTCCCCTTTTTCTGGAAGGGTAATTATGAATGACATGAAGCAGAAAAATATGCAGAAGGCTAAGCAATCTCAAATATGAATGTTATTTGAAACATCGTTGCCATCTTTCCCTTCAGAGGAGGTGAAGGAGAAGGGAGGAGATCTCAACTGCCAAAAAAAAAGGTCCCATTAATTTTGGTCCTGGCTGCAAGTGTCTGTTGCTTTTGAGGACTCAAAGAGAGGACACAATTAGAGGGCTGACTCTGAAGCACAGCCCTGAATGTTTTGGATGGGTTAGGAAGGCTTACGCCACCATAAGAAGTTTAATTAATAGTATGAATTTTTATCTCTGAGCTTTTTAAGCTGTAATTGAAAGGGGTGCTCCAGATACTGTTTTCTTCTTTTAAAATATACACTATGACTGACATGGCGAACAATTTGGAGGAGCCCCCGCATTTAATTAAATTTCAGCGGCCCAACATCAAATTCGTATGAGGAAATCATTATTTTGAGTTCTCCATCACTAAGAGATTAAAATTACTCTTTAATCTCAAAGAGAGGGTCTAAAAAATATATTGGGCTATTTTATTCTTTGATTTTAATCCTACCTATATGATCTTTTATATTCTTTTTACTTATGCCTTAAAATAATAAAAAAGTATCCATACTCAACTGTAATATTTTATTAAAGCTCATGCATCTACTTGAAAGAACTGTGAATGGCTACGTTTTTTAATATCCTGCAATCCACACCAGTTTGTAATTTTATTATCACACTCAGACAAGATCATACTAGGTACACGGAGCTTCCTGTGGCCCTCATTTTTCCTCACTGATGTTTGTAACTTCTCGCAAATTAAATTTTAGGAGTTTGAAATGTAACGGTTATAGTAGGAAAAGACAGAAGAACCTTACCCACCCTAAGCCTTAGATGCTCAATGGGTTAGGCTCACATTTGCAGCACCAAGTAGGAATTTTGACAGTAAAACTGATGATTCTGAATTAGTTTGGATGCTAAAGGCATGTCTTTTAAAGGTGTGGCTGCACAGAATTCAGAATACCTGGTACTAAGATTCTTCTGTGTTTGCAATTTCTTGTTGAATGTTTTAAACTTGGCCTCAGAGCAGAAGGAGATAGCTTAACATTTGTTATTTCTAGACCCCAATCCGGATGTTGGAATAAATCCCAATGAATCAGTTAAATTATTGCAGACGTGCAGACTGCTGCCGTGCATGCCAGTTGCGCCAGCCTCTGCCGGGGCTGGCCGGAGGCAGGACTCAGCGAGCGCATGCCAGGCCCAGAGGGTGGGCTGGACCAGGTGACTATGCTCCCGCCACGCCCACCACCACCTCACGTGGTTTCCGGACACCGCGTGCGGAGAGTGCATGGAAAAGCGAGTGGTCCGGTGTGGCGTTGGGATTTTAGAAGACTTCATCAGCTCCCTGTTGATGTTTTCTAATTTTTAAATCCCAGTAGCTGAAAGCACATAAAAGGGTTCTCATTTATCTCTGATCACGTCATCTAAACCCCTTGCTGGTTCAAGTTTCTCCACGAAAACATGGTTTGAGTCGTGGGGGTCGCTGGCTCAAGCGGAGCCACATTGCCTCCCCGCGAACGTGTACGAAGGGGGATGGCTGGGGTTTGCCCAGTGTTGGTGATCCATGTTACGGTGGAAAAGTACATCATTCTGAAGAATTTAACTACAAACCCTAGTTTCTTCTTAAGGATAATTGAGTTTTCATAGAAAACCAGCTGTCCTAAAGTTTTAAGAAGATGGTGCTCTGATCTGCAGCCCTGGCAGCAGTGAAGCCGCTTTCCTGCGGGACAAGCCTCGCAGGGTAGATAACTTGCCGAGGTCGCCCAGGTTCGTTGCCACAGTACTTCCAAGCAGGGGAAAATTTTAAATGAAAACAAAAGATGTAAATGTGATTGCAGAAGAGAAAAATTAATACGGAAGAAGAGTATTCGTTCTCAAATTAAACTGAAGTCTCACTGTTCTGCGTTAGCGCCCAGTTAATTACTCATGCGCTCCTGCCAGGTACGGAACCACGTCCGAAGGGCGTGAGATGCTCATTCCTTCCACAGGAAGACGCTGGTGCCTCCATCCCCCGCCGCCACCACAGACACACACGTACCCTCTTAATTTCCTGGCATCCAGTAAATGCAGATCCTAATTTAAATATTCTCGGCACACTCATTTCTTCCCATTTCGCGTGGGAATTTAAGGTTTTCTTCAGTTTGCTTTCTATTAACCTTCATTAAAATGCAATAAAGCAAAAGAGTTTATTAATGGAGATCCAGTGTATAGAGACAACTTAGTGAGAGAAGGAAAGGCTCGAAAGAGTAAACCTCATCTTAAAAATCGGAAACAGACTCGTAATTAATAACTTTGAAAATGGAAATACAACTTTTGATGAATTATTTCATAGTAGTAGTTCTGGGGACCAAACATTTGGTAGGTAACTCTATGTCTGATCATCAATTACCGTGATTTCCTTGCATCAGCTCCAGAAAATCAGAATATTCATGAGCTTTCTGGTCTGTCTCAGACCTTCAGGAGCCGTGAAATTCTCCTGTTGGGATGACAGGAAGTGCTGTCGATGGTTTTGGCAGCTGAATGAAACCAGAAACAGATAAGCAGAGAAGAGGGGTGATGTCCGTTGGTTTGGTCCCATCATCCTGCTTTTAATTTGTGAAATTTGAAGTTTTAAAAGTCATGTTAAATGTTTGATCCTTTTTAGAATTCACTGGGTATATTGAGGAAGTGGTTTTGTTTTTGTGAGTTTGTTTAAACAAATGACTGAGGTTTTTGTTTTTCTGCTCTGTCTGGCCAGGCAGCATTGCTACACTTTTTTAAATTCATGAAATACTGACCAATGAGCCTGTTCTTTAGCCCTCCTCTCCTTTTGTGATGGGAAGACAAGGAGGCAGACACCAATGGCGCCTCTCACAATGGAGGTTTGTTTGTTTATTTTTTAATTTAATGGAGGGATTGTAGATAGCTTAAAATTTCCTTGTGCCAGGACAGAGAAAGAGGAGGGGGTGATAAAAGGCATAATTAGTCTATTCTAAACAACTTCAGCAATAGATGATCCATAGGCATTAACTTGGGAAAGCAACAGAAGCTTCTTTCTGGGCCTCATCCTGTGATGTGTTAAACAAATTTGATTTGTTAATTGAAATTTTTCATAAAGGCAAAAATGCACCGAAGTCATTTTTAAGAACTTTAAGTTATATATTAGTAAAGATGGCAATTTGTAATTTTCTGTTGAAAATTACAACAGATATGAGAAACCCTGCCCCTGCCCCTACCCCCAGTCCCTGAAACCCCAAGGCTCCCTTGCCTACTTTAAGAGTTCCTGCTCAGGTGCTTCTGCCTCCCATTCCATGGTCCTCACACCTGGAAGTATGCTTGTCCTTCTGATGTGTATTTTTATGACATGAATGTTTACCTTGAAATTATTATCTGTGTGTACATCTCATCTTTAGAGCCTGGCTACAGAAGGCTTTGTGCATTTCTATCAGCCCTCACAGCTCCTAGTGTGTCTTCCAGACAGGTGCACTCAGGTGTTAAATAAACAAATATTTAATCCATAAGAACTTACAGAAGAAGAGCTCTGTGTATCTTTTTTAAAAAGCCACTGTTACTAAACACTGTGTTTGGAGTGGTACTAATTCTGTGCTCTATCAATTTGTGTGAATTACAGCATGTAAAGTAGAAATAACTGAGAAAAATTTTGAAGTTAAGTTAAGCACGGCAGTAAAGTTGTCAGTTTTTTAGATAGTCAAATTCATTGCTTTTTGGTCCTTTGGGATGGCCCAAAATGGCTCTGACAAATCTTTAAGGCAGTAGGCATAGAGGGAACTTTCCTCAACATAATAAAGGCCATATATGACAAACCCACAGCCAACATCGTCCTCAATGGTGAAAAACTGAAACCATTTCCACTAAGATCAGAAAGGAGATAAGGTTGCCCACTCTCACCACTCTTATTCAACATAGTTTTGGAAGTTTTAGCCACAGCAATCAGAGAAGAAAAGGAAATAAAAGGAATCCAAATCGGAAAAGAAGAAGTAAAGCGTCACTGTTTGCAGATGACATAATACTATACATAGAGAATCCTAAAGATGCTACCAGAAAACTACTAGAGCTAATCAGTGAATTTGTAAAGTAGCAGGATACAAAATTAATGCACAGAAATCTCTGGCATTCCTATACACTAATGGTGAAAAATCTGAAAGTGAAATTAAGAAAACACTCCCATTTACCATTGCAACAAAAAGAATAAAATATCCAGGAATAAACCTACCTAAGGAGACAAAAGACCTGTATGCAGAAAATTATAAGACACTGATGAAAGAAATTAAAGATGAGGGCTTCCCTGGTGGCGCAGTGGTTGAGAGTCCGCCTGCCGATGCAGGGAACACGGGTTCGTGCCCCGGTCCGGGAAGATCCCACATGCTGTGGAGCGGCTAGGCCTGTGAGCCATGGCCGCTGAGCCTGCGCGTCTGGAGCCTGTGCTTCACAACGGGAGAGGCCACAACAGTGAGAGGCCCGCGTACTGCAAAAAAACAAAAAGAAATTAAAGATGATACAAATAGATGGAGAGATATACCATGTTCTTGGATTGGAAGAATCAACGTTGTGGAAATGACACTACTACCCAAAGCAATCTATAGATTCAATGCAATCCCTATCAAACTACCACTGGCATTTTTCACAGAACTAGAACAAAAAATTTCACAATTTGTATGGAAACACCCTCAGAATGGGAGAAAATATTTGCAAATGAAGCAACTGACAAAGGATTAATCTCCAAAATTTACAAGTAGCTCATGCAGCTCAATAACAAAAAAACAAACAACCCAATCCAAAAATAGGCAGAAGACCTAAAGAAGATATACAGATTGCCAACAAACACATGAAAGAATGCTCAACATCATTAATCATTAGAGAAATGCAAATCAAAACTACAATGAGATATCATCTCACACCAGTCAGAATGGCCATCATCAAAAAATCTAGAAACAATAAATACTGGAGAGGGTGTGGAGAAAAGGGAACACTCTTGCACTGCTGGTGGGAATATGAATTGGTACAGCCACTATGGAGAACAGTATGGAGGTTCCTTAAAAAACTACAAATAGAACTACCATATGACCCAGCAATCCCACTACTGGGCATATACCCTGAGAAAACCATAATTCAAGAAGAGTCATGTACCAAAATGTTTGTTGCAGCTCTATTTACAATAGCCAGGACATGGAAGCAACCTAAGTGTCCATCATCGGATGAATGGATAGAGAAGATGTGGCACATATATACAATGGAATATTACTCAGCCATAAAAAGAAACAAAATTGAGTTATTTGTAGTGAGTTGGATGGACCTAGAGTCTGTCATACAGAGTGAAGTAAGTCAGAAAGAGAAAGACAAATACCGTATGCTAACAGATATATATGGAATCTAAGGAAAAAAAATGTCATGAAGAACCTAGGGGTAAGACGAGAATAAAGACACAGACCTACTAGAGAATGGACTTGAGGATATGGGGAGGGGGAAGGGTAAGCTGTGACAAAGTGCGAGAGAGGCATGGACATATATACCAAACGTAAGGTAGCTAGTGGGAAGCAGCCGCATAGCACAGGGAGATCAGCTCAGTGTTTGTGACTGCCTGGAGGGGTGGGATAGGGAGGGTGGGAGGGAGGGAGACGCAAGAGGGAAGAGATATGGGAACATATGTATATGTATAACTGATTCACTTTGTTATAAAGCAGAAAGTAACACACCATTGTAAAGCAATTATACTCCAATAAAGATGTAAATAAAAATAAATTAAAAAATAAATCTTTAAGGCACAAAACTGAGCTTCGTGTGGTCTTTGTGCTGAGCTGCTGGCATTGAGTACTTTTCTGCTTATCAGCATTGGCTCCCTGTCAAGTCACAGCCTCTTTGGTCCTCAGTCTCCTCATCAGTGAAATAATGCCGCTTCCTTTCTATGAGTTACGAGAGTGGGTTATGAGAATTATACTGGAAGGTGTGCTGTAGATACTGGTAGAAAGTAGGGACCGTGCAGTCAGGTCGCCTGGGTTGGAATTTCTACCTCTGCCTCTTTCAGGCTGTGTGACTCTAGGCAAGCTGCTCTCTACGTGCCTCAGGCTCTGTTTCGGAGGATAGGGAAGTAGCAGGCTGTCCCTTTCGAAGTTGTGGAGATTAAATAAGCAGTGTATGCCAGGCTCTTAGCACATTGAGCAGTGAGTGCCCCATAAATGGAAGTTGCCTCACTGTAATGATAAGAAACATTCATTTCTTCCCTCCCCACCTGGTACCTTCAGCTTTTACTTACATCAAGCCTTTGAGAGAGAGAGAGAGAATTGTTTTCATTAAAAATTTTTTAATCTGCCCAGAAGCAAGTGTGGCCTGAAAGAAGGCTTGGTGTTACGGCAGATGATTTCTTTGGTCATTCTCAGGGGAAAACCAGCCGAGAAATAAACCAGGGGACTATGGTTCATTTTATTCCTCATTACCAAAAAATGGCTTCTCTGATTTTTGTCATTTTTTTCCCTTTTTAGGTGGGTGCAAGGAGAGTAGTTTTTCATATTACTCTTGTCATTATTGTTATTTATTTAATAACAATTCACTATCAAAACTTAGAAGAGTACTTACCCTGCAGGAAACTCTCTTCTGTTACTTATTTGCTTTCAATTTGTATTTTGTCTAATGCCCAAGAGAATTAGAATTTGAGGCAGATTTCAATTAAAGAAAAAAAAAACCTGGGGAGACCTGAATGGCTCAGTCAGCAAGCTACCCATAACACACCAGAAGGACAGTTCGTCTTCCTGGAATCTGGTTCCTCTGGGATTCTTGGCAACCAAGGCAAGAGAGGAAATACAATAAAATCTGTGTATGTATACACATATACCCCACCCAGTACACATATTGCATATAAAATCCAAGGGCTTTGCTTTTGGAAAGTTTGCATAAGTAACAGTCCAGGTTTAAATTAGCACCTGACTCTACCTGTGTGTGAGGCCCTCTGGAAAGAGCTGTGAGGCAAATAAAGTTAAGGAATGGCATCCCTGCCCTCAGGGAGCTTGTAGTTGAGTAGGAAATGTGTGAGTATGTCATGAGTCATCCAACTAGTGTACCCTGAGCATCTGCTGTGAGCCAGGTTCTAGGCATGGCCCTGGGAACACAGTGATGCAAAAACAGAATTCCCACCCTGGGGGTGGGGGTGGCTGGGAGGGATAAATTGGGAGTTTGAGATTAATGTATACACACTACTATATATAAAATAGATAATCAACAAGGACCTACTGTATAGCACAGGGAACTCAGTATTCGGTAATAAACTATATGGGAAAAGAATCTGAAAAAGAATGGATATATGTATAACTGAATCACTTTGCTGTACCCCCGAAACTAACACAACATTTTAAATCAACTATATTCCAATACAAAATAAAAATTAAATTTAAAAAAAAAGGATTCCCACCCTGGTGCAGTGTATACTGGTGGAAGAAAGAGAGAGTGGCATTAAACAAAAACTTAAGCTCGTTTTTTGAACTGTGGTAAAATGCATATAACAAAATTTACCACCTTAACTATTTTTAAGTGTACAGTTCAGCAGCATGAAGTACATTCACATTGTTGTGCACCCATGGCCAGTACCTATCTGCAGAACTCTTTTCATCTTGCACAACTAAAGCTCTGTATCCATTAAACAATAAGTCCCCATTTCTGCTTCCCTGTAGCCCCTAACCAAAAAAAAAGAGTCTTTGATTATAAATGTGGTCAGTGCTTTGAAGGAGATGAATAGGGTGCTGTGACGTAACATGATGGGGCAGCAGGAATGGTACCCACCCACGAGACGCTTTTTGGGGTGAAGACAGCCAGGCCCAGCACTGCAGGCTGGGGAGGCAGGTTGAGAGTAGGAAGAGCAGAAGCAGGGAGAAGGAACAGCCTGTATGAAGGCCCAGAGTCACCAAAGGGTCTGCCTTTTCCAAGAAAGAGAAAGGAGGCAGTGTGTTTAGAGCAGGGTCCAGGAGGGTGAAAGGTTTGTTTAGTGTGTCTGTGTGTTTTGGTGTATCTCTGTCATGATTTAGTAAAATCACCCCTACCTTGGCACGAAACTAAAATGAGCCGTGTGCAGCTTTTCTGTAACCTGGAGCCCAAACTCCCAGCTGCATCCCAGAACTCCAGGCAGCACCTGCACCAGGAAATCACAGAAATCCTTACTGAATGTACGAATGAGTGCATCTTCCTTGATACAGGCCAGAACAGGGAGATCTGAGAGGAGCAGGTGGTTGTCGTACTCCTGGCTTCCCCCTTTCCAGCACAGTGGCCTGGAGTGATGGGGTCAGGATGCAGGAATATCCCCATGGCACTGGCACCCTGGATTATTTGTGTGAAGTAGGAACAGTGGGTTCTAGATAGGGAGGTGCAGGTGGCGTGAGAACTGGACAGTCTGACTGGTGCTCTGGCCAGCTGGCTGTCCTTCCCACCTCTACATGGATGAGCCAGCCTGGGATGCCTGTGCACAAAGCCAGTGATTTTTTTTTTCAAACAGCCTGCACATGTTCTCAGTTGCAACTCAGAGGTCTAGCCTGAAGATCCTGGAAGAGATTCCTTTGACCTGGAAAATCGCAGCGGCAGATATTTTTACTCAGCTTTCAAGCAAGCCTCCAAATGGTTCCTGTAGAACCCGTAAATTTGAGGAACCTCAATAACTGACAGCAGAAACTAGTTGCAGAGCCCTTTTGAATAGTATTATTTAGCACTGCCCGTTTATTTGAGCATTGATGATGCTTGGTGGTGCCCTATCTCAAATTATTTCTCTCTTCCTCTCCCTCCTCCACTTTAGCCCAGCAATTAACAAGGGAGATGCTTCCTCACCTCTTTCTTTAGTGCTTGATCGGAGTTTTTTCCTTCCCACAGAGGAAGGAGCTTGTATTGATATATCTCTTTGCTACTCCCCGAGAGTCTTCATCTAACCTGGAGTAAAGTCAAATTAAGTTATTTTAGGAGCAGTTTGTGTTGGGAGTTTTTTTCTTTTTGAAGAGTCAAATGAAGTCTTTTGGAAAACAGAAAATTTCTTTTTCTTGTCTAAACAGAGCTCACTGCTTGATAAAAGTTTTTTGGTGTTTTTTTTTTTTTGCGGTATGCGGGCCTCTCACTGTTGTGGCCTCTCCCGTTGCGGAGCACAGGCTATGGACGAGCAGGCTCAGCGGCCATAGCTCACGGGCCCAGCCACTCCGCGGCATGTGGGATCCTCCCGGACTGGGGCACAAACCCGTGTCCCCTGCATCGGCAGGCGGACTCCCAACCACTGCGCCACCAGGGAAGCCCCTTTTTTTTATAAATTTATTTATTTTGGGCTGTGTTGGGTGTTTGTTGCAGCACGCGGGCTTTCTCTAGTTGCGGAGAGCGGGACTACCCTCCGTTGCAGTGCGTGGGCTTCTCATTGCAGTGGCTTCTCTCGTTGTGGAGCATGGACTGTAGGCGCGTGGGCTTCTGTAGTTGTGGCACATGGGCTCAGTAGTTGTGGCGCACGGGCTCTAGAGCACAGGCTCAGTAGTTGTGGTGCATGGGCTTAGTTGCTCCGTGGCATGTGGGATCTTCCCAGACCAGGGCTCAAACCTGTGTCCCCTGCATTGGCAGGCGGATTCTCAACCACTGCGCCACCAGGGAAGCCCCCGCTTGGTAAAAGTTGAAGGTTTAACTTCCATGCTTGTGAAAGCCTTCTTGGCAGATTTAAGAAATTTTTATCTGCCCATGGCTCTCAGCAAACCTCCTCACCCTACCCACCCCTCGCCGACCTGCATCTTGAGGACCCTTTAAAACAGTAACTGAAGCTACAGTGAACCCTCAAACAATGTTGTCTTGGGTAAGTCACTATCTACCTTGTGCTGGATGAAGATTATTTTGGAGCAAACAGATTTAAGAACAGCACTAAATTGGAATGCTAATAAGATAATCTGAAATTTATAATATTTTAATTTGTTTGAGCAGAGATGAAATTTGAAGTATTTTAGAATCCTGTCTCTTGGTTTTCTTTTCTTTTTCTTTCTTAGCCACATAACTCTCCCTCTGAAACAAAATCTTGTGTTATCCCTAATATCTGAAACTGATCAGAGACATGGCTCTTGGTCTCTCTCTCTGCCCTTGCCGGTGTATCACAGTCCATAAGTCACCTCCAGGAGATCAGATAGAGACCAGTGGGTCAGTCACAGCGTGAGACCATTTATCTCTCGTACCCCATGCACACATGAGCTGAGCAGGCAGATGGTTGGCAGAGCCAGAGCTAGAACCCTAGGACCTTAAAATCTAGTCTAGGGATCAAATAGTTGTGGCTAATATTTACAGAGGACCTATGACGTACTAAGAAAACTACTCAATACAGTTGTGTGGTTTACCACATTTAATATTGCACCCATCGCACAAGGTGGTATTATTTGTCTTAGATGTATACTGAGGAAACTCCCTTTGTCATGCAGCAGCCAATAACTGACAAAGCTGGGATATAAACTGACTTCTAACCCCATCGTCCACGTTCTTCTCTAATCTGAACACCACTTGCTCTCCGTGCCATGTCTCCAAAACAGGGTGAACATCTCACAATCTGCATCTCACAGTTTTAAACACTGGCTCTCCCTAAAACCAGTTTGTTGAAAAAGGAGGTAGACAGACAGACATGCCTTCGGCCCTTAAAAATGTGGCCAACCTGGCAATGAATGGGCATAGGCTGTTGCTAAATTTTTGCTTTAAATTTTGTCAGCATAGCTTCTTGGCTGGTAGTTTTGTTTGCTTTGTAATATATTTTTGACACGATTTATGTACAGAGAAATGCTACCACATGCCATCGTGTTGCTCCACCTTGAGGGCAAACCGAGGGTGTCCTGGGGCCACATCAGGGGATATGCGCCCAGACCTGGAAACTGCCCACTGGCAGGGATTGGGGTAAATGACAATGTTCAAGGGCTGGTGGACTTTATACACAGAATCTCTCACAAACATGTAGTGACATGTGTTCATCTATAAACTGAGACACATTGAAGTTTTCTCACTTTTTCCTGTTCTTTCTGTTTCTTCATTTTCATTGATACTTCTTTCAAGTATCAAAATATCTCCAATAAGTTTAGGACCAAGTTAAAGATTTATCTTAGGCAGATTTATATTCTTGATGTCTATCATTGTCCAGTATAAAGATATAGGAAAGAAGCCCCAGATAAAGGAAATAGGATCACTGGCTGCTTTCTCCTGGCTGCTTTAGATGTATGCTAATTTGCAGATTGTTTGTATTAATCAAAAAGCAAAACATGCCCCTTAGGAAGGGGCAGAGCCACGTGGCCGCTGCACCTCTGCTCCCATATGTGCCGTGAGACTTGAAAGCAAGCCAGGATTTGAAAGTATTGGATTGGGATAATGTTATTTTTTAAAAAACACCTGGCTAATTTAATATGAAGTGTTTACACTTCACTTTTCTGGCAGTGGGTTTTCTATGTAGGTGGTGGAAGATTTCCTGTTAAGTTTTGTAAGTTCCAGGGGAGGAGAGTTGCATGTGTGCCCTCTGTGGTCACAGTGACATGAAGGGGATTTCTTAATCCACTGTCATTACCGCGGGCGTAGGTGGATATGGGCTATTGCAGAAGGCGTCCTTTCAACCCCTAGACTGTTGCAAGTTCACAGGTATGTTAATGAAAATTTTTGGAATGGCCTTTTTAGGAATTCCAAATACTGAGTCTTGAAGAAAGATCGTCTTTCCCCCCTGAATGTGTGCTCCGGTTGGAATTGCTGTCTACAGTACCTCGTGGGTGAAACGGATATTTCGAGCATGACTGAGCTTATTAAGAGCCTGAGGCACTTCCTTTACCAGGGGTTTAGAAATTTCAAAGGATGGGGGTTGGGGAGAGAGGAGTTATGAGCATGTGATGTAGAGCTGGCAGGAGGATGGAAGCAACAGGTTCAAAATTTATCTTCTGTGCTCCTGCAGGGCTCTGGCGTGGGCTGAGGTTGGGAATTCAGGAAGATAAGGTCTTACCATCTGTGGAGCAAGAGAAAGTGGATTTGGGGGAAAGTTTAGATGTTTTTGTTTAGGTGGGGGTGGGGGGAGTGCAGGGTGGAGTGAAAATACATTTAATAGGCTTTACTTAGACTGGGAGAGGTATGTTTGTGCAGTGGGAGACATGTGCAATTAGGAGGAAAGTACCTGAATAGGCAGTTTCAGAACTGGAAAATGAGGAACAAATCCCCTTCAACATTTCTGGTAGTATCGAAGGGGATTTGTGGGTAGATTATGGCAAGGGATCCTGTGCTTTTAAGGTTGAGGGATGCTCCTCTTTTCTGCGGAGTGTGTGTGTTCAGTTGTGGGGTGGGGGGAAGGGAATATCACATCACAGGGAGACTGGAGCCCTGGGTTTGGAGTTCTGGGACCCAGGTACTGGCATCAGTTCTTTGGGCTGAAGCCAAATGAAGCCTGAGACATTGATCTGTGCTCCAAATTCTTGGGCTGCTTTCAGCTCCAGCAAACGATGATGACTCCTTCCTTTGGGCGTTCGTCTCTTTTCAAAGATGCTCCCAGCTCAGTTGGGAAGCAAAACAAAGTCCTGAGGCACAGACTGGGAGTGGGGTGTGAGCCTTAAGTGAGGGGTCCTCCTGGGTGAATGGGAAACTGAGAGGTCTTTGCCTTCCTCCAAGCCATCCACTTAATAAGCAGTGCACAGAGCCTGGCTCAGGCCTCGATGAACAAACGCTGACTTCAGTCTTTACCCTGGGTTTCAGGTCACTCCGATTGTTTGCAAAACATGTTCTTTTTTTGTCACTTGCCAGCACTTGTTCTCTCTGTGAGTAAAACACAAACGTCCTGAGGGATGTCGTGCGCCAGTTTGCAGCCAGGGCCGCGCGGCTTCCGCACCCTGGCGTGCCAGGCCCTCTGTTTGGGGATGAGGATGCACCGGGAACTCGGGAGCCAACGGTTGTTTTGACATGAAGTTCGAAGAAGTTGCTACAGAGCTTATTCCTCTGACGGAAATAACAGATAACTCTTTAACATTTTCAGATCTGTTTTCAGTTTTTTCAAGTCCAGGATTTTGGGTAAGATTTTGGAAGAAGAGATTTATGCTTGAGATCCTTCCTTTTTTTTTTAAAGTGACTTGGCCAGTTTGGGGTTTTACAGTATTTAGAGAAAGGGTTAAGAAGTTTTCTTGGGGAAGCAGAGTCCTGTGTTCTGAAAGTTGCTGCCTGCTGACCCCTCCGACAACAGGCAAACCTTGCACACTCCGGTGGTGTGCCAAGCATGTGCGTCACAGGCACACTCATTGGAGCTTGGTGCAGTTGGACCCCTTTATGTTTATGGACGTTTTGTGCAAATTGCTTCAGTCTTCAAGCCAAGGGCAGAATGAAAGAATGATCCTCAGACGTAGTTTCCAAGTTTTGGGCCTCATTTATGTTTTGCATTGTAGAGCTGCCCTGCTTGTTTTTTTAAAATAAAGTTAGCCCTGAGTGTTAAGTTCTTTTATCTTTCAAAGCAGATTCTTTTGAACCCTGAAAATCAGCCTATAGGATACAACAGATAATGTTCAGGAGGCAATTAAAAGATGAAGATGTGGGATGGGGGAAATGTTGCTCAAGCAGGAAGGGGAGACAGAGCCACCCACCTCCCAGCACAAGCCAGGCTTGCTGTACATCATCTCCTTCAGCCCGGCCCTTGGTGGTCAGGTCGCTTGCCATGACTTCAGGGCGAATGAGTGGCAGTGTCTGAAGGGAAAGCCCTGAAATTTCCACACAGCGTTTCAGAGCTCACAGTAAGCTCTGTCATGTTTTGCTTCACGTTTCAGCTTTCTTAGAGCCCTGAGTGGTGTTGGCTGGGCCTACAGCAATACAATTCACTTTATAATCTGGTTAATGCTCTGGAAAAAAACAAATACCTAAGATCAGAAATGATACTAGATATATATTTTTTAACATCTTTATTGGAGTATAATTGCTTTACAATGTTGTGTTAGTTTCTGCTGTACAACAAAGTGAATCAGCAATATGTATACATATATCCCCATATCCCCTCCCTCCTACGTCTCCCTCCCACCCCCCGCATCCCACCCCTCTAGATGGTCACAAAGCACCAAGCTGATCCCCCTGTGCTATGCGGCTGCTTCCCACTAGCTATCTGTTTTACATTTGGTAGTATATATAAGTCCATGCCACTCTCTCACTTCGTCCAGCTTACCCTTCCCCCTCCTTGTGTCCTCAAGTCCATTCTCTACGTCTGCATCTTTATTCCTGTCCCGCCCCTAGGTTCTTCAGAACTTTTTTTTTTTAGATTCCATACATATGTGTTAGCATACGGTATTTGTTTTTCTCTTTCTGACTTACTTCACTCTGTATGACAGACGCTAGGTCCATTCACCTCACTACAAATAACTCAATTTCGTTTCTTTTTATGGCTGAGTAATATTCCATTGTAAATATGTGCTACATCTTCTTTATCCATTCATCTGTCGATGGACACTTAGGTTGCTTCCATGTCCTGGCTATTGTAAATAGAGCTGCAATGAACGTTGTGGTACATGACTCTTTGAATTATGGTTTTCTCAGGGTATATGCCCAGTAGTGGGATTGCTGGGTCATATGGTGGTTCTATTTGTAGTTTTTTAAGGAACCTCCATACTGTTCTCCATAGTGGCTATATCAATTTACATTCTCACCAGCAGTGCAAGAGGGTTCCCTTTTCTCCACACCCTCTCCCGCATTTATTGTTTGTAGATTTTTTGATGATGACCATTCTGACTGCTGTGAGCTGATACCTAATTGTAGTTTTGATTTGCATTTCTCTAATGATTAGTGATGTTGAGCATCCTTTCATGTGTTTGTTGGCAATCTGTGTGTCTTCTTTGGAGAAATATCTATTTAGGTCTTCTGCCCATTTTTGGATTGGGCTGTTTGTTTTTTTGATATTGAGCTGCATGAGCTGCTTGTATATTTTGGAGATTAATCCTTTGTCAGTTGCTTCATTTGCAAATATTTTCTCTCATTCTGAGGGTTGTCTTTGATACTAGATATTTAATGGTTCAGAGAGCAAATAAAAATTCACTCTCAGATGTTTTTTCGTTAATTGGAACAGGCAGAAGGTACCTACCTGTGAGCCCAACTCTAGTGGGCTGAAATACTGAAATACTCTTTCAACTAGCATTTTACGCAGGAGATACCTGTGTTGGCACTTAAGTTGAACTCAGTTTTACCTGTTATTTACAAAAAAGACCAAAAACCAAAAAATTCAACTCTTAGGGTTTAAAAACTGGGGAGGAGTCTTAAACTTTGGACTCCTTCAGTCACCCTTTCTGAAGTATTGAATCCAGGTTTTTCTTGGTTGAAATGGAGGAAACGATAGATTCCAACATGATTGATTGTCAAGATGGAATTTTAGCACTTTGCATGCACTCTGGCAAGGTTCATAACATATTTATCAAATGTGCTGCCCCACCACTGCCTCCACCACCCACAAAATAAAAACTAAACAAAATATAAATACAAACCAACAGAATTCTGTGAGAACAGCAAGTTTTGTTTTGTACTATTTAATAGTAATCTTTGCAAGGACATTGCAACATTTTACATTTGTGTGCTTTTCCGAGGCACTTTGGAATCCTGAAATAGATTAAATGTAAGTTCCGTGAATTTGGGGGTGTAGGTGTTCTGTGGTCCAGTTATCCAAAAACTGATTCTCATAAGGTTCGTGTGGTAATTCTGTAAACCAGAATGTACGATTATCTGGGATACCCTGTTCCCCCTTCTCTCCCTATGACAGAGTCTACTATACTTTGAAAGTCTAGTGGATCTTTTGTGGTTTCTCCACAGTAGTAAAAATAATTTAACTTCAGGAAATGGGGCCAGCAATCAGATTAGATAACGGAAAAGAATAATGTGGCATTCTAGCATAGCATATACTCTGAAATATATGTTTACAAGTCCAAAAGTGTGCCATCAGGAAGTAACAAGATCAAAGGAAAAACAACCAGAGAGGCTGGAGGGTAATAAATCACTCGAAGGTTGTGATCTGTAGTGGTTGCTATTCATGCTCCTTGGGTAGATTTAATTACAGAAGGAGGTGGGGGAGGGCTGGGCAGGCATTTTTCTCTCTAGTCACCTAAAAAAATTTTGCAAGGCACAATGCTATGTTTAAAAAGCATAGACATCTTTAAGGGCTCAAACAAATTTAAATATATGGTCAAAACTTAAGCTCCCAAGAAGAAAATGGACCAAAGACATTAAGAGACAGTTCATTCAAGAGGTACTGCAATGGCAGGGAAATGGCAGCCAGGGGGCGGGAATCCAGGTGACCCAAGGGACCCAACTTTACTAGCAGCCACAGAACTGAGATGAGATACCTATTTCCCCTTCTGACATTAAGAAAGAAAGAAAAAAATGCGATCAGGGGCCATTTTCTCCTCTTTTTACGAAGGTGTACCCCCATAGAGGCTGTAGCAAAGAAAGTACTATGGGAACTCCAGAAGCTTTTTTTTTTAAAGAGGTTTCTGAAGGGGCTTTGCAAAATTGTGAGGTCATTGGCCAGGTGTGTATCCTCCCAAGGAGGCAGCTTTGGAGGAGTTTGTTCAACACTTATGAAGAGGCTGCACCACAGTTCATCTCCGTGTACAGGTGTGCATGTACAAATCTAGATTCCGCACATACTGTAAAAATCCGCCACTGTAGAGAGCTCATTCTTTTATCACTGTCTCCTGGTAAATGGTTCTGTTGTTTTCGACAAAATTTTATCCATAACATTGCTGGTTTCTAAATCATAGTTTCCCTGCGAGTGGCTGCCTTCATTTGATTCATTTAAATTATGTTGACATAAATATTTATGTATGTGGAAAGGGGCTTTTGCATGTGTTGTTGAAGCATTGCACCTTTTGGACTAACAATATCTACCAAAATAAATAGGCAGAAGGGAAGTGTGTAGCCACAGCCATATAGCATGGAGCTCCTCACGGCCGTGTGTGGTAGGCAGACTATCAGTAGCAATGATACTGGTCAACACCAGCAAGGCATGTAATTGCCCAGAAATGGGCCCTAACACCGGTTTTAAGAGATGCAGCCGAAACCACAAAGCTGGAGGCCTCTCCCTCTGAGCTTGGTCTCCACTTGGACGAAACAGCCCCCAATTTGTCCCTACGGGACACAGGCCTGCCTTGTTTGGAAATCAGCAAAGTTTAGGAGCCCACAATACCTCTCATAACTCTGTGTACAGTAACAGAGAGTGGAAATAGGGCTGTGAGCATGAACAAGCAGACAAGTTATAAATATAGAATACTCTCTCAATTCCTCTTCAGTTAGTCATGAAGGGACAGTGTGAGTTTTATAAACTTATAAGGAATATACAAACAGTTCCAAATTTAAAATAACTTGGAGTAATTTTTAAGTGTGTGAAAAGAATATTTTTTCCACCCTGTCCATTTAAGCATCTTTGACAGCCAGTAGTAAGTGATTGCTGTCCTTATGTGCTCGTGCCCAGTGGTCACAGAACTGGGGAAGAGTTTCAGAAGAATCATCCATTGTGCGGTGATGTCTCTCTTCTTCTTTTTTGAGAAAGACTCAAAAAAAGGTGAAGGAGGGGATGTGAGTTTTGTGTGAGAGACACTCTGTGTGCTCCTACGTGGAGAAGCGAGCACAGCTCCCAGAGCAGGGGTAGGTCCTGCCTGGACACCCAGAGTGCCCCCCACCCTCTTTCTTTGATTTTCCTCCCATTAGAAGTCTGTATTTCTAAAAATTTTGTATAGGCTTTGAATATGAGATTAGAAGAAAGAAACTCATTGATTTTAAAGTACATTAGGGTGGTTTGATTTTCTAAAAAGAATATTCTGTTTTATAAACATAAAAGGAGTGGGAAGTCAGGTCCTCCCTCCCCTCTTAATATCTGACTTTATTCCTTTCCTTTTCCCTCACCCCCATCTACAGAGGCCCTTCTGTGATGCAGCATCAACTTCATTTGCCAGGCCTTTCTATAGAGCTTAAGATCATTAGAATATTTCATACTCCATCAGGCATAGCAGGTAGGAGGGTCACCGACTTGGGGAACCTTCCTCCACAGACTAGGTGGCTTTTCCTCTTTTTGCCTAGTACCAGAGGATGACACAATTTAGTCAGTTTGACGGGTTCAAGGCTTTCTTCCTTTAAAATAAATCCAGACCGTGAATAGATTTGGGAGTCCAAATGGGCCTTTGCATCAACTTCTGACTGATGTGCCTGTGATTTTGTCACTACACGTGAATAGAAGGACTTCAGGGCTAATGTGGCCACTTGTGGAACATGAAAGTCTAAATTTATGGAAGAAAATACAGGGGAATGAAGTACTGACACATGCCACAACATGGATGAACCTTGAAAACGTTATGCCAAGTGAAAGAAGCCAGGTATAAAGGGGCACGTTGTGTATGATTCGATTTGTATGAAGTGTCCAGAAGAGGCAAATCTGTAGAGACAGAAAGTAGATTACTGATTGCCTGGGGCTGAGAGGGGAAGGGGCGTGAGGGAAGTGGCTAATGGGTAAACAGTTTCTCTTTGGGGTGATGTTCGCACAACTTGGTGAATATGTTAAAAGCCTTCAATTTGTACACTTTAAATGGGTGAAATTGTGTATGAGTTATATCTCAGTAAAGCTGCTATAAAAATTGTGAAGGAAGAAAAAAATCACAACACCCACAGTAGCCAAAACCAGCAGTTTAGCCAAAGGAAGTTTCCCGGACTGCCCTCTGCTTTTCACTTCGTTTTTGGTGTTAATTGTAATCCTGCATTGAGTCTTTGCATTGATGGCTGCTCTTTCTTTACTCTTACTAATTAGCTATTGACGTTTTAATTTAATAATGGTGTCCTGTATAACTTTCCTCCTGGTTTCCTAGGTGCCTTTTCTCTTTTTCTTCTGTTTTCTCAATAGTCTGCCCAGCACTGCTTATTAGATCCTGGAGACTTCAGTGACCCAATGGGTACTTTCTGTAGGCGATCATTTCTTTTGCTCATTAATGAAATCTTCACAGATGCCTTTAGTAGCCAGTATGAAACGTTTTCCCAAACGTCGTAGCTTATCTCGTGCACCTTGTATACAAGTCAGTAGGGATCTACTTGGAACTTGGCTATTTCTGTGAGCCTAGATTATATTTGTTTATGTGCCAAACCAAGGGGAAGGCACAGAACTGTTTTTTCTTCTCCTTCATGACCAAGGTTGCAGTCTTGCTGAGACATAGGAATTGGTGAAGAGAATGAACTCTGGTTTATCTAATCTCATGAGTAAGACTTGTTTGGGTGAAAAGGGTTCTGTGGGTCATTGAGTCTCCCTGGGTCTGGCTGTTCTGGCTCCTGATAGCACAGTCACTTATATATAGTTGCCTTTGCCCCACAGAATGCACCCTAAGTGTCTTTCATGACACGAGCTGCTGCTTCACTATTGCAACTAAGCGGTGACCGTTGCTGATAAACTCGACAGGGCCCAGCGTTGCTGGAAGAATGTCCTTGAGGGTTCTGTTTGCTGTAACTCAATAAATAAAGAAAGTTTAGTGGGCACATGCGATCTCCTTAATATCACCTTGACGCTTTACCCTTTTCAAGAACATGTTTTGTGAGTTTTGTCCTTCCTCCAGACTAAGTGGTTCACCTCAGAGAGAAGAAAAGGATGTTATTTCTTCCTGATGGATGCAGGCTTACAGAGAAAAGTGGCATGAGAAGAACTCCCTAGCCCTTTGCTTTTGGGCAGCAGAGCCTGGCTAAAACATCATGCCACCATGGAGCAGAGCAGGGGAAGAGCCTGTGACCCAGTCAGATAGAGCTGGGTTTGAAGCCCAGGTTTATAGCTTAACAGTTATTCACTTGAACAATTAATAGCCCTGGACAGTTACTAAATCTCTGTGCCTCCATGTAGGCATCTACAAATGAGGATAATGATACTGACCCCATATAATTGTTAACATTAAGTTAAACAATAGGTATAAGATTGAGTCCTGTATTTAGACTCAAATTGCATTCAAGGAGAGACTCCAGCAGTTATTGTGAAAGGAGGACAGGAATGTTAGGTGATTAGAAGGTCTGAATGAGCTAGCTCAGTGTGACAGTGGGAGTTATCTCGAAGGTCATACAGAGAGCCCCTGAGTGTGCTGCCTTGGTCATGGAAGACCGCCACTGGTCTCAGTGTCCTCGTATTCCACACTGTGGAGACTGCTTCTGCAGTGTTAGGGTAGATTGGGGACAGGTAGGGAGCAGTGATGTTCATATATGTTGCATGAGCTGTGGCTTGAGTATTGCCTTCAGAAGGAGGCAGGGATCACCGTCTTGGAATTTTGAGTCTGAGCAGTTGGAAGTCTGACATGTGCAAGAAACCATCCACCTCCCCTGAGTATCAGACACCTGAACGAGGCCAGGGGAGAGCACCATTCTGGGTGGGGGTAAGGAGGAACTTGGTCAAGATGGGTGCCATGCGGCAGTAGCACTTTCTCTAAGAGAAAGAGCTCCCTTCAGCATTGCTTTAAGGCTTACCTAGGTTTTTGAAGAGCAGCACCTCAGACAGGCATGGGATGATGACCTCTTAACTTCCTTTCAACTCTGAGGATCCAGGGTTCGACGAAAGGCAGAACATGGCTGCAGAAGTCCTGGTTGCATTTGAACCGGGGCAGATCTAAGGGCCCTGGGAGCTTCTTGCAAGAGGGTCTCTGCTCCTGCAAGTTCTGAAGTGTCCCTGCCACCCCACAGCCCCTCGAAAGAATGTGAAGGTTGGAGAAGACAGGTGATGGGAGGCGAGTGATGCGGAGGGAAAGTATGTCACTCTTGCCCCCTCTCCGTACCCAGTATTGCAGAAAGTCCATCTGCTGACACATTCTTGTGTCAGGACCCTTCCTCTTAGGAAGGAAGCTGACTCAAAACTGAGTCTTGGAAACACCTTCAAAGATCACAAGGAGGAACTCGTCCGTACACTCTAGTCTTGGGAGAAAATGAGCGCTTTCAGGCTCACTACATTAATAGGTTCAGGAACCGTGGCCCCCCTTTTGCTAACCAGCCTCTCCAGGCTCACCGAGAGCTCTGTTCTGGGACCTTTCTGTGTGCCCCAGGTGCCTTCCCCAAACTCTGTTGCTGGCGCTAACCCTTTCTGCTTCAAACAGAGAAACTGGAGTATCTTCAGGTTCTAACCATTACATTGTCTCTTAGTCTGGCCACTACTGTGGTATTAATAGAATGTTTTCTCCTACACAGGAGGTGGTTTCTTTTGACTTTGAAAAGAGAAATGTTGTTGCAGATGCAACTTTCCTTTCTGAATGTTTAAGACACCAGGGTTACCACTAAATTCAACTTAATGGCTATAGTTTTCCAGGCAGAAGCCATTTGAAGTTGTTGGAAACTCCACCTGGGATTTCTAGGCAGTGGTCCTCTGGAGTTTTACAGTAGCAGTTTCTCAAGATGTCAAGAAACTTGAAAGATTCTTCTTGTCTCCTTTTTGAGAAAATTGTGCTTTACTCATTATATATATGTACGTTTTATAAATATATATACACATTCATACGTATGTGTGTGAGTGGAGCTCACACACAGTTGTGCCAGGTTTATTTTCGATTTATTTCATGGGTCTAAGCATTTTCGTGTAAGCTTGCTTTTCCATCCTAGCTGACGTATTTAGAGAACTACAGAATAATACACTGGGGTGAAATGTAGCTTCTCCCTGAGCCTGAGAAGCCTTGCTGCTCCTCACCTGTCTGCCCCTTTGATGGGTGTCTCCGCTTGGAGTGATGGGTCGGGAGGAATGTGTGTGCATGAGGTCAAAAGGCAGGAGAGATCGAAGATTATTTCACAGGATGAAAGGCCATGGGCTCCCTGGCCTGAGGTGGGTTTTCCCTGACCTCTCTGCAGTCCATCATGGCTCCTGGAGATGGGATACCCTTTCTGTCCAACTGGAACATCCAACCAAGGTGGTTCACCCACGTTCTTTGCAGAAAGGACCAGCGTGGAGCTCCAAAAGCAGCAGGGCCTGCAGGCTTCAGAAGCAGCCCTGAAGGCGAGGGTCTCTTTCAGCACTGGTTGATTTGATGATCAAAGAGAAAGCAGTGGGGCCCAACCTCCTCTTTAAGTCCTTGCTCTGATGTTTGTGTGGCTTATAAGAAGAATTCCATAAATATATTATTATCATTACTTAAACCTGAACTTTGTCAAGGAGGGTGGCAGAGAGGGGTAGCAACATGGGACCCAGAATTCATAGGTGAATATATGGAAATCCACTTGTGTGGGTTATTTTAAAAGAGTGGAGGTATATGAAAGGAGCAGGGACTCTAGTGGGTGCTGCGGGGCCCCCATGGGTGGTGGTAGCCTGGGGATTCTGTCCTGGGTCCTGTTGGCACTCCTCAGATGTCCCTCCCTCCCGGACTCCTCTGCATCTGTCTGCTGACCACGCCCCATGATGTTACATCCATGCAGCCGCATGCCAGGCATTTCCATCTGGACGTGTGCAGAAAACAACACATCCCGAACAGAACCAATCTCTCTCTACCCCTGCTGGGGGGGGGGGAAAAACGTAATTCACCACATTAATCTGCCTGCTTTTCCCCATCTGTGCTGCTGCCCCCTTAGTCTGGGCCGCTGTCAGTGCTCGCAGAGATGGCGACCGTGGCCCTGCGGGTCATCGTTCCATTCTCTTTTCCACTTAGCAGCCAGAGTGAGCCTTCTAAAATGCATATCTACTCATGTGACTCCCTGTTTAAAATCCTCAGACAGCATCTCTTTTCTCTTAAGAATGTGCCAAACTCCTATCTTGTGGCTCTCTGCCTCCGTCTACCCATCTTTCCTCCCAATCTCCCCCACCCACCCAGGTCCCAAAGCCTGGGTCCTGCAGTCATGCCGAGTCTGGTTCTCTGACCCTCGCTCCCCATCAGCCCTGCCATCACCCCCATGCACCTGCTAGCTCCTACTGGCCTTTCAAGCCGGGTTCTGGTGCTCCCTTCCCCTGGGAAGCCCTCCTTACTGGCCCTTTGCTTGCCCCTCATATTCCCACTGCTCGTCCTCAGGGGCTGCGCTGTCTCACCTGCTGAGCCTGCAGAACTGGGCCTAGGACCTGGCTGATGTATTTAATAGTCAAAGTAGCCTTTCTCATCCTTAGCTGTGGCTCAGTGCTCTCTGGAGGAGAATGCCGACAGCTTTGGGTAGATTTCTGGCTGTGCTTGGGGGGTGGGGGGCTGCTGTGAGTTCAGTTGACCCAGCTGGGGTTTCCCTCCCCTCTCCTCCCCCACACCCCACAGTGTCTGATGGAATCAGTTTCTCTCCTGGCTGGGCAAGAAAACCACAAAATCTCTCTGGACCACATGTCTCTGTGATGTACTTGGGAAGTCAAAGTGTGCTTTCCTGGAGTTAGCAGCAGTTCACCTTAATGCATAGTGATGCCTGTCTCTTAGGAAAGTCACCCTCTTTTTATATGGAACAGTGGTGTGTCCCTTAGGGTACCCGGAAATACCTGAGAGGACCCTATACCAGTCTGTATTTTGATTCAGAAACTTGACCTTATTTCAACATCCATGAACTGGTTCTATCCTTTAGAAATTATTTGGGATGTGTAAAATACATAGCTAGTGGGAAGCAGCCGCATAGCACAGGGAGGTCAGCTTGGTGCTTTGTGACCACCTAGAGGGGTGGTGGGGGGAGGGAGACTCAAGAGGGTGGAGATATGGGGATATATGTGTACGTATAGCTGATTCACTTTGTTATACAGCAGAAACTAACACAACAATGTAAAGCAATTGTACTCCAATAAAGATGTTTAAAAATAAAAAAGAAATTATTTGGTATAGAATGTTTGTGTTTTTTGAAGTTGTATGGCTAAGTGGCCCCTTTTCCATTTTTGTTCCCTGTGAAGAGGATGAGTTCTCCATCTTCTCTTCCAAAATATGCTTTTAAAAATAGTTTCTCTGAGGTAAAGATTGTTAAAGGGCTTATTGGCAAGTACAGAAAGAAAGGTTTTTAAAATCCCTAGAAAGAATTTAATAAATATAAGGACTCAGGGAAGGAGGAAGAGAGTTAAAGGTTGATGTATGTGACTTTTTTTGCTGTCCCCCAAAATGAAGAAAATGAGCTTTTAAATGCAGTGCCTCATTTTTATGGGATTGTGACCCTGAATGAATCCTTTTAGTGTAGATGTGGGACCTGTGTTAGCTTTTCCAACAGTTTACATAGGCGTTTGTTGTTATTGTTGGTCATTGTAAAAATTCCAATGAATAGAAAGATCTCATGGGCAAAATCAGTTTGCTTTCCCCGCTGTGTATTTGTTAATTTATAGCACCTTCCATTTTCCTTTTATTTTTAAAAAGTAGAAATGCCTTTCATCATGCTAGGTGTGCTCCTTATTCATGGAAGCCAGGGAAGAAGTTCCCTTCCTTTCTCCCTTAGCTCTGTAATTGGAAATTTGGTAACTGTACTAAATTTTAAGTTTTGGCACTCGTGTGAAGCAGCCATCCGTCTGCTGGCGAGACACACTGCCCGGGGCTTTTCAAGAAATCCCTTAATAGTCCTGAACACTAATAATATTTATATACATTGAGATGAGGCAAAATTTACAGCGGGCTTCTGGGGCTGGCTCCAGGACTCTCTAATCCTGAACTTCCGCCGGCTCCCCTGCCTCCCTCCCAGAGTCCTCTCAGGTGGTGCTGCAGCCAGGGGAACACTGGCTTCCATCCCTGGGGTTTGTCCTCCAGCAAATAGTCACCTTTCTCTCCCTCTCCCTATCACACCCCTTTTTTATTCCCCCAAAGCATTTGATACATGTTTGTGTACAGTTGCATCATGTGATGTAGAAGATTTGTGATCTTGATTTGTGATCCCTTTAAGAGGAATTGTTCCATCTTTAAAGAATAGGATTTTACCTAATTTAAGCTTAACTGAAATTCCTTCTGAAGTAGCTCCCATTACTGAAACAAAACCCTAATTCCCTAGCCTGTGTGCTGCTTGTTGCAAGAACTGACTGACGGTGCAATTCTAGTAATGCACCTCGGGAGGGGGCGGTGGGGGGGGCGGTTTGCAATGGACCACTGCCCAGAGATGCTGTTTCAGTGGAATGGGGAATGGAATGCAAAACATATCTACAGATACTTTGTCAGGTTTTTTTTTTTTTCTTTCTACTGGAAATGCCCAACATTTATGTTTGAATCTAAGCAAGTGCACAGGGGCATTTTTCTATTCTTTTAAATGCTCTTAGTTTTTAATACTACATTAATAGCTTTTTAATATTGATGTCTGCTACTCGTCATTTTATATAGCATTTTATTTAAACTGTAAGCAAGGAAAGAAGGGTTTTACAAGTAAATATTGTCCCCGGTTAGTCTCTGATGATGATCGTAAGATTCTTAATCAATTTTCCTTCCTCCAAACACAAAGCCTGGTGGTGGCTGATGGCTGATGAGCAGCTCCGGGGACTTCAGTGCTCTGAATGGGGTGTGTGCTCAATCGGCAGATTTGTGCTGTGACACCGTGAGCATGGTTTCTACAGCTAGTTTCACTTTAACTATGTGAACCTCACAGATGTATTATATAACATGAACTTTGTAGGGACAGCATAACATTTCTCCTCTGGCTTCATCCCTCTTCTTTTAGCTCTGCCCCCTCTGGTCATCATAACCCTCTGTGTTGCTGCCAGATGACCTTTCAAATATGAAAATTAGACCACATCGCTCTCCTGCCCAAAAGCTTTGTGATGCCCATTATCCACCAAAGAGCCTAAACCCCTCAGACAGGCCTACAATGCTTCTTTGAGCTGCCCCCCTCCTCTCTCCCAGCATCACCTGTTACGGGACCCCTGCCATCTTCACGAGCACCCAGTTCTCCCACCACAGAAACTCAGTTGCTTTTACACACATTTACATGTGATTTCATCTGTGTTATTCTTATCCTCCTCAGCTTTCAGCTTTCAGTTCCAGCCTCCACACCTCTGTGAAGCCTTCCCGGGAACCCAGGTGCCCTGGGCAGGCTGTACACCACTACACACTCCTGTTCTTACCTGGTGTATTGTCCATCTCTTAAGAACAGGGCCTGGCACACAGGTGCAGTGCACATTCAATAAATAGTTGCTAAGTGGATGATTAAATGAAGGATAGGCGGACTTAAGTTCTCTTGTTTTTAGTTTAAAAACTTGAACTTAAGGGTTTGCAATTTTATTGCTTCTTTAGATCTTGGACATTGAAGTTACTTCTGTAATGGATATATTTGAACTTAAATAGTCATTTAATCTATGTGATTATTAGATTAAGTGTGAGATTTGAGAGTAAAGTGTGTGTGGTGTGTGCGTGCATTTACTGCAAATACACTAAGCTTGTACATTCAAATTGGTGTTATCAACTTGAGGATGATCCCCTTGGTAGACTGTATATGTATCCCAACGTTTTAGGAGCTCCTCCAACAATGTACCTTTTTGGCGTGACTAGAGATCTTGACTCCTTGTAATCTGTTGGGTAGATTAGTTTGTGGAAACAGACAGAAGTCATTGAGAGGCAGTTCTGGTAAACAAAAATGACATAGACCAACAGGAACAGTCTTCTTCTTTGCTTATATTATACGTTGGCTCTGAAGACACTTAGTTGGGATTCATTCAGTTGCATCTAACGAATAGCAGGTGCTTAAACAAGACACAAGTTTATTTCTTATTCATGTAAAGAAATCTAGAGGTAAGCAGTCCAGGGTTAGCCTACTGGCTACACAGTCATGAAGGACCAAGTTCCTTTTATCATGCTCCACTGTTCTTTTTTTTTTTTAATAGATTTTAATGAGTTGTTTTATTTATTTATTTATTTATGGCTGCTTTGGGTCTTCATTGCTACGTGCAGGCTTTCTTTAGTTGCGGCAAGTGGGGGCTACTCTTTGTTGTGGTGCGTGGGCTTCTCATTGTGGTGGCTTCTCTTGTTGCAGAGCATGGGCTCTAGGCGCATGGGCTTCAGTAGTTGTGGTACGTGGGCTCAGTCGTTGTGGCTCGCGGGCTCAGTAGTTGTGGCGCACGGGCTTAGTTGCTCCACGGCATGTGGGATCTTCCTGGACCAGGGCTCGAACCCGTGTCCCCTGCATTGGCAGGCAGATTCTTAACCACTGCACCACCAGGGAAGACCCTCCACTGTTCTTTATGTGTCACCTCATGGCCCAAGATGGCTGCTTGAGCTTCAGGCATTACACCTGCATTCCAGCCAGCAATGAGGAGGAAAGATGTACCCCCTCTGCTTTAAGGACTCTTCTGGGAAGTTCCACCCCAAAAGTTTTCTAGCGTCTCACTGCCTAGAACTTAGGTCACTTCTAGCTACAAGAGAGGCTGGGAGATATAATATGTAACTGGGTGGCAAATGCCCGATTAAAAATCAAGGTTTTATTACCAAAATAGGTAAGAATAAATAATGGAAGGCCACCTATTTGTCTCAGCCAAAAATGATGATCAGATAAGAAACTTGCAAAATTATTTTAAGCCTGACAGTATCATGAGAATTTGTCTGTTTCTTCTGAGGTGATAGTATTCATTTGAATGTCCAGGTTCTGATACCTGTTTTTAAATGCACCTCTTCGCAGTAAAATAAGGTACTCCTCTATGCAGCTAGTGGATGTGTAAATTGGTACCAACTTCCCAGAGGACAGTTTGACCCAGCAAGGCTAACTCTGGAAATTGATTCTACTGAAATAATTAAGAATTCTCATGAAGACTGAGTGCTCATTGTACTAATAAAATGTTGGCAATAAATGAAATGTCTAATAGTAGGAGACTGATTATAACTTACGATACACTGTGTTATGGCATGCAACGCAGCTGTTAAATTATTGTCGAATTCACAGTATGTTATGCCAAAAAATGCTTTCAGAATGACTTGATCCTTTTTTATAGATATTTATATGTGCATGCACATGCGTAGGAAATGATCTGGGAGGGTCTCCATGGAGGTACTGATAAGATGACATTGTGATCAAGCGGACTAGATATTCTATGTATTTTCTTATCTATGATCTCTGATTTTTTCTTTTTTTATTATAAAGAAAATAATAGAATCTTCACTAAATAATGCATGTCAGAGTCAATAATATACATATTTAAATAATTTTCTGTTGTTTTCCAACTCAAGGAAAAAGTAGGAAGCATATAATGCAAACCAGATTTCATATTTTGTTGACTTACACTTTACTGGCTAGTAAGGCGAACAGCCCCTAGAGTGTGATCCTTACAGCATTGTTATGGAAATAAATGCCAGCTCATCTATTTGGGACAAAAACTGTGGATCTCTTGTTTTTAGACACTGCTTTCACTTAACTTTAGCATAGAGGGAGTCAGGGTAGATAGTTTATAATATCCTATGGTCCTCTGGGATCGAGACACTACCCACCCACCCACTTTCTTATATTTGAGAATTACCATCAGACATGGGGACTTCTCTGTGATATATTAGGTTGAGATATCATTGCTTATTTGGGGTAAGACCTTTGATATGATACAGGCATGCACAAACTTTTATAAAGCTATTTTGTCAGCCTGAATGGTATCATCTTTAGCATATCCTAGTTTAACCATTTCAAAAATAAATGAGCATTTCTGCACACTAAGGCTTTTCAAGATATTTCAATAAGGAACATATGCAAAAATGCAGATTAAGTAGCACATATAATGCCTTCTAAGGTAATAATAAACTGTATTGTCCACATAGGGCTTCCACGGTGTCACGCATGCCACAGGTAACCTTTCAAGATGGGTATTATTACCCCATTCTGTAGATGAGAAGAGAGGATCAAGGTCAAAGATGGTAAGGACTCCTCCAAGACCAAACATAGTCAAGTAGGAGAGGCTAGATATTAAACCCTGCTCACCTGACTCCAAACGCAGAGTATTTGCTCCCTGCCTTAATGAAATTCTCAATATGTAATACTGTTGATTCACGTCCAATGCCCAGTGACGTTCCATTTGGGGATCGCGTTGTGGTTGATGGGTTGGATTGTGCCAGGTGGAGCGATCCGGCTCTCAGCCAGCCTCACACCCTGCCTGTCACCCACAGTGTGCCCGAGCACGTGCGGGAAGCGGGCGTGCACGGAGAACCACGAGTGCTGCCACCCCGAGTGCCTGGGCAGCTGCAGCGCGCCCGACAACGACACGGCCTGCGTGGCCTGCCGCCACTACTACTATGCCGGTGTCTGTGTGCCCAGCTGCCCGCCCAACACCTACCGCTTCGAGGGCTGGCGTTGTGTGGACCGTGACTTCTGCGCCAACATCCCCAACGCTGAGAGCAGCGATTCCGAGGGCTTCGTGATCCACGACGGCGAGTGCATGCAGGAGTGCCCGTCGGGCTTCATCCGCAACGGCAGCCAGAGGTCAGTGTTGGGGCCCGGGGGGCAGAAAGGTTGATGCTGCCAGTGGCTCCATCCGGGTGGGACCCTGGGGAGGTTAAGGGAGGGGGGCCACCGCAGAGGGCTGGTATAACTTCAGTTTATGATGACTGTAAGAGCAATGGGGAGTCTTTTTGGTTTGAAAGCCTACTGCCTGGCCGTTTGGAATTAAGTACCTGATTTGTGGGCTCAGGTCCCCGGAGGTCACTGACCCCCTGTGCACATGCAGGGCTGCCACCCTCAGCAGCAGGCCGGTGGGGGAGACTGTAGGTTGAGGTTTTCTCACCCTCGATGCTACTCAACACTAGACCAGTGAAGGCTTTGGGAGTGCAGGAAGGAAGACACGGCCAGCCCACCAGCATCCTTAAGGCAGTGAGCAGGCCTCAAAGTCTCTTAGCACTGGCTCCCGTCCTGCCTGAACTAGCTGCCACTAAGAGCAAGCAGTTTGTTCCATCAGCACCTCCTACACACACACGAACCCTTCACCCTCCCTCAGTTTTCTCTGTCTCTCTCATTTTGCTTCCTGAACATTGAGACTTCTCTTGGGAAGCAAAGAAGTTCCTTACGGCAAACAGCATCCCTCTCGTGCATGCCAACTGGACTTCTGTGAATTGGTTTTAAGTTTTTGAAAAAGCAATGCCAGAATTGTTACAAAATACAGGACTATAACCCTGGAAGCAAGAGAAGACTAGAGATTTGGGGATGCTGTTTCCTCCTCTGGAGCAGAGCAGAGAACTCTTAGGAGAGAGTAATTCTGTTGTAATGGACTAAATGCCTACTTCGTGATTAGCACCAGAGGATCCTTACGTTTCGAGGTTCTTCAAAATAAAACTATTCTACAAATATAAAATACCATTGGAAAAGGAAACATTCATTTTGAGTATAACGTGTAACTTCCCTTCTGTTTGCTGCCTTCTGTTTCTGCAAACCTCATCAAGCAAGTCTTGGTAAAGGGGAATCTGTTTCTGGTGTAATATTTGGAGATGTTGCTCCTTCCATAGGCTTAACTTCAAATCAAAGGTAAAGCTCACATTATTTCATAAAATGAAGTGTAGAGCTTTCTACCTGTCATCATTTCTGTAACGGTTATTATAGTAAAAGTTACTTTAAATACTTTAAAATGGTAAATGTGCCAGGGATGCCAGTGAACTGGAGAGTATACATATTCCACCCAAAATAAGTATGCCACATTTTACTCACATTTTATTGGCAGCCCTAGAACTTAAAAAGGCTTTGCCAGTACCCTGGGCAGTGCCTGGAACCCAGTTAAGGCTCAGCCACAGTTCCTCCCCAGGGGTGGGGGCCAAGATGAGGCAGCTGGTGCATGGCCTTGGGTCATAACTTCTTTGCCTTTCGGGTGTGTTTCCTGTGGTGTCTGGAGGCATTCAGTCATCTGCAGCTGCCAGAGTAGCGGGCAAAGTGGGATGTGCTGTGCACTGTGACAGTTTCTTCTACTGTAATTCATTTTTCAAAGAATTGAGCTGTTATTTTTCCTACCAGTGCTTACAGTCTGTTCAAAGCTACAGATCTCCCTTTTACACTTTAAAATAAAATGCCGTCAAGAACTAATAAATCCCCCCTCAGCCTTTAAGGGCTATTTGACCCTTACTTTAAAATATTTATTTTTTAATACTGTGTATACCAGAATGGATTTGAGGACGCTTAAACTATCAACATGTAATCAGAGCACTTTCTTAGAAAAACATTTTTTTTTAAGTGCTGGATGATTCCTAGACATTTTAAGAAAAGTGTTTGGTTCAGAAATTGCTATTTGAATAAAATGTCAGGGGGAACTAAACATACACTTAACCTGCAACCCAGAAGTTACACTCCTGAACATTTACCACAGAGAAATGAAAACTTAGGTTCCCACAAAAACAGGTACACAGTTATTTGTAGCAGCTTCATTTGTAACAGCCAAAAACTGGAAACAGCACAGATGCTCCACAATAGGTAAACGGCTAAGCAAACCGTGATCCATCACACCATGGAATATCAATCAACAATATAAAGAAACAAACCATTCAAACACACACAGCATGGATGGATCTCAAGGACATTATGCTGTGTGAAAAAAGCCAGTCTCACAAGGTCACACACCATATGATTGCATTTATATAACATTCTCAAAATAACAACATAATAGAGATGGAGAATAGATCAGTGGTTGCCATGAGTTAGAGATGTGGGGGCAGGGTGACTGTACGGGTAGCACAAGGGAGATGTTTGTGGTGATGGGCTAGCTGGTTATGGTGATTACACAGGTGATAAGATGACATGTAAGTATATGCAGGCATTGTACCTGTGTTAGTTTCCTGGTGTTGATATTGCTTTATCATTATGTAAGATGCAACCATTGGGGGAACCAGGTGAAGGGTACGCAGAACCTTTCTGTACTATTTTTGCAACTTTCTGTGTGTCTGTAATTATTTCAAAATAAAAAGTGTTTAAAAAGGGAGGTGGGGCATTATCTGGTTTGTAGGTAAATTAGAAGCAATAAAAGACCAACAAAGAGTACTGAAGAAAAGCTGCTACCTACTCTAGAAGTGAGCATGTTGAGTGTGATGTTAGAGAAGGGAGAAACCTCCGTTGCTATGGTTGGCCCAGTTCCTTTGGAAACCTTGCCTCCTGTTCTCCCAATATGAAATAAGAAAACAGTAGGAAAATTTTATTTATCTATAAGCTTTTAAACAAAACCCTTCATCTTTGCCTTAAATATGCAGTAAGGTTCGGGGTAGGGGTACTTAATGCTAAGAGCTGTAACTTACACTGTTTCCTTGACTGTTTTTCACTTCATGAAGTTTGAACGATCATTCAAGAACCATCATGTAAATATAGTGGCTCTCCAATTCACCGTCCTATTACACACACATCCCATAATGTTGTATCATTTATTTGTTTGGAAATTGACCGAACTTTCTGTGGTTCAGCAGCTGGATTAGTGTTTTGTCCACTGTTTCCTAAATAAGGGTAGGTAAGCAGGAAAAGTGCCAGCGTCACTCACTGGTCCCTGACTGTTGGTGGTTTGTGTCATGTTCAAGATTGCATGTGAAATAGGAGCTTATTACAAAGTAATGGAAGTTCCTTGTTTTTATTGTGTATGCAGCGAAAACAACGCTTGGATCAATTTACAAGTTTCTGCCAAACACTGTCAAGAAATTATTTCAGTTGTGCTTTAGCAAGAAAATAATGGATCTGTGCTATAGCACATGCCTTTTGGAATCCCTCATTGGACTTTGCTGGACCGCTGGCTGCAGGAGTTAGATTCCCGTTAGTGGCAGAGACTCTGCCGTCCCTTTGCTGTCCCTGTCCACTCTCCCCGTGGCTCCTCCAGGGTGTGCCAGCAGGGGCCACAACATCAGAGAACAGTTCTGTTCTTCTTGGGAACCCCAGGTGCTTTCTTTCTGCAAAGCTGTTTCTCCCACATGGGACCAGCTGGCTCACCAGTCCCAGCCTATGATACACACATGCCTCAAGGGTGTATCATGTGTTTTGTCTGGAAACAGGCAGCATGCTTTTCCTTTGTAGGCAGTTTCTCCTTTTGGTTGCAATTTGAGTGGTTTATCCTGGGTAGGCTTGGGGATAAGAAACAGTGTGACCACTTGAATGCTTCCACCAGTTGCTTTTTGTAATGTGGACTGTAAAGACACCTAGAATAAAAGCATATCTTTATGATTTTTTTTAATGCAAGAAGACAGACTCAGCTCTCTGTGTTTTGGGTTGGTTTATTTTCAACAGCATGTACTGCATCCCTTGCGAAGGCCCTTGTCCCAAAGTGTGTGAGGAAGAGAAAAAGACAAAGACCATTGATTCTGTCACTTCCGCTCAGATGCTCCAAGGATGCACCGTCTTCAAGGGCAATCTACTCATTAATATCCGACGCGGCAGTAAGTATTCCATCTCCCTGGAAGAGAGGGCCAGATCTCTTGGTTTTCTTTTGTTGATGCTTTTCCTACTCATCCATGACTCACAACTAAAATATGGGCCTAGAAAAACAACATGGTGCGTAAGCCTCATGCTCAATGCCCCTCCTTTGAGTTTCCCTTAAAGATAAAAAACAGATTGAAAGGCCGTCTGATTTTCAGCCATTGGCACAGCATTTGTTTCTTCAGAGGGTCATCCCTCATCTTTCTTAAGTCACATCTTACGCAGGATACACACATCCCAACACGTACAAACCCCAGAAGAGACCGATGGATCAAAGGTGTGACTCAGCAGTCTCCAGCCGGAGCCAAGTCCACAGAGCTTTAAGTCCAGAGTCTTGGTTAGTTGGATATATGGAAGATACTGAGCAAGGGAAGAGTTTAATGATATCATTTTAAAATTTTATTCAGTCCAAAAGTGGCCAATCTCCAAATTTATTTCTGAGAACCAAAAGAGATAAAAGTATATGTATGTCATCATGCATTTAAAGCTTCGATCTCACCCTCTACAGGATCCCCATTATTTGCAGTAGATGGCTGGCGTTCCTGGTAATTGCATTTGTGTGAAGCATTTCCTGTTGACTTATTTGGTGATACTTTCAGTTCTGATCTGTAATTGACAAGGGCTTCTAGTAACGGTGCCTTAAGTTCTCCACCACTGGAACCACTTGGTGAAGGTACTGATAATTTTGTAAGCTAGGAGAAATATAAGAAGGAGTTGAGGCTGAAAGGAATTTTTTTCTAAATCCTTTTGTGAAGAAGTTTTTTTCTTTTTTTTTATAGTCTGAGGGGCAAAAATGTCCTATTTATTCTGCGCATTTACTTTTCCCTAATACTATTTGTACAATACGTGAGCTCTATTCTTACGGTTTAGAGATGGCAGCAACAAGTTTTCTGCTTAGTTCTTTTGAATTTTTGGATAGCCCTTGATTTTCACAACACCTTTCACTCCTCTACAACAGAGATAACTTTGTTTCCACACAGCTAGAATTTTCTTGCTTTCATGGTATTCTGCAGTTTTATTCTTTTTGCACTTACTAGATTTCTTAATTTTTAAAAAAGTTTTCCTCATTCCCTAGAACATATCCTTTAAATGGCTAACCCTTCTTTTTTTCTTATATTCCTATCCTCAAGATAAAAATTTAATCCACGAATTAAATCCATGGAGAAGTATAATTTGAGAAGGAATTGGTACATATTTGTGCATGATGATGAAATGTGTCTTCCAGTTTATAGCCATCACAGGAAATTGGTTAGACATCTCATTGGAAAGGTCCTTCCTCAGCCTTACTAGAAGGCATGAGTCCTGCCCCACATTTATTTATTTATTTATTTTTAAAATAAATCTTTCAGATTTTGACCGTGAGGATTTTTTTAAATTTTATTTTAATTTTATTTATTTATTGGCTGCGTTGGGTCTTTGTTGTGGTGCGCAGGCTTTTCTCATTGCAGTGGCTTCTCTTGTTGTGGAGTGTGGGCTCTAGGCACATGGGCTTCAGTAGTCATGGCACACAGCCTCAGTAGTTGTGGCTCACGGGCTCTAGAGTGCAGGCTCAGTAGTTGTGGTGCACGGGCTTAGTTGCTCTGTGGCACGTGGGATCTTCCCGGACCAGGGCTTGAATCCATGTCCCCTGCATTGGCAGGTGGATTCTTAACCACTGCACCACCAGGGAAGTCCCCCACCCCACATTTTAAATTCATGATCTTTTCCTTGAAACATCAACTGCAGGCAACCGCTAGTCTTTACAACTTGAATTTCTCCTTCATTTCTCTTGGAAAACCATCAAGCTGTCCATAAATGTAGGGTGTTACCCTGGAGGACAGTACACTTATTCTTTGAAGTTTATCAATTGAAAGCAAAAGAGAACCTTTTCTTAAGTAAGCCTTCACAAATCATACACAGTAAAATTCTGTTAGTTGAACCACACCCAATTCATTATAGTATGTGTTATAATTTTGGCATAAGTTGAAGTTTATGTTTTTTATTTACTATGAGAAAAAAATAGGCTACAAAATTAAAGGAAATACAGTTTATACATCTTGTCATTTTTACACATCTATTAGCAACGATGTTCCCAACTATTTTATATGTGTGAGAGTTATGAATGTGCATTGTAGAAAACGTAGAAGCATAGAAACGAATTTTTTAAAATTACCTGCCGATAACCATTGTTAACGTTTTGGTGCATTTTCTTCCAGTCTTAGTAAGATGGAAGCTTTAAATATAGATCCCTGTATCTTAGGAACTAGAAATGTGGCAAAGGCAGTTCCTAATGAGACCGAGGAAATGTTGTTTATTTAGTCATGCCCTTGTACTTTGGAGGCAGCACTGTCTGTTGACAGAGCATATTAAAGAAGTTCCCTAGATGTGCCCGCATTTGCTAATTGGCAGTCTGGTGTTTATGATATTACATTCTGTTAATCAGCCTGGGAGCTGCAGTACCCAGCCTTCTAGAAGCTCCCCTTCCCTGGCCTTGGGGGCCCCATCCCAGGCGAGGGTGTTGAAAGCCAAGCTTAGGGAAACGCACTTTTGATAAGGGACAAGGGTCCTGTGAAGCCCGAGCACCTCAGTGGCACCATGAAAACAAGACCCGCACTGAATTGCTCTCCACACGCGTTTGCGAGAAACCAAGTGTGTCCGCCCCGCTCACGCTTAGTGAATGCTCAGTAACACGGCCCCCCTTACCGTAGACAACATCGCTTCGGAACTGGAGAACTTCATGGGACTCATTGAGGTCGTGACGGGCTACGTGAAGATCCGCCACTCCCATGCCTTGGTCTCCTTGTCCTTCCTGAAGAACCTTCGCCAGATCCTAGGAGAGGAGCAACTAGAGGGGTAAGTGCTCCAAATTTCACAAGCTGACATTCTCCCACCACAGAGTAAGCAGCCTGCATTTTAAAGTTCTGTGTTTCTAAGGGAAGAGCCCTTTCTCATTAAAAAGAAGAAGTGAAAATGACAGCAGTGCGGGCGCCCTGAGTGAAGACCCACCTGCTCACATGGGGTCTCGTGTAGTCACAATTCTCCGTCCTCAGGACTGGGTTGTGACCCATCCAGGGTTACGTGTCTGACTGTGGCCAGCAAAGCAGCAGATGGGGCTGCAGTAGGGGCTGTTTCTGCCAAAAGCACTGGGAGTGGGTCTGAAGTGCTTACCTCTCCATGAAATCATCATTTATGGGTCCCTTATCTGCCTCAGGGTGCTGTAGTCCACTACGTAAAAGCCATTCCATCTTTTCAGATGTATTAGAACATCAGAGATTTGGAGGCATGTGAACAGTTCATTTTGTTACAAAGAAATCTTGATTCACAGAATTGTTTCTATTGATCAGCTTGTAGGATTTGTGCTACTCATAGAATTTTTGCCTTCTGCAGAGACGTGCTTTGTGATAAGGGTTTTAAACTAGCCGGAGGCCTTTCACCAGAGGAGGAATAAAAGCGGGTGCTTCCTGCACGCGCAATTTCTCTCCAGCACTTAGCCCAGGTGTTCCTTTGCGTATGTGCTTCTCTTCACCGACCCGCCCCCCCTTTAAATACAGCTCTTGCCTGGCTTTAAGCTAATGCTTTGAAATAAAAGGAGACATCCATTAATGAGTTAATTCCTTCTAAAGAGAATTTGGGGAAATAATTTAGGAAAGCAAGAGGTGGGAAGGTCATGAGAAAGGTTGTCCTTGCTGATTTATGTGCCCCGACTGGATAAAGTTACTGCATAAGGGTTTCCTTACAGCCTTCCTGCTTTTTCTCAGACTCACTCTTGGTCAGTCTTAAATTCTTAAAATTCCATCATCTGATATAGCTAAAGAGAGAGGGCAGCTCTTCATTCCATCCTTGAAAAGCACACTGTCCTCCCTGCTGGGAACACTGATTCTTTAGAAAAATGTCTTTCTTTTGGCAAATCCAAGGAGGCTGCCACTGTGCCCAGCCCAAGTGTCCCAGGTCACCGACATGGCAAACCGAGGCTCTGCCAATTTGAGGTGATGGTGTTACTGTTGGTTGTATTAAATTTTAAAGTGAATTTTAGCACAGTTCTTTTATTTTTTTTCCTCCAAGTAGGTTTGTGTTTCTGGAAACCCTGGTGTTGGTAAGCACTTTTGCTTTGGCGTATTGATACCTGCAAGTTTTCCTGCTGCTTGAGGATACACATTCTTTTTTTTTTTTTTCCAGGCTGAGCAAGTGATATACATAGAGGGGAAAGCTAACAGGAGAGTTTAATTCATTTTTATTAGGAATTATTACATGATGTGACTACCTTTCAGTTGTGTGTTAACTAAAAGTATTAGGCACTTGAGTGTAGCTGAAAATTAAAGTGTGATTTTTTTTTAAATTTTTTTATTTACTTTTTTTTTTTTGCGTTATGCGGGCCTCTCACTGTTCTGGCCTCTCCCATTGCGGAGCACAGGCTCCGGACACGCAGGCCCAGTGGCCACAGCTCACGGGCCCAGCCGCTCCGCGGCATGTGGGATCTTCCCAAACTGGGGCACGAACCCGCGTCCCCTGCATTGGCAGGCGGACTCCCAACCACTGCGCCACCAGGGAAGCCCAAAGTATGATTTTTATTTGCAAGAATATTTATGATGTATTTCTCATTACCTGAATCATGTGTAAAACCCAAAGTCCCAGTGGGGTCTTCTTACAGATGTATGTCATTGCTTAGGTGTTTGGGCCATTTCCAAGCTCAGCTAAGCTTCAGGCCCCTGCCCTGCTGATAGTACTTTAGATGTCAGGGAAGGGCAATGGTGAACCTGCTGCTGGTTAGTAGCCCTTGTAGCTCTGAGGATTCTGGGCTTCTAGCCTTGGATTCCTGCCTGCCATTGTTTGGAGGCTCTCTCTTTAGATAGAGCTTGAGAACCTTGCCTCTCTTGATGGGAGCCGTGTTCTCTGAGCTGCCTTCCTCACCCATGGCCAAAAATGTATGGGTCATCCTTGCTTGTGATGAAGACCCCTACTGGCTTTGTATCAGGTGTGACCAGTAGCAACAACTCGATTCTGTATTTCTCAGATTTAGGAAGAGGGTTAGGTGCAGCCCCTTTGCCTACTCCCCTCACTCCTGTAAGAAGGGAAGAGTCACACAGATACAGAGAACAAACTAGTGATTACCAGTGGGGAGAGGGAAGGAGGGAAGGGCAATTTAGGAGTACGGGATTAAGAGGTACAAACTATTACATATAAAATAAATAAGCTACAAGGATATATTGTACAACACAGGGAACATAGCTGATATTTTATAACTATAAATGGAATATAACCTTTAAAAATTGTGAATCATTATGTGTACACATGAAACTTATATAATTTGTACGTCAACTATACTTCAATAAAAATAAATAAATTTTTTAAAAGAATGCAAAATGAGCTATAAAAAGAGACAGTCTTCTGCTCAAACCTGAAAAAAAAAGAAAAAAAAGGGAAGAGTCAGAAGGGAGGAAGAGAAGAAAGGTAGATGATAAATAGGTAAATGCCAGCAGTGCCGAGCAGAACTTGCAGAGTGCTACAGGGAAAGAAAAGACACATGCCATGGGCATGAAAAAGAGTCAGGTATCTGATTAAGAAGATCAGACAGGGGACTTCCCTGGCAGTCCAGTGGTTAAGACTTTGCCTTCCAACGCAGGGGGCGCGCCTTCGATCCCTTGTCGGGGAGCCAAGATCCCACATGCCTCCTGGCCAAGAAACCAAAACATAAAACAGAAGCAATATTGTAACAGATTCAATAAAGACTTTAAAAATGGTCCACATCAAAAAAACATTAAAAAAGGAAAAAACAAAAACAAAAGAAGAAGAAGATCAGACAGGCTTCTGAGAAGAGGTGGCTTTGAGATGGGCCTTGGAGGGTTTCCAGAAACAGCAAAAAGCAGAGGGTAAAGAAAGGCATTTCAGGACAGGCGGCAGCAGCAAAGGCAATGAGTTGGGGCATCCTGGGACCTGTTTGGCAAATAATACTGGAGAGATAGGTGGTATGAGAATTATGTAAGCTGTTATGCACCCAGGTATGGAGGTTATAATTTGGATAGGCAGTGGAACCTTTTCAGGGCTTTTGAGTTACCAGAGTGTCAGTAGAACATTTCACTTGAGTGTGCTTTTGGTGTAAGCCAAGATGACTTTTACCCCACGGGTTCCCACACTTTGCTATACATTAGAATCATCTGGGGGCTTTTAAGAAATCCTGATGCCCAAGTTGCACTCTGTCCCAATTCAATCAAAATGTTTGGGGGTGGGATCCAAGCATCATTGCTTTTCAAAAGATTCCCAGGTAATTTCAATGTGCAGCAAAGATTGGAAACCACTATTTTACCCCTTTATTCCTTCTCAGAAGCATATTCCCAAAGCCCTTTGATTTTTTTGCCTAAATATTTTCTTGTCACACTGTTCCTTAAAGTATGATTTTTCTTGTACCTCTCATAACCAATGAGAATATAAGTAAGTGCTTCCATTTGGTTCAGTGGGAAGAAAGTTTTGTAGCCTTTTGTTTTGATGGAGAACAGACAAATTTGTAGTACCGAGATCCTTTTTATGTGTTACCCTTAACTTTCCAAACTGGAACTGAGACCCATCTCCAAATGTCTCCTGAGTAGCCCAGGCCACGCAGTCAAGTCCAGAGTATGAAATTCAAGAACGTTACCTGGAGTAGACCTCTTAGTCCTCGCTCACAGTGAGCTGATTCTGGAATTTGATGTCCAGGCTGGTGGCAGACATAGGCAAAATCACATCGGAACAGACAGCAGGGCTGCTGGTCTCTGGAGAAAGGGGCCGGACAACATAGGCAGTCTTCAGTTTGTCCAGAAGAATTCGGATGGCCAAGGCTTCTTTGAGGACATTACTCTGTGTAAGGTGATGTGTTTCTGGAGTAATAACCTTAGACATTAAGAAGATCAAGGTTGGGCTTCCCTGGTGGTGCAGTGGTTGAGAGTCCACCTGCCGATGCACAGGACACGAGTTCGTGTCCCGGTCTGGGAAGAGGCCCGTGAGCCATGGCTGCTGAGCCTGCGCGTCTGGAGCCTGTGCTCTGCAACGGGAGAGGCTACAACAGTGAGAGGCCCGCGTACCACAAAAAAAAAAAAAAAAAAAAAAAAGATCAAGGTTGTGCTATTTTGGAAAGAAATGGATTTTGGAATACACATGTACAAGATTCCTATGAAATGGCTAATTTTTAAGCCCTTGAATAAGAAAGAGAATATTTCTGTTCTCTGAAAAAATTCCCTTATTTGAACAACCGTATTTTGTGATACATCAGATAAATGAATTAAAATTTCACATTTGTTGGTGCCACCAAGGATTGTTGCCCTGAAAAGAATAAGAGTAGATGGAGGTGGTGGGTTATAAGAATTGGAATTCTTGGATGCAGTTAGGCATCTCTGCTCATGTTCCCACCACTTGACTTTGCAACACTTTGTGCTTTATTCTGCCTTCTTGCAACTCCAAGATTAGGTTGCAACATGGCTATACTTTAACACTTCTTCCAGACTTCCAAAAAATATACACTCAGACATGTGACTCAGCAGTTCCAGGCTCTACCCCGGTATCTCCCCAACAGAAATGAAAACATGTCCACACGAGACTTGTATGTGATTGCTCATAGCAGTGTTATTCATGATACCAACCCCCACCACCACCAAAATACCCCACTGGAAACAATCCAAATGTCCATCAGCAGATAAATGGATAAATAAAATGTGGCACAATTACTGCCCAACAATAATGTAACAACATGAGTGAACCTCAAAAACATTAGGCTAAGTGAAAAAAAGCCAGACACAAAAGGCTACACATTTTGTGATTCCATTAATATGTGCTTTGTAGAAAAGGCAAAACTATGGAGGCAGAAAGCAGATCAGTGAAGAGCTGGGGATGGAATTGGAGCTTGACCACCATCGGGAATGAAGAACTTCGGCGTGACGGAAATGTTCTGAAAATGCAGCGTGGTGATGGTTAGACACCTGTGTGAATTTACTGAAGCTTCTGGAACTGTACACTTATAATGAGTGAATTTTTTTGGTAGATAAGTTATACCTCAGTAAAGCTGTTTTTAAAACCCTCAAAGAGGAAACGTTTTCAGAGTATCTGTTTGGTGCCTAGTGCCACTTGAATATAAATTCCCACCCTTGCTGAACCTCCGAGGCTGGTGTAAATATTGAACTTTGGGGGAGACTGGATGTGGTATAAAGCAATCCGTTGCAGACAGGTTGGAGGCAGCATATGTGAAAAGACCAAATCCTGCATCAGTTGCAGATGGCTCGACTGCTAGAGACAAGCCCCCATGTGCTGGGTTCTGATGCCACTGAGGGACCGCCCAAAAGAGGCCATAGTTTTTTCTCTGAGAAATGAAAGGGACTAATGATTTTTTTTTTTTTCCAATTTGTCAGCAAAGTTTGGAAAGGGGGGAATGTCCCTTCCTGCCCCCATGTTCTGGAGACCCCACCCTCAGCCCCATCTGTCCCAGGTGGGGAGAAACCAAAGAAATACCTTGCCTAGAGTTATTGCTTAGTGAGAGTGGAGATGACGCTCCACCCCGATCTTTGGATTCCCACGTGCAGTGGTCCGAGCCCTGGACCCGGGGCTGTCTTCTAAGTACCACTCGAATCCTCAGCACTTTGCCTTCCTTTGCTTCCCCATCCTTCCTGCCCTTCATTCGAGCAGGCGGGGAGCTGGTGGTGTTGACAACTCAGAAGTAGGACAACCCTGAGATTGGAGCCATAAATAAAACAGTTAGGTGTATAGTATGTGCTGGGCGTTTAGAATATTGATGCAGATAATACATAGATGTCCTCAAGGAGATAACCTCCCACATTGGTCTACATTTTGGCAGATGGGGCCCACCCAAGCATAGAAACAAACATTTTTTGCAACCTTGAAGAGAGCTGGGGCCAGGATACCAATATAGATAAAACCCAGGCACCACGGAGCCTGTGTAAGGGACAGAAGAATAAACAGATAATTTTTTTAAATATGTTTTGAATGTAAAGGCAGCAGCTTAGAAACAATTAGGAAATCACATTTACAGAATAATTGACTTAAACAGGCATTTCCTTTAGGGAACAATAAAATCTAAGTGTGTATATGTGTGTGTTGAAGATATGCAGACAAGTTTCTGCCTTTTACCGTCTTTTAATCCTTACCTGATCGTGGAAGGAATGTGTGGGCAGCCGGGCCTCCAGCTGGGGTTGGGAAAACAAGAGCAGTATTGACAGGCAGCTCGTGAATGGCTTGATTATCATTGTGTTGAGGGTTTCACTTTTATTTTTCTGTCGCTTACACAAGCTCCATAACGCCCCGGTTTTATTGATATTGGTATCCTGGCTCCAGGCCTTCTCAGTGTTGTAAAAAAATGTTTATGTTTACTGTAAAAAGATAATCTTGCTTTTCAAAGTGATTAGTCACATACACAGAATTTCAGTGTGTCTGCCATTCATTTGTCAAATTCCTGATTTATAATTCATGCTCCCTCCCCTGGGGAGAAGCATGTTTTGTTCAGAAGGTATTTTCGGTGCGGTTATGTTCTCTGCTAGTGAAATTAGTTTACTAAAATAAAAGCTTCGTCCTAGGTTGAGTCAGCAATTTGACCTGGGTAATTGGCCTTTACTCCCGGCCCAGAGCTTTCTGCACCAACAAGGAGATTTTGTCCCATGTGGCCTACTTGGGAACCTGGGAGCAGCCAGACCCACGGGGTTCGTGTTGATGCCGCAGAGTGTCTTTCAGAGCTGGGAGTATTCTGAGGGCAAGAATGGCCTATGATAGGAGACATCTGCCTCCACCTGTGAACCCCTCCTCCGGTTGTATAACTCTGCAGACACCCCTTCTCCCAGCAGCATCACCTGCAGCCTGGCAGTGAGGGAGCAGATGGTGGGGGGGGGCACTGTGGACCCCACCTTCCACCTGCCACACCACCCTCCTGCACACATGGCCTTGTGGTACGTAGCCCAAGTCTAGATTCCTTTGGACAATGTCTTACATTCCTTTTCCAGCAGATGTTGGGGAGTGAGCTCTTGCTGAAAGGAAAGGATTTGTTGACTTGCCAGTTTTTGTCACCTGGTTTGGTGGCCGTGAATGTGTCGAGGCCTCAGGTGGGTTTGTGAGGAGCCTGGCTTAGTTTCTGAGGTGCTGCCTCTGGACTTATTGGCTCATTGCACCCCTGTGTGGGCAGGATCCCCACCCCCAGCACCTGCACCGACGTGACCTGGTGCTCGTGGAGGGGCTGGGCTTCAGGCTGGGGGAGCAGATCCCACCTCAGCTCAGTAACTCCTCCTGGGCCCTTAAAACCGACAGGGAGCTCATATGACACCGTTTGTGCCCCTTGTTGTCCAATAAGTGAGTAAACGGAGCTACAGAAAGCACTGAGTGACCTGCCTGTGGCTGTGCAGCTCATAAATGGCATTGATAGTCCTGGACCCCTGTCTCTGAATGCCTCATGAATTCCCGGGGAAATGTACAGGTGGGCTTCACAGCACTGGAACCATGGCTTTTGCTTTGCTCTCAATGAGTGAGACTCAGGCTGTGGACTGACCGGCGGGTAGAGTCCTGGTAGAGGTCCTGGTCCGGGTGTAAGTGAACCTCACCGGATGCACAGAGGTGCCCAGTGGACACCACCCGGGGCAGAGGAGGTCTCTGGGCTTCTGTCTGAGCTGTCCCGGCTCTGGAAAGAAGGTTGGGATCCTTTCCTTCTCTACTGTTTATGTGTTGGATCCCTGAGTGGGTCCTAGACATAACTCAAAATGTGGCACCAGTACTTAGACTCAGTTTTGTAGAAGGTGCTTGAGTGAGCCCCAGAAGGAAACAGGCTGGGGGATAGGAGGGGGAGAAGGGTCTGAGTTCTGTGGGGAGCAGACCTGTCAGCACAGAGGACTCAGATGGCATCTGTGACCCTGCCTGCCTGGTTTACCAACGGACCCAGACAGAAAGGACCTGCAAGGCTCTTTCTCCAGACCCCAAGCCGGAGCTGTCTGCTCTCTTGCCTCCCCGGGTATGGGTTTGTCTCTGGGTGGCCAGTGTTAGTGGTTGCCGATGCTGGCTGTCCCCCCACCTCTCCTTCAGAAGCAGCTGGGTCTACTGCTTCTGCGTCCACCCACTGGGAGCAGGACCGATGTCTGACTTGGTCGGCTTTGGACCCCCAGCCCCTCGGTGGTGCCCAGGGTCTGTTAGAGCAGTGGTTCTCCAAGTGTGGTCCCAGCATCACCTGGGCGCTAGTTAAAAATGCAGATTCTCAGCCCACCCAGACTTCCTAATGAGAAACTCCCGGGGTGGGGCCCAGCCCTCTGAAAATAAGCTTTGTGCACCCTAAACTTGTTGGACATTGAGTTGCTGTTGCCTGGATGGGTGGCCTGGGGGAATGCCCATCGGGAGCCATTTATCTTCCCCCACCTTCCCCGAGGACTTCGGCTGAGGCTTTTCAGGGTGGGGTGAATCTGGAGGAGGGAGCTGACCCAGGGTGGGTTCACCCCCGAGTCTGTCTCCCTGTCCCATTCTCTCTTCTACACCGTCATATGCTGCTGACAGCACGGATGGGATGGGATTTACCCCCAAGGATAATGGCATCGACTTTCTACAGCAAATTTGTAAGCTGTTCCGGTTGAGTAGCAGAGCATATCTGTTCTCCCATGGACTGATTTCAAGCTCATTGTACGTACTCTGCTTCAGAGAAATAACCAGAGGCATTTCTAGGGAATGATTTCAGTAGCATCCTCCAGTGTGAGAGGCATTATTGTTGGTAATAGGGGTCATCAAATTAATTAGTGTTTTATCTATTTGATATTGTCCTTGAATCATATTGTTGTTATTGTTAACAGTGACTATTCTTTCTTAGATACCATTAATAACTACATCTCTTACCCGCAAAGGCAGTGTTTTCTGGAGCCTTGTGGCAAAGAGGCACAGCATGGGGTGTCTGGTGGCAAAGGGCAAGGGTGCTGATGCTGATTTCTGTGCTTCTAGGAATTACTCCTTCTACGTCCTCGACAACCAGAACTTGCAGCAGCTGTGGGACTGGGACCACCGCAACCTGACCATCAAAGCCGGGAAAATGTACTTTGCTTTCAATCCCAAATTGTGTGTCTCCGAGATTTACCGCATGGAGGAAGTGACGGGGACTAAAGGGCGCCAGAGCAAAGGGGACATAAACACCAGGAACAACGGAGAGAGAGCCTCCTGTGAGTGGACCCTCCTCCTATCTACACAGCAGCTTCCGTTCGTGGCCCCCTCCTTGTTTCATATGGGGCCTCCTTAATGAGCACTTTGCTCACACGTGGATATCTTCAAAGGCAGTAGTGGGGCAGATTCATATTTGTAAATTTTCCGTAGCATCTATTTGTATGTGCTAAACATTTGTAAATGTGTTCTCACTCAGATTTTAAAGAGGTGCTTACAGAATACACAGAGTTAAGTGTCTTTTATGCTCAGGCACACGGTTGGATTATTTTCTAGGGGAGAGCTGGTCCTGTCCGGCCCCGGGAGGGAGCAAACCCGGCCCTCCATCTCTGGCGTGGAGGGGAGGCCAGGGGCCCCCGTCCCTGACCTGGCCTCCACCTGGTTCCTACCACAACATGAAAGGTGGAGGGAACCTGCCTCCCTGGATTGATACTGCTTTTTAAATTTAGAACAATATAATTATAATCTTACACTGGTTATGCAACTTCTGCTTTAAGGTTTTGCCTCTGAGCGGTGAGTTTCTCACCTAACCCTGTATGTAAAACTGCTTTTAAAAATGGTGTGGTTCTGTGTGGCTGGATCAAGTTATAAAAGTAGTCTCTCCACCATCGGCTTTTGATAAGGGACAGGTATTAGAAAAGAGTAATCTACGTGATCCAGGGTGATTTGCACGTGCGCTCACGGCGCAAGAGAATCTGCGAAACCGGCAGCATTGGACTTCGTTTTGCTGGCTCTGGATTTACCTGGTAGACACTCGAGTTGCTCAGGAAGAGTTTTTAGAGTCGAGAAACCAGACGCAGAGCTGAAGGGCCTTCTCCCTCACATGCCGCGCCACAGCCCTCACCACATTCCCCGTTCAGACCATAGCAGAAGCGGATGCAGCAGAGTGCTGTCAAAGTGTTTTCCTTAGAGTGGGCCAGTCTGACCTGTCAGGTCATGAATGCAGTAGCCATTTATTTTCCCTTGAAAATGAAATCATGTTTCCTCTCTAAATAACACTTTAGCAGGAACTGCAACGTTTTTCCCATCTCAATCCATCACGTTTTGCCCCAGAGACTTCTCAGTTTTTAACTGCCTTTAGCCTCTGTTTCACCTGCTGAGGGTGCAATGGGAGTCGGGCAGACACGGGGGGAAGGACAATTCGTAGGAGAGCTTCGTGTCTCCACGAGGGAGGCAATCATCATTTCTTCCCGGGTTCTCATCACAGTTTGAATCAGGTCCGGGAGCACGAGGGGGCTCGGGGCAGCATCCCCATCATGCCTCACCAGCAGAGGCTTCCTTCCCACAGAGCGCAGAAGGCTGTTCCAAGTGAAATGGGTCCGATCAGCGCTCAATCCATTCCCCGCTGCGCGTCAGCGCTAGCTGGAGCCGCCAAGGCGTTCTTGTGTCCTTGCACAGGAAGGTGTCGATACCGTGTGCGGACTAAGAAAAGTTCCCCTCTGTGGCACAGCTGTTCTGTTACCTGTCTTTGGTAATTTGACACAAGCGGGCAGATATCCACAACTGCAAGACAGGTGTCGTCATGTCTAAGAAGAGTCCACCCAGCATCAAGGTCCACTCTCACCTTCCCCAGCCCCTTGGGTGGCCCGCATCTTAGGGAAGAGCAGAGACAAGGCCACCTTGCTCCATCCAGAGGTCCTTCTCTTCAGGTTAGGAATCACTCACAGGTTCACGTCCAGAGCCACCAAGTGTACTAAAACAAAGGACCGAGCCCCTTGGAGGCCACGTAGCGCAATGTTTGGGTCCTTAGTAGAAACAAGAAAGCCACTGAGAAGTCCAAAAAGGGGCTTTGCAAGTACAGACAGCTTTGGGGGAGAGGGCCATAGTACAGGGCAGGTGACCTCTCAGACACGTGGAGGGAAAGGACATAGATGGGTGTCACTCATGGATGTGCCTCTGCCCCAGGTGAAAGTGACGTCCTGCACTTCACCTCCACCACCACGTGGAAGAACCGCATCATCATCACCTGGCACCGGTACCGGCCCCCTGACTACAGGGACCTCATCAGCTTCACCGTCTACTACAAGGAAGCGTGAGTGTCTGTGCTTGGTGACGTGTTGGCAGGGCTTCATCCTCACCACCCTCCTGTCTGTCACGTGACATCCATCACCGCCAGTGACAGCTACAAACAAAACAGTGTTAGCTTGAGGCCTTTCCTTCTTCAGTGGGTGATTAGAGGTGCTTGAATAAAATAAGTCCAAAGGGGAAAACTTGTTTTGTGGAGAATTAGGTCAGTCCAGACGTTCATGAACGGGGTTGGAGGGTCTGGTTGCAATATCATTGCAGCCTTGGTCCCCCTGATCCATAGTCTGGGAACACCCCTCAGGATGCTCAGCTCCCCTTGAGGTGACCTCCCGGTGGGTCCATCATCTATTCTGGTCACTCTATCTGTGGCCCCTCCCAAGGTGTGGCCTTCTGCTCTAGGTCATAAGCCCTCCAAACAAGGGACGGAGAATGGAGAGAGACTGACCTTCATGTCTCAAACCTTTCAGAATTTCTCCCAAAATCTACTGGGGGCTTTTCTTGTGCCTTCAGAGGGCGTTTGCCTGCCTGGGCAGCCAGGACATCCCTCCAGATGGCAGCTCTTCTTGGTCTCCCCCTTCCTTCCTGTGCCTCCTGTATCCAGGTGGTTCCCCCAGGCCTCTTAGTCACCCTCCTCACCCAGGTCCCACCTTGATGCCATAGGTCCCTTTCCCAGGTGCTTGGCTTCCCCGGAGCTGGAACCAGAGCCACCAGTGGCAGCATCTGGTACCCTTTGCCCCTGCTGGAGCCGGGGCCCTGGGAGTGCCCTTGCCATGAGAAAAGCAGGATGCGAGATTATCAGGCATTCACTGTCCCTGCACGTGGGAGTCACTCATCTTCCATCACAGCGACAGGGAGGGGTGTGTGAATGTCTGTTTCAGAAGCCAGTGTCTGTCTGGCCCTTTCATCTGAGAGGCGTGGAATCCCTGCCCAACTCCGCATCTGTGCAGAATCATCATCCTCTTTAACGGTCTACCAGTGCCCTGACAGTGACGTTAGTGTCTGAGATAATCTGGAAACTAAATATTTGAATGTTATCAGATACTTAAGCAATCAGAATTGTTTGTGAGCATATTAGATTTTAGAAGCTGTATTTGAGAAGTTGTTTTTCTGTAGCAAAGGCATTTTTCTCCAGAAGTTATTCTTTATCAATAATGATGTTTGCATTAAATGACTACTCTTGTTTTTTCTTAATGGTGAAAAAATGGGGAAGAGAGGGAAAGAGCATTTGCGTATATTCTTAAGGAGCAGCATTTCCAATCCCAGTAATTATGGAACTTCCTCTTCCTGAGGCAGAGGGTTCGACTCTATCGTGTGTACAGAACTGTGAAACCTGGAGTCCGGTGGCTTAATTTTATTCTTCTACAAAGATCTAATTGATGATTCGTTTTTATCTAGAATTCCCATTATAGAAAGTATGATGTGGGAGGCCCTGGGGGGAGGTTTCTGAGAGCTTTGATGTCAGCGGCCTAAAACATTCTCTGAGCTTCATCGATTGTGTTTTAGACCCTTTAAAAACGTCACAGAGTATGACGGGCAGGATGCCTGTGGCTCCAACAGCTGGAACATGGTAGATGTGGACCTCCCACCCAACAAGGACGCGGAGCCCGGCATTTTACTGCATGGACTGAAGCCCTGGACACAGTATGCCGTTTACGTCAAGGCTGTGACCCTCACCATGGTGGAGAATGACCACATCCGTGGAGCCAAGAGCGAGATCTTGTACATTCGCACCAACGCTTCAGGTATTCACGCACCATCCCTGCCGTCCCACGCCTCGTCAGCTCAGGGTCCTCACTCATGACAAGATGTAGTCAGAGGGCTGACACTGAGCTGTGCCTGTTGTCTCTCCCTGTCCTGGGCCAGTCTGTCTTTTACTTGTCTGTCTTGTCAATATATAATACTGTATCATATTTCTTTCCCACTCCCTAGCCTCTTCCAGGCCATCTTCTGGACTTGGTACCATCTTCCATTATCATTCTGACTGTCCTGGACCAGTGAGCTCAGGTCCTCCAGGGTGCTGGGTTGGTTTCATTGGGAGACCCAGACTGGATACGGTCCTCTAAGGCTGCCCTTCTTGTTTATTTGGACAGTTGGACCTCTGGGAACTGAAACCCTGGTTGTTGTTCCAGTTACCTCAGGTGGCTCCCTGGTTTCTCACCTTCGTCCTGTAGTGGCTAGGGTTCCAAGAAAGTAGACAAAAGTTGAAAAACATGAGATGAACCATGTTGTGGACATTCCAAGTGTTCACTGATGAAAATGTGCCTCCTTCTCCCCGATCTCCGTTTTCTAAACCAACTCATTTCTCAGCTCCAGAATCTGGAACTAAGGAGAGCAAACATTTGTGTATATTTTCCAAGTATATAAAAACCAGGTTAGAAGTAGGGAAATGCACATCATTTTAAAAGGCACTGATAAACATTCTTTGATGATGGCCATTGTTACAATACATAGGCTGCTGTAAAATATGCATAAACTGGCACGAAATGAATTTAAATGGCAAAGAGGGTGAGGAAAAAATATTGGTGGGGAAATCCTTTTGCTCATGTTCTCCTGCCCCCTCCTCCTTTCCCCTCCCCTCCCCTGTTCCATCTCTATGATCCTCTAAGTGGCTACTATCATGTCACTGATGGCACAATGTTTATATCAATAAATGTGACACAGGCTTCTGATTCTAGGCCTGGGATGTTGTAGCAGAGGCTCAAAGGCAACACAACAAGTTGTTCAGCCTAAAAATTTGCAAGTAATTCATTGTAGCTAATTTGGGGAAAATAAAAGTCTTTCTTTGTTAAGACCAATTCTTAAGAAACTTGTTTCCTTTCACCAAAAATGGAAAACAAAGCACTGTACAAATTGAGTCAGTTTGCTCTATTTTGGCGTCTGTCCTCACAAGTGGTAGGGACAGAGACTGACTTGGTCCATGGCCTAGGCTTTTTTGTGACAACTGTTATTGAAACATCTAGGGGTGAGCTGTGTGTTTCTGAAGTACTTATTCTAGGAAGCACTAAAGTGGCCTAGCATTCAGTAAAATGTTTTCCGAGAAAAAGTTAGTATTAGTCATAACTTTTTCCTAAAGTTTCCTTCCTTACAAGTGTTCAGACCCTTGTGTATAAGATTTTGTACCTTAAGCTTTTAAATTTTAAAAGCAGCTTACATGGCCATTATGCTTAAGTGACATACAACGAAGGTGTCTTTTGCACTTTGGAAAATCTACCAAAATTGATGCTTTTTTCTGAACCCAAAGAGAATAAGATTTCAGTGGTCCCTGGATGCATTTGCCATTTATACACAGTTCAGCTCCAGGTTTGGGTTTAGGGGCAATAGTAAGTAAATATTGACCAGATTCTTATGCTTTGCCTGTAAATCAATGTTCTTTTGCTGGTAACAGAGTCCGTTACTTGAAATCGGGGCTTTATGTGTGTTCGAGGTGTTTTTAGACTGCTTCTCATAGTTTTGACTCCATAGTTCCATTGAATCATGATTATATAATCAGTAGATTTACTGGCCCTTTGCACTACTTTTTCCTCCAAGCCCCCCATACACTCACTCTCTCTCTCTCCCTCTCCCTCTCCCTCCCCACACACACACTCTCTCTCCCCAGCACCCTTTTTACTTCCCCCTTTCATTTTGGCTTTTTGCCATTTTTATCAGAGATTCAAAATCTCAGATGAAATGCAAGTCAGTCAGTTTTACCATTTGCTGAAACTGCTGGCATTAAATGTTTTGGAGGATGGCAGCTGTAGTAAATGAGGAAAGTCCAGTGTTTGCATTAACTGTGGGTTTTAAGTCATCCATTCCAACCCTGGCTGTGCTCCCACCACCCTTTTCCACCTGCAGCTCAGTAATGTTTGTTATCACAGAGAACAGATATTATAAAGGGAAAGTAATACAATTTCGAAACAAGGTTCGGTTTTCATTTTGTGTTTCAGTGTTCACCGCCATTTTCCTGTGGAGATCAGACTTTTGGCTTCTTGTGGGTTTGCTCTGGGTATCTGACAGCCAGGATCTTGGGTTCGTTCCATTTTCTGAAATGTCCTTTGTCCCCCTTTCCAGTTCCTTCCATCCCCCTGGATGTACTCTCAGCATCAAACTCCTCCTCTCAGCTGATCGTGAAGTGGAACCCTCCTTCCCTGCCCAACGGCAACCTGAGCTACTACATCGTAAGGTGGCAGCGCCAGCCCCAGGACAGCTACCTTTACCGGCACAATTACTGCTCCAAAGGTGAGGGTGGGAGGGGCAGGAGACACCTGTGGCTGTGACTCCCAAACCCCGAGGCCACATACACCGGGGCCAGCATCAGCTGTCTGTCGGGAAGCAGCTGTGGTCGTGAGCCCAGGTGCTGATGGCTCTTCCTTTCCTCACCAGCCTGTGTAACTTGGCTCTCGTTGGGCTATTCTTTTCCAAGCAGACAAAATCCCCATCAGGAAGTACGCCGATGGCACCATCGACGTTGAGGAGGTGACGGAGAATCCCAAGACCGAAGTGTGTGGTGGGGAGAAAGGGCCGTGCTGCGCTTGCCCCAAAACCGAAGCCGAGAAGCAGGCCGAGAAGGAGGAGGCCGAGTACCGCAAGGTCTTCGAGAATTTCCTGCACAACGCCATCTTTGTGCCCAGGTACCGTGTCCTCTGAGAGGGTCCTTGGGCAGGTCCTGGTGCTTTCTCTCCACCCTGTGGTGTGTAGGTCAACAGCCTCAAAGGTGAGACCCAGCGGCTGTTGAGGAGGGACAACAGTGTAGGCGGCCAGCTTGGCGAGTGGGATTACTACCCAAGCCACTCAGCCCTCATGGAACGGGCCGGAGCTCACGGCCTGAGCTGTGGGGGGCTGTCAGCGTGGCAGGTGACAGGTGCAGCTGCCCTGTGGCCGCCCAGCCCCTGTGGGGGGCACGTGGGCGCAGAGAGCGGCAATCACCTGGCCAAGCACACGCCAGCAAGCAGAGGAGCCGGGTTTGGGCCCTCGGTTGCCCTTCCCACGCCTCCCTGCGGCCTCCCAGCCTGGCCAAGGCGGAGCGAAGGGAGAGGGAGAGACTCAGAGTCAGTTTTGAAAGGGGCCCAACTTCAAAGCATAACCGAGAGCCACTGGCACCCTTGACAAGCAGTTTGTGAAGCTGCGCAAAAGACAGCCTTTCCATGCCAAGCAGCCCGACCGACGCCAGGGCATCTGTCTGCTCCGCTGCTCCAGCCTCTGCTTCTGCCTAGTGGGGACAAAAGCGGAGGAAGATAAATGTTTAGAGCAGAATTATTCAAATAGCCAAAAGCTGAGAACATCCCATGTGTCCACCAGGAGATGAATGGATGAACCAATGTGGTCTTGCCCTCCAATGGAATATTATTCAACCCTGTAAAGGAATGAGATTCTGAAGCATGGGCTACCACATGCATGAACCTTGAAAACATTATGCTGAGTGAAAGCACCCAGACGCAGAAGGAGATATTGTATGCTTCCATATGTGTATGAAATATCTTGAACAGATAAATTCATGGCAAAAGAAAGTAGATTAGAGGTTACCAGGGGCTGTGGGGAGGGGAAATAGGGTGTTATTCCTTAATGCGTATAGAACTTCTGTTTGGGGTAATGAAAGATTTTGGAAATAGTGGTGATGGTTACACAGAATTATGAATGTAATTAATGACACTGAAATGTGCACCTAAAAGTGGTTAAAATGACAAAATTTTGTTAGTTTTTTTTTTTTTTAACTTTAAAAGTTTGTTTTACCACAAGAAAAAAAAAGAAAGAAAGAAAGAAAAGAAAAGTGGAGGGACATTTAGCAGGGCAGCCTCGTGATGTCTGGGGAAGGAAATGGAAACAGAGTGGTGACTGATGGCTCCTTTGTCTTCCTGAAAAATTGTAGCACAGAGTTTAGAAACAACCTCATGCCTGAAATCTGGGCAAAGGAGCAAGATTCAGGCCAGCATTATACCTACGAGCCCGTTTCCTGACCCCCATGGCGCCCCAGCTGCCAGCCCACTGCCAGTACGTTGTCCTGGGGATCACTCTTCTTCCAGCTCCCGACCCAGAGGGGCACCAGCAGTCCCGAGCTTCTGTTCATCCTGCAGTTGCTTTGCCCTTAAAAGCTCTCTTAGGTTGTAGCAACAAATGGTTTTGAAAGAGACTTTTATTTTCTGTCACGTGACCTTCCTGATATTTGTATACTAGTCAAAGATAGATATCTTACTTTGAAAAATCATTAAAACAGGAAATCAAGACCTTTTGGAAGTGGAGGCACTATTTCCTTTTCAGAATGAAGCTATCGGTCACTTAGCAGCTTTCTGCCCCCTCCTCTCCTGCCGTTAAAACCATGGAACCTCCCGACCTGCCCCGCCGTTGACATCTCCTGTTCACGGGTGATTGATATGGCTGCAGTTCATGTGTTGGTCCAGATATCCTGTATATCACGTGTGGTCTCGAGAATCAGAAAGTTTGAGGATGGAAAAGAGCTCAAAGATGTTTTAAAACTAGAACCTGGGTTCAGTGGCTTCTCCACCACCCTGATTCACTAACTATGGATTTGGGGCTTAGCCCTTCTTCCCCACACACCAGGGCTCTTTCCCTTCATGGCATTGCTTCTCAACACAGTCCATCGCCCCCCGTGCCAGCAGGGGCTTGGCCGGTGTTACTTCCTTTGGACACAGAAGAGGATGGATTTAGAGCATCCCAGACAGGCCAGCAGGAGCCATCTGTTTATTCTCCAGCAGAGGCTGCCGGCTACGTTGCCGTCTTTTCCCAAAGACCTGTCCGAGGTTCAGGCTGTGAGTCCAGGCTTTGGAAAGGTTTCACTGAAGAGCCCCTAGCTTTCTGTTGATAGTTACAAGACAGTGCCTGTTTTCCTCATCAGTCCAAGAACACAGGATCAGGTGATAGGAAGGCAGAGCTGTGGGTGACACAGATTTCACGAATGCCTTGTGTTTGCATTGTTGAGTTCAAAATAAGTTTCCTCTACGCCACATTCCCCTGATGAATGCGTGTGTCCACCCCGCGGTCTTGATGGCCGCTGTCTGAAGTCTAGTCGCACTTGCTGTCCTTTCATTTCACAGGACAGACATAATATCCTAGTTTGCCCATGGTGAGGGGCCACAGTTGATAAGAACCTCACGTTTGGGATTTTTCACGCCTCCTACTGAGGCGTACATCTGATGTCCACACAATTTCCCACAGAATTTGGGTAAAAGGAGTGTCTGGGTAACAGAACGGCTGAATAAATCATAAAGGAAGCTTTTCTGTTTTACAACTAAATTCTCCAAAGACGATTTTTATTTCTTTCAATTCATTCTAAGAACAGTTTATTTAGAGCTTAAAACCAGTCAAGTCAGGTTGAGTATGACGCTATTCGCCGTCCACGTCCATGTGTCTTGAAGTAGGATGGCAGCCTGAGGTCATGAGTTCCTTTCTGGAGTCAGTATCTGGTGCCAAGTGCCTTTCATTGATCCCTGCCTTTATAGTTTAAGTCACAAAGTTTGGTTTAAGTGACTGAAATATCAACAGATGTTGAAGAGTAAACAAGGTTTTCTGACAGGAGTAATTTGTCCCATCGGTGGGTGTGGGAAAAGCTGGCCATGACATTAGCTGCTGGTCACACGGTGTGGACGTGCGGCTGTTTACAGAGAATCAGGACGTGCCATTCTGCTGGCCCCCTGCCTTCCCGACAGCGTCCTGGGTGGCCTCCCTTCCCCAGACCCTGTCCACTGTAACAGCTCTGAGGAAACAGCCCAGGTGCTACTGAGCCTCCCCACTGGAGGGGCTGAGGTGTTAGTTTGCCTCTAGATACCATTGAGTAACCACTCAGGGAGCCAGGGGGCAGGTTGCACGTTGAGGCTGAGGTTTGCAGCATAGAGAAAGCAAAATAAATAATGAGGAAGGAAATCCCTGTATTATTATTTGTTGGTTCTTATGCAAGGGGGTTGAGTAGCTCCTTTTATTCCAAGGTGAAGATTTTTCTTTTCTTTCTCTGACTCGAGTCACAGAAAAGACAAAAGAGGTGGAAGCCCTCACTCACAAGCCACATTTCTCTCTCTCTTCCTTGCAGACCTGAACGGAAGCGGAGGGAGGTCATGCAGGTCGCCAACACCACCATGTCCAGCCGGAACAGGAACACCACGGTGGTGGACACCTACAACATCACAGACCCGGAAGAGCTCGAGACCGAGTACCCTTTCTTCGAGAGCAGAGTGGATAACAAGGAGAGAACTGTCATCTCCAACCTCCGGCCTTTTACTCTGTACCGAATCGATATCCACAGCTGTAACCACGAAGCTGAGAAGCTTGGCTGCAGCGCCTCCAACTTTGTCTTTGCAAGAACCATGCCTGCAGGTACAGTGTCATCCAGCTCACCCCACGCCCGACTCACAGCCTAGCGGAGACTGTGATTTGTAGACACGGAGGCCGACACCCAGGGCGATGACCCTTAGTCTCAGTCCTGCTTATTAAAGAACGGGTGGTCATTTGCAGGCAGCTTGGTAGCCCAGCAGCCCAGGGAATGGAGTTCACACATCATGACCCCACTCCCACCCCGGTCTCTCCATACAAAGTACTCGAGAGCAGGGAGCTCGATGCAGGGTCCGCTCTTTTCCTTCTCCTTGGTTTGCATTGTGCATTCCCATGGCCCTTTCTTGCCAGGTCCCTCCTGAGTTCTTAAGTTTCAGTGAAATCCCCATTTAGCTGCCTTGATTCAGACTGAGTTTTGCTCCTCAAGGTCCGCTCCCAAGCAGCCTTTTGTCCTGCTTGTTTGGTCTTCACCTTCCCCTTGTAAGTTAGAAGCTGCCTGTGGCTTAGACAGCCATACATCCATCTTTCAGGATGGGTGAACTGCCCGGTTCACCTCCTTGCAGAGCTGGCAGGTAGCGCAGAGCACAGTGTCTGCAATCTGGGGGCGGGGCCTCCTGGGCGCAGTTCTGGCACCGACGTGCTGCTGCCAGCCTACCCGGCCTTAGTCTCCTCACCCTCCCAGGAGAGAAAGCCCAGCTGATTTCTCAGTGTTTCCCAGCTGGAACTTGCAGTGACATTGCTCACCACTTGGCTTACTGCTTTAAGAAGCAAAAGCAGGAGAGCAGGCACCCCAGCCTCACCCGGCAGCTTCAGGAATCGCTGATGAGGGCAGCAAGCTTGCGCTCAGCACCAGCTTCCTGGCGGCTCCCTCCCAGGCGGGCTCGGGGACCATCCTTTACACCTGCGCAGAAATTGCATCTGCCACATGCAGATGCAGAGCATGAAGGATCTAGGTCCCGGCTTGGAGGCTGGATGCCGCTGCTTCTGCTCACTCAGCACCTTTTCGATGATGCTTGTGTTTGATGGCATCGCATAGAAGCCGAGTAGCAGACCTAAGTGACTCAATTTGCCAAGATTTTCCTCCTGCACTTGAGAGTAGGCTTTTTTGTTGGGAGACTGAGGGGAAGGGAGGGTATGGTGGCATCTTGAGACTTACAGGTCATTAGGTTGCTCCAGTTCCAAAACCCCTGCTGTGTGTGCAAGGCCAGGTCAGGAGGATTTGCTGCGGCCGCTGTCCGCAGTCCTGCACGAGGGGTTGGGGAGGGTGTTCTTAGGCTAGTCCAGTGTTTTTCTCCCTCCCTGAGGACTCGAATCTAACTTTATCGCCTATTTCAATTGTTGTGCAGAAGGAGCAGATGACATTCCTGGGCCAGTGACCTGGGAGCCAAGGCCTGAGAACTCCATCTTTTTAAAATGGCCAGAACCTGAGAATCCCAATGGATTGATTTTAATGTATGAAATAAAATATGGATCACAAGTCGAGGTAAGACTGGGGCACCGGCCGTGTGTGGGTGCGTTTCTGTTGCAGGTGTAGCGTGTGTTACACTTCAACACAGGGCACCTCCTGGTTAGCTGAAGACTTTGAACAGTAAAATAAGGAGGTAAGTCAGTGAGGATTCAGGTCTTTTTACCAACTCTATGCTCTTTGGGGAATTCTCACAGTGTGCGAGGAGCTGGCTTATCCTCACCCTCAAGAAACTGTTTCTTTGCAGAAAACGATCTTTCAGCCTAGAGATTGGGCTTAATAACTTAATCCTTCTGGAACTCTTTTTGGTTAAAGAAAGAAGGTTTGGTTAAAGGTCGGGCGTGCTTAGAGTTACTGCAGGACTGCCATAATGTAAGCCTGGGTGTTTTCCCTTTTATTGCAAATTGGGGTCAGTGTTAGCTGGGAGGCGGGAGGCGAGAGGCGAGGCAGTGTGTTTGTGGGAAATTGACACATATGTTTTATTTCCTCCAGGATCAGAGGGAATGTGTGTCCAGACAGGAGTACAGGAAGTATGGAGGGGCCAAGCTAAACCGGCTCAACCCGGGGAACTACACGGCCCGGATCCAGGCCACCTCTCTCTCTGGGAACGGGTCGTGGACTGATCCTGTGTTCTTCTATGTCCAGGCCAAAAGTAAGGCTTGTGGAGGGAGTCGCTGGGAAAACAGAAAGCAGGTGGTGCTGGGACTGGGGAAACCTGGGTCGTCATCCTGGCTCTCTGGTTTTCTGATTTCTGTCGGCCACCTTTCAGAAGAGTCACACTTTTGCCAGCACTTAATCTAGGAGCTCAGGCTGGGGAGCTGCCACACCTGGAGTCCCTACCTCGTCTGATAGGCAGGGAGATGGTCTGAGGCCCTCTTTTGAGGGAGACAGCAAGGGGCCCGTGCTCTCAACTTGGTTTATGTCCAAAGCATTTTACAAAGCATTGAATTGACCATTCTGCCTCCTGCCTCGTCAGGGATGCTGACTGGGGCTCCAACTCAGGGCTTAGAATCCTAAAGGGTGACAGAAACCTGGGGGCCTTCTGCTCCAGCCTGCTCCAGGGCAGGAGTCGCGGTGACAGCATCCCAGGCTGAGGCATCACCCCTGTCTCTCCTCAGCGGTAAAATAACAGATGCACTTTTAAAGCAGCAACACACTTTGAAAGCACACAGTGGTCCCTGTTTGGCACAGAGACTGGGCCATGTGGTGAGTTTATGCTCAAACCATCGACAAGACAGAATTCTTAGAAGGCCATTCTAGGCGAGGATTTTAGATTTTAAAAGTGAGTTTTGTAAAATGTATGAGCACAAGGGCACTATACTTGCTTGGCCAAGAAAATTCAGTATTTTCGTTTGGTGACATAAATATCCCTTATTTACATTTTGAGTTTCTGTTATTTTGTATTAGAAACCAAACTTTTAAGATTATTTCATGTTCAGATAATGGGATCAAATCTGGCATAGCACTATTCCTGACTGCTTCCGCGAGAAAAATCAGTCCCGCCTTGCTCAGTGGTGCTACTTTTGGGTCAGGTGGGCAATTCCCACTGCCTTGGTTTCTCCTGGTGTCCACATCTGTGCTACTCTGGTCTGGAGTCTGAGTTTTTAAATTCAGGATTCAGTCAATCCAGCAGTCCACCTGGTTAGCGCCTAGTCAAAGACATGCATGGTATTTGGAAGTCTACACAGTGACAGATACCAAAAGAAGGATGTGCAGGGATAGAATTGCAGACCTTGAGGTAGCATTTGATGAGCCTGGCGCTGTGTGAGGGGTAAACAGATGCTTGAGAAGATAATTCCATCATCTCAAATAGTCTGAATTCTCCATGTGGTCCATTTTACCTACTCTTCCAGTTGGCTAGTGCCACACACTCCAGCGCTGGAACTTTCACAATATTCCCAGAGCCCTCCCCGAAGAAGTGGCTTGTTTTCTCTCTTCTCCTCTCCTCCCCTCTCCACATCCATCCCTTAGGAACAGAGCCTAGGTTTCGAGGTCTAGCGTGATGCTGTGTTCTTTGAAACAGCAGCATTGGCTTCTGGGGTTCAGTGACCTTGGCTTATCTGCAGAGATGACAGGTTCCTCTCTGCCATTGCTCCCGCGTTTTTAACCCTGTGAGTGCCGGGAGCCAGTGGGAAACCCAAGAGCCGCTCTGATGGCGTCTTTCCAGCAGGAGTTGGCATACACCATGGGGAAATTAAATCTGCGTGCCTGCTTTACCGTTGGGCAGTTTTTCCTTGTGTCAGACAAGATTCTCTCCTGCTGTGGTTGAGTCTCCCTTCCTCCTGTTCAATCCTCAGAGGAGATGGAAGCTTTGGAAGCTTTCTGGCAACTGCTCTCCTTTTAGGAACCCTTCATGTGCTTGAATACTATTAAATTACTCCTTAGGCTTTTCTTCTCCAGACTAAATAATCTCAGGTTTGGGGCCTTTTCTTGTAGCCCAGTCTCACAGAACAATTTTCTAGCCATTCGGTCATTTTTTTCTTCTCTGGATGTGTTCCACTTTTTCCATGTCCCCGTTGAAATGTGAAACTCAAAAAGAATAGGATACAACTTGACCAGTAGTATAAGTGATAGAGATAGAAGAAATAATCCTCGGGGGCAAAAAAGAAACTCCACTAGCTTCCCAAAGTCCCTGTTAATTTGCAAGTATTTTTAAGAATTAGGAAATGCAGGAGCCTGTATCCATTTTTAGAGCTATTTGATAAAAATATCTTTAATTTAAAAAATTAAAATAGCTTTAATAGTCCTCACAGAGTAATAATAATAGTAGTGTTTAGTGGCAGAATAATCATTGATGGGTGATCTACAATAGATGTAACTTGGTCCCCAGTGAGTTCCAACTTCATTTCCACATACGTGGGTGTCCCACAGGCAATTCAGACGCCTCGTGCACAAAACCAGAATCACAGTTGCTACCTTCAAAATCTCTCTCCATCCTTTGTTCCTCAGCTCAGTCCGTGACCCCGTAATCCACCCACCACCCAAGCCAGGAACCTCACAGCCACCCCTCCCCTTTCCTTCACTCCTGCCACCCATTTCTTATTCAAACCCACATCTCATTGATTCTGCCTCTGAAATACCTCTGGAATCCAGCCTCTGTAGCCACCACCACCGCCTCAGCTCAGAGCCTCCAGGGCGCTTGCTTCGTAGGGAAAATATGAGCCAGAGGCGCCGGAAGCCTGGGTTCCAATCCCTAGGTCATGGCCAGCCAGCTGCATGTGTGACCCTGGGGAGCTCAGTTTATCTCTGTGAGGCTTTCTCATTCATAGACAAGGAGCAGTGATTCCTTGGTGAGGTCTGAGCTGGGTGATGCAGAACATGCCCAGGGCACCCCCCCACCCGCTGCCCCAGACAGGGCAGGGTCTCCTCGCCGCTGCCAGCCCTTCCAGGCTATCCTCAGGCACAGCCATCTCTCCCACACAAATCCCACCAGTTCACTGTGGGGCTGGAGAGCTCTCACTGGTTCCGCTTAATCTGCAGAATGAAGTTCAGAGTGCTTAGCTTGGACAAGGCCCCTTAGGAGCTGGCCCTGGTTTCTCTCCAGTATCATTTCCAACCATCCTCTGTGCTTGGCGAGCTTCCCCCGACTCCCTTCCCCTCTCCCTTCCTCCCTGCATCCTTGCAGCATGTGTGGTCCACTTGTCTGGTTGTTATGCTACCTATGGACATGCTGATTACCAGCATCTGACAGAATTTTCAAGTGTGTAGATCAGCATCCAGCCTGCCATCTGTCATGTAAGAGCTGCGGATGGTGATGAGCAGGCAGGAGCTCTGTGATCTCAGGCTTGGAACTATAGACGCTGATGTTTGGGGCGTATTCAGAGCAGCTTTGGCAAGGGGTGCCATCCAGTTACTTTTGGTTTTTTTTAATTGTCTGTGGAACTGTCCTAAGACAGATAAAAGTCAGTACAGCTTGAGCACTATAATACATAAGAATCTATTCTCTTTTTTAGCAAATGTATGCAATTCCACCAATAGTTATCAAACTATACAAAGATTATTTTACTTGAATCCATCATTTGAACTATTATTTCAGAATACACTGTACTTCGAAAATAAAAATGACTTTACTCCTCCATCGGCACTTATTTAATCTTTTTACAAATAACTCAGGGTTTGTTTTTTTTCTCTTTTATGTACAATACTGTTTACCTTCAGAACTCCTAGTTCATGATAGGCAATAAAGGAATTCTCAAGGATTTTTTTCCCCATACTTCCAGCTCAATATAAACAAAGGACATGAGCAGTTTGTTCACCTCATGACATTTTCTTGTTTCCCATTTGTTTCTGCAGCAACGTATGAAAACTTCATCCATCTGATCATTGCTCTGCCCATTGCCGTTCTGCTGATAGTAGGAGGGTTGGTTATAATGCTGTACGTCTTCCATAGAAAAAGGTGAGTGACTTGGTGAAAAGTTCAGATACTTTCTGTGTCTGACTGGTTTGATGATTTGAACCCAAGTTAAGATGAACTTTTTGAGAAGTTTGAGGAATTATCTTATGGATCAGAAAACCTGATTTTCCAATCAAATGTACAGAAAAAAGAGAATATTTTCTAATGATTCAACAACAGAAAAAGACTTTTTCTTTGGAGTCTGGATCATCCCCACACTGGTTGTCCCATCACAGATAACGCTGCTTGTGCAAAGCTTTTTCAAACATGATATTTTAACCCTGTACATCAAATAAGCCTTTCAATTTCCAACAAAGTAAAGAAACAAATGTTTCTTAAAAAGCTCTAATTTGAGGCCGTTGAAGAAGCCAAAAGAGGCGTTAGCAAGTGTGGTGGAGCTGTCCTGACAGTACCTCCACTACCCCTTCCCGGTCCTTAATGAATCAGAACAAATAAAACTGAGGTAACAAAGATGAAAATATATATAAAAGTATGTGGGGATTTTATTTTCTAACCTGAATTTCATCCTTTTTGACAGAAATAACAGCAGGCTGGGGAACGGAGTGTTGTATGCCTCTGTGAACCCGGAGTACTTCAGTGCAGCCGATGGTAAGCTTCTAAACTACAGTCACTGTCTGGGGTCCCAGCTCAGGAGCTTTGGGGAGTGTTACGAATTCAGGGGAAGAGGCTTGCATTATTTTGAGGGACCTTTGGCCTCAGATCCATCTTCATTAACACTTTTTTTTAAACCAATGTTTTGAGCAGTTCACTGAATATGTCAAAAATTCTGGGACTGTCTGGGCTGCCCCAAGGAAAAATGGGCTTCAGAGATGAATGTGGCCAGCACAGTAATCCATTTATTTAATTGCTTGAAATTTTATGCTAGGATGAAAAAATCTGTATAATTGTCAACATCTAGTTGGAAGATATGCTGCAGCTGACAAAACAGTCCTTTTAAACTAGTTTGAGCTTGAGTTTCATGTCATTATAATTGTCTTTGATCACTACGGCTTCTCTGATTTTTGTATATTGGAGATTTTCTGTTCATTCCCTCCTGACTGGGGTCTTCACGATTCTTACCCTCATGGCCTGTTCACATTCCCTCTGGTAGTAACTCATGAGAGCCATTTAGTTAAACGTCTGAGATGGTCTGACTTGGAAGGTTTTTTTTCCTTATTTGCTGTCTTGTCTTCCAAGTTTGCCAAAATCCTAACTTTTCAAAGTAAGTCAGGGTGAGACATTGGTCACTGGGTACCACTAACTGGCAGTTTGCTAGAGACGTTCACAAATGCCATCCCATTTGATCCCTGCATCCCTATAGGATGGGTTGTCTGATGCTCATCTGTCTGTCAGTGGGTAACGAGGCTCAGAGGGGAAACTCACCCTGGTCACAGAACTAGGCAGTTGAGAAATCAGGATGAGGCAGCCCCTGGCATCTTGCTGACATGTGATGCAGTCACTGTGGGGAAGGACTGTGAAGTCCTGGGGGCTGGGGAGACCGGCAAGCTGGCCCACAGGAGCAGCTGGCCAGGGTTTGTCAAGTGAATAAATAAGTGCATGGAATCAGCTGGATGTATTTAGAAAACACGTTTGCCTCGCTCATGCTTCAGAAGTGGAAGTGTGTGTGCAGGAGACGTGAAATAAAGAGTCATGATTATTCTAATTGCTCATCCTCAAATGAGAAAACAATTTAAAAGCACTTTATAAGTGTGTAAAGTTTTATTAATGTGATTTCTTTAATAATTTCTAATTCAAATTGTGTTTACAATAAAGCCAATCAAAAGCAGACTCCTCTGAATGTGAATCAAGTGTAGAATAATGAGGACATTCTTCTTCTTTATATAAAGGTCTCACAAAGTTGTATTTTTGTGTGTGTGTGTGTGTGTGTGTGGTACGCGGGCCTCTCACCGCTGTGGTCCCTCCCGTTGCGGAGCACAGCCTCCGGACGCCCAGGCTCAGCGGCCATGGCTCACTGTCCCAGCCGCTCCGCGGCATGTGGGATCCTCCCGGATCGGGGCACGAACCCGTGTCCCCTGCATCGGCAGGCGAACTCTCAACCACCGCGCCACCAGGGAAGCCCACAAAGTTGTATTTTTAAAAGACATATATATGTACACACACACCTACATGTCTGTATGTATGTGTGTGTGTGTGTACATATAAGGCTCAGAGAATGTTCTGGAAGGATACACACCAAACTTAAAAGAGTAGTTACTTGTGGAGAGGTTCTTTTTCTTTAAAATAAAAAGGCAAGACGATTTTTATGCATTGTTTGAATAAATAATAGGTTTTTTTTTAATCAAGTAAGGTGAGGAGTCATTACACACTTAATGGAATTTATAAGGAAAATGCAAGTCCACTTCCCGCTCTATCAGTGTGGAGTAAGGCTACTGCAAAAATCTGCTCAGTTTTGAAATAAAGCAAGAAGATTGGCATTTGTAGCTTTGACTGTGAAGGATCCAGGAAGTTTAGAGAGAGCACAAATACAATCATATCAGACTCTAACGGCGATTTGAATTCAAATTTTGTGTCTTTCCAGAGTGCCTTCATAATATTTCTTGATTCTTTAAAAACAAAACAAACAAACAAAACTTATTGTCACCCAGGCCAACAGGTAGGAAGACTGTCACCTTATTTGAACTTAATTTATTCAGCCTTTTGACAAGCATCTTATAGCTAGTTTCCTCAAGGGGCAACAAAATGACATTGCAGTTCAAAAATGCTTTAAAAACTTCTCTCTCCAAAAGCTAATCTGCATGTCACCATTCTCCAGAGTACACTGAAAATCCCCTCCAGGGAAACGCTGATAACATTGTGCACGTAAACCTCTCCTGCCTGGCAGGGCTTAGGACTGCTGGCTAAAGTCAGAGCTATTGGGTTGAATCAGCTACCTCCCAGGGAATGAATGTGATTGGTTTTAACTCCATGTTTCATGGTGTGTTACATCGTTAATTCTGATTAAAAGCAAGCCTGGATTTTCAGAGATAAATGGATATATACAGTGTCTCTTTATACTTTCTGAGGGGTATCAGGAAGAGTCTTATCTACTGGGTTGTCTTGCATACTGACTCTCCTAAGTGAGCATCAGCCCCTTCTTCAGGGCTATAAACTGTCTAAGCCATATGGAGGTTGTAATTCCATTTGTGAAATTCCTGAACACATACATACGTACTATGAAATACAAAAATGTATGTGAAAGAAAATTCTAGATTGATTAACATAGTCCATATTGGAAATTCCTTAGAGGTGTAAATTGGTGGTATCTCCTGGGCCTAATTTATAGGCATCTTTGCTTTAAGATATCACTTAAAGGTAGATACCTGGGACTTGGGGGTGTCGGAATATAGCTGTCAATCCACTGCTTCTCTTACATCCAGCTACAGGCCCACGGTTAACATCTGAAAGCCTAAAGGCAAACAGAAGCCATTCCAGGTTCTCAGTCCTTCTGCATTTCTAAGCCAGGACCACCTCTTTCCTACCAGTGGAGCATGCCAAGGGTTCCCCTCTCAGGCAAGGACGTAAGCACACAGCATTAGAAGAATATGATAATGATTGAAATTTCTTACGGAGCTGTAGAACAGGTTGATTTTATTTTAGTTCTCGCCTACCCATCAGAGTGGTAGGATGAATCTTCTGTTTTGTTTTCTTTCTTTCCTCCCTTCTTCCTTTCCCTCTTTCTTTCTCCTTCCTCCTGCCTAGAATTATTTATTTATTTACTTAAACCAAATTGAATCTGACCAGAAGCATAGGCTGGACAGGAAATCATATTCAGGCTTAGTCATTACCAAGCCCCACCCCCCCAGCCCCTCACCCCAGTGGTGGGAGGTCTCTGAGTTCACAGGCCCCAGGCCTAAGCCCTGGGGAGGTCCTTCTCATCAGCTGTCCCTCCATGCTGGTCACCACTGACTGCCCCTCGGTGCCAGAGCTCAGTTGCTTCCGTACCTCATTCATCCCTCCAGGGTCTCTGGCAAGGCCAGAGAAACTGTCCAGACTAGAGCAGAGCTACCAATGGAAATATAGGGCCAGTCCCATAAGAAACCTGAAATTTTTCTAGTAGCCACATATAAAATAGGAAAAAGAAACAGGTGAAATACATGTTGATAAGGTTTTCTTTAACTCAGTGTATCCAAAATATTATGTTTTAATATGCAGTCAGTAAAAAATATTTACATTATTTTTTGAAATCCAGCATGAATTTTATACTTATAGCAACATCTCAAATTGGACGACTTTCTGGTTCTTATATGCTGTTGGTATCTTTGAATTATCTAGAACTCCTTGAGGACTTGAAATTTTAGTGTTTGACTGTACAGTGGCCTTGCTGAAATCCACAGCCTGTGGGAGATTCCAGAACAAGCCATATCCTTGTCTCCCGATGTTCTCCTCCGTGGGTTCTAGGAAGTGGCATCTTGCCCTCTTTCGCCTGGAGTTTGCCCAAAGCACGTTGTTTCAGTTCTGGCCTCTTCTTCCCCAGTGTACGTGCCTGACGAGTGGGAGGTCGCCCGGGAGAAGATCACCATGAGCCGGGAGCTGGGACAGGGCTCGTTCGGGATGGTTTACGAAGGTGTCGCCAAGGGCGTGGTCAAGGATGAGCCTGAGACCAGGGTGGCCATTAAGACGGTGAACGAGGCCGCCAGCATGCGCGAGAGGATTGAGTTTCTCAACGAGGCCTCGGTGATGAAGGAGTTCAACTGTCACCACGTGGTAAGAGAAGGGCCCCCATGTGTTGGGGAGCACACTTGCGGGTTTGCTGTCTCGCCCTGTCTTCTGTAGGGATCCCCCCCATCACCCCACTGTTCCTTTAGACACTGTGCACACGAAGGTTCTGGATGTGATGCAGGGCTGGCCCGTGAGCCCCAGTGGCCCATCGTATGGGCTCTGCTCTGGGCCAGATGGTCCCAGCGGTGGGGGAGCCGCAGTCGTGGGCAGCCCTCACCCTCTGAGCCCTTCTCTCTGTCCTTCCTCACAGGTGCGCTTGCTGGGCGTGGTATCCCAGGGCCAGCCGACGCTGGTCATCATGGAACTGATGACCCGGGGGGACCTCAAAAGTTATCTCCGGTCTCTGAGGCCAGAAATGGAGGTCAGTTTTGATTTTCACTGACATCCCATGTTAACTGTTCCCTTTCCTTTAGAACCTTCCCCCGGAAGATACTGCGTCCTTAAATCCTTTCACTTTTCTTGCCCCGTGCTTGGTTCTTGGTCCTGTATATGAAGGAGTTCCCTGACTAGAGAGAGACCTGGATCTTTTGTGAGAGGCACTTGCCAGTCCGCAGGTACCCTATTACTCAAACCCCTGTGTGCTTTTGCTGCTACATCATTCCCTCCACCCCCAGTCACCTCCTCTACCACCGTCTCTCTCTGACTCCCACCCACAGACCATGTCTGCGCTGCTCCCTCCCTGGAGCCTTTCCTGCCCCCCACCCCAGCCAGGAGTGCCTGTCTCCTCCACTGCCTTCTCTCCTGGACCGGCTTTCTCTTGTTTGGTTCTTAGTGGATCCCCATCTAGCCCATTATGTTTCCTGTCCATCCCAGACCCAGTGTAGCTCAGTGTCGTGCTTGTCAGAGTTCACTGTCAGGTTGACTTGATTCTTGTGCCCGGTGGTTTCCCTCCCAACTCTGTGCGCAGACACCCACTCACTCACAGGCCCCCACCTGACGTGTGCCCCTTCCCCTCCTGTGGGCAATCTGAGCCTTTGAGCCGAGGGAGCCCCATTTCTCAAGCCCTGCATCCACATTTCAGGCTTTATCCGGAATCAGTGTCTTGCTTGAGCTTCTGAATGATCATCACCTCAGCTGCACAGTGATTTCTACTTAGTATCAAAAAAATATCAATTTGTGTTACCCTGGTGTCTCCCCATTGAACCCAGCTTTGTAACATTTAGAGGAGTGACTTTTTTTTTTTTTTTTTTTGCGGTACGCGGGCCTCTCACTGTTGTGGCCTCTCCCGTTGCGGAGCACAGGCTCCGGACGCGCAGGCTCAGGGGCCATGGCTCAAGGGCCCAGCTGCTCCACGGCATGTGGGATCTTCCCAGACCGGGGCACGAACCCGTGTCCCCTGCATTGGCAGGCGGACCCTCAACCACTGCGCCACCAGGGAAGCCCTGGAGGAACGACTTTTAAGAGTAAACTGGGAGATAAACACTTAGAAGTGATACCAGCAACATCTGCCTTTCGCTTGGCTGCCTTGGTGGGTCTCAAGTCCTCACTTGGACCCTGACTTTGCTGCCTGTTGAGGAAGCTTTGGGTGTGCTTTTGTGCCTGGGATCCTCCCCTTTCTCTACCCCTCTTGAATGTCTGTAGCCTTTCTCTGTTTGAGCTTAATCTTTTGTTTTCTTCTTTTAATTGGCAACTTAATCATCTCCCAAGTAGTAGTTCCTTAATTTTTGTTCCAAGCACTTGTTTATTACACGTTGCTTCCTTTACTCACAGCAGATGATGCATGTGGTTCTGCAAGGTCCGCGAGGCCCGGTGTGGACTGAGGCCCTGAGCAGGGCGGTTTGCAACACACCCACCCTCTGCTCTGCCCAGTGTGGGTCCCCAGCTCCCCTGGATCTTAGTGCCTTTTCCCAGCTCACTTTGTAATACACAAGCCAGCACAAAGGAGAAAAGCTTTATCAGCTGGGTAACTGGAGATGTGGCAGTATGTTTCTTATCAGATTCATTTATGGCACCTCTGAAAAGTCTGAAGCACTTACTTCCTTCGTACCCAGTTTCAGGCACAGAATAAAAATTTGCAACACATAGCCCTAGTCCTGGCTCTGCCACTACCTGTCTGCGTCCTCAGGTGGCTGCTTCAGGCTCTGGGCCTTGGTTTCCTTATGTGTAAAATAAGAGGGTTGGGCAAGATGACTACTAAAGTCCTTTTCAGATGAAAAATTAACTTTAAAAAAAAATTTATTTATTTTTGGCTGCATTGGGTCTTTGTTGCTGCACACAGGCTTTCTCTAGTTGCGGTGAGCAGGGGCTACTCTTCGTTGCGGTGCGTGGGCTTCTCATTGCAGTGGCTTCTCTTGTTGCAGAGCACAGGCTCTAGGCGCCCGGTCTTCAGGAGTTGTGGCACACAGGCTCTAGAGCACACGCTCAGTAGTTGTGGCGCACGGGCTTAGTTGCTCCGCGGCATGTGGGATCCTCCCGGACCAGGGCTCGGACCCGTGTCCCCTGCATTGGCAGGCGGATTCTTAACCACTGCGCCACCAGGGAAGCCCCCCCAAAAATTCACTTTTAGATTTGTCAGATTTAAAGTTGTTCTTTCTAACCCATGTCAAGTATAAAAATACGTATGCTTATCCTGTGGTTTCATTATATTCTACTTGGCATCTTCCCCCAGTGAAGATTCATTCATTTCCCTCACTAAATGCGGATGCTTGTGTATACGCGTCTTAAGTAGTTCTAAGCAAGTTAAATATTTCTGTTTTCTAAGATGTCTGAAAGAATGTCAGTATTAGCACCATGAACTGACAGAATGTCAGCCCTCTCCTTCAATACTTAAAGTCAGGTTCCTTTTTTTGATTCTGTTTTTCATATTAATATTATGAAGCGCCACTTCTAATAAGCGCCTAACTTAATATTCCACAACTTAAGTATTATGAACATAAAGTTAACATTTTACCTGCCAATTTCCTGGTGTACCATGCATATCTAAAGCCCTGAAAAGGTTAAAGGGAATGTTAGGTCCTGAGGGAAAAAGGCTCCTCTAAGCAAGGCCCCTTTGTAAAGGAAGGGGGTAGTTTTGGCTTACCCTTTGGGTCATCACATCACTTCCCCAGGCAACTCAGTAATGAGGATTTTAAATCACCACAGACAGTCCTGATAGTAGCTTCAGAATTCAAGCGTAGGGAACCAACCCCCAAGTACTTGGAGAGTTGTTATACTGCTCCTAGAAGCCAGCTTTGGGGCAGAAACTAGCACCTCACTGGGCGAAACCAGCATTCCCTGGGTGTGGACCTTGGCCAGGCACTGGCGGACACTTGCCATGCATGGTCCCAGGTCATCCTCCCAGCAGTGACCCCGCCTCGACCCCATGTGAAAGAGCCCAGGCAGGAGGCCAGACTGTCTGATCCTAAAGCCCAGGCATGTTCTTCCTGTGGCGCAGGGTTTGAGCTGGGAAGGGGACGTGTGGGACCTGTCAGAGCAGGATGGCTTTGCTGTGTTGTGACAGATGCTCTGTAGTCAGGGAAACTGAGGTAAAGTCTGTTGAACTCACACAAACAAGAGGTGGTCAGCATCTAAACTGGGGGTGCTGATTGGTTTCTACACTTTCTTTTAGGATAAAGAGGCTTGGACACACATTTTATGTAAAACTTTTCTAAATGGATTTATTATTTGGGGGTATTTCTTCTCAATTCTGAAGTCGGTATGTTGCCCTTCTCTGCAAAGAGGAAACGTGTATCCGTGTTACCTGTCACTGTTGGACATTGGTCCCCTCCAGAATAAGCTTCTGCTGGACTTAAATGAACTGTCAAGGGCTTGCTTTCCTCAGCACCCACAGAAGATAATAATCCAGGGAATGCCACTCTGTAAGGTGAACAAATTCATCTTGATGGTTTTGTACTTTAGAGGAAAGTTGAAGGGAAAGAAAAGGATTAAATAATTTAATGTAGGAAATAACACATCCAGTGTCCATTCAAGAAACCCGTTTGCTTATTTCCACATGGCCTTTGTAATGTCCTCTCCCTCCTTTTCCCTGTATGGAGTTGGATTGTAGAAATAAAAGGAACACATACACTAATTGGAATTTGAGTATCCAGAATTTTTAATATCAAAAATTGCTGGTTTCACTTTAAATGATGTTGGCCCCACCCAAAATCGAAGATGCTGGTCCTCCCAAGTTGTGCTAATAGGTGCTTCTCTCTGCAGCTTTGTGATGTGGTCAGAGGGCAAGTGCCATGGCCTCCTTCTGAGCCACTCCTGGTTTCTTAGCAGAATGACCTGTGGTGCTCAGATTGAACAAAGGTGGATTTGCAAACCGTGAAAGAACACGGGGAGGGAAAAATTCCTAAATTCTCACGTGGATTTTTTTTTTTTAATCTCCAACAGAATAATCCAGTCCTAGCACCTCCCAGCCTAAGCAAAATGATCCAGATGGCTGGAGAGATTGCAGATGGCATGGCATACCTCAACGCCAATAAGTTTGTCCACAGAGACCTCGCTGCCCGGAACTGCATGGTGGCCGAAGATTTCACAGTCAAAATCGGAGGTGTGTCCTTAGCTTTCCAGATCTGAGCAAGAACTAAACTCGCACATGTTTTAGGGACCAAGTGGGCATTAGCCTGCCTGTGGAGAGGTTTTCCAATGCGTCCCGTGACTGCAGAGTCTTACTCTCTGGAATAATGTGATTGTGTCCAGTCAATAGTCACAAACGCAGCCAGCCTGGCTGTAATCCTGATAGTGCATGGGCGCAGTGGTCCAGGCAGTGGCCAAGGGTGAGCTGAGGCCATGGTCCGTGAGGTTGCCTCTACTGGCACTTGAGGCGTTTCTTGGCAGAACAGTTCTAAGCATTGTTTCCAAAAATGGTTGACACAGTGTCCTCAGGTGATTTTGACTTGTGCCTAAAAGTTGCCCTCCATACTACTAGTATGTCTTCCAGTTTTCCAGCTTACAAGGAACATTGTCTGCCTCACAACAACCGGGGGTCCATGGCGTTTTCTAAGAGGTGAGGTCCCCGATGATGAAGCCCGTGCACAGAGCAGAAGTGGTTACAGGATGAGGGAAGACCGCTGCTTTCTGGGGTTCGCACCCGAGCTGGTCAACCTCGGAGCTCTTGATCTTTGTTGCAAGCCTTACTTACTAGCTAACTAAACTCCTCCTTAGACCCCTTGTTGCCACCACCCACTGTAACACCAAAAACGGGGGGTGCTCACTTGTTAGGAATTTACTTTGGACTTTAGGTTTGGTTTTTACTTTGGTCCTTGAATCTGCCTGATAAAACACATAAAACATCAGGGCTGCATGGGAACCACCTGCTCTTCCCACTGTGAGATGATGATGTTTCAGGAAAATGCTGAATATTTATCCTGAGAAGCTACAGGAAGACTTTACATCCAAAAACTATTTAAACCTCTTTGTCTAGCTCTTGAACTGTCTGTTCTGGAAGTGCTCGCCTTCCTTTAGCAGTGTTTTTGGGGGTTTTTTAACAATGAATTTGAATGAATATTTTGGCCCTTTGGTGAGCAATGAGTATCCCCTCTAGAATGGTTTCCCAAGTGGGGATAGGCATCTTTATCTTTCCTTTGTAGGAGCTAGAGGTAATGGATGGAGCCATATCGTATAGCAAATATCCTTGGCCATCAGTTATTCCGTGCGTCCTTGGATTGGCCCTTTGAGGCATCCACACATTTGACACCCCTGAAAGTCTGAGGCTGTCTTGCCCTGGGGCTCTCAGGGAAGAGCCCCTATGGCTGCTGCCTGGGCTTCCTCTGTGTACCCTGCTCCCTCCCCTTCCCTTCTCAGCGAGGACCCAGATTGCTCCCACAGAGATGCCAACCAGCTCCCCTTCCCCAGCTGCAGAGCCAGGCAGGCACTAACTAAACTAAATCCCGGTTCTGCCACTAACAGACGTGAGGCTTGCGGCAAGTGTCTTTAAGTTCTGTGAGCCCCAATTTCTTGACCTCTGAAATGGGGATGATGCTGTAAGAGAGCCATGAGATGCTGGGAAAGACTCGGTGCAGGAAAGCACCGGGCACGTACGTGCTGGGTGTGGGGCAGGTCCTTGGAAATGGAAACGTTAGTGTCTGTGGCCTAACTCAGTTCCTTCTCCTTTACTTCCCTGCTCGCCCTCACTGCGGGAGAGCTGTTTTTGTGCCACTTGCCATTGGAAGTCCAAATCAGCAAGGACTCTATTTGCTATTTAACCATGTGGCATATTTATAGTGATGTTTTCTTTGTACTGTGTTTTTTCTTCCTGAAATTTGAAATTTTTCTTTTGGGTTAAGGAGGAAATAATTTGTGCTTTTTTTCTGGGATTTCTGTCTTTCCTTGTTGTGCAAGGAAAAGCAGATCCTCTATTTGCACGTCACTGGATAATTCAGAGATAAGACTTTAGCACTTCGTTTTTATTCTTCGCTAGGATTCAAAAATGTTTTTCTAATGCCCAGTGTCCGATGGATTACAAATATGACAAGCAGTTTTACCAGAGGCAATTCGATGGCCGTTAGCGTAGTACAAGGAAATTATGTTGATTAACGTCCAAGGAACTTTGTTCTCTGTGTTTGCTTTGTAGCCTTACCTCTTTGTGGCAGAGTTAGAGACATAAATGAACATTTTAAAAAGGAGAGCAGCCCTTTCTCCTGGGAAGGAGAACGGAAGAGTCCCTGTAAGAAAAGGTTACATGATTGAGTGGAAAATCAAAATCTGACAAAGAAGCAATAATTTAGGATTATAAAGCAAGCCTGCCATCAAACATAATTATGTGACATCTTCTAGAGACATGGAAAATGGAAGACATTTTCAAAAATGAGTGGGAGTATTATGTTGAAAAACATTATTGAGTAATAGCTTCAGGGGCCTAGTAAATACCATCTCTTAGGCATCTTACTGTGTACTTTTTTCATCGTGAATTGGTCCTCTCAATATTTTCCCCCTTATTAGATGGTGAAACTACTTTCTTTCCTCTGATAATGAGGCAGTGTTACTAAGTAAATAAAAGTCAACATGCTCCTGGCTATTTGATCATGTTTTTAAACCACATACAAATGACCTTTGCTCTCCTCAGTACATATTTTCCTGATAAACTATGGGTCCTGATAATTTGTAAGATGCCTCTCATTTTAAATGCAATGAGGGAGCTACCTTCTTAAAAGAATCACATTGTAAATATATTTAAAGGCAGAGATTTCTGGGCATTTGCTTGTCATGTGACTCACCGGTCCTCCCCTGCGGTTTCTGCCTCATCAGGTGGCAGCATAGATATCGGCCTACCTAAAGCCAGTTTCCCCTTGGACTTGTCTGTGGGCACAGGACCCTCCTCTGAGACGTCACTGTGCCTCTTTGCTTCTCCCCCGACATTACTCACATGGGGTAACTCTCGTGCCTTCTCTCCTCCTCACAGATTTTGGGATGACGAGGGACATCTATGAGACCGACTATTACCGGAAGGGAGGGAAGGGGCTGCTGCCCGTGCGCTGGATGTCCCCCGAGTCCCTCAAGGATGGAGTCTTCACCACGCACTCTGACGTCTGGTACGAGAGACCTTTCCTGTAACGCCAGCCCCCGGCCCCCACGAGTCCTTTCCTTTCCTCCTGTTTTCTGTTCATTGTTACCCGTTTCCCGCTTTGACTAAGTGTGATGGGGGCCACCCCCTCATCACTGACGTGTTCCTGTTGTCAGTGGGCACTTGTGGGATCTAAAGAACTTGTGGGACCAACATTTCTTTCAATGCTTAGCTGCTCACCGAGTGGTTGGGAGGCCTGGAGACACACCACCAGGGGCTAGGGTATGGGGACAAGCCAGAAAGTTTTACCTCTTTCTGCTTCTTCCCCACCTGCCTTCTCTCATTTTCTTTCGCAATAAATAGATGCGACGTATGTGTGCGTATGTGTGTGTTTGGGGAGGTGGTTGCTTCACCTAATTAAACCTTCAGATTGCAGATGCTGCTTATTTTAGACCCAAAGCTTATGAGTCTTGATGTGTTTTCCTATTGGTTCCATCTGCTGTCTGTCCTCTTCCAATGGGCACCTATCGTTGTTGACCCAGGGATGGTGTGGAAAGCAAAATGTCTCCCTTAGTCATGGACGTATCTTGGGGTAGAAGGTGCATCAGCTGCGGATGCAGAGGCCTTTTGATAGTATTGTTTATTGCGGCTCCTCAGCAACATTGTGGAGAGGTGGTCAGTTTCTGAAATACGATTGAGGTTCTTGGCAGGCGAAGGCCCGGGCACGTCTACCTTCTAGAACGTCAGCTAGTTTCTTGGCTGTCCTCTCAGGAGATCCCGTTGCTGGTGGGTTACAGAAATGGTAGTTGTTTACTCCAGCTGTAGGGATGAGCACATAGAGGAGCTATTTAAATAGTGACCGACATCATTTTTTTTTTTAACCTCATGAACCTTGGGATCAAGGGCCTTGGATCCTATTTTGAAGACAGGTGCGAATTGGAAATAGCATTTGAATATGACCCAGCAAAGCATGATTTCTTCTTGAGCTCAAGTGTGAGATCTGTTTTGCAATCAGCCTATTCAAGATGGTTCCCTCTTCACAGTCAAATCAAAGTGTTCGACACCATTTTTAGATATCGAGATGATGGGGAGAGGACAGGCCTGGGCCCACACCCGCATCTGTTTATTCTAGGATCCATGCTTCCAACAACTTTGAGGTCAGCTTACAGTGCAGTAAAATAGAAAACCACGAGAGCCAGGGAAAACAGAGGCAGGGCAGGAAGATAAAACTAGAGTTGTTAATATCTCACAGGCTAAGTTTACCAAATTCTGATTAGCAGCAATTGCAACAAGCAGCAGTAAAGGGTGTTTATTGCCATTTTTCTCCCATTTGATGACATAGACATTATGAACCAGTAAGAAAAAATATATATAAACAAGAGTAGGGATTTCATATTCATTCCATTCATGTTCAGGCTTTGACAGTGCTTTTGTTTTTTTTTTTTTTTTAACATAGCCTTTGAGGATAACACTGGTAAGGTGGGTAGGCTAGGACAATGGAGAATATGGAAGGCTTCTTAGCTCCCCAGGATCTAAAGTGCTCCCTCTTGAAGGAATGAAAATCATTTTTGAGTATATTCAATGGTACAAAACAGTCATCCCTAAATAGTTAAAGTCTAGAAAGAAATACAAAGAATTGTATTTGACTTTGCAGAAGATACCCTAGAATTTTAGGATCAGAAGATATTCTGAGGTCGGGACCCGTCCCCACACCCCATCTACAGCATCTTTGACAGCTGGTTTTTGAGCTTCTGCTCACATATTTCCAGGGAGTGCTAATTCCTCTCTCATAAAGACAGACAGCCCTAATCCTTAAGACATCCTTGGGTTTTGCAGGTCTTTCTCATGCTATGCTTAAGTCGGCCTCTTGCTGACACCCCGTTGGCCCTTCTCTGTAGCACGGTTGCACAACCTGCTGTTTTTGATGAGACAGGCCTTGGAGTCACAAGGAAATGGTCTCTTTTCTCTAGGTGGAACATCTTTAGGTTTTCCTGCTATCCTTGGAGACATTATTCCCAGGCCCTTGGGCACTGTCCTGGTACCTCCTATAGCTCTCTTGTAGCACTGTGTCCCTGCAAATGGTTCCTTTGGGTTAGAAGACACAGGTGTGCCCTCCAGGCATGGAGGGAACCAGGCACAGGACTGGGGAGGGGGAAATCCATGGCTTGAAGGTGTGTTTCCTTCCTGGGCAACTGAATCACCCTACAACAGTCTTCATTTCTTGACTTACTGAGAAGCTTTCCAAATGGCCACAAATATCCAGGGCTGGTTGCTCCCTCCTAGAGTTATTTGGTTCTTCAGTGGCGAATTCACATCAGCTGGTAATGTGGATATCTCTGTAGGTTTCGATTTGCTGGTGGGTGGGACATTGACAGATCCCGTCCTTGTATGAGGAGGTATAATTATTGAATGCTGACTTTAACCAGCACTGGAATTGAAGTGAGTCTCACACCAAGTTGTCCCTTACTTGGGAAAACAGCCCCAATGCTCGAAATTAGAAAAGACTTCACACAAAGGCATTTATCAAATGTTTAAAGATTAAATCCATAAAATTCAAAGCTTGGTTTTGCATGAGGCATTAAATGCCAGTGCCACATTGTAAATGACCTGCTTGGAAAAGCATGCAGGTGTTGCATCTTTCTCAGCGTCTCTGGCTGTGTGGCCTTGGTCAAACCATGGGGTATCTGTGGACTTCAGCTGCTCCATCTGTGAGTTAAGGTCTGTTTGGGGATGTCTGCAGAACCTCAGTAGATGTTTTTGTTTTGTTTTGGTTTGGTTTTTTGTGGTACGCGGGCCTCTCACTGTTGTGGCCTCTCCCGTTGCGGAGCACAGGCTCCGGATGTGCAGGCTCAGCGGCCACGGCTCACGGGCCCAACCGCTCCGCGGCATGTGTGGGATCTTCCCGGACCGGGGCACGAACCCGTGTCCCCTGCATCGGCAGGTGGACTCTTAACCACTGCGCCACCAGGGAAGCCCCTCAGTAGATGTTTAAATGGCCCCTGTGACAACTCCTGATGACAGGGAGGCACGTTGGCGTTGGGTAGAGATGCTTTAGCCTCCATACCTTGGGGCAGAAAAATGGTTGAACTCAGCTAGTCATGTCCTGGGAAGGACGCCCGGATGCCAGCACTAAGTGGCCCTCACAGACAGGTGACACTGACATCAAACCAGAGTCACTCCAGGGAAAGCCTTTGTGGAGAGCCGGCTCTGTCACCTTCTGTGTTCTTTCACGTGTGTGATCGTGAGGACCTGGCGTGGCCCAGGCACAGTGCTCAGCGTGTGCAAGAACCAGGGTGCCTAGAGACATGGTCCTTGTCCCTGAGGGATGAAGTCTTATAGAGAACAGGAAGCGACCCTGACAGGCTGGGATCACAGACCCCTTCCCCGAAGAGCGGGAGTTGTGGGGCACCCTGAAGTATGGACTTTCACCTTCCGAACAGTGAGGAAGTGGGCTCTTGGCGGTGGGAACACTGGGGGAAACCACGGTGGTGGGAAGCGCTTAGTTCGTGTAGAGGATGGTGGGACTTCCTCAAGGGAGTTAGGCTGAAGAGAGCTCAAGTGAGGCCTTGGCTGTTTTGTTAGGGGTTTGGGACTAATTCTGCAGTCTCCGTGAGGAGAGGCTTCTGAGCCGGAGAGTGACTTAGAGCTGTGTTTTAAGAAGTTCACGTTAGCTAGAGTGTGAAGCTCCTCTGAGTAAGATGTTGGTGCCAAAAAGGAGGCGTCCTGCAGGCCAGGCAAGGGGGACCATCTGCACTGAGGTGCTGGGGGGACGAAAGGAGGGGAGCAGACCTTTGGGCAGGTCTGAGCCTGCACGGGCAAGCTGTGGGGGTTATCTGAGGAGGTGTGGGAAGGATGACCTCAGGGTGCTATTGAATATAGTTCCCCGTGCTATACTGTAGGAGTTTGTTGTTGGCATGTGGACTCTTCTAAGCTGAAGGAGTCGAGAAGTGGAATTTGCAGGAAGGACTCTGACCTTCCCCTGAAGCAGGCTTATGACCCTTATATGCCCTGGAGGAAAGAAGCATCCTTATTTCCTAAGACACCAAGAGGAATCTGAACTAACAAGTTTTGCTGGGTTTCCCCAGTTCACTGTACCCTTTGCTCATCTCCTTCTGTCCTGTCCCCCTTTTTCCATGACTTTGTGCTCTTCATCAAAACTAATATAAAAAATGCTTAGGTTTTACTACTTTGTTGGGTCTTCATTTCCTTATGAAGGCTCCTGTGTCGTGTAAAACTTATATTAAAAAAATCTGTACCCTTTCTCTTGTTAATCTGTCTTTTGATACAGAGCCCCAGCCGAGAACTGAGCAGGACAGAAGAAAAGGATTTTTTTTTTCCCCTTCTTTACAAAGGAAAGTGGCATTCTCTAAGAAAGTTAATATTTTTTTCCTCGACTGCCCCAAACCCGTTGGGAAACACTTTTTAATTTCTGAAGAATTTCTTTGATTCACTTAGGAGAGAAGCTAAACGCATGAGCTTCTGACTTTATACTAGAGTTGTGGTTCTCGTTTCAGTGATGTTACACTAGCAGTGGTTCTCCACAGGGTTGATGGCATCTCCTAGGAGGCATTTGGCAAGATCAGCGTGGCGAGACAGGGTTGAGACACATTAAGGTCAAGGGTCCACAGTAACCCAGAGCTTGGAGTGGGGCGGTAGGTGCTGAGAGGTCAGCATGGGCGCCGTTCGGTGGGCGCTGGCCGCCTGACAGTAGCTGGCACAGCCGAGGAACGTGTGGGGCAGGAGGGGGACGTGGGGCTGGGAGAAACCGCATTTTCAGGTTATTTCTCAGGACAGGCCTGCCGTCAGTTGGGTACCACATTTCAGAGGTGGAGTTGGGAGCCGTGGCCTCTGAGCCAGAGACCTAGGTGACCGGGCCAATTCAGTCTGCGGAGATCCCCCAGCCCAGGTCAACGGAGGGAGCCCACTGCCCTCGGCTGGGCCTGCGAACACCGCATTTGGGCCTCCAGGCTTTCAACTTTCCTAGGTCTCTCGTGCAATACCAAGACTATTTCTTGGTCACTGAGTTTCAAAAGGATCTTGGGTGGGTCTGTCCTCTGAGGGCTAAGATTCTAAATATTTATGTCTGACATCTGCTCTCAGCATCAATTTGTACAAAACCCTTTTGTTCATGGAAAGGAGCTGAAGCATCGAGTAAAACATTCTGATACAAAGTCCGCGGCCCTCCTGGCTCGGCTTGGCCAGGATCCGCAGAGCTCTGGGCGGGAAGCGCCGCCCCAGAATTTTCAGTGCGGCTTTGCCCACACCCCTGGCCTTTGGAAGGTCTAGGAAGCCCCTCGGGTTGGCCAAGCGGCAGGCTTTAATCTGCAGAAATGAACCGAATGGAAAGGCAAATAGACCGTGGAGAATTTGTGAAAGACACTGATGTATGCTGGGAAGGCACCTTTATTTTGCAGATTACAGCACTGCCTTTTTTAACATCCTCAGTCTGAAATTTCTGTGTATGTGTATACCTATTTTAGTTTGTTTTCCAGTAGTAGGATCTTCTAACCTACAGGCAGAAGCGCATGCGAGGCGGAATCGCTCCCTGCTCCCCTTCCTGACTTGGTTCCTCAGCCACCCGCTTCCCCCCACCTTGGCTAAACTCTGGGCCTAAGGATTCTTCCTAGTGCGCGAGCCCCACCCCAGCCAGTGCCGCCCTTCTCTGTCCCCCACCTGTGAGGCTGAGCCCCTCGTCTCCCCGGGCCCTTCTGGACCTGTAAGATCCCCACTGAGCTTTTCAAACACCCCAAGGCCCAGGCCCCCACCCCAGACCAGAGAAATCAGTCGGGGGCCCAGGCATCCTTAAGAGTTAAAAACTCAACCAGGGATTCCTGCGTAGAGAACCACTTAGGTAGAAGTTTCTAAAACGGGGAGCTTGTTGAACAGCTTGCTTGTCCCAGGCTGCATTTAGTCCCAGGGATTTGCACTAAATCACTGTCCCAGCCGGGCCTGGGGACCAGCATTCGATTATTGGTGGTATAAAAGCACATTAGGGAGACGCTGCCCTGCAGGGTCCTGTCTGGGGCTGGGCCCTGAACCCAGCTTGCCTGGGGCTCCCATTGGAGATCACGTGCTCGCTGGCTGTTCAAGGGCCCTGAACACTCCTTCCCCTCAGCTGGCAGAGCTGTGCCACCAGGGCTGCATTGACTCAACGACACAAGGATGGATGTTCCACACTTAGCCCAGGGCCTGGCTCGCTGCCCGACATGCGCTCAGTCGCCCAAAGGGAGAGGGCTGTGTGGCTCTGTCCACCCCTTTCTGAGCACCTCACGTTTCTTTTCTCCCTGTAGGTCCTTCGGGGTCGTCCTCTGGGAGATCGCCACGCTGGCCGAGCAGCCATACCAGGGCCTGTCCAATGAGCAAGTCCTTCGCTTCGTCATGGAGGGCGGCCTTCTGGACAAGCCGGACAACTGTCCTGACATGCTGTATGTATATGCTGGGTCCCTCTGGCCCTGGCGGGTGCTGGGATGACCAGAGCAGTTAAGAAGAGGGTTTATCCTAATGGAAAGAACCTGTCCCTTTGGGCAAGTGCCTTAATCCTTCCCCATCTTCCTTAATCCTGGGGTTCGGATTTGCAGTTTACATTGTGGTTTCTCAGGCCAAACGTCTTTGTGAAATACTTGACCAAAGCAATCCCTGCTGGTCTGCTCCAGGCAGAGTTTTTTTTTAAAAATGCAGCAACATGACACTGATTACTCTTAAGCCACAGTCCCAGGCTGCTCCCCAGCCATCAGCAGGGCTCCTCCAGGCCTGTGGGGGTGACCTCAGACCTCCTTTTGCAGGCGGTTCCAGGATGCTGCCACCACCTGTGGTCCCTCCATGTTTCTTTCCTGTTAAGTGTTTACAAAAGTCATAAAAGGCCTGTGAGTGGCAGGCTCTCAGCAGCCTCCTCCAGCGGCTGTGCTGACCTAGAGGCGGTCAGGGGGCCTCCCGGCAGGCACAGCCCTAGCATGTAGCTTTCTGTTCCTAAGATCTGTCAGATAATGGGAAACAGTCCGTGATGCCTCGTGGTCCTCCCTGCTCAGTGTTCTTAGGAGAAGCCCCTCTGTCAGTGGAGGTCAGAGCTGCTGAAAGTGTGAGGGTGTGTAGGTGTGAGGATGTGCAGGTGTGCTGTGGTTGGGTCGTCAGGTGCAGACAGGTACAGAAAGCAGTGGACTTGCTTTCGACCTGCACATTAAGGCAGGGCTCAAGATTCTTCTGGATCCCAATAGGTAGAAGGTAGGCTACCACTAATACTTCAAGACCAATGCAGGAATTTTCCAGAAGTGCTTTTCAGGACAGATTTGGCCTCACATTGGAAAGGGCCCCAGAGGAGCTGTTGGGCTGTCTCCATGTCTGTGTGGAAGGCTCTACCCAGATCTGCCACCTACCCGTGCACCAGCCTTGAGTGAGCACTGACTTGGGCAGGGCCCCGTCATGGTGGGGTGATTTACAGATGTGAGTCAGATGCCACGTCGAGTGGGTACCAGGGAAATTGGCCCCAACAGCCAAGAAAGCTCTGTTCATTTGGTCTCCCAAGGTTTCCATGGATTAGGAAATGGGAGTGCTGGCTCCTCTGCTCAGTCTGATGAGGTTGAGATCAAGATGTCAGCCCGAGCTGCGAACATCTGAGGCTCAGGAGGCTCCCTCTCCCAGGCCCCTGCAGGTTGTTGGCAGGAGTCAGCCCCTTGTGGCTGTAGGACTGCGGTCCCAGGGTCTTGCTAGCTCTCAGCTCCCAGTCCTTGCCACACTTCCCCTCCATTGGCCTTCTCACAACAAAGCAGCTTTCTTTTTTTTTCTTTTTTTTTTTTTTTGCGGTACGCGGGCCTCTCACTGCTGTGGCCTCTCCCGTCGTGGAGCGCAGGCCCAGCCGCTCCGTGGCATGTGGGATCTTTCTGGACCGGGGCATGAACCCGTGTCCCCTGCATCGGCAGGCGGACTCTCAACTGCTGCACCACCAGGGAAGCCTCCAAAGCAGCTTTCTTCTTCAGGACCAGCAAGAGAATCTCTCTGCTGCTTTTTGACTTTTTTTTTTTTTTTTACCTGATTAAGTCACATCCACCCAGGATAATCTCCCTTCTGATTAACTTAGAGTCAATTATTAGAAACCTAAATGGAGGAGTGGAATCTCATCACATTCACAAGTCCCTCCCACTCAGGTGAGGGGATCATACAGGGCGTTTACACCAGGGGTGGGAATCTTGGGGACTGTCTTAGAATCTGACTGCCTTAGCCTGGGAAGCAGAAACCATTGTCCTGTCAATAAACCAAGGTTTTTGGGGGTTTTTTTTAAGCATTTTTAGTGTCGCTTCCAAGACTGAATCCCTAAGCTCCAGGTAGAGGGCGGGGTGGGGAGTGGGGGTGGAACTTGTTCTCCTGACTCTGACTGCGCTGCTTTTTCAGGGGTACGGCAGCTGGGTATCCTGCTCTTTAACTGCTGCCTCTGAGCATTTGCTCAGCCAAAGCCTGTTCTATCCCAGGGACAGCTTGCGTGGAATTAGGAAAGAGGCCAGAGAATGCTGCAGGAAAGGGAACATCTTTGCCTCAGAGTGTGTGTGTATGTGTGAGTGTGAGAGTGTGTGTGAGAGTGTGTGAGTGTATAAGAGTGTGAGTCTGTGTGTGTGAGTGTGAGAGCATCTGTGAGAGTGTGTGTGAGTGAGAGTGTGTGAGAATGTGTGTGTGTGAGTGCATGAGAGTGTGTGTGAGTCTGTGTGTGAGTGTATGTGTCTGAGTGTGAGAGTGTGTGTGAGTGTATGTGTGTGTATGAGTGTGTATGTGTGTATGAGGGTGTGTGTGTGAGTGTATGTGTGCGAGTGTGTGTGTGTGTGTGGGTGTAGGAGTGTGAGTCTGTGTGAGACTGTGTGTGTGTGTGTGAGTGTGAGAGTGTGAGTCTGTGTGTGTGTGTGTGTGTGTGTGTGTGTGTGTGTGTGTGTGTGTTGGGGGGGTACCCACTGATCATCTGAGCATGGGCCCAGACTAGGAAACGTACATGTGTCCTGGACGTGGGGCACAGGATACACCCACGCATGACAGGAAGCTCCTCTCCTCAGAGGGCTGTGCATAAGGGGGCAGTGGGCATCCTGGATCCCTCACCAACAGACTCCCTAGTACAGCCTCTTCAGACTTCAGGACCCAAAAATGGAAGAGATGCACATGGCCACTTAGTGCATTTTCTTGCCCCTGGTGGAAACTCTCCCTCTCTCCACCTGTGTCAGCTTTTTTTAATTGCAGTATAACATTACCCGAAACCTAACAGTTTAAGACAACAATAAGCATTTATTATCTCACAGAGTTTCTGGAGGTCAGAGATCCAGGAGCAGCTTAGCTGGCTGGCTCTGGCCGGGGGTCTCCTGAGGTCACACAGTCTGGCTGGCAGCCAGGGCTGCAGTCATCTGAAGGCTTGACCAGGGCTGGGATCCACTTCCAAGATGCAGAACTCATGCCACCAGTTGCCACGTGAGGCCTTAGTTCCTCTGTGATGCTGCTTGAGTGTCGTCGTGACATGCAGCTGGCTTCTTCTAGAGCAGGGCTCAGAAAACCTTTTCTCCAAAAGGACAGATAGTAAATATTTTCAGTTCTGTGGGCCCCTACGATCTCAACTGCAGCTACTCAACTCTGCTGTTGTACAAGAGCAGCCAGAGACATCACAGGAACAAGTGTGGCCGTGCTCCAAGAAAACTTTATTTCTGGATACTGAAATTTGAATTTCACATAGCTTTCATTTTGTCACAAAATATTATTCTTCTTTGATTTTTTTTAAACGATTTACAAATATAAAAGCCATCCTTAGCTCATAGGCCTTACAAAATTAGACAGCTGGCCAGATTTGGCCCACGGGCCTAGAGCTTGCCTTCCCTACCCCAGAGCAATTGCTCCCACAGCAGAGCAGAAGCCACAGTGTTCTTTGTGGCCTGGAAGTCACGCTCCACGGTGTCCACAACCTCATATGGGCTACACGGGCAGCCTTATTTGATGTGAAAGGAGATTATGTGAGGCGTGGACACCAGGAAGTGAGGACCACTGGGGTGTCAGAGGCCAGCCACCACACCCTACTGATGACTGCCCCCCTCACAGGTGACTGCCCTCCACTTTGAACAGTGCAGCCACTGTATTCATAGTCAGCCCATTAGAAGAACAGCCTTCCTTCTGAGCAAAAATATAAGTAACAGAGTTTGAGGAGTGATGCCCACTGAATTGGCCTGAGCGTGTCTGGTGCCAGAAGAGAGTCTAACACTAGAAGTGGTGGTGTTTTAGCAAGCGTAGAAACAGTCCAAGAAAGCAGGTGTGAGCTTTGTTCGTGTGGTTTGGGGGTGGTGGGAGGAGAGGCACTGTTTTTGAGCTTTCTCGTTGACTTGAATAAACATTGTCTCTGAGAAATTTGTGGGACTCTTGAACTTGATCTGCACCCAGGTGACTGGAGTTTTAATATTAATTTAATATGCCTGGGAAGCAACCCCCCTGCCATGGGAAAGGCAGCATACTTCCTGTTCCCAGCCTAGAGTGACAAGGAAATTTACATGGAGAGGTTACTCTGGCATATTAAGTGTATAATTCAGGAGGCATTTCTGCCTCGCCATCTAGAACCCCCTTAGCAAATTTTTTTCCCTTCTAAGAAAAGAACAAAGTGAAAGGAGGCAAGTCAGTTTTATAAGGAGTGTCTGTATTGTCCTTGTGAATTTATTGATGAGCTTAGGTAAGGAAGAGGTGTTCTGGGAGAGGGGTTCTTTTATTACAAAAAATGAAAGAATGGACTGTTGTTTCTCTCAGAGGAGAGGAGAGTCACTGAGCCCTCGGGAGTTGCCTAAAAGCCATCGTGGGCCGCCATGTGGGAGAGAGGTCGTGTGCTTCAGTTCCAGAGGTGTGAATGGCACCCATAGGGTAACAGGGTCGGATATGCAGTGGCTGCTGGTGGACCTCAGCTCAGCATCATTTCCCGGCGATGCCCGGGAGCAGATGAAACTGGCTCTTCCCAAGTAGCCAACAGTCCTGATCCCCTCAATGGAACAGGGTACACAGCTTTGGAGGAAAGGTACCATGGTCCAGGCTGCAGAGTGTCTAGGCCCATGGGTCTCAACCCCGAGATTCAGTGTGAATCGATCAGCAAGTGGCATGAGACAGATTCGGCTTGTGGTTCAATGGTGGATCCGTATTTTAAATTGACAACAAAGCTTGTCCTTAACCTTCTCTTGCACACAGGTCTCCATACTCACACCACCAATGTCCTTGAGCCCCTCTGAGTGAGTGCTGACTGCTCCAGCCCAGAGCTGGGACTGTGGGGAGTGGTCTGCACCCTCAGCAAGTCCGGTGACTGGAAGGACTGGACTCTGATGCTGGGACACGGGCTGGAGCAGAGGTGCGCGCTGAGCATGGACCATGTTCTCTGCGGGTGGGACTTTGACAGTGTGACACATCAAGAGCCTCTGCCAGGGAGGCCTTCAGTGTGCAGTGTTCAGAAAGGAATTTGAACTTTTTAGCCCAGAGAGTCATCAGCTCACGGATGAGTCTGAAAAAACTCAGTAGACTTTGGTGGTTTTGCAGTTTTCAAACATGGTTTTCCCCGTTGCTGATTAAAGCCCCCACATTGTCGGGAATTCTGGGCCAGTTTTGTGGGAATCCAGTGCTTGCGTGGGATCCAAACAGTCAGGAATGGCACTCATGCCCAGTTAGCCTGCAGTGGGCTTTTCCCTGGTGCACGGGCCCTGCCTTAGATCTCTGCCCCAAAACAGAGTAGCCTGGGGTGAGCGGTCAGGCAGGCCCCTGTCCCACTGCCCCTACTGGCTGAGAAGTGGTCATAAGACAGTCCTGGCTGTTCAGGGCTGCCAGGAGGGGAGGAACGGGCGCAAATGAGCCCTGCAGGTCCTCTCTGGAATGCGGGCTCTCTGTCGTGAGTCCTCACCTGGACTGAGGCTGTGCCAGTGCTTAGGTGCTGGGCTGCCCTAGGCCGCTTGGCCCGTGCTTGCAGCCTGCCCGCACACAGCAGGGCCGGGGATGGGGAGGGGACAGTGAGCCGGATGAGACCATCACCCGGCCTCCGGGGTCACACCAGGGCAGCAGCTCCGTCTGGTCCTGCCCCTGCCCCAGGTGAAGGCTGCGTGCACGCACGCCTCCGATGCAGGCATTCAGTAAAGGACGACTCCAGCTCCCCGGAGCTGACCAGTTGTAAAAAACATGCTTTTTTAAAGAGGAGTTTTATCAGCTCATAAATCCTTCTAAAGTCTACTGGAAAGTTTTCTTGTGGAGACAGTGTAAACAAGGTCTTGAATCCCACAGAGTAAAAAGACTTCCTTTTATGGGCAGCAGTGGAAGGGCCGTGACTCTGGAATGGTTTAAAAGTGGTGTCACGTGGTTTGTTTGTGCTGATGTCACTCACATGCCTCCCCTGCTGGTGGCACCTTCTCAGCCCCAGGCCAAGGGGCACGGAGCCAGGGCACATCACGTGTCCTTGGCCCTGGCTGTGCTTCTATTCAGGGATAAGTCAGTCGGCCAGAGAGGAAATTGCAGCCGAGCCGTGGAGAGGGATTTCATGTATTTATGGCCCTTTTTTCTTTGCGGGGGGCGGGGGCGTTTATGGAAGGAGGCTTGTTTGCCATGTGACCCAAGGACAAGCTGCCAGTTTATCTGCAAAGCCCGCACGACACCTGTGACTGTCGGTGGACGGCCAGGAGAGGGAGAGCCTCCAGGCAGGACTGTGGTTTCTCTTGTTTAGGTTGAGAGAAAATTCCTCTTTCGAGGTCGGTGGCGTTCAAAGTGTAAAAACACCATTCACGAGAACTCCATCCCTGCACCACCCTCACTCGTTTGGGAACCTTGGACAAATTATTTAATCTCTTGGTACTTCCACTTCCTCATCTATAAAATGGGGCTATATTATGATACACACCTTCCCAGGCTCGTGAAGAGCAAAGCCATTTACACCCATAACACTACCGAGAGCATTAATTAACTACCGTGTGGTTAGTGCTGTGACCTAGTGTAGGTGATTCAGTTGGGAGGGGAAAGAACTAGTCAGTCTTCATGTTTTGTCTAATTCTTTTTCCGCTAGAGCAGGAGTGACAAGCTTTTTCTGTAAAGGCCCACACGGTAAATATTTCGGGCTTGTAGGCCAAACCATCTCAACTGTTCAACTCGTAGTTGTGGTTTGAAAGCAGCCATAGATCATATGTAAACAAACAGTGTTTCTGTTCCAATAAAACTTGATTTACAAAAGCAGGCAGCAGGCCTCTCTCCCATTCCCACCCTCCCTCAAGGTCACATCCTCTTCCCTCTGACTTGACCCGACACCGTTTTCCCACATCTTTCAAGGTAGCTGGCGGATCGACATGGGAGTTTTCCTGTCCCCACAGGCTTTCTCTCCTTGGAACTTGAACTTTCCCTGGGGCCAGACTTAGGCAGTTGCTCTGTCTGTCAAGTGTCAGCCTGACAGGGGCCAGAAGCCAGTTTGGGGTGCTTTGAGCTTCCTAGATGTGGGTAGTTCCATTGGCCATTTTTATTGAAAACGATCTCATTAGCCAGAAGTTTTAAAACAAAACATAGAATAGAATTTTCTAGCGAGAACAGAAGTGGAAGGGAAGGCACTTTGGTCTTCCTGAGAAAGGACTGCTGGCCAGTCCCTTCTCGGAACCTTCTCCACACTCTGGCCAGCCTGGACCTTTGTTCAGCCACCTCCTTTGTGCGCCAGCGGTCTACTTGGCTGGACCACTCTGCATTCCAGGTTAATAAGAAGCACCTCTCCTCCTGCGGCCATTCTGAGCCTCGTCAGAGCCTGGGCCTTCCCTGGCTGTCCTGGCAGCACCCTGCTTTTCCGGTGCAGCCTCCTGCCCTGGGGGCTCAGGCCCAACGCCGGGTTCCTCCCTGTGGCCACGTGACTCTGAGGGCTTCCCAGGGGCTGCAGCCCAGGTGCCCTCTCTGCCTGCCCCAGGCCTGTGCAGGGACTCTGCCACCAGGCTCTCCCTGCTGGCTTGTTGGCATCTGGCTCAGGGACCCCCTGGGCCTCTCACTGGGTTCAGGGCAGCCGGGCTCCCAGGCCGGCTCTGCCACCCCAGGGCATGCAGTGAGCAGCCTGAGCCCTGGCGCCAGACATGGGTCGTGCGCCCCTTCTGTCTTGCAGCCATGCTGCCTGGCACTGCCTGTCCTCAGTTCTCTGCCAGTGGTCCCCTGCCACCAGGAGGAAGAGTAGAAATAGCATGGGTGGAACTGAAGGCGAGATCACTGTGGGGAAAGCTGTGATCACTGCTCAGCCTTATTAGTGAGAAACCAGAGGTTTCTTGCATTCTAATTCTGGAAATAATGTTTCATCAGTGGCTGCAAGAGATGCTTCAAATAGAAAGCTGGTTTGTTTTTAATGTAAATAATACCTGTAATAGCAGACTTGTGTGGAACCTGTATTTGTCCTTCTCAGGAAGTGAGAGTTTGGGTTTTGTATTGTGGAGGGTCCTGGGTCTGGATGAAGTGACTGCACTGGTGGACGTTAAGTCAGGAGAAGCTGGAGGCTACTTGCGCCATCAAGATAGAAAGCCAGAGGCCCAGACAGGCAGCAGAACTGCTTTGGCACACTTGCTGTACACATGTAGGTGGGGAAGCCACAGCAAGTAGCCACAGGGCTGCTCGGCCGCGGCCCCCTTCTAGGCTGGGCCCATCTCTGTCTATCTTCCCCTCAGGTTTGAACTGATGCGCATGTGCTGGCAGTACAACCCCAAGATGAGGCCTTCCTTCCTGGAAATCATCAGCAGCATCAAGGACGAGATGGAGCCCGGCTTCCGGGAGGTCTCCTTCTACTACAGCGAGGAGAACAAGCCACCTGAGCCAGAGGAGCTGGACCTAGAGCCGGAGAACATGGAGAGTGTCCCCTTGGACCCCTCGGCATCCTCGTCCTCCCTGCCACTGCCCGACAGACACTCAGGACACAAGGCCGAGAACGGTCCGGGCCCTGGCGTGCTGGTCCTTCGAGCCAGCTTCGACGAGAGACAGCCTTATGCGCACATGAACGGGGGCCGCAAGAAGGAGCGGGCCTTGCCTCTGCCCCAGTCCTCGACCTGCTGATCCTGGATCCCGATCCGTGCAAACAGTAACGTGCGCACCCGGCGGCGGGTGGGGGGGGAGAGTTTTAACAATCTATTCACAGCCTCCTGTACCTCAGTGGATCTTCAGAACTGCCATTGCTGCCCACGGGAGACGGCTTCTCTGCAGTAAACACATTTGGGATGTTCCTTTTTTCAATATGCAAGCAGCTTTTTATTTCCCTACCCAAACCCTTAACTGACATGGGCCTTCAAGAACCTTAATGACAACACTTAATAGCAACAGAACACTTGAGAATCAAGTCTCCTCTCTCTCCCTGTCTCTCTCTCCCTCTCTCTCACCTTTCTCTTTCTTTCTGCTTCATGATGGAAACACATTTGCTGCAAGCCCGACGCCCTTTGTATTGGATTGAGGCAACGTCTGTCCCTCCATGGCCCCCCTGAACACACCTGCCGGTCACCATAGGTCTTTATAAAACACGTTGAGACAGGATTTTTTAACCGTATCTTTAACATTTTTAGGGACATACGAAATTTACAAAGGGCCATCGTTCATCCAAGGTTGTTACCATGTTAACGCTGCCAAATTCTGCCAAAACCCCGAACTTTCTCCCTCACCGTCCCCGCACTGTTCTTTTGTTTCCAGAGGCCTGAGCGAGCATGGTAGCTAGTCACTCGTTAAGAGCCACGCTGGTGATGCTCTCCATCCGATCATCCCCTGGTGTTCTTTTCAAGTCTCACATTCACACAGGTCTGATTGCTTTTGACGAGGTTATTATTTGGGGGAACTGGACAGAATGAGACTTCCTCTCAGTGAAGATGGCTTCCCCGCTCCCCCTTCTGCACCCACACCTTCTAGCCCCCAGGAATTCTGGAGGAAACAGGTCCTGTCGGGAGCCTGGAAGACAGGCTTTGAGTAAAGGTCGTCCACGTGCCAGTCTCCTGTCCCCGCCCCAGCTCCCCACCTGGCCCCCAAGAACACAGATGGGAAGGGGTATCCAGGGACTCAGCCCAACTGTTTATGCAAGTTTGCAAGGAAAGAAATTCAAATACCACAACAACAGTACGAAGAAAAGCAGTAAATGGATTCAAGCATTCTAAGCTTTGTTGACATTTTCTCTGTTACTAGGACTTCTTCATGGGTCTTACAGTTCTATGTTAGACCATGAAACATTTGCATACACATCGTCTTTAATGTCACTTTTATAACTTTTTTACGGTTCAGATATTCATCTATACGTCTGTACAGAAAAAAAAAAAAGCTGCTATTTTTTTTGTTCTTTATCTTTGTGGATTTAATCTATGAAAACCTTCAGGTCTACCCTCTTCCCTCTCTGCTCACTCCAAGAAACTTCTTATGCTTTGTACTAGAGTGCGTGACTTTCTTCCTCTTTTCCCAGTAATTGATACTTATATAACATAATTTGCCATGAACTGTTTGATGCCTTTTTATAAATACATACCCCTCCCCACTCCCCCTGCCCCGTTAGTTCTACTCTACCCCATAGGCTCTGTGGGCACGAGGCTGGTGAGGGGAGCAGGTGGAGAGAAGGCGGGCGCCTGCCCTGGACCCTCTCTCCCCAGCCTGCTCTCACAGAGCATTTGAGTCTGTTACAGTGCAAGACATGATACAAACTCAGGTCAGAAAAAAAAGGTTAAATATTTCGCACATCCTTGTTCAGTGTTTATATTCATCATTGTTGAAAAGTCTCACCTTCTCTTTCCCTTGCCTTTGTTTTGGTTGTGACACACATATATCTATTTTTTTAATTCTTGGGTACAACAGCAGTTTTAACTGCAGACACTAGGCATTTGGATTACTATTTTGTTTTTAATGGATATTTAACCCTTCCATCCCATGGAAAACAGCTGCTGAGGCCAGGGGTGCAGCCGAGCGCGCTCCAGTGGGCCCGTCTGCGGCTTCCCGCCACCACCCTCCAGACCGACCTCCCTGTCCTTAGAGCTAGGGACTCCCCAGAGACCCCCTGGCACGAGCGGGGAGTAGGGCGCAGGGGCAGTATCCTCGGGGTGCCGGCCAGCCCGCTGCCAGCACGGGAAAGCGCAGGCGCCGCGGGGCCAAAGCCCGGCGCTCCCCTCCAGGGGACAGGAGCCCTGGCGCAGGCGCGCTGTTCCTCGGCCAGGAAGCCGCGTCCTCGGGGCCGGGGGGTCTTGTTTTGTTTAGTTTTTAGCACTTCTCACCAGAGTGATGACAGCACAAGAGTTGCTTCTGGGATGGAAATGTTTAAATTATGAGTAAGAACAAAGCTACAACATAATGATTGCTAGTTGTGACTGGAGATTAAACACAAAAAAGAAAGTTTGTAGTGCTTTTTTGCTTGTCAGTAGTTTCAGTCCCACTATTTTCTCTAGTCTCTGTCCCATAGTTTTTCCCTTAAAAAAAAAATGAAAAAAAGAAAAAATTAATTAAGAAGGTATTATATGTAGTTTTCTTTTAATTTATTTTGTGATACCAGTTTCAATCACTGTAGAGAAGCCCCCTTATGAATTTAAATACTGAGAAAAGGGTTTTTGTGTGTGTGTGTGTATGTGTGTGTGTGTGTGTGTGTGTGTGTGTAAGACGGGACAGTTTTTGGGTTTTTGTTGGGTTTTTTTCCAAACATTTATCTACCTCACTCTTATTTTTTATATGTGTATATATAAAAAGAATACATCTCACATTTCTCAGCACCTGACAATATGCCGTTGATACTGGTAACCTCATCCACACCACAGGCCGTACACACCAGGTGACGCAGGGAGAGGTCAGGCTGTATTCCGGGGTCAAAGCAACACTAGCTCACCTCTCCACTCATTTCGAACAGCTCTCCTTTTTCTGCGACGTCTCATTTTGCGTCGCTTCTGTTGTTCTCCTGACTCGGTATCCCAAGAGGTGGAGAGGGGCCCGGCCCAGTTGTCTTGGAAACCAGCTACTTGGTGCAGATTGGGTGGCGGACAGGGAACAGCAGTGGTTTCCAGGTCTTGAGGACAGGCAGTGCTGGGGCCGGGGTCAGGTGGTGTCTCCTTAGGGCCCCCGTTGTCCCTGTGGCCGTAGGGTGGGTGCTGGGCTTCCGGCTAGGCCGGCTCAGCCCCTCGTGCAGCCGTTTGGGCGCCAAAAGCCCGCTCCGGGTTCCTGACCTGACGGCCAGTCTCATGTGGAATGTACGGAGAAGAGCCCCCTTCTCCCTCTCCGGGCAGTTCTCTCAACCTCACCCTCACCTCCTCCCCAGGGGCAAACAAAGACGTACCAAACCTTCGGGCTGGAAGGGGCCAGCGGTGGGCGCCGTGCCCCCGCTGGGGCTGTGCCTCACCCCCTCATCCCACAGTTCACGGGGTGGACGGCGCACCCCCTCCAGCAGCTGCTCTCACAGGCACTAGCGTTTTTTCTGGGAAACGCAGTGGGCGTCTCCCAAAGTGTGGCGGCTCCTTTACAGTCCCAGGACTGCAGTTACACTCAGGAGCTCTTCCCTCCTGCTAGAGCACCCCTCCTCTTTCCCAAGTCCCCTGGGATCTTAAGGTCATTGAGAAATAATGTTTGATCAGGGTTTCCCGCTTCCACACTGTAGGTGACCCCTTGGAATAGTGGCCTCTCCTCTCTTTTGCACATACCTACCGGTTTCCACAACTGGATTTCTACAGATCATTCAGCTGGTTATAAGGGTTTTGTTTAAACTGTCCGAGTTGTTGGTGTCACTTTTTGTTTTATGTAAGTGGTTTTCCTTTTAAGTAGAAAGAAAACACTAACAGTATAGTGCCCATCATAACAAATGCTTCAGAAACACTTAAATAAAAGAAAATTTTGCTTGTGTGATGGTGCAGTCATTTTACTGGACCAAACCACCCACCTTAACTATACCAAGGCATCATCTATCCACAGTTCTAGCCTAATTTTATGCTGATTTTCCCACCTCTTCTTGGTTTCCTCCTTTGTATGCTCCAAATAACTTAAGCTGAGTTGTGGCATTCTCCATGCAGCCTCCTGACAGCAGCTCACACTGCTTGAAGTGACGTGAACCACTGAGGCACATCATTGAACTGATGTGAGCATTAAAACATGATCACACACAGCCCTTCCCTGAGGCAGCAGGAGCTGGTGTATTCTGGAGACGTTGTTGAACTTCAGCTGGGTGAGACCCAGACCACCCCAGGACTCCCTTAGAGGATGTCCTGACTTTTGACACAGTTGGAATGTGCTTCCCCCTTGGAAGATAGAAGACCGTGTTCATGGCCGACACTGGCCTTTCCTTCCAGCCTGTTTCTTATGACTTGGAACAACATTTCAATGATAGAAAAAATGGTTATTGTGGAACTAAATGGCAAAATGCTTGGCATGAAGTGGTGTGTTTCAGTTGGGATAACAGATGTAAGAGCCAAGTATGACGCCAAATTCTAGGCCAGTTTGTTCCACCAAAACCTCTTTCTCAGCAGCCCACCTCTGCTGGCAGGTGGCTGCACGGGATGCAGGCCGCTGTTATGGCAAGGTCACACTTAGATCAGTGAGAAGGCTAGGATGCTTGGTCCAAGGTCCTCAGCTGTCACTGTTGGGTCCTCCAGCCAGACAGTGTCAAAGGCAACTCCTTTTGAAAACACAGGCGCCCTCCAGTTGACAGTAAAGCTCCATGGTATGCCTTGGCCCATTCCAGCAGTCCCAGTAATGCATTTAAGGTTTGGGGTTTGTTCTTTTGTTAATGGTACTTTTGTGTTTGTTGGCTGTCTTTTCATTTCCTGGGCTAAGCAGCATTGGGAGATATGGACCAGAGATCCACTCTTTAAGAACCAGTGATGAAAATCAAACTTTCTTACTCCACTCTGACATAGTTGGTGGTACCAATGAGAACTTCAAGAGAGGATGTTGTTTAGATTGAACCTCTGTTGCCAGAGATGCTGAAGATACAGACCTTGGACAGGCCAGAGGGTTTCGTTTTTGGCCTGCAGCTTAGATGACTAGTTGGTCATTTAGAGAAAAAGCAGATGAACACTCCTTGATGGTGGAATGATAAGGCAGCAGGAAACCATTCTAACAGGGATCATGAATGACGTGGAGAGAGGAAGCACGAGCAGAAGGTACAGGGCTTGGAAGAAGTGTGGGCTGTGCTTGGAACTTGATGGTTTCTGAAGGTATCAGACCACATCAAGGCTCAACAGTCATCCATGGGCATTTGGTTTCAACAGATAAACCTAACATCCTACTTTGGAAACTGTTACTGCGGAGTTCAGTCAAATTGTTCCAAGAACGCAAACTGCATCTCACCCGTCAGGTGTCAGTTCTGGGGCATGACTTTAGGGTTTTGTTTTATTTTGTTTCTGCAAGAACATAATGATCACTCATCTGTATGTCCATGTTTGTGTGTGTCCACATCTTTCTGGTAAACACCGTTGTAATTAGTCACTCATTAGCGTTTTCAATAGGGCTCTTAAGTCCAGTAGATTACGGGTAGTCAGTTGACGAAGATCTGGTTTACAAGAACTAATTAAATGTTTCATTGCATTTTTGTAAGAACATAGAATAATTTTATAAAATGTTTGTAGTTTATAATTGCTGAGAATAATTTAAAGACACTTTTTTTCTCTGTGTGTGCAAATGTGTGTTTGTGATCCATTTTTTTAGGACACCTGTTTACTAGCTAGCTTTACAATATGCCAAAAAAGGATTTTTCCCTGACCCAAGCCGTAGTTCACCCTCTTTCCCCCCATGTTTTGTGCCCTAGTTTATAACAAAGGAATGATGATGATTTAAGAAGTAGTTCTGTATCTTCAGTATCTTGGTCTTCCAGAACCCTCTGGTTGGGCAGGGGATCATCTTTTACTGGTCATTTCCCTTTGGAGTGTAGCTACTTTAACAGACTGAAAGAACCTCACTGGCCAAGGAAAGAGCAGAGGTGTTGCAGCCCAGCGGTGCCATGGCACCTTCGGCACCTGGTTGGGTCGGTTTGGTAGTTGTACTGTTATACAATGCCTTGAGATGGAAGGACTCCGTTGCGTAGCTAATGGTTTTCACAGTGAGCACAGCATACAGACTTATCACACAAAAGATGGTAATTCTGGTGCACGCAGGCCATTTGCTTACATGCCTCATATCATGATTAATGCTTTGCTATAATAAGGAAGAGACCCTATTTATTTTTATTTAAGGCAGAACACCGAACATAGATTTTTTTTCAGTACAAAACAAATTCTTTTTAATAAAAACTATACACACACCAGATTTTTTTAAGTTTGACTCCATTTCCTCTAGCTCCCAATGGGTTATTGGCCATGTCAACACAACCCCACAAAATCCCCATCATTGGCAACATTTGGGTGTTTTGCTCTACATGGGAGAAAGATCCAGAAACAATTTGGGTTTTGTTTGCAACTTTTCATTTGGATGTTTGGCGTTGCACAGACACATCCACAGGTGGAGTAGATGCTTGGCAAAAACACCTGTCTGCTTTCTAAGCCAGTGAGGTTGAGGTGAGAGGTTTGCCAGAGTTTGTCTACCTCTGGGACAAAAAAAAAAAAAAAAAAAAAAAATCAAACCAGAAGGCGCGATGGAATGGATGCATCGCAAATAATGCATTTTCTGAGTTTTCTTGTTTAAATAAATAAAAAAGTTTTTAAAAAAAAGTAAAAAAAAAAAAAGGTAATAACATGGCCAATTTGTTACATAAAATGACTTTCTGTGTATAAATTATTCCTAAAAAAATTCCTCTGTTTATATAAAAAAATCAGTAGATGAAAAAAATTTCAAAAGGTTTTTTTGTATATTCTGTTGTAAGAATTTATTCCTGTTACTGCGATATACTCTGGATTCTTTATGGAAAACAAAGAAACTGTCTATTTTGAATGGCTGAAGCTAAGGCAACTTTAGTTTCTCTTACTCTGCTTTTTTCTAGTAGTTAAAGTACTACATGGTTTAAGTTAAATAAAAGAATTCCGTATGCATTTTTGGTCTCTGATTTTGCCCCACCCTCCACCCCTTCTGGAAGAATCACCACACTTCTGAGCAGGGAAGCTGAGCTACGTGTGGCATGTGTGTTCGCACATATCGCTGGGAGGTGCTCTGCATGCAGGCTTCGCTCTATTTCTGACAGCTGAACCTTCTCAGCATGCAAATTGCTGGTGAACAGGGAAGCTATTCTGTTTCTCACTCCATTAAATCAGCCAGAAGAACATTTGAATACATAAAATATAGAAATCTGTACTTGATTTTTGAATGATGTGTAGACTTTTCTGCCGACATAAGTCAGGGCAGGTTTGATCTGGGTGACTCTGGGGCAAAGGACTTTCTGCACATTTTCATGTCCTTGTCGGTCACCTCCTCAGAGGGCGCAGGTGAGGCCATAGACACGCACACAGGGTGCAGCTCCCTGGCGCTGCTCAGAAATGTTAGTTACTTTCCAGCCAGCGAGCTTGGCCTGCCCCAGGGACTCTACAATCTGGGCATCGTTATCTTTGCCAGGGGAAATGGTTATGGTAGGAAGTGTGAATACATGTTCTAAGGAAACAAGCTGTACATGTTCTAGAATCAAACCTGAGACACATCAGGAAGACAAGCTCATCATTCATTAAACTTTGATCATGGGAAATTATACTCCAGTAATAAAATCAGGCTACTGGACAAAGCGCTAATTAGCAAGGTGTAGGCAGCAGAAGTAAATGAAAGGCCATGCTTACTAAAGACCTGGTGAGTCTCAAATACTTGGACCTAAAAACAAAAAAGAGGGGACTCTCAAGCTTGGCATTGCCCCGGGGTTTTGCTTACCATTGTCACGGAGTGCCTGGCACTCGGGGGACCCTTACTAGATGACCAATGACTAACAGGCTCATTTCTGAGGCTTGGGTGGGTGTCTGGGCTCTAGTGGGGAGGACACAGGAGCCCAGCAGGATTCCCACCTTCCCCGGTGGGTGATGCCATGCTTCCAGGCTGTGGAGGTGCAGTCTGCACCTGTCCTCAGCCAGAGGAGCTGCAGTTTCTTCTGAGGATGAAGGTGCTGGGTCTTTAGAAGTGTTAGACCCTCTCCCCACCATGCCACTGCTTAAGGCCACAATCCAGCAGGGCTATTTCCATATTTACCCTCACAGGTCCAGCAACAAGCCCACATTCAGTAAAGTTTCCTCTCATCACTGATGGACTTTCACATCCATTCTCTCACCAGATCTTCACAACAACTCTGCAAAGGAAGGATTTTTTATTACTCTGTTTTACAGATGAGCAAACACGCAGATATGTCCAAGACCCCCAGCTATTAAATGACCAACCGAGGGCTCAGCCTTTTGAAGCTGTGTCAGCTTTCAAACTGTCTCAGAACTGCTGCGTATCAGCCATAACTAAACAGACCCCAGTGTGTATCAACGGGGGATGGCAGGCCACTTAGCCCAGGATGTGAACTGGGCCTCTGGGGTTCTCCCTAAAAAACCTTGGAGGCCACAGAGGGGAGATGACAGGGACGTTCATCAAGAGGGAGCTCTGGGCCTCCAACTGGATGACATCTAAGAGTTTGCTTGGCGCCAAGCCATACGCATTTTACAATCTGAAATAACACTGGAGCCAGGTCCCAGAGGACGCCTGCTTGCCACCGTCCTGAGACAGAAGCTAAAATAAGGGGGTGTCCAGGGCTCTGGGTAGCAGGTGTTTGCCTACAACTACAGAAGGCTCTCCACATTAACAGCCGTGCAGCAGGACCTATGCTTGCTGGCCAGACCATCCCACCCCACTTGCTGCCTTTGATCTGATACAGTAGGACTTTGATTTTTATGGCAAGTGAGCCAGTTTCATTTGCAAAGGGGTCCTGTAAAGACTATTACAAATGCACAAGTGTGCTGGAGGGCTAATGATAAAGTGAGTTCCTTTGCCCAGTTCCTTTGTTATTAAGGTGCAGCTGCTTTTTCTTACAGTGAATAAACCTGGGTACTAAGTGACGATTTTTTTTAATGGAATTAAGTGGAAAATGATAGCTGTGAGCATACCAACATAAGAAGAAATTTCCCAGAGCTTAGCCACCTTCAAGCTCTTTCTCCAAAATACAGTGTTGCTAATGGGGTTCCCAATGGAAATTTGCCCCCAGAAAACACGGGACAAGTAAAACCTTGTTGTGAACAGCTTAGAACCGTGTCATAAAGGCAAAATGAAAGATGAAAAGGGGAGGTTCTGTTTCTTAAAATGTAGGGATAACACTGACCATGGCAGAGAAGCTAAACCCAGCTATTAACCTTTGCTTTAGGACCAAACACTACTGGGGGAATGTAAAGTGATACAGCTGCCATGGAAAGCAGTATAGCAGCTCCTCCAAAAAAGTAAACATAGAATTACCTTATGATCCAGCAGTATACACACATATACACACACACCAGGATTCTAACAGATATTTGCACACCAGTGTTCATAGTAGTAGTATTCAAAATAACCAAAAGGTAAAAGCAACCCAGTGTCCATCAAAAGATGAATGGGGCTTCCCTGGTGGCGCAGTGGTTGAGAGTCCACCTGCCGATGCAGGGGACGCAGGTTCGCGCCCCGGTCTGGGAAGATCCCACATGCCGCGGAGCGGCTGGGCCCGTGAGCCATGGCCGCTGAGCCTGCGCATCTGGAGCCTGTGCTCCGCAATGGGAGAGGCCACAACAGTGAGAGGCCTGCGTACCACAAAAACAAAACAAAACAAAAAGATGAATGGATAAACAAAATGTGGTCTCTACATACAATGGAATATTATTCAGCCTCAAAGGAAGGAAATTCTGATGCATGCCACAACGTGGATGAACCCTGAAGACATTATGCTAAGTGAAATAAGCCAGTCACAAAAGGACAAGGATTCCATTTATATGAGGTCCCTAGAGAAGTTAAATTCAGAGATGGAGGGTAGAATAATAGACGCCAAGGGCCGGGGTTGGGGAGAAGGGTGGAGACACTGTTTAATGGGGACAGAGTTTCCGTTTGGGATGATGAGAAAATCCTGGAGATGGAATGGTGGTGATGGTTGCACAAGTGAATGTACATAATGCCACTGAACACTTAAAGACGGTTAAAATGGCAAATTTTATGTTATGTGTATTTTACAATAATTTTTCAATTAAGTTAAAAAAGAAAAAACCAAACACTAAAGACTCAGTGGCTCAGAAGTTGCCCACAGCACCTGGATGCACAAGCTTGGAGGCCCAGAGTGGGGCGCCCGAGTAGCAGCTGCACCTGCGTTTCCCATGGTCGGCCAGTCGCAGGTCATCCCACCACACGGGGCTCGCAGAACAGGTCTGGGGTCCCAGAAATCTGGGCAGGATCACACAGGCCTGCTGCATAGACTTTTAAGAGGAAAAAAAATTACTAGCATTTCATTTTATTGTCCGGAAAACCATAACTGAAGCTAGTTAAGCCCTTGTGAAATGTCTGCCTTTCAGAGTGTTCTTTCTTCTGACAATAAAATAACCCTTTGTGATTTCATTGGGCTAATTCAGAACTTTTTTCCTCTGTGTAAACTGTTTTACAAGCAAATTTTTAAAAGCCTCTCAAAGCACAGTTGAACGCTGCATACAGGACTGAAACATTTAATTTTCTCTAAAGGAGCAGTCTCCCAGTTGGTTCCCCCTGTCTGGAATCGCAAAGGCTGAGTTTCCTGTGAACCAGGCGTTGAGACCTGGCTTTCTCAGTCTCCTCCAGCATTTCCTGGATGATAACTTGCAGGGCTTTTCCCAGCAGGCTAGCCGGAAGCGAAGGAGATAATGGAGGGACATGGACGAGCGCCGCGCATCCATTTCCATGATGCAAAGACAGGTAGTAGGTGTAATCGCAGACGTACCTACAACCACACAAAATGCCAAGTTACTCCTTGGACCAGCCTCTAACCTCAGTGAAATGTAAGCAGAAGTGGCAATGCAGCATCCGCAAAGCATGAGGGAAGACTGCCACCAGGGAGACCCAGGTTTTGTTCTTCTGCCAAAGAACATGCTGCTGGGAATGAGCCATGGAGAGACCGGCTCTTGGCCTCATGTCCAGCAAGTGACTGAACCCTGGAAGGGACCAGATTTTCAACCAACTAATCCAAAACGTTCTCCCCCCAACCCCGTGAACCTTTCTCATTCATGTCTGCATTGAGTCATTTTGTTGTCACAGCTGCTCCAGGTCTTTGCTCACAACCCTGCAACCTCCACCTTTAGTAGGAGTTAACATAAATCTTTACGTTAACGGATCCAGAGATAAGACAGGAAGAAACAAAAAAAAGAAGATAAGAAACAAAAAAAAACTAGATGGAACTAGCTGGGAAGAGATGGCCGCAAACCTGACCTCCAACAGACCCTGGGTCTCATTATATGTTGATTTTTCTAAATTAGCATATTAAATGACACATCTACCGGCTGCCATAGCTGGACATTAAGGACCAAAAAAGCATTAAAAAGGGGGTGGCACTCCACTCCCCTGAAAAAGCCCTGCCCCTTCCCAGGCAGACTAATGCCTATGCCACCCCATCATTAGCCTCACTCCTATCTTTCAAATTAAATCCCTCTCACCAAGTGGGTGGTAAGTTGACCTGTAAACTTAGTCCCTGCTTCTCCAATCTCTGACTGCTGAATAAGGCTTAACCCAAGCAGGAAAAAGAACCCTCTCCCGCTGAGGCAGGGCGCATCGGCTCGGCTAGGGCCTGAGCAGCGTCCATACAACTTCATTTGGTAACAAATTCTGGCATCCAACAAGGGGCTCATTCTGTCTGTTAACTCAGGGTTACTCACTGACCCAGGGCCAACAAAGCTGGCTAAATAACTGAGCTGTTTGCCCCAGTTCTCAACCGCTGGGCCAGTGAGGGCTACTAAATTAAGCCTGAGATTGAAAAGCAGCCAAGGATCAAGTGGAGCGCTCCTCAGGTAAAGAACATCTCTTTGGGGGTCCCTGGTGGCGCAGTGGTTGAGAATCCGCCTGCCGATGCAGGGGACGCGGGTTCGTGCCCCGGTCCGGGAAGATCCCACATGCCGCAGAGCGTCTGGGCCCGTGAGCCGTGGCCGCTGAGCCTGCGCGTCCGGAGCCTGTGCTCTGCAACGGGAGAGGCCACGACAGTGAGTGGCCCATGTACCGCAAAAAAAAAAAGAACATCTCTTTGTTTCATGTGTGTGACGTGAGCCCTAGTCTCTGTTCTTGATATGAGTGAAGCTTCAATCTCTGTTCTATGTGGTTTCGTTTGTCCTAATGCTCTTGGAAATACATGCCACAACTGTGGGCACGGGTTGAGCACTTGAAGGCCACTATGGCGTTTGCCACCAAAAAGGATAAGTTGGTCATGCACCAGCGTAGATGAGCACTGGGTACCCTGCCAACCAGAAGCAAATGTCCGTGTAAGCAGGCACACTGTAAAACGTTCACAGCCCCAACGTCTACCGCGCTCCCACCTCTAGGGTATAGTCAAAAATGCAAGAGCACACCTTTTGTGTTGGTTCCTCTTGCCCTAACTTGCCATCCCGGGGCAAGGTATACGTCTCTGTTGGGTAGGTCCCTCCCTACTACCCTCTACCACAGATCCCTAGGGATCCCTCCTCTGAGACATGAACCCTTTAAAAATCTCGTTTTCATCAGATTTCAGGAAAATCACGTTGTCTAGTTGGGGAAGGAAGAAGAGGACCCCAAACTGTCCAAAGTCCTTGGGTCCTCGTAGCTGAGAGTATAGAAAACTGGACACGTGCCAAATGGGCATTCGGCCTCCCTGTCTGATTACCTGTAACGGAGCAGGGACACACCTTTTGTGAACAAGCCTCCCTGACTCCCGGAGAGGCTCTTTATCTGAGCAATTTATCTGATTAGAGAACCCTTATTTCCCACTCCCCCTTCACCCTGTCTCTGGGGACTGTTTGCTGAAAGATATCTCCTACAGCCCCACAGCGGGTCTGGGAACATCTAGTCACTGACTTAAGAGGGGCTTTATAGGGACTTCCCTGGTGGCGCAGTGGTTAAGACTCCGTACTCCCAACGTTGGGGGCCCGGGTTTGATCCCTACTCAGGGAACTAGATCCCACATGCATGCCGCAACTAAGAGTTTACAAGCCACCACTAAGCAGGCCACAAGCCAAAACTAAGAAGCCGGCGAGCCGCAACTAAGGGGACTGCCTGCCGTAACTAAGACCCTACACAACCAAATAAATAAAATAAATAAACGTTAAAATAAAAGGGGGGAACTTTATAACTAAGGCCCTCTTGGACAGTGTCTCCCCTACCAGCCCCTGCGAAGATTGGTTCAGGTTTCAGTTAGAGCTCCTAAACCGCTTGGTGTGGGTCAATCTTGTGGGATCTGCATAGCCACCAACCCTAAGAAGAGGCCACTGGGAAGTTGGAAACAGACTAAATAAGGACTCCCCAGTATGGGTAATCAAGCCTCTATCCCAGTGTACGCTGTCAAGGTGCATTCTCCATAACTGGAAATTCTTTGAGTAGCGCCCACTAACAGGGAGACAGCTTATTTTCTGCTGTAACACCGCATGCCCCCAATATAAACTGGCAGATGGAGAAAGTCGGCCAACTAACGACTCTCTAAATTCTAATACTATTTTTTAATTTGACCTCTATTGCCAGCGTTAAAAAAAAAAAATGGGATGAGATCTCCTATGTCCAATTTTTCATGGCCCTTAGCCAAATAAAGGGCTTCTGGAAAAAATGTGAGGCTAGTTCAAATTTCTCTTTCCTGGAATTGGAATCTCAGCCTGAGGATCCTCTTGACTTCCCCCCTCTGCTAAGGGTAGCTGCCCCCGCTTCCAACAGTTCACCTGAGACTCCTGAGTCATTGACATCTACCCCTACCTCTCCTGAATCCCTGATGCTCTCTACTCCCTCAAATTCACCACCTCCCTACCTGGTGCCCCCTCTTCCGCCCAATGGGTGGTCCCCCTCCCCGACCCTTTCACCTCCAACTCTCAGTACACCTTCCTTGGGGACTAGTCCAATGCACACCTGTAGCAGCATTCAGTACCAGCCCTCTGGAATCAATAAGCTATTCCCCCTTCAGGCGGTTCCCAATGCAAAGGGCAAACTGACCACTGTGTTAGGTACCCTTCTCTTCCTTGGATCTCTATAACTGGAAGGATCGATCCAAGGGTTTAAGGGAAGACCCCGAGGAAGTCCTTAATTTAGTCTGGGGAATACTGCATACTCATTTGAGTGGATACACAAACCCTCCTAAACATCTTATTGTCTGGGGAAGAAAAGGTACTGATTATAATTAATGCAAGGGAGGAAGCTGCTAAGACCAATCAAAATAACACGGGGCGTGCTGTATACCAGCCTGGAGTCCAGGCTGTTCCCAACACAGACCCTGGGTGGGGCCATCTAGAGGAAAATGGTCAGCAGCACCTCACACATTTCAGGAATTTGATTCTGAAGGGCATTCAATTAGCGGGGAAGAAACTCATAAATTGGAGTATGTTCAAGGAGTCATCCAAGGACTGAAGGAAAATCCCTCAGCCTTCCTTGAGCACCTGAGGGAGTGCCTCCGAGTATATACAAACATAAACCTGGTGTCATTGGAAGGGCAGGTCATTATTAAGTACCATTTTATTTCCCAGAGTGCCCCAGACATTAGGAGAAAATTACAAAAGTTGGAGACAGGGCCCACCACACCTACTTCCGGGCTGGTGGAATCAGCATTTCGGGTGTTTAACAACCGGGATCTGGAGGCCGATACAAAGGAAGATAAACGAGCAGAACAAACTGTCAGTTCTCTGGCTTTAGCAATTCAGGGTTAATCGACCTCCAAGGGATGACACCCCCCCACAAACACACACACACACAAGGGACCCTGTAACAAACACCAATGAGTCGCCTGGGATTTCGAAGACCATGCCCACAGTGGAGAGAAGGGCTTAAAGCCAATCAGTGTGCTAACTGCATAGAGGAGGGCCACTGGAAGGGGGACTGCCCCAAATGTCTCAGAAGGAGACTAAGTGGACCACCATGTCCTGGCCCACCCTCATTGGTCACACACATAAAAGAAGAGGACCGAAGGGGCCCAGGGTCTCCTAGGAGTGCCCCGGAAATTACCCCCAAGAAGCCTTGGCTGACCCTGACTATAGGTGGTAAAAAGGCTGACTTTTTAGTCAACACAGGAGCCACCTACTGGGTCTTGAACACCCAACAAGGCAAAATGACCAAAGATAAATGTAACATAATGGGAGTGAAAGGGAAGCCGCAGGAACGCAATATTATAGAGCACCTTGAGTGCAATTTGGAAGGAAAAAAGTTATCTCACTCTTTCCTGTATGTCCCAGAATGCCTAATTCCTCTAATAGGAAGAGATTTACTATATAAATTGGGAGCAACAATTTATCTCAGAGACACAAAACTTAACATCAAAATACCTAAGACTCCCTTCCATTCCATAGCACTCATGCTACCACCCTCTGCGGATTAATCCCTCAGTATGGGCCCACGACACCGTGGGCAGAGCCAGGAGGGCACCAGTCATGGTCAAGCTGCGACCCGCCTACAATCACCCAAATAAAAAACAATACCCATTAAGCAAAGAAGCCCTAGCAGGCATTAAGTAGAAAGTCTACTCAAACAAGGGCGTCTTAGACCTTCTTAGACCCTGTTCCTTGCAACACTCCTAATCTTCCAGTAAAAAAAAAAAAAAAGCCCAAGAGATACTGGCTAGTTCAGTACCTCCAAGCTGTAAATGAAGCTATGGAGGAAATTCACCCAGGGGTGCCAAATCCCTACACCTTACTCTCTACCCTAAACTGCGAAAGGATTTGGTATTCAGTGCTAGATTTAAAAGACACCTTCTTTTGTGTGCCCTTAGCCCTGTAATCTCAGTACATTTTTGCATTTGAATGGCAGGTGGCAGCATGAGAAAACAACATTTTTGCTGGATGGTTCTGCTCCAGGGATTTAAAAACTCTCCCACTCTTTTCCGAAAGGTTTTAGCTGAGGCTCTTAGTGACCTTGAGTTAGAACAAGGGACTAGGACTTCCCTGGTGGCACAGTGGTTTAGAATCTGCCTGCCAATGCAGGGGACACCAGTTCGAGCCCTGGTCCGGGAAGATCCCACATGCCGCAGAGCAAGTGAGCCCGCATGCCACAAGTACTGAGCCCATGCACCTAGAGCCCATGCTCCACAACAAGAGAAGTCACCGCAATGACCAGCCCGCGCACAGCAATGAAGAGCAGACCTTGCTCGCCGCAACTAGAGAAAGTCCACACGCAGTAACGAAGACCCACCGCAGCCAAAAATAAAATATAAATGAATTAATTAATTTTTTAAAAAAAGAACAGGGTACTATACTTCAATATGTGGATGACATTCTAATCACCACCCCACCAAAGAGCTTTTCGACCATAACACAGTTAATGCCTTAAATCATCTGGCCGAGAGAGGATATAAAGTTTCAAAGGAAAAAGCCCAAATATCCCTCCAGCAGGTAGAACACTTAGGGTTTAATAATCAAAAAGGGGCACAGAGCACTATCTAAGGAGAGGAAAGAACATATTTGCAAGATGGCACTCCTAGTACGAGAAAACAGCTCCGGGGTTTCCTGGGAATGCCTGAGTTCTGCCATATATGGATCCCCAATTCTGCCTTAATTGCTAAGCTCTAGTATGAACAATTAAAAAGGAAGGAACTTGACCGTTTTGAGCAGACCCCCAATTGTGACTGGGCATTCCTAGAACTCAAAAACCATCTCATGAGAATCCCCGTGTTACCTGAGTCTACCCTTCCATCTACATGTACATGAGAGAGGAGAAACTGTCCTGGGCTTGCTTAAACAAAAACTTGGACCTCTGACTCAGGTTGTAGCCTGTTTTTCTAAACAATTGGACCAAACTGCTAAAGGATAGCCCCCATGTTTACAGGCTGTAGCTGCTACTTCTCAAAGAAGCTAACAAATTAACTTTTGGACAGCCCCTGACCATCTGGACCCCACACCACCTCATAAAGGCAAGGGGGGCAGACTGGTTATCCCCTGGTCAAACCCTCCAAGTCCAAGCCATGCTTCTAGACAACCTGTCTGTGACTCTGAGGCACTGTAATGTCCTTAACCCTGCCTCCTTGCTACATCAGACAGGTCCAAAATTAACTCATGATTGTGAGGAAGTTATGGAACAGGTTTATTCCAGCAGGGCTGACTTAAAGAGCTTCCCTAGAGAGAAGGCAGGATTGGAATGGTCCACTGGTGGGAGTTGCTTTATGAAAGATGGAAAACAAAAGGCAGGCTACACAGTGGTTTCTGTCACTGAAGTGGTGGAAGCTAAAGCCTTGCCCCCTGGCTGCTCTGCTCAGAGGGCTGAGTTAATTACCCTGATCAGAGCACTAGAACTGGGGAAAGGGAAAGTTGTCAATATCTACACTGACTCTAAATATGCCTGTTCAATCCTACACCCCCATGGGGCCATCTGGAAGGAGAGGGGAATGCTGACCTCAGGGAATAAACAGATTATAAACTGGGGGGGGAGGTGAATTATGAGGCTGCTGGAGGCTATACTCCTGCCAAAGAGTATAGCCTGTATTCACTGTAGAGGCCATCAAAAGGGAGAAGCAGAAATAATAAGAGGAAATAACAGAGCAGATATGGCAGCTAAACAAGCAGCAGAGGGTGGGGACAGACTTCAAACGTCACTCCTACTGGTACCCCCAGATCCTAACTCTTACACTCCCATATACACCCCAGAAGAAAGAGAAAAGCCTTTGAGATGGGGCTATTTTAAAAGCCCAGAATATCAGGAATGGATGGTTAACAATCATGGGTAGCTGTTCTTCCCATCAGCTTCTGCACTCCAAGCCATCCGGGAAGCTCACCAGAGCACACGTTATGGGCAGGAGGCCCTGGGTCAATGGCTCACCAAATCCATGACTAATCCCAACTTCTGAAGTCTCCTTAAACAGGTGGTTGAAGCTTGCCCCGTCTCCAGAATAACCCCAACACTTACTGCCCACCAAGGTCAAGGGAGTGACCCCCACCCAGTACAGAGGCACACATCCAGGTCACGACTGGTAAACTGATTTTACAGTAATGCCCCAGGCACAAGGAAATTTTTAGATATTTGCTGGTTTTGACTGACACCTCTGGCTGGATGGAGACATTCCCGACCCAAACCAAGACTACCTTGGAGATCTCTAAGGCCCTGCTCAAAAAAATAATCCATCAGTTTGGGCTCCCTAAATCCATTCAAAGCGACAGTGGGCCCGCCTTTGTTTCTCAGATTACTAAGGAAGTCTCTAGAGCCCCAGGAATTAAATGGAGCTTACATTCTTCTTGGAGACCACAATCTTTAGGAAAAGTAAAAAGAACAAATGAAACTCTCAAAAGAAATTTAGCCAAACTATGTCAAGAGACTCATCAACCTTGGATCTCCCTTCACCCCACAGCACTTTGGAGAATGCAATTAGCCCCTAAAGGAAAGCTCAGGTTAAGTCCATAAGAGATCATGTACAGGAGGCCCATTCCTGAAGGACCTGGCTACAAAGCCAACCTTAGGGATATGGACCAAATGAAATATGCCTTACAGAGAGGGGAAATCGTCAAAGCTTTACACGCCTAAGGGAATCAGGAATTGCCGTCCCC